>NW_027286874.1:96406703-97122953 GCF_022747635.1 Hetaerina americana | reverse complement strand
TATTTTTGAATGCTGGAAAAATTGTGGACCCAATAGTCGAAGGTTTTGATTCAAAAGACATTTTTAACTAACGTAACATTTTTCGATACAGATAAAGTGTACTATTCAAGTGCTTTCTTTGGAATCTCTTTACTTAGGCTCATGCGTATGGAAAGTAAAAGACCAGGTGTTTTCATGGCTTTGGGACTTTCTGTACCTGACAAAAATTTCTCTGAGGGGTTCTTATTTTCCAAAAGAAATTCTCTTCCCCTTACTCCCTCTTACTTATTCCTCCCTCACTCTCTCTCTCTCCCTCTCCTCCCATCCCCCCTTTTCCCTCTCTAATCTCACCACGCACACTTTTTGAAGATAACTAGAGGGTGACTGCATGACTTTGGAGGCATTCGATATTGAGGAAGTGAGGCAAAGCGAGGCGGAGGAGAGAAGAAGGTGGGCAGGTTAGGGGGCAGCCTACGGTCCCCCTTGCATCGGGAATTAATAGAGAAACGGGGCAAATTGCCCTGCCACGGGCCTTAATAACATGGTTCGCCATGAGTTATGGCCAGCCCCGGGCCCCGAGATGGGCGCGATGGAGTGGGCAGGGGAAAGCAAAGGTGCGGGGTGTGGGAAGGTGGGTGCCATGGGAGTTTTGTGTGTTGTTTGGAGGCTGGGGGTGAGAGGGATGAGGGAAAGGGAGCGCTTGGAAGGAGCGGGTATCGGGGAGAGCGTCCGGAGAAGCCGCTTTGAAAAAAGTATGGCGGGGAGACCTGCGAAAAGGTTTCGTGTATCCGAGACTGAAGAAGGGCACTCAAGCGTAGGGTTCTTTCCTCTCTTTCCCGTGGAGAAATTGCCGAAACCACGTGCCCTTCACTCTGACTCATGGTTCACTAACAGTCGTTTCATACAAGTTTTCCGCTTTTCTCGAAACATCCGCGTTTAAAAGAGGCTTGTTTCTCGTCCGTAAAAGCTCATACTCGGAATTCGTCTAAATCCTTGAGCAAAGTTTTGAGAGAGTAGATATTTTGCTCCACTAATCCCCAGCTTGGTCCTAATTATAACATTAAGAATTTTATGAAATAGTCTGAAATGCCTATGTTTTCGAGGAATCTCTCCATGGATATAAATGCTTCAAAATGTAAATGCAAAATTAATGCCTATGGTGGAGATGATGTACTACATCATTGCTTAGTTTTATTCCGTTATCGACATGTATTTGGCAAATATAGTATGAAAACCTTTAAAATAAGTGGAAAGATATCTAACAAAGGTAAATATGTATGAAAACTGAAATACTGGAATTGATACTTTATATCATAATATTTTCAAAACCAATTTAGTGTGAGTTTAGTGCTCTGATTTTTAAATGTACTCTGAAGTATATTTTTTAAATTAATTCTGCTTTGTACGTAAGAATAATTGTTGACGCTCGTGGCTGCGCAGCTGCTAAGCGGTTCATGAAGAGATTAGCAATATGTAACATGATGACGTTAGCTTGCTTCTAATTGAAAAATAATATATTAAACTTACTTGCTGCATGCATATTAATATACTTGAACTGCTTTAGTCGGGCAGGAAGGAATATTTTCAACATTTGGAGAAGAAAAAAAACAGGCATACATAGTTACATATTTCCTAATGAATATTTATAGCGGTGTTATTAGCGAATTCACGGCAACGCTTCAGTTAGCAAAACATCGGTACGCTTTAGTAGATTTTGTAGCAGGTTTTTAAATGCTAAAATGCCCATTAGATTCCATTTCTCCCTTCAGTCGCATGCTCAGGCATGAATAAACCGCATTATCAAAATATAAATTCTCACCTGAAATGAAAAACTTTCAAGTATATAGTATTCTGTACTTAAAAAATTATCAGTTAACCATTTGATAAGACGATTCGATTAATTTTTAGGAAGTATTTAGCCTCCAATAAATAGTATAGATAATGTAACCCCAATATAGAGTTAAGTAAATTGAGTAAATTCCATCGGAAGTATATTTTTAAATAATAAGTGAAACTAGGAGAACAATATACAGTTTTAATGCCTCTATCCGTATTTTCTCTTAAAGTTAGCTCAACACAGTTCTTCAAATTATTATTTGTATGTCATATTCATTAAATAATTGAAAAATAAGAAAGTCCGAGCTTTTTTATTAATCTTTAAAGACAGAAAACCCAATTTCCATCGATAATTCCGAACTTGTTTCAATACCCACTCAACTCCCTACAGTAAAATGATGATGGATAGTGAAAATGCACTATTTAATGAATTAATGATGAATCTTAATAATATGTTCAAATTATATGGACCTTAAGCTAAAAAAACTAAAACGACACTACTAAGACCACAATTTTTAATTCCTTCATTGTTTTTCGAAGTGAAAAGAGGTATTAATAAATGTTTACTTTCAGTCAAAATAAATATTTGATTAGTACTTATCTTCTCAAAATGGATGAAGAGGCAAACATCCTTTTTTGCCGGTGTTATCAAAATCTCATACGAAACATTCAATTTAGCTAATTTGGTTTAGAAAATAATAAAACCACTGAGTATAATTGCATTGAACATCTCAATTTTAAAATGTGTGAATCTATCAAACATGGAGAAGGCAGGCATTTGGAAATTTCTATGAGTGCTTAAACGATATGCTTCTGAAGAGACGAACCGAATCAGGTGAAAAGTGTCATAATTGAAGGGACATAAGTTCATATACTTAAGTGAACATTTAGTTACTCTCATTGTCACAGAAATATCTGGTCTTCTCTATCTATCATTAGGAATATTATGCTATATCTCCAGGCTAGTCATTCCGATTTTTATATTCATTTATCATTACTGTTGCTGTTGAACTTTATTACAAAAGATTTGGTTTCTATTAAATGAAGCACCGTTTCTCTAGTATAATATTAAAAGCTAATGAGTACATACTTTCACTAAAAAAATTTTTTCTCATATTTCCGGAGTAAAATTCACTACTTAAATTTACAAATTAGCACTCGTCTTTGTGCTCGTAAATGGTGTGTGGAGTGTAATATGATAGTCGGACTTGACAGCATTCGCTGAATACTCAGTACTTAGGTGTACTTTCTCCTACGTCATAAATACCGTTAGTTTAAGAAAGCGTATTTTATTCTAATGGTATTCTTTTCAGTTCTACTTTTTCTCCTGCTCTTTGAATATATTCCAGGTGAAACTCGAAGCGCGTATTTTGTTCTGACCGGTTTTACCTCGTCGGTATCCTTAGTCACGTCTGATGATGTAATTTTGAATTGGGGCTCCGCGGTATTTTATTTCGCTTCGCAAGGTGAAGGTTCCTGCAGAGCTATAAATTATTTTAATTCGAACTGGGCGATAAGGAGAGCTGTATTTAATATTGATTAATATCAAATCGTGACATTTAAGAAATCGTTTAACGAAATTGCATTAGTCCTGGGTCACTATTAAGATCTGGGTCAGATCTTAGGTCATGTGTATGTGATGACCTAAAGCGAACTATAATTGACAGGAATAAAATGCTCACGCGAAAGTTCATCGCTCATCCGCTGACATCATTCATCATAGGGACCACTTCTTCAAACCTCCTTCTCCTACGATGGCTCATTTATTCTGAATTAGGAAGGGAAAAATACGATGTCTCTGGCACAATGCACAATTTATCGCGAGCGAGACGGCAGAGTAAATCCGCGAAAGTAAATCGCTTTGCTTCAAATCCGCAATCCCGAGGGATCAATTGGACACGCAAGCCGATTTCCGCGCTATCCACTTCCTTACCCAAGAACTCGTCCCTTAGAATGGTCGATACGTCTCTTCAATGGTGGCTGCCATGTTTGTTTACAAAATTTATTGTAATGGCCGCCACTATAACTCACCCTTTTCCCGCACAGATGGCGTTAGACTCAAGTAGCCTCTTCATTGGCGTTTGGGACGTGGTGGGGTCGGGCCACACGCCGGCCAGGAATTTTCGGTGCCTCGTTCCCCACTTCCTTTTTTATCTTCCTCGGCGGAAGGGGTGTGAGGCGCAAGGGCCGTTTGTCGGAGTGGTAGGACGGGGGCGGCCAGGGTGTGGAGAGGGGAAGGCCCCGGGGTGCTCCCAGCCAAGTACGACGAGGCGAAGGGGAAGGAGGAGGAGGGTTAGGGGAAGGCGACTGCAGCGCCGAGGGTGAACTCATCCCTGAATTACGAGCTCCCTTTCCTGGTGGCTGACTGGGGAATCACATAAACACTCATCCGGGCTCCGCGGCGGGGACTTGTTTCCTTACAATGTTGCAAACACTTGACATGATTTTTTTCCCATCCTGTTTGAGAAATGGAGATCAAGCACTCGGAGAGGTAAATTCTATGGAATAGAGGATAAGGGCGCTAAGGGTAGGACGAGTTTTGTATCGATATGATGTCATTTTAATTCACTAAAAAAATAAAACAATTAAGCATTCAGAGCAGTAGGTTGGGGTTTAAATATATAAAAAATTATTATATATTTAACCTTTACTTGATAATCACTGATTTCCTAACGAGAAGAGCATTTGCATTTTTTTATCCTGCCCTAATTGAATGATTTTGAAAACAATTAGGTAATATATTTACAGAAAACTTTGTGAGGCATTGAAAAACTGCAGTCACGGATAAACTGGCATTTAAAAGCATATGCCCTAGACAACTAAGAATAAAATTGTTTTCTTTAATAGATATTTCCCTGGCACTCTATTAACTCTGTTCTACCCTTTTCATTCAGTAGATCATGAATGGATAAGCTTTTTGGAGTGCCTAATATTTTCGCAAAAATTGAAGAATACTTGATTTTCGCCAGCCAATACACCTACTAAGTGAAAATGGAATAATAAATCGATAAATAGCAGAATACATTAATTTATATCTCAAGGTCACTAAAGCCAATATAGTTTATCCCAAATTATTTCGTTATTGTTTCTGGTCGAGTATTGTCTGAACTATAACTGTTATGGCTGATATTTTAAAAGCCTTCTTCCATGAAATAAAATCCTTCCAAAATATTCTTTCTAAACTGTCCAACTACATTAGCTCTTGGCCATTTATACGTATGCCGTTCTCTCTATGACATACATTTTCCTAACATTTTTTTCGTTGTTCAACAAGGATGAAGTAATATAATATAACCCATCGCAATAGAATACAGACAGTAATAAGAGGTAAAATAAGGCCAAGAACCGCAATTCATGCAAATCTTAAATGATTGGGGAAACATGCCGCATTATTTTGAATTATTTTTCCCCAAAAATTCGTTTAACAAACAGTGCTGAGTCTGAGTCGCAAACTAACCGTCGCCGAAATTCTATTCCCGTACGGTTGTGAGCATGATAAAGAGTGATTGATGAAATCCACATCCACGCCATTCGAGCATCTGTGCCCACTACGAGGGGAGAGGCACATACCAATCAATCGAGTGACTATAATTTGATCTGACCCTTACCTTTAGAATGCACACCATTTGCAGCTTACGTGAACAGAATAAACGCGAGCCGGGGAATATTAAACCTCCATTGCTGGGTGTAAAAGTATCGGGTATAACGAGTTCTGCTATAAAAATTAAAACACTATTCAAATGAATTCTTCGCCAATAGTGAGTCATCGAATTTATCGTAAGGACACTATTTTTTAAATTACGCGTTAAACATTGCGAATTCGTAGCTTCATATTTCTGTAGTTCATAAAAAAATAAGCCTATGATTGAATCAAATTAAAAAAATAGCGATAAGTTAAGGCAGCAATATGATAGTTTATTACAGTTTTGACTAATAGTATTCCTTTTAGTCAGTAAACTCAATCTTTTAATCATTTAGCCAAATTGCCTGTCTGGTAGTTAATGGTACGTACTACGAAGACATCACCAATGTCAAACTTTTGAACATGCAATGTCAAAAGGAGTGACGCCACAGTCTGATTCATTATTTGGTAATAATAATATAATTGGGTCATGGCAACTAAAAATGTAGTGTGAACAACATACGTAATTTCGGAATGATTTTCTTTGTTAAAGTAGAGATGGCGCACTGCAGAAGTTCGATCGATTTAAAATCTCAGGGCCTTTGCTTTCCTAATTTAGGGCCTATATTATCCTTATTTTTTTCTCTAGAATTGAACAATAGAGTAAATTATTATTTGATAAAGAAAATTTTTTCTACTCGTTCTCTCAGTTCTTCTTTGTTGGAAGACAAAAGTAAATGTTTCGTGGTCAGCAATCGTAGTGCAGAATTATTGGTTATCTAGCGATTGTTAAAGGATGAGTGGTGTCGGGTGATGTGTGGCATGCAAAGGGGCGGGTTTAGTGGAGCATAAAGAGGGAAAATGGGAAGGGAGGGAGGAGACGGACAGAAAGCAGGGATTAATGTGAGAGGACGTTTCGTGTTTCCATCTAGAGCTCGTAACTCATTCTGTAGGAGCATTCTCTCTTCCGCCTTCACCTTCTCTCTCCCCACTCTCTTACACACGTTCAGCTTCGCCCGACCTCCATTTTCCGTTCTCACCCACTCTGCGATTCAGCAATTTTTTGGGCCGTTTTGGAATATTCCAGATTTTTGGGCACACATTCGGGAGGAAAATTTCATCAGTATAAACGCAACGAGATATTCCCAAATATTTCTTTTTCCGTGCACGCACCCGGACTTAATACTTCCGACATTCTCAAATTTAAAATTTGTTATTCTTCTTTCTTCACGACTATCAAGTGTATCTCTGCGATATTATTATGTAATACATCAAACACCCTGTCCGTGGAAAGAATGTAAAACCCAAAGCTGTACACTTGGGTTTTACATTCTTTCCATGCACTCGGCCGTAGTACGTTCTTTATCTATTTATTAACCCTGTCCGTGGTCATACTGTATGTTTTGTAGCGTCGACTGCTTTGATCTGAAACTCACTTTGGTCATTCCATTGAGGAAAGATAACTACATGCTCATAAGGCAATTTTCAAATAAACTCGGAAATTCATTGATCTTATAAAATCTTCGAGCTGCATGATTTAATAAGTTACCTCCTAGATATTCGGGTAGGAACAAGAAGCTGCAAAAGTAAAGTAGAATTTGAGATTTTAGCGGAAATAAATATTTTCATGTCCTTAAAATAAATTTTGACCATGTTTTCTTTATATGTATACCCTTGCTCCCTTTTGTACACATTTACGATTTGATGCCAGTTCTTTACCTAAGAAAATTCATTTAAAAAATAACATTAATTTAACATTTATATTTTTAAACCGGTAACTAATAAGATTTAGTTTAAAATGAGACTCTTGGGAAGCGGTGTGGTTAATATTTTTCCCGGCTCTAGTACCAAAATCAAAGCAAGTTACTTTTTCATAATGTATTGCAGCTAATTTGACGCAGCCAAACTCCCTTTACGGATCCAAATTTTTAATATCTATGATGGTTCATGTTTTCATAGAGGGCCTTAGTCCTCAATCATATGATAATAATCTTGAATAAAATCCTGCAAAGAATAAAATCCTAAGGCTTTTATTAAAGTATGATTGAAAAACACTTTTCAAATGATATTTTAATTAATGGTTGATACAATTTTATATAATACTGTTGCCTAATAGCTAACCTACTTTAGATTTATTGATAAATTAGCCTAAGCTAAGAGTAAACTCTCAATTTTGAAGGAAAATCAAAATATTGCTACATCGTAAAGTGAAATTAGTTTTGTGATTATTTATTGCAGTCTTTTTAAATAAATAAACCATTTTTGCTCTCACGAATTTAAATAAACAAAAGGAAAAACACATGTACCTATACGTAAATTGCACATATTGATGGGATACAGGGAGATCTTGAAAGCGCGGTGGTTAATGCACTCATTGACTTCTCACCCCATTGAACGTTTTAGTGTGCACCCCTTGGTGTCTATCGTTAAGAGAAAGCTAAATACTACGCTGGGTTACTCTCCACCCTTCCGCCTTTACCTAAAAATCCTACCCCCATCTCATGGCACAATTGACTTTATCTGCTGGTCGCCCCCCCTTATAACTATTAATTCTAGTGCTTGGAAAGGGAATATAGAATAGACAGCTGTAGAAAAATATTAATAGAGGCTTTTGAAAGGGAATTAATAATCCTAGGAAAAGAAACGGTAACATTAATCAACAATAACACTGATAAAATGTAAAGTTATGAGCTAACTAACACGAGCAATCCTTTGGAATAATTGTATTTCTTTTTAACTAGATAAAGTAATACGTTAATCATAGATTAATTAGTATAACACTAAAATACTTTTCCAAAGAACATATAATGCTAATGGAGGAATACATCACTTGGATGAAACGAGTTATTAATTGGTGCTCATCCAATTGAAAGCTAAACGTAACTTCCAATATATAGTACGAATCCCTGAACGATTTGTTCTTCCGATTAAATGAAAATTAAATTTAAGGATGCCTTTCGCCATGCAATGCATGGTTTCTAAACCAATTTTATTTTAATAATTGCTATTTATAAATACATATAAACTGCCTTAATGAACCTATTAATAGTATTATATTTATCTAAATAAAGCATTGTCGAAAATAAATTGTGAACTATTATCAGTAAAATTATCAATAGTATATATCCACCTCAAAGGAAAAGTTTTATAACAGCGGAAAGGAAAAAGCTATTTATCATTTCATTGGTGGTCAAAACTTATTACCTATAGAAAAAATGTGTGGTAAATGTCATAGATCCGCTTTTAAGTACAACATTTACCTTGGAACCGTACCGCTGCAACGTGTATTAAAACCTTGGTTTTTTTTATGAACAAGGCAGGTGTATTCCTTTCATCGTAAATAAAGTCATTAGTAAATATGGTTATTTTAATATTTCGTGTGGTGTTCGTTGCCAAGGGATCGTGCGACAAACAACGACTGCAAGTTATGCCATCTCTACTGAAGTTGTTACTAATAATCTCGGTGAGGAACAGCACGCGTCCACGCTGCCCAGTTGCTAAAAAAACTCCCAGTCACGACCGTAGCCTAGCCTCCCGTCTCCTTCAATGACCAAAGCCGGAGCGCCGTGCTAATACAACCCCCCGTGCCTTCACGCTCTCTCTCGCGTCCATCTCTCCCACGACTTAAGTATTTTCACCTCCCAGGCACGGGCCATTCGGGGCTCCTCCTCGCAGGACATCGATCAAGCGACATAGCTCCTCTCATTTCCTCCACAGCACCGACACCGCCCAGCCCATCCTTCGCTTCCTCCGCCAGGCGACCCCCCTCCCGCCGTCGCCCCGGTCTCTCTTTCTCCGTATTGCAACACTCTCTCTCCCCGTGTGGGCCCACCTTCCTCTCTCCCTTCCTCTCAGGATATCCTTTCTCCGCATGCCATCCAGCTACGCGGCGAGCGCCTCATGCTCGCCACCCCCTCGCCTCGTTCATATACACCCCTTCATTCCTCTCTCCCACCCTTCCCCTTTCTCCTCCACCATCCCCCCAGATACCCCCACCCCCTCGGGTGGCGCCAGTGGCAGCAACCATTGCGACCCGATTCCCGCTACCTGTCACCTCGGAAGAAATGGAGTGATTAATGGGCGACATGGTTACATCGACTCCTCTGAAACCTTCATCTCCTTCCTTTCACTCTATCTAGATTTCCTTGCCCACTCCTCCTCCCCATCCCATCTCCCCCATTCTCTCCCTTCCACTCCTCTTCCCCCTTTCGTGTTATGTTCCACGATCCAACGTCATTCCGATCCAAGGCTTGGAGTGTCTCATAAAATAGTAATATATTCCATAATGTATCTAAGCTTTCGAAATCACTTAGAAAGTGTTGATCAAGAACAGACCTATTCGCCGGGCTATTATAATGAATTATATACCGACTCAAAGGGAATAGTTAATTCTTAACTGCTTTCGAAAAGGCCTCGGGGAATACTGATAACAACCTTGACATTACACAATTTATGGGCTCAGAACGGGACAACTACTCTATTGTCATTCGCCTGAAACAGTGCACTCTGACTGCGCACTTGAGGGTTGCTTGTGTGTACAGTTTTAGATCAACATACATTTGAGATAAACCTACCGCAATTTGCGGCACTCCCGGATTTCTGTAGGTGAATTAACGTTTCTTGAAGATTAAAACGCAATTAAAATAGTCGTTTTATCTATAGAATAAAATCATGGACGCAAAAACTATTAGCTTTTGATTACTTAACAGTTTACACTCGGAGTATGCCTTACATTTTTGCAAACAATTGACAGAACCATGGCATTGTAATCACCATAAATGTACACCAAAGCTAGTTTAAGCCAATATCAGTTTACGAATTACTTTACATTTTACAACCGTATTAACTAAGTTACCATAGAAACATTTATGCCAGACGTTACTTCAGATGATTCACAGTTTTAGTCATTTTTCCATCCCGCCTCCCTCAATCTACCGGATCTCCCACTTTGAAGCCTTTTCCCACTTGAAACCGTCCAAATTTAGGACAAATACCCCCATTGTAACAAAAATATTTAATGCTAAATATTTTAAAATAAATGTGGCGGATACCTTGTTATGGATTCCAATATTCCCTTACCACCGAATACTATGGATAACAATTGAAAAATAAAATAAATTCATTCATAAAATGGTTCATGTTGATTATTTACTTAACCACATGCATGCAGTGTAAAAAAGCTCCTATTTTTTTCTCTTTAGTTATTTATATTTGAATTTTCTATAGCTATTGCTTTTGTATCAAGAAGTGGAGTTACCCCTACCCCACTTTGTTCAGCTTCTTCAGAATTTTTGGACCTGTGGCCGTCTCCCTAGGCATCCCATTTACTTGCTTATGTCTTCTCGTCCGTGGCGTAAAGCAGCGCGGCTGCTCGAATCAGCTGCCACTTTCCGTTTGTTATTTCAAGAGGGTATCTTTCCACAAGTTCTCCTTCGCTTACCCACTACGCGCGCTGATTTCATCACATGCCTGTCAGCATCCCAGACTCCCTAGATCCAGAAAATTTCTTATTTTGGAACTGGCAACGCCTGTCAAACATTTGATTGCACACGCAAACAGCATGCCCCAGAGATCGAGGGTGAAGTTTTGTTTGCTATCATTTGGAGCTTACGAGATACTCACACGCGGAGTAGGCTGTTGAAGAATGAATATCAATTGTTAAATGATTAAACCTTCTGACTTCCGAATGTTTTTGTTACTTTGTTTAAGTTTTTCTAGTCAGTAAACGTAAATGAAACTTTAGATGGATTATTTTTTTCCAACCTCCAGCTTAAAAATCCTTACTCGTGTCTATTTGGGGTAAAATGTAGTTATATCGCTTGTTGATGAATCATAGCTTCACCTAATTTTAATTAAATTTATACCATTATTCTTTATTTATCTCACATTAAAAAATAATATGATTGATTGCGTGCATAAATCTCATGCATAATTCACAGGATACCACTAGATGTCTGATATTTTTGATCAACTGCAGAGAAAAATATTTTTCTGCTCATTCTAAAGTTATCGGAGAATTTTTTTACCGAAAAATCATACAACTTGTGTTATGGCTTGGACTGCCCAAAGTTTTGTGACAATTTTGAACCCAGGACCATTCAGCCAGCTGCCAGATGCAATGTTCATTTGAATACCATGCCCCCATAATACGTCATGTGAATTTTAAATTAAAAAAGGACACCTACACCAAACACACTGGATTTTTTTTGACAGTGATACTAACAAAAACTCGAAGCCATTGTTGGCGTTACTCTACCGCATCGGAGCTTTCCGCACATCCGCACCTGACTGATTTATGGCCTATGATTCAACCGTTAATTTTTTTTTGAGCGCAATTAATATCCATTAGTCGTTATTAGCGGCGCCGTCTACGGCAGAGAAAAAGGGCCATTTTTATCAATCGGCATCGGAAGTGTCATTACGTGCTGTATGACATTCCTTTGCGGAATGGACGAGGACGACGCTCGCTCTTGGCGTTCCGCTCGTTTTTTTCCCCCCATCGACCGCGATTATTTTCCCGAGGGTGGGAACTCACTTGGTGCGAGTGAGTGAGGACGCAGGTCCCCGCTTTTCAATCTCCTATCTCTTCCCACGGTATCCCACCCAAGGATCCCTAAAGCGCCCAAGAGTTGGCTCCCATCATTCATCCCTTCGAGATGAAAAAATAATTCCGAGTCGTGGAGAATGGTGAGCCTAGGGCAGGAGGAAGAGAGGGCCAGAGTGGGGAAAAAAAAGAGTGCTCGGATGACCCGTTTTGTGTTTTCTCGGATTCGGTTCAATGGCTACAGCGAGGGGAGGCTAGAGGCTAAAAGATAGGGGGGGGGGGGAGTAGAGTTTTTGGAGTGTGACGAGGGGAAGGGAGCAAGTGGGAGGGGGAGAAGGGAGGGGAATGGTGCGTAGGAGGTTGCTCAGGAACGACAGGAATGGGAGAAAGAAGGTACGATAGCATGTGATACGGAGAGAAGAAGAGAAGGAGAGGGATGCGGCAGTGAGGATCGAAGAGTGGACGAAGGAATGAAACGGAGCGGGTCGAGGGAGTGAGTGGTGAGCGGTAAAAGGGGGAGGCCGGAGGAGCGAGGAAGTTGGGAGGGTGAGAGCCGTGAGGAATGAGGAGTTGAAATTAAAAGGATGGCCTCAGTCATCAAGTGCGTTTGCTTTTTCATCGTCCTTAGCAGGTTTTGGTCTATCGATATAGGAACTATGGGCGGCGTGGCCTAAATTTCATCGGATGAAACCTG
The DNA here is from genome assembly GCF_022747635.1 of Hetaerina americana. Lineage (NCBI taxonomy): Eukaryota > Metazoa > Arthropoda > Insecta > Odonata > Calopterygidae > Hetaerina > Hetaerina americana. The sequence continues at coordinate 97,110,278 of NW_027286874.1, read as the reverse complement.
TACCTGGACTGCCTTCGGCAAGAAGTGAGAGAAGATATTTACGTATATGAATCCGATAACTTTGCTCTTTCCTTCCTGACAAAGCCTTGAAAACCATAAAATAATTAGTACCACACCTCAAATTACTTCCAAATAGTTTGCTCACTGGTAAATGGAAGAATTATTGGAAGAGAGCATTTACTGGAACTTAAATGCCGCCACGAAGGATTACAAATTAGGAATATCTTATATTTTTATTTTTTCTTCTTATATGCCTTCTAAATTGGATAACTAAGCGCGCAAGACCAATTAACTTTTAACAATTTGCGTAAAGAAAATAAATAATCTTTAACCACAAAATTTAGAGTGTCCATCGAGTTCCTTCACACAATGTTCCAGGCAGTACAACAGAAATTTTGTCTTATTACATTCACGACCGAAAATTATGAGCTACGCTATCTACTTTTTGGTAAGTACCTTAAATTTATCCTTCTAAAAAGGTCTAATAAAGAGTGAAGTCTAAGATCGAGTAAACAATTTATTGAGCGCTAAAACATTTCACTTAATGGTTAATACATACATCTTCATCACCTGTTCGTATGCACGGTGTTCGTATGCTCAAATGAAGATTGAAGTTTCGCAAATTGTGGCGTGGTAAATTGGAAAATAGCATGACAATCAAAACTTATATTTTAATAAACTTCCATGGATCTAATAATAATATATGTGAAAGTTTCCAAAGAAAGATGAAATGTTTAAAGAAGTTATTGTGTATTCTACCGTCTTTTCGCTTGATGGGCTTCTCTGAAAAATGTCTTGCTTCGTAATACATTTTTTTCTGATTTTGCAGCTGAAATTTTTATTCTTGTCAAAATAAAAATCCAAAGTATTATTCAACATTATATTATATGATTCTCCGTGAAATAATTGAAACATTTCAGATTACTTTTTACGACTGTGAGCAGTGTCCTATGAGCCTTCTTAATAAGCGTGCCTTCGTAATAACACTAGCTTCCCTTGTTCCAGATCAAACGTGGCAAAATATATAAGTATCTGAAATAGAGCTCTACTATGTAAAATTTTCATTTGCATCGAGATTTTTGTCAGCACTCTCTTAGTGGGGAGATATTAAATGACGGGAGAGAGGGAGAGAAACGATAGAGGAGTTTTACGGGGGGAAAGGTAACCTTAAAGAGGATGAGGGAGATAGGGAAACCGCGGAAGCGTAGGGAGGCTAGATAGACGAGACCTGTAGGGCTGTGAGGAGAGACGAAACTTAGCGTGGGTCGGAGTTTTGGGATGGACACGAGGCTCGAGCTAAAGGCAGCAGATACCGCTTCTCGCTAGATACGAGCATTCAGCGCGTCGTCCATCCTTACTAGGGATGGGGAGGGAGATTGGAATGGGGGTGTGGTGAGGTTTTGAGGCCCGGCGGGAGGAAGGGAGCCTGAGGTTTGGATTCCTTCGCTTTAGAATTTCAAACGCCATCGAGGTGAGGTCTCTCCCCCTGCCCTTCATTCTACGCTCACCCCTCTCTCCGGTCACCTCCCTCCCACCCACTCCGGCTAGGCCGCTCGCCCTTTGCCCAACCCTCCGCACTCAAAACCCAGAAATTTCCCCACCACCCATAACTACTCCCCCGTTCTCCCTTGGCTCTCCATCTCCCTGCTCTCTATACCATCTCACCCTCTTCCCCGTTCCCTCCCTCCCCGAAAATACGTGCACCTCCGCTCCCAAACCACTTCCACCAGAAGCGCACCTCCTCCCTCCCACGCATCCCTCGACCCCCGCCCACTGTCATCGCTAACTTTGTGTCGCTCCCCTGCACTCACCCCACCCATCCCACCCCTCCCTCCATTATATACGCATGCCTTTACCCTCCTCCTTCCCACACACCCCATCCCCCGCACACGCCGGCCCACCCTCCAAACCCACCATCCCCCTCCTCCAAAGCCGCCGCCCGCCTGTCCTTCCCCTCTCACACCGTTTGAAATACGACCGTTATAATTCATCCCATTGCAAAGCGAGCCAACCAACCAACCCCCTTCACTCGCCTTCTTCCTGACTCTCCCTCCGCCTTTCCGGTCCCGGGTTTGTTCGCTAGCTACGTCTCCCTACCCCCCTTTTTCCCCTCACACCCACCCCTGAAACCGCCCGCTTCCAATGTACGCCCACCTCCTCCCACGAGAGGACGGCGGCCCCGACACTCACACACATGCAAGAGCGGCGTACGCCCCGACCCCGTCCTCACCTTTTGGTAACTTCCCTCCCCCATCCCTCAGTCCGAAGCCCTTTCTGCTGCGGCCCTCGCGTATCGCTTGCTCCGCACGACCCCCGCTCTCCCGACCCCTCCCTCCCCCATACCCGCTCTCCCCGCGCACCATCGTCGCATCGCATCCTCATTTCCTCTGAATCACAATGGGGCGATGTTTGTGTGCCCGCGTGTGTCGCTTTGCGCGTGTGTTTGTGTGGATGTGGGCCCGTGTATGTCGGTGTGTCACAGGACGCCCTTCGAATACCATCCGTGCAAGCAGACCCCTTCCTCTTTTGGACCCTCTTCTCATCCTCCTCCCGTCCACCCATCTCTCCAGCCCCCACCCTCCGCTCCAGGCCCATCCCCGCCCCACTCCCCCGCGAAGCCGCCCGCCTTAATCAATTTCCCCGCACCCTGTCCTCTTCGCCTCCTCCTCTCCAGTCGCCGCTCTTCCTCCATCCCTCCCTTCCCCAAAATGTGCCGGTGTTTATGCGCCCGTGTCGTGCGGGGTGTAGGGGAAGAGGGTTGGGAAAAAAGGTTTCTTCTGGAGTGAAACGAATTCATAAGCGCACACATGTATTTTGTTCTCCGAGCTTTTGACTCCACAACGGAGGAATGTCGATTCAGAAGTCAACCCAGTGCCTAGCGAATGAATTCGTTGTGAATCGCGTCGGGTGGCTGGAGGACGGCCGTAGATGGATAGGAACGTGGTCCTGTTGCCTTTTCGTTGCACTTAGGAAGGAGTTTCAAGGGCAACAATTACAAAGTTGGCCTTCTTCAGTCTTCTCAAATATATGACTAGTAATGACAGCTGGTGAATATTATCAATTTTCACAATTTTAATAAATTTACTATGGAGTTGAATCTGTACTGATCATTATTTTTATTTAAATTTCTCTTCTTCACTCATACCAAACTGCAAGTTTAATACAATAATGGCAAATGAATGCAAGTAAGGAAAGTGTTTGTTTTATGTGCGCAAAATGGCTATATCATTGAAACCACCAGTTCCAGAGCTTCATGCAATTTCTGACAATTATTAGTCGATTATGTAGCATACTGAATGATGAAAACAGCCAAATACATATTGTGCTAATAATATTATATTTTCCGTGAATGGACGCCAGATTACTTATAGATATGAACATCATCTAACAATTCGTTTCACAATTTTCTGTGCCAATAATCATTTATCCTATTAGTTTTTAATGCAAAATTTTTGAATTATTTTTATTTCCCAAAAAACTGATTACTTCTGAAGTTACGTTTCTGACCTGCTTTATTCAATTTTTTTCAATATATTTATCCTAAATTCCACAAAAATCGTTTTACAATCGTTGCAAATTTTAAGAAACTTATGAAACGAATCTATTGACAGTCATAAAATATTAAATTTTAAAACTTTATAATAATGAAAAAATACGTTAACATATACGATACCAAGAAGGGTTCATTGCTGTCAATATGCATGGAGAACTATTTGGTAATAACTTTATTATTTGAGAGCGGCTACATTTAGCGTTCCGTGATATCAGTTTAAAATGAAAATATTAATTAGTTATTAAGGGTGCTTTTGATTTTTATGGATATTTTAATTTTTTGATTTGATTTTTATGGATATTTTGATTTATGGATAGAAATACTCACTGCACGATCAAAACTATTTTACTTGTCTATTACAGTTTTATTTCAGTCTAAGTCAATAAATAACTTTCTGTTCCTATAAAAGTCACCTTTTTTAATTAAATAATTGATTAAGTTTTCTTATTGTTCAGTAGTTTTATGTAATTTTAAAGAACCTCAAACTTTAGTCGAAATATAATGCATTCCTTGGAATGCAATTACTCGTACCCTTTATGTTAAATAGCTAAATTTCTCCCCGATTCTTTTAGGGGACAGCATTTCAAAGGAATATTTTTCTTTTTATATACTAAGGCGTAAGTAATGCTAATATAAGTTGGTTCTAGTTGAAAAAAAATAATTTTTCAAGTGCGGGCATATATCTAGTTGTAATCATGTGACAATATAGCTCCCACGCGATTAACATGATAGGATTCAACTCAAAATCCTGGATTATATTTCTGAATTTATAATTAAAATAGTAAAGAAATATATCCTTTATAAACTCAGAGGTTATCAATTCCATTGATCATTTATGAATTATGGTAACTGAAATATTATTTATTGGAATGGAGTCTAAAAACAATTTTTTAGGATGTAGACAGGGAAAGTAGGAGGGACAGATTCGGACTCGTTGAGTCCATTAAGACATTCTTACTTAAAAATTCAAAAACAAATTAACAAACAAAGTTTAAAAAATATAAATAAATGAATATAAATATATGTATACGTATAAACATACTTATGTATATGTGTGTACGTGTGTGTATATATATATGTATATATATATATATATATATATATATATATATATATATATATATATATATATATATATATCAGTGGGGCGGCCAGTAAGTGATGGTGTCACGTTAAAAACACTATTGAGGAAGGCAACGGGAAACCACCTCAATTATCATTCCCTAGAAAAATATGATGGACAATAGAGATATTTTGAGTCCTGGCAACCACGGGGCTCGACCCAATCGGCCGTGTGTCGTGCCCGGCAGCGGGGGAGGCAAGGCTTCCGCGGTCGTCATCCCACGAAACCCTTGCAAAGGAAAACCAGCAGCAGCAGGACAGAAGACGCAGGAGAAGAAGACCAAATTAGTTAGAATTGGAACGTGGAATGTTAGGACAATGATGAGGACAGGGAAATTGGAGAATGTTAAGCGAGAGATGGGCAGGGGAAATATAGATATTTTAGGTATATGCGAGGTGAGATGGAAAGATAGCGGGGACTACTGGAGTGATAAGTATAGAATAATATACAGCGGTGGGGACGAGAGCCAACGAGGGGTTGCCATAGTATTAAATGAAGAGGTAGGAAGAAGCGTAGTCAACATAGAGCAGGTAACGGATAGAATACTACTAGTGGAGATAAAAGCAGAACCGACGAACTTAGTTATTATTCAGGTATACATGCCACCGAGCAACCATAAGGAAGAAGAGGTCGATAAGATATACGATCAGTTAGAGGACATGATCGCGTGTGTTCCAGCAGGGAAACATTTGATAGTGATGGGGGACATGAATGCGACGGTAGGCGAAAGAAGAGATGGTGATGAGGTGGGCGACTACGGTTTAGGCACGAGGAATGACCGCGGGGAGAAAGCAGTTGAGTTCTGCAGGAGCCAGGGGTTAGTCATCACCAACACTTGGTTTAGACACCACAAAAGACGCAGGTATACATGGAAAATGCCAGGTGACTCAGGAAGATATCAGCTAGATTATATCCTGGTTAGACACAGGTTTAGGAATAGTGTGATAAATTCCCACAGCTTTCCGGGAGCGGATGCGGACTCAGACCACAATTTAGTTGTTATGAAATGTAGCGTACGTTTCAAAAAGATAAGGCAGGGGCGGCGAGTTAGAAAATGGAATGTAGAAGCATTAAATGGGTTGAAAAGGAAGGAATACAAACAGGCGGTAGAGAAAATAATGGAGGATGGTAAAGGGCTTATTACTATCGAAGAAAAATGGGAAATGATCAAAAAAGGGTTGTCTAAAACCGCAAAAGACACTATTGGAACCGTTAACGCTAAAAGGACTAGGAAACCATGGATCACGGATGAGATGATTACAAAGATGGATGAGCGGCGAAAATGGAAGAATATAAATACAGAATTAGGCAAAATGAAGTACAAAGAATTGAACAATAAATTGAGGCGGGCAACAAATAAGGCAAAAGACGCATGGTGGAAGACGCAGTGCGAGGATATGGAAAGTCTCCAGAGGAAGGGCGAAATCGGTGCGCTGTACCGCAAAGTTAAATCGTTATCGGGAAGTAAGAAAGGAAGAGCTATGCTAATAGTTAGAGATAAAGCGGGTAAGGTAATAGTTGACGCAGGAAAGATCCAAGAGAGATGGAAGGAGTATATAGAAGAACTGTATAGTAAAGAACTCAGACCAACAAAGTTAGACATTGAAAAAGAAAATGACTTAGAGGAAGACAGCTTAGGTCCAGGCATACTAGACAATGAGATAGAAAGGGCATTGAGGGAGATGAAACTAAATAAGGCCGTGGGGGTAGATAACATTCCCGTGGAACTTTTAAAATGCTTAGGAGAATGTGGGAGGAAGAGGCTATATGGGCTGATCCGTAGCATTTATGAAGAGGGAATCTGGCCGGAAGACTTTGTGAGAGCAGTTTTAGTTCCGATTCCGAAAAAGGTAAAGGCCACGTCATGTGAGGACTATAGGACAATTAGTTTGATATCCCACGCAGCTAAAGTTGTTCTCAGGATCATAAACAAACGGATAGAGAGTAGGGCAAATGATTACTTAGGGGATGATCAGTTTGGGTTTAGGAAGGGGAGAGGTACGCGTGATGCCATTGCAGTAATGAGATTATTAATCGAGAGGAATATAGAACACAACCAGGAGGTATTTGCCTGTTTCTTAGATTTCGAAAAAGCGTTTGATAGAGTGAATTGGGAAAAACTAATGAGTATATTGCAGAAAATAGGAATAGATTGGAGGGAAAGGAGGCTAATCCGCAACCTGTACATGTCTCAGACTGCTCAGGTGCGGGCGGGAAACGGGGAGTCAGGATGGGCAGTGTTAGGAAGGGGTGTAAGGCAGGGTTGCCCATTATCACCGTTGCTGTTCAACCTGTATGCAGAGGAAATGATCAAAGAGGCATGGGAAGAACCTGAGGTAGGAATGAAAGTGGGCGGGGGATTCGTAAAATCAGTTAGGTTTGCTGATGACCAAGCTTTAGTTTGTCAGTCAGCCAAGGGGCTGCAAGCATTGCTTAGTGAATTGGAAATTCAGTGCGACAGGTATGGGATGAGAATCAACATTAATAAAACAAAGGTTATGCGATTTTCTAGAAAGAAAAAGGCTAATCTTAACATTAAAGTAAGAGGGCAAAAACTAGAGCAGGTAGAACAGTTTACGTATCTCGGTAGTGTTTTGGACCAACACGGTCAAAGTAGTAGGGACGTAAGGAGAAGAATTGCGCTAGGCAAAGAGGCTTTCACGAGGAGGAGGGAGTTGATGACGGGGACTTTGAGTAAGGATGTTAAGAAAAGACTCGTAAAAACTTTGATATGGAGCGTAGCTCTGTGCGGCGCGGAAACGTGGTCATTGAAGCAGGAGGATAGACGTAGACTGGAGGCTTTTGAAATGTGGGTGTGGAGAAGAATGGAAAAGGTGAAATGGACAGAGAAGAAAACAAATGAGGAAGTACTTGGTATGGTGGGCGAAGAGAGGGGTTTGTTGGGAGCAATCCTATGGAGGCAGGAAAAGTGGATGAAGGGGGTGTTGACCGGCAGTGGGATGTTGAAGACTGTGATAGAGGGTAGAATGTTGGGCAAAAGAGGAAAGGGAAGGAACAGGATAGGGATGTTGGACGGGATGAAGGGAGGAAGAAAGTACTCAGAGATGAAGAGGGACCTGGTGTAGAGTAGAATTTAGGGTTGTGTTTTGTTAGTAGTCACAAAATATTTGTTTGGTAGTTGTGTCCATCAAAAAAACCTACCTTAACCGGTAGATTACCTTAAAAAAAAAAATATATATATATATATATAGCACTTATATGAAAGTCTGATGAAAGTAAATATTAATGAATATGAAGTTAGCACTAGTGGACAAAGACAAAAACACAGAATCACAAAAAAGAAGAAACTCACAAGTTTTCAAATTTTGGGTTGTCCCAGCCACCTTCCTCAAGGATAAGAATTATATATATATATATATATATATATATATATATGTGTGTGTGTGTGTGTGTGTGTGTGTGATTATATGTATATATATATATATATATATATATATATATATATATATATGTAATTATATGTATGTATATATATATATATATATATATACACACACACATATTTTGGCTTGTCCGGCCGATACTCAAACCAAATTATCATTTGTGTTTTTCATCCCTTAACATATGACCTATATACAAGTTTATATGCAGATATTAATTTGAATTAAGTTGGTCTGATCTAAATCTATTGATTAGATTATTTGCATAAAAATTTCTCATTTTTAAGAAAAAATATCGATCAGGTATTGTAAAGAATTTTTCTCAAAAATTCTTCAAAATATCTTACTCATGCTTAAAATGCATTATGTATGAGAACTCCTATTTATCTCTTGAAAGGAATGGTAGCTATTAGATTTACTTAAACACTGAATTTTAAATCATTATTTAAATTCAGATTTAATTAATATGTTATCACAATCTGTAAGTTTACAATTCTATCACTTCCGTTTTATTGGAAAAATTATTTTACTGCAGAATGTTCGTTGATTTACCCAGAAGAAATATGCTAGCCTAATTCAGTATCGATGAAATTAAATCTTGTATTTTGGTGGCGAAAATGTAAATAAATTTAAAAAACTATTTTGTCATAATTAAGTAAAATTAATGATTTCATAGTCACTTAAAATATGTTAGATTGAGCAAATAGCTTGCAGGTAGATTCTTTCATCGTTCAGCAAATTCGGTTTTCGTTTTTATAAGTAAGGCATGCAGGCATAATTGTGAGTGATTTTGCGATTGAGTTTTGTGGAAATCTTTTTTTCTGCCATTTAACGTTTGTATTGATCACATTTTATCTCTATTTTAATTTTCTGTCGCTCTGCCAGATTGCACTTCGTTCCAAAAATTGTTTTTTTCTGCATAATGTATTCCTTCTATACATTTTCAAACTATTGAATGTGTTTTCATCTTTTGTATTTGTATTTATTATTGTCATTCCTTTAAGAGGTGTTATAATGTGTTTGTTCTTCTTCAATGAAAAATAATGCGTTGTTTTTATAAGGTTTAATAATACCATCTGTATAATATTTGCGCGCCATTATTACTATCCAGATGGAAAGCGGCATAATGTTTCCTAAGGGTTTTTTTTTTAGAATAATACTGCAGCTTAGTCTGCAAAATTCAATCAATATTTTATATGCATAATTCAGAGTGAGTACTTCTAGATCCTTGATTACTTGTCATCTGTCTATTTTTATTCGCCTGAAATTTTGAAACATATATAAGTGTAAACATATTGTCAAATACATGAACTCACAAATAGTAAATAATATTTTTTCATGTTAGAAACTTTATCAGGAGTTTACCGAGCAATCAGCAATTAATGGTGTTAAATAACCGTCATATGAAAATTAATTTTACATATTCAAATTTTTAATGGGATTTTGAAACATTTACCTTTGGTATAGCTGCATTTTCCTTCGTATTATTTTTTTATAATTTTAATTTATTACTTTAAATAATCTTAGACAACAGAATGTTTATTCCGGTGACGAACTGATAGCTTTTGAAATAACCATCCGCTTTTCTATGATAAATTAATTGATAGAAAAGCTACCTGAGTGATATAATACTCAAAATTGTTTTTAGCTCAAATGAAGCACATCCCATAGCTTCGTGGTAGAAAAAAAATGTAGTGAAATTTAGGCGATAGTGCCTATTTCTCTTAATTGAATCATTAAAAGGAAAAACGGTGCAGAGAGTGAAGAATATGTCATAGTAATGAGAGTATACATGCATCATGTTTATCCTTCTTCAATTGAATATAACGCGCGCTTTTTAAATGTTTAATTATATCATCTAAGGAAGGATAAATGAAGGAGGGAAAAGTTCGTCATTTGTTTTTGTTAAAAGAATATGATTGGAGAATATTTTTCAAACAGAGGTCCTATCTGTATTTTGTTATTTTCAAGAAATACATGAAAGAATGCCTTAGCCTACAATACAGAGTGAGAGTAATTAAAAAAATGCTTAACATTTCTTCTTCTTTTCATCGTCAACTCATTTTCTACAAAAAATGATCAATCTTCTCATAATTTGACCATACTGCAACTGTGAAATGCGTCTTGAATTGTGTCTCAAAGGGCACTGAATTAAAAAATGACTGCAATAATGTATTATTCCATAGGATATATGTTATTTCGGTCCTAGATATTCTACGTTTCTCCTAATCACATCAATGCCCTTTAATTTTTTTCCCTCCCAATAAATTGGTGACAAATTTCTCTAAGTGAAATAAGTGACCGAAGTAGGCTTCGATATCATTAAGAACGGCACCTTTAAGACATTCGACGTAAAATTAGCCTGATTGCGTGCTGAAACGGCGGATTATTATCGTATTAGAGGATTCGGTAAGAATTCCGCAGATATCTCCAACATGAGTGAGCATGAGTGAACATCGAGTAGATGAAGGGTTTGGGTTAATTTTCCGGACCCTACCACGAGAGTGCACAACCTCCCTCCCTCTGCCTCCGTGAAGTCTCCTACTTTTCTTTATTCCCTCGGCAGGCAGTGTCTACTTTCGTCACTTTTCGCCTCCCTCTTTTTTCTCTTCCCCATTCCACGTAGCCCTATTTTTCTCGCCTTCCGACCGCCCATGCTCCCGAAACTTCGCCTGCCGCCCTCGCCCCACCTCCTCCCGCCCTCCCCCCCGGCTCCCCGCCCGCCACCTCCTCCACCCACACACGACATGCCTCGCGCTCACAAATTTTGGAGACTCGCATGCAAATTGTCGTCGGGTGGTTAAAGGGGTGGAGAAGGAGGGGGGAATTCGGGGAACGAGGAGGGCGTGGGCTGTGAGGTGTGGGAGGCGTGTTCGGAGTGTGGGTGGAGGCCGCGGGGGGGTGTAGGGGAGAGTGGAATAGTGAGGGGTTTGGGATATAATGCGGGTGTTCCGATGACGACGGCTGAAAACACGAGGACGATCGATAGCCTCCTCCTCTTCCCACGCCGCTTGTCTCATTTTTTGAGGTCGTCAGCGGGAACGGTGTGTTTTCACGGTTTGATATTTATCGCTTTTCACTGTGCGTCTCTCTTCTAGTCAGTGGCGATGACCCTTTCCCCTGGTATTCCTTGCCCTTAACGTATTCCAGTTTACAAGTGTCTCACAAAAATGGTTATCGGCAACATTATTTCATATTTATTTCTCATGAGGTAGGGCTTAAACCCTCGGAATTCATTTTTTATGCCTTTCGGTTTTCCATTGATATTTTTACCACTATTCAATCATTCTTGTAGCGCTATTCATCTGAATAAATAAATCCTTTGCAGCATAAATGAACTTTGGAAAAAATTTTCCTAAGCGGTGAAATAGCATCGACTAAACTTTTATTTGACTTTAAGGTCCTCTAGGTAAATGGAATAAAGCGGGTGTTTTCAATTTTTCAGTAAAAGAGCATTATCCGTATCATATATGTATGAGATGGAAATAATAATCACTGAATTTATGAATATTTTATTTCTTTTGGATAATAAAAATGAAAGGCCTGGACAACTACAGAGTTTTTACTTTAAATTACTGCTGCACGATACATAAGAGGGATGCTAAGAATGTTTTTGCAAGGCTTTAGCATGAAGTATTTGAAGCCTTATATATTTGCTATTAGTGTATATTCCAACAGTTTCGAGGAAAATATGCTTCCAAAGTATATGCAGCATATATATGTTCGAATTTTCTTCTGCTAAAAATAGAAGCATATACCTGGCACTTCCAGGTAATGTTAATCAAAGAAATAAACAATTGTAAGTATGAGGTAAACCTATCATTATGAATAATTTAGTAGAGATTTTTATTTCATATTTATCATTTGCTAGGTAAGACCGAGTAGGCGTAAAGTATAAAAATACGATGATATTTTTTAATTTAATTAATAAAAAATTGACGAAAGAAAAACCCCCTTGATGTAAAATTAGATTCTGGAAGCTATTCTAGGGGTTAAAATTCACTATCTACAATTTTTGTAGCTTATGGTAATTCATTTATAAGATTTTTTTAAATTTGATATCAGTCGCACTACTACCATCACTGGTCGATCCAAATAACCCCAGACGTGAGTGGTGGTGGGTAGATATAAATATATCAGTATGATTACGGACGTGGCAGTATGCCATTTGCCTATTTAAAAGCAATAAATGATCGGTTTGACTAAAGATCAATGAATAGGAAAATCAAAATTAACAACATTATTTTAATTGCAAACCATTTTAAATGTTAAATTTAATAACTATATTCAGGAGTAATTAATAAAATGAATAATGATTATACATTATACTTTCAATTTATATGAACATAGAAGCAAATCAAACGAGGAAAGGGAAGGAACAGGATAGGGATGTTGGACGGAATGAAGAGAGGAAGAAAGTACTCATTGCTGCAGAGGGATCTGTTGTAGAGTAGGATGTTGTGTTTTGCTGGAAGTCACAAAATATTTATTTGTGAGCTGTTTCCATCCAAAAACCTACCTTAACCGGTAGATTACCTAATAAGAAGATAGAAGCAAATATATTAGGATGGGAATGGTAGTAGCCTAAGAATTTTTTCATATGGATAACTTTATTTATGCCCAAAAAGATTTGGGGAAATATATATTTTTTTTTTCTGTAGACGAGAGTGGTTGTATGATAAAATTTGGTTTTATTTAAAGAACCTTCTTGTTTAGTTTGGTTGTATTTAAGTGGAAGGTTTGGAAAAGTATAAGAAAAGAACATTAGTAACTTAGAGCAAGGAAAAGATGTCGTGATAGAATTTCTTTATTTATTCATAAAACATCAGGCTACTTTCCGAATTCACGATTTTTAACGGGTTCCTACATTTTTTCGTACGATTTACCGTTTTACGTATGTACTCGCATTTGTCTCAAGGGAGGGACCTAACATTGATTCCTAAGCTTCTGCGAGTGTTTGTTAAGGAGATGCAAAATTCATAATGCTTGGTACAAGCAATGATGCAATGAAGCTATACTTCATGAAAAATCTTTACAATGCGCAATAGTGAGTGATGATTAATACATATGAGACAATAATTTAAAAAATATATAAATCCCACTCAATATACATGCATATGTGGCAATATAACCGTAATTAAATCCTATTACTGGCAACAACTTACGTCATATCAGATTTCACAGAAACAGAGAAAAACTAATCCTGACTGTTACTTATACCTTAATGTTAATTTAGAAAATTGATCGAAAATTTGTTAATTGATTAGTTTCTTCCAAATCATCAGCCAAATACTAGATTTAAAGAGAAAGGCAAATTTGGCCTTAATTAAATACAGAGGGCAGATATAGGTTCCATAGAAAACATTTATTAATTCTGCCAAAATAATAGATTTATGCATGTTAAATATTAAATTGAAAATAATGCCCAGCTTACACTAAAAATAAAAGGAGTATAATGGAACTAGTACGCCTTTTGCCCCCGCAGAGCAGCACCAACGATACCTCCCATTTTTTCGCAATTTATCAACATTACTTAATTAAATGAATTAAAACAACTTTCATGCTGAATTTTCAGTGAAAATAGATTTGAGGTGCAGTTCCTTATTTATATACGTCAATGTATTAGCTGATATAACATATTTATCGTTTTTACCTATATTCGTTCATTAAATTTGGTAATTTCAACTTGATTTTCTCTAGAGCATCCTATTTTTGTTAAGTTTACAAACTTTCTCACCCTAATGGCAACAGTTCTAAACATTACTAAAAGTTGTCGGTTGGGTATGATGCAGATGGAAAGCACGAGATGCATATAATTCTCTTTGAGCTATTAAATTAATCTGTAATATAGCTAAATATAAAGAAGAATGTGATAAAGTTTGATATGGCGGCATTTGGTGTAGTAACTTAAAAAACCAGATACGATCACACGGTCATGGCTGGTAAGAGCGGTAGATGAATACTTACTTTTACTGCAATAGGAGTAAAATTAAAAAGTAGAAGTTTGCAAACCACTTCTTACATAACTGTGTTTTCTTCATTCTACTTTTTTTATCATTGCCATACACTCTGCTTCCCGTGCTGTACTAAACGGCGACTGATGGTGGCGTGGCAATCAAGGTACCAAAAAATAACAACAGTGTATTTATGTCGTAAAATTAGGAATATGCTATTCTCAAACGTTTTTATTCCTTCATATAAGTGTTCACATCCAAACAGTATTTAATTCGAATTTTTAATTTAGTATTACTATATTACAATTATTTCAAAATGATTCCAGAGAAAAGAGAAATAGGTAATTTATGTCAAATTATATTTAGATATCTGGTGTACTTATAAAGTACTTCTATTTTGACATCTTATTTGTTTTCAAAGAATACCGCATGAAAAAAAATTTTCAATGTATAAAATTGAACTCTCGAAAAGTCATATAATCATTTGAGTGGTCTTTTGGATCGGCCAGAATGATGCATACATGGGATATTTAACTGGATATAGAAAGTTTAGTTATCTATTCATTTTGGTTTTCTGATATATTCGGATTCACCTGCCAATTTTTACGCCTTAAATCGTTTACATTATTTAAATTGTTCCATAAAATTATCCCAATTTTCAAAATGTGACAATCGTCTTCATGTTTACTTTGACGTTACCTTGCCGCATCTGAACTATAAATGAATGTTTTCTTCTTTTTGTCTTTAAAAACTTAACGGTTAAATCTTTCATAGGTATCAAGATATTTTAATAAGGAAATGTAACATGATTATTATCATGCTCAATATGTGGACTTAAATAAAGTTAGAGTGATTTGGAATTGATCAATAATTAAAAAGGCTAAAATTTATTTTCTGCATCATATGGAATGAAATTCTTTTCACAAGGTTGACTGAATACGTCTATATCGTTTGAGTGGATGTTGAATATGATCATTACTAAAGGAAATAAGCGTCAAATTCAAGAGCATAAAGCAGGGAAAATACTTGAAGAAATGAAATGTAAAGCATCAACTAAAGAAAAAAAGGAGAATATGGAAGCAGCAGAAAAAGCCATGAGTGAGGTTAGAGGCGTATGTCAAATAGAAGAAAAAAGACAATATCCTAAGGAAACGAGATTGAAAGCCGCCAGCTAAACAATAGAAATATTCAATTTAAATAAAACAAGATAATCATGAATTATGACCAAGATGATTAATAGGATAGATAGAATAATTATACTGAGGAATTGAAAGCAGAGAACTCAGCAGAAGGAAAAAGTAGGGAATAAATAGTTAAGTGCGATGTGGTGGTGGTGTGAAAGATGCACAGGCACGAACTCAGTGCAAGGACTACGTAGTTGATCCAAAATCTTCTTCTGTAACTTCCCCAAAATCCTTTCAATGTTAACTTATAGTATGAGTTAATATAGGAAGATTAAAATGAGTGCGCTCTGCAGAACAGCAAAAGATTAATTGTAAAGTATCAAGGAAAAGTTCGTGCACCCAATTAAAGATAGGGTTAGAAAGTTTGCTGCAATGGCTAGATTAATAAGAGACATATCGAAAGAATACGTATATTGAAGGAATAGAGACCTATATTAAAAAAGATAATAGGCCAGCAAGTTTAGACGAAAAAAGAGAACATCTGGCCAGATAAAATTCCAGCTAAACTACGAACTCGTATTTAAGAGTATTAATGAGCTAGGCCTCCTGTGAGCGAGGGATTTAATCAGTAGATTTCGGTAGATCAGGATTAGTTTCCGTCCCTTCGAAAAAGGCTGGTGTACGTCAGAGGTATAGGACAACAAGTTGGATTCCACGAAAAACAGGTAAAACTTGGGATAATTTGATAAAATGATGTAGTGGAAGGGTAAATACTGAATGGGAATGATCAGTTTGAATTTAGCCAGGTAGGAGGTACTCGTGTTACCTTAGCAGTAATAAGGTGAGTAATAAAAAGGAGCATTGAGTACGTATAATCAGAATCCATTTATTTTTTTCGTTCATTTTGAAATGGAGTTTGATAAAGCAAAGTCGGTAGAATAAATTAATGTATTAGAGAAGATACGATCAAATTGGAGGATTCGGCTACTTAAACACAACACGTGCACCTTTCGAACTGCTCAGGATGGGCATTATTGGGAAGAGGAGTAGGAGAGACGAGCTTGTAATCGCCAGTGGTGTTCGACTTAAGTGTGGTGAAAGTGGTAAAAGTCCTATCAAAGAAAATCAATATAGAAATAAGAGTCAGTGAGGATTTAAAACAATCAGTTAGGCTTGTGAGTGAGCAAACATTAGCTAGCCAATCGGCCAAGGTTAGATCCTTGCTAACTGTATTATAAAATCTATCGATCGATCGATTTTCTAATGCACTCAGGGGATGCAAGGGTTGAGAACCAATATGAGCATAACAATGGTAATGAAGCTTTCGAAAAAGAGATAAGGGAATATTTGAGCGGTAAACTATAAAAAGCGAAAAAATATACGTATCTTGGAAGTGTTTTGAACCAAATAATCCAAGTGGTAGGGGAATAAGTAGAATAATTGCAATAAACAATTAAGTTATCTTTATAAGAAAGGGTCACAATATAGGTTAAGAAAAGCTCAGTTAATGTTTTGATACCGATCATTGTTAAGTACCTCCCGTAAACTTTGTCTTTAGAACATAACGATTGTCGTACATTGGGGGCTTTTAAGATGTGAGAGTGTAGAAGGATGGGAAACTTAAATGGCCGGATAGGAAATCCAACCAAGTAGTACCATTCATGGTGGGGTGATCAGAGCTTTGTTTGAAGGAATCCAAATGAGGTAGGAAAGATGGATGAAAGCATTTGGGTAGAAGATTAAATACTGAAGCCTGTGATATGGAGGTGGATATTACAGTAGCTAGGTAGGGCTAGGAAAATGATTTATTTCTTTTTCTGAGGGACTATTAGAATACATAGCTTCAGTTTGTTTCCATCCAAACCTTCCCACAACGATAGACTGTCAAATAATAACTGTGATAATATTTTTTATGATCCATCAGTTGACCAAAATACTCACCGGACTAATTTCATCTTTTCAAAATCTTTAACTACAAATAGAAACCAATAATTTAGGACTTTGAAGGAAGAATGCTGTTTTTTGTCTGTTATGGTTGATGCCTATTTATAACAATATTTATTTATCAGTCTTGATAGTCCCTATGCAACTGTAAGTCACAAAAACGTACAGGCATTGTAAGTAGATGCATCGCCTTTCACGAATGTATTTAAATTTAGTCTGGGTGTAGGAAAACATTTTTAATAAAATGTATCAAAAATCTACATTAAAAAGTAATTAATCCATATTTCGGGAAGAAAATGATTCATTAATGAATGAATATAATATGGAAAATATCTATTATATTTCACGTAGGAAGTTTACAGTTATTCGTGTTATAATATGAAAGAGAATACATGTGCTTTTAATGTGATTAATTCCCAGATTTTACAAAAGAAATAATTCTTGTCTTTTCTTGTCTAATTAATGTTTAGAGAGTTATATCAATCCGCAATTCTGCATTTTATGATTCAAACATGGATGAATTAAAACAAAGAAAAAATTACAAGAAATTTAAAAATCCGTGTTTACTCTAATGGTGCCATTTTAAATGATTACGCCAATTACTTCCTCTACCACCATTTCTATGTAGCTATTTTAATTCAATCAAAACTTCACCGCATAGGTAATTTCACTGAAGCCGTAAAAATGTCGTGTTTATTAACGCAAAGGGTCTGTGAGGAAGTAATTTGCATCTTCCCATTTCATTCAACACTTAACAGAGAAATGATGTTAACTGATCATAAATTTCCCTTCATTTGTACACAATATGCTGGTGACCATAATTTTATAGCCAAGGAACGCCCCCTCTGAGTCATTAACTGCCGTAATAACAGTAATAAACGCCCGTACGATTTGGCGCGAGTTCCCTTTCCCTTTGGGCGGAGCAAATAGTTCGCAGGTCGTCGGAGAAGCGGCGCTGGCTGGTCGATAAGAGCGCGACGGGGTTCAGTAGTTCACACAAACGCCACTAGATGGGTGGGCGGCGGGCGATGGGATTTTCACTCTGCTTCCCGCATACGTTATGAGCCTTTCCGCGCTTTCAATAACGACTATCGGGATCATTTATCGGACGAGGTTGTATCGTAAATTTTACGCGTTGGAGCCGAGGAACCCACTCAACGTTACTCACCCCGGGAACTCAGTCTGTCGTCGCCCTAGGCGCAGTAAACATCTACCAGCGATCCTCGACGCTCCACATCCGAGAGAAAAATTCCGAGGCGTTCTCTTTACCTTTTCAAGCGATCAAAATTTGAACATCTCTTCGTCAAAACGAGTATTATTTCTTTCAAGTATTTGAATGGAATTATGACAGAGCTATTTTTTTATGTCTTTTTTCATTAGAAATGGGAGCAATACAAATTCTACTTTACTATTGGGATCTCAGCTCGCTTCCTTTAGCTTTAATGCTAGTTAGGGATACGATATTTTTTGTTCGGGAACGCGGAGAAAAGACGTGGAAGGGAAACGAAAGGGATTTTAAGTTAATTTGGAATTCATTGAATATTCAGAGCTCCCGAAGCCTGCCTTACTTGCCAAAATGTATTCCAAGTTCCTTCGTGCCTCATCTTCTCTCTTCCCTTCTGTCGACTTCTATCCCGTCTCTCCTTTCCTTCTCCTCATTCCTTCCGCCCCTTCTCATTTCTTACGTCATTCTCCCCATCGCTCCTTTTTCCCTTCTGAATCCGGGCTTCAAAGGATTAGCGCCCTTTTCCCCGTTTCCCCGTGGTTTCGCACGTGGGATCGGGAGCAATGGGGGAATGAAACTAATCTCTTGTTGCGCGGGAGGGTGGTGGGGACGGTGGCTGGGTGTAGAGGCGGGGGAGGGGTTGGTTTGGTCGGAAGGGAGGAAGGAAAGAGGGAAGAACGAGGGCGCGCCATTGTTTCATGAATATTTATAGTCGTGCCTTTGTCGGAGGAGTGGAAAGTCAATGTGATGTTTTTGAAGCAGCCTTTAATATTAATGAGGTTTTAGTATTCTCTGCAGCTATTCTACAACGTGATTGGAAGCATAATGTATAAATATACATATATATGCATATATATAGATATATATATATATATATATATATATATATATATATATATATATATATATATATATATATATATATATATATATTTATTTATTTATTTATTTATTTATTTACACATATACATAGATATAACACACTGTCGGAGCAAAGAAATACTGTGTGCAAATACTTTAACAGGGAGCTTCAATTACGCTTCGTTGAAAAGTTTCACTTAATTTAGGAAAATTGGCCTTGTTATCGAATGTACTAGGCAAATTGGGTGTCAAATTAAGGTAATAATGCGTTGTTAATGAGTTAAAAAAGATACCTAATTAGCCTTCTCAGGCTTTTTGATTTCCAAATATCTTCTTTGGAGTCAAGTTCGTGTTTAAATAAGGTAACATTTTTTCGTTTACTGATGTTTTTTCTATTCATTATCTATTAATTGAGTTTAAGGCTAAACTTTGCTCTTGATTTTCCTGGATATTCATGAAGAGTGTTTTAAAAGACAACTAACCTCTCGAATCTAGATGCAACAGTTACGGTTGTCCTTGGTGTCCTTCATGAATGCATTACTAGGTTTGAAGAATTTTGAAACCCACCGCAAGTTCATAAAACGATTGTATTCATTTCATTAAACCTATAAAAATTACCTATGTATTAGATATGATAATTTATATAAATGTGAGGGACACGTATTTATTATATGTTTAGAAAAGTGTTTCTAAATTCTAGTATGCTTTTTTTGCACTATATTTTGTGCTTTTTCTATGCATTACAAATGGTTGTTTTCACGTGTATTTAATAATTATTTCCAAGTAGATATCTTACCATATATTTCCTACTTTGCCGGTTAAAAATAAAAAAAATATTTCTTATATTAAAATTTTCTCTACTTAGCATTGTTACAGCATATAAAATTTTGGTTTTTTAGGTAAAATAAACAATGAAATAAATTAAAAAGCAAAAATGTATAAATAAATATATATATATATATATATATATATATATATATATATATATATATATATATATATATATATATATATATATATCAATATTTTTAGTCAAGCTGAAGACAGTTTTCCAGCTTTAAATTTTTTTTCTTGTATCACACATAAATAATAGAAGGTAAACAACCTTGTTGAGTCATTGAAATTTGAGTAACATTTCACTTTTCTGAAGAGAATATTTTTTATTGCATAGAAGTGAAGTATTTTAGAAAAGCATCATAGAGTTCGCATAAGGGCGTTAGAGTTTTACTTAATGGATGAAAGATGAACATTTCATAAAGGAAAACATTTAAAGAAGGTTCATTTTTAAGGTTCAAATTAAGAGTATTTTATTTCCTTTAGGTTGCGTTGAAATATGATGAATTGGCACTAAATATTTTCTTTTTATTTCAGGTGAGTGCTGACTCTTTTGCTTTTTCGATATAGGAGACACTTTGGATAAAATCCAGGTAAGAATTTAATTATATTGCGTCAGAAAAATTCGAAATGAAATTCTATTTAATCAGTCATACAGTGGTACTTATGGGTTTGAAGAGCGTGTTACCAGTACTATTTCTCCGATATATTATGTTTTTGAGATGGAAATGAAATGATCGAGATTGACACGATCGTGATTTAGTTACTCTTTACTTCTAAAATGGTCACATGGAATTCAGTGCCGAAATTTGAAATTTATAGCCACCTAAACGGAGTACCGCGTTGAAGTCTCAATCCGTAAGTAACCGGCGCTCACACGCACACTCACACACCACTCGCGAACAAACACAAATGCATGCGCTCCCTTTAAACACCTGTTGACGATTTAATTTACCGCAATCAGTTTTGGAACACTTTCAACTAGTTCGCCGACCCCCCACACCACCACCACCACCACCACCGCTACGTGCCGGGCGCCATTACCATGAGGAGATCATTGATCACAGCGCGGAGGCGGCTGGTGGGTTGAGGAGGAGGGCCCGGGAGGGTGGACGACTGATGAATCCCCCTTTATACCCTTCCGCGTACCGTACGAACGAAACCACGAACGCTGCCCTGGAGCATGCCTACAACTCGAAAGCAATGCACGGGGTCAGACGGACGTATGCTCCACGACCAAAGCGATCCACCTCGGCTCCACACACATTACACTGCCCTCTCCTCCTCAGCCCCAACACTCAGCCCAGTGCATCTCTTCAAACGTAATACTTTACTCCACTTGAAGTAGGGTTGTGCATACCTTGAATTAGTGTCTATGGGGCGGAAGTATACAAAGAATAAGCTGGGTAGACCCGTGTGTTGTCTCGCTTTTACTATGGATGAACCAACGTTTTTGGTGGGGAAGATGGTTTGATTACCATTTACACTACAGTTTTATTGCCGTTTCGTTTCCTTAGCTTTGCTTTCTTAAATATATAAGGGTGGACGTACGTGTTGGTGCACGATTTGCATGTACCTATGATGTTAGTGCTGGTCGAACCTGAATAATTTTATGCCCGCGGCAAGCATGACCTTAAATGTAGGCACCTAGGCAGATTTTTGAAACCATTGCGGCAAATGGAGGGAACTAGTGAGATTTCTGTGAGCAGGGTTGGTTTAAATTTGCTCATAGTTCTTGCATCAGCAACTCAAAATGATCCCTTTAAGTGCATATAGAGAAGATGTCAACGTAAGGTAACGTACTTCCCGTAGAATACAATTTCCAGCAGAAGATGGTCATTTTGTAATGACCTAGAAATAATAAATATATAAGCCACGTTTGTAATGAAATATTTTGCCTTAAATCCATATTCTATGTGAAGCATAATTTCTTTAATTAGTGCAACGGTTTTGGCATTTTTAATTTCGGAAACTTAATTTCGTAAAATAGTTACTCTGCTAATTGTAAAATATTTGAATTTTCATTTTTTAATGAATTATATGCGAGATTCTTAGGCTGATAACATCACCATGTAATCTTGCTGTAATTTTATATGCAGAAAATTACTGCGGAACGGCACTTCCTCCATTCTCAAATTCGATTTCTACGAAGGCACAGTGAATTGAAGAATCATTCCTTTCCTGGAATTTGGCTCAAAATGCGTGCCCTTTGCACTTGGCCTGAAAAACGATTCAAGGAAACAAATCATGTTTTTGGATATATAAGAGTCACGGAAATCATTTCAATTTTCCCTTCCAAAGAAACAATTTTTCAAACCACGAAAACAAAATCGTTTGCATCTTTTACCATCCTGTACTAAATTTGTATTTTCAGTTATTAAAATACTTGAATTGTTTCTGAATAAATGTAATTATTCTTATTTTTATCTAAATACACAACTATTTAAACTTTAAAATGAACCTTTTCTACACTTATTCTTACCACTATAGTTTACGATTGAATACTACTCGTATAGTTATAAAGAAATAACAATTACTATACGATTAAGTAAGTACTGCAATTATTATTACAAAGTATAAAAAAGGTATAAAAATAATGCCCTAGAAAATAAATTATTTTTACAATGAATAATTATATTTCATTAGTTATAATATACGAAATAATAGAATATCTATTTCACTTACCGGGTAAAAGTTCAAAAACCATCTTTATAACTACGGAAATAATCTGTTCCTATGGTACATGTTCTCATTCTTGCATACGTACCTAGTCCTTACCGATAATCCCTACCGCATTCGTCGAAAAATATTGCTCCAAAAGGCTAACTAACAATCGCGGGAAAATAACGATGGGAATGGTAAGAAGGTTGGCGGGTTGGCTGGATGAGGGACGTGGGCGGGTTTGTTGATGGGGTGGAGCGGGAGGGGGATGGGTGGGTGGAGGTGACACCATGGTTCCAATTACGCGCTTGCACGCCCCATCTTACTGCGGGGAACGGGAGGCGGTCGGCGGGATAGGGGGACGGGACGCGTAAATCGGCCGCGGGGGCGTGATGTGGGGGTCGGTCGTTGGTTGGGGAAGTGAGGGGAGTGGGAGAGTGCGAGGGGTGGGTGGAAAAGGGGGCTGGAATGAAGGGGGTGCTATCGCGCCCAACTCATCCGAACTAGCGTGCCGCTCACTCCCAACCGGTGAACCCCCCTCGTGGCGTGCGCGGCATCGGCCGTCTAGGTGCACGAGTGGGCGGGGTCAAAAGGGGTTGGGGAGAGCGGGAAGGAGGAGGAGGCGTGTTCTGGGAATCGAAATTGGGATGAATAGT
Source organism: Hetaerina americana (assembly GCF_022747635.1). Taxonomy (NCBI): domain Eukaryota; kingdom Metazoa; phylum Arthropoda; class Insecta; order Odonata; family Calopterygidae; genus Hetaerina; species Hetaerina americana. The sequence continues at coordinate 97,086,942 of NW_027286874.1, read as the reverse complement.
GCACGGGGAAGAGGAATTGGAAAGAAAGACGGCGTCGAGGGTGGTGGGGGGTGGTGGCGGCGTAGTCGGGTGGGATGATGGTGTGGGTCTTGCATTTTTGCCTCCCCTTATATAAGGGGGAAGGACTTTTGGGGTGGGGGCGAGGGGTTTGGACGGACGGAACTAGTCGGTGGGGTGGGAGTGGAAATGGCGGGGGAGCGAGAGTTGCGGCAGGTTAAGCGGGGACTGGTGAGAGGAGTGAGGAGCGCGCCAGAGCCTCTGAAGTATCTCTCTCCCACTGTATGAACCACCCACTGTAGCAACTTGGAAGTCGATTCTTTATCAGATGATTACTCCAGCTCCCTTCCATCTCAGCCCTTCGATCTCTCCAATCCTGTCCCCTTTCTTCCCTCCCGTTAATCTACAGCTTGGTTACGTAACCATCTAGTTTTTATCCAAGATTTCTTATTTTGTGGTAAAAATCTTATTTTATATATATTCATTATCTATTTTAATTTTTATAGTTAACATAATAAAAAAAGTCCTTTCCAAAACTTTTGGCGTAATGGAATTTGATGCATGCATTTGTATTTAGGTTGAGGTTTCTGAGTCAAAAAGAACGACATTTGCCCCGCTCTTTCAATCTCTCGCGTGACAGTTTGTGAGGCTTTGATTTCCTCATTTCTATTCTCCCCTCTCCTTCCTATTTCGTTTTCACCACCACCCTTTTCGTTTTCCCTATTCTCTCCCCCCTCTTGCTTAAATTTTTTTCTCCTTACATCGGTCATTCATTTTGCTCATTTTTAGATTCCTTTGTATCTGCATTTCGCTAAATTAAATTAGTTTTTCTGATGAAATGATCCGACTAACGTTAATAAATGAACTTGGAATTTCCCAAATTTCATTTTTATCTCACTCGTCTCAGACACCTTTGTTTAGCATGAAGACTAAAATCACTCAGTTTCCATTATGTATGATGCTTAAATATTCATCTGAAAATGTAGTATTCATGAATAACTATTGAATAAATAAAGTAAATAAAGTAGTCAAATTCAATTCCTTTTGAGTGAGGAGAAAATATTTCTAATTTTCTTTTTTGGAAGGTTGCATCAGGAAAATGTGCATTGATAAGTAATTTGCTGTTCAGCAAAAATTTTCCATGCTGGTGTTTTAACTCAAATATATTTTTGCGTACTTCATGTAAATAACATTCAATACGTCTTCACTTATTACCTGATCATTTTACGTAAAAATTTCAAAGTGTCCTTTCTTCTAATGTCCAATCGTTGCACCTGCCGCCCGCAGTCTATCTACCAACTTCTTTTAAATTGACACTGTCGCACTAAGCGATTTATATGAGCGAGAAACAATTCCGTGGCCACCAAACCATTCTCCTTCTCTTTATCCCTACGTGAGCAAGTTTACATGCTTATCGATCTTTGTCGTATGGCCCTTCCTGTTTCCCGATATACCCTCGATGTCCAGTTGCTGGATGGCTGGAAGGAGAGAGGAAAGGGCAGGGGAGAATATTGCACTACCTAATGGAAAACTTTGACCCCTGACTCGTTCATTACTCGCCCCGTCAGACGCCCTTCCCTTCGCCGACGAAGGATCCTCGTACTCCCTCCCACTTAACCCTCACTATCTTCACTTCACCCACCCTCTCCTCCGCTCTCATCTACCCCCTGTATCTTTAACCTTTCTCGCCAACCTCTCCTCTCCAGAAAATTCATCTAGTGTGCAGACCCCTCTTTCTACGAGCGAACGTTCCCATCAAAAAGGAAATGCCGTGTCATAGGTCAAGAGAAGAGAGCTCTTGCTACGTACAAGGTTACCTTACTGCATTTAGGCCAAGCGAGTAGTAATTTTCCAGGGATATTTTTGCTAATATGGTAAAATATGTATGGTGTATAGAAACAGATGCAAACATAAACTTTTATGAAATCAACGGACAATTTTCTATCGGTTATATTTTACTGAACTTTCCTTTTGATTTACTATGGTATTCCCTTTGTCAAAGTGTACTCATTGATCTCAACTTGAGGAAGGTTAGTCAATTACTAATGACATTTAAACATTATCTGCTTAAAGTTTCAAAATTAAATATTCCATGACAATTCAATACATTTAATTGCTAATAAATAGTTATATGTGAAACAAATGACGTAATATTTTAACCTCATGACAATACTCTAATCCTTACTTCATACTTTTAAATATGCATTTCGATATCATACTTAGCGATTTAATAGTACATTAAATTGTCAAAAAACCAATTCCATTCAAGGGAAACTTAACTCAGTATCGCATTGGAAACAACATTCTGAAGACATGATATCATCCGAAAATTTCCCTTTTTTGAAATGCGACAAATCTTCACGATTAATATAGATTCATTAGTATTTGAAACCAATGACTGGTTTATTACAATCCCTTCTTTGTTATATGTCTGTTCCTATATTTATAATTCCTTTTCCTTAAACATACCTATTTTATTTTACGTGCATGTAATTTGGTATTAGTTAAATATTTCCTTTCTTATTATCCTATTTATATTGGTGAAAAATGTGTTTGTTTATTTTTTAAATAATATTCATATTAACATCTACGTTATTCTAGAACCGTTTTCAATTTTTGAGATTGCACTGAATTTTCCTCCGCAGCAGGATACAAAGACTGAGGAAGATGGAAACATTTAATAACCCTCAAATTTTACCCATTTGACTGGTTATCCTAGAAGATTGCACACTGCTGAAAACTTTTTGAGCTTAAAGTACCATTTTAAAATTATCTATGCTACAAAAAGAATCAACCTCAAACAAGTATTCTCATTCCTAAAACGAATAGCTAACTCAACACCTGATAGCTTTGAATCTCTTTAGTTTGACAATTTTCGTTATCAATATATTGCGATCCCTTAAATTGGCTTTTGTGATACTCTTAATTACCTTCAGATAAAATTTCAACTGCTGACTATAAATAAATGTTTTGCGTCTTCTTCTCCCAAATCTGCAGCCTGATCCCAGAATCTAGTCTACCTCTGTTTTCTAGTGGGTAGTACAGAGGCGTTCCCTCAATTAACTGCATCTCACCGTTCCGCGCCGAGAAATAAAGCTTTCGGACAAGCGTCATTTGAGAGCCTTGCGGCTAGGCATCCCACATTACAGCCAACGGCCGCGTGATAAAAGCCTCGCCTCTCTTCGGTCCTCTCTCCTTTCAATGAAGGTCTTTCACGTCTTCCCCATTGCGGCCAAAGCCTCTTGACTCCCGGTGCGAAAGAGGCGGAGAACTGTGGAACTCACCCCAACCTTCCCTAGAACCCTCCCGTAAAGTGGCCTCGCGACCGCTCCCTCTCCCCGTGAGGTTCACCCCTGGGATATTGCCCACGGAAAACTCCGCTACGAGCAAGGACTTGCTTTCTCCTCCTCCTCCTCTTCGCAGTTTCTCATTTCTTCTCCCCCCCTCACCTCACCCCACTCCTTCACCTCCTCCGGCCTTCTTTCCGCATCGAGCTGGAATGGAAACAAAACGAGCGCATTTTTCTTTGCCACTCCGTCCCGGGGATAGAATTGCGAGGGGAGCGTGATGAAACATGGAACTAAGAATGCGACCGAGGGCCCTAGGAGGAACAGTGGCTTTTCTTGAGCCCAACTCGACCATCGGAGGCAGGGGAACAATTCATTCGCATAGTGTGCTTGCATCGTTTGAGAATTGATTTGGCTAGCCTACAAGGCACGCACGAGCCATGTTTGGTAGATCAGCGCGTTCGTCTCCTGCTGTCAAGTACGGTTTCTTTAGACGATCCTGGAATTACGTGACGGCGATTGACATGTAATAGGCAGGTCAAAAAACGGGATCAGCTTTACCAGTTCTCGATAACTCATACGCCTTAATTGTCCTCTTAAAAATACGTTTGATATTATTCAATACTTTTCATTTTGGCAAACTTTATGGTTCTTTAGTGCATTAAATTTATATTTTACAATGAAAAAGATACGCAAAATCCTCAGAAACTATAATACCTTGACCTTGTATCTCTGGTACGTAATCATATTAATTGCAGTCGGTCTGTTAAGCATGAAAATGGTATATTCAAAGCGTTTCTGTGAATATACACCCTGGCAAAAATTTTAAAAGATAATTATTAAAGATTTTCATGAATAACCTGAATTATATTATTCAGCTTTTAATATTTATTTTCAGCTATTATCTATCTTCATTCTTTCTTTTGGCATTCAGATGTGGTGAGCGACACCTTTCTAGAGCTTCTGACGAAAACTCATTGGCTTGCATGATGTTCCGGCGCGGATGTCATGCACCATATTCCAAACGAATCTAATAGAATTCCCCTTACCAACTCACCTCAAATCTCCACACTTGAGAACACACTCAGAGAGCACACGCGCAAATCCACGCACGACCGAACGCACATGAAGGGCACAAGAAAAGCCGTGTGAGACCCCATAGTCGGCCGGGCGGCACCGGGTGCGGTAGGACGGCAGCCATAAAATTCCTGCCCCGATCGACACTTGCCGTTTCTCGCTCCTGTAAGCCTTCGGCAAACACGGTGCCTCGGGGAGTGGTTATCCCACCCTCGTTGGTGACTCCCCATCCCCCTCCGCATACCCGCCTCCGCTCCCGGGTCCCCCAACCACTACCATGGCTCTCTCTATCTCTACTCCGCTCTTCGTTCTCCGGGGAAACTCCGGGTGCGGTAGCGCAGGGGGAGTGGGAGACGCAGGGATTTCCGCGGAGGCGATCCCCCGTTGGGTGCGGGCGCGGCAGAGACCGTTGAGGGGGAGGGGAGTGCAAAAGGAGGAAAAGGAGTGGGGAGAGGAGTGTAACGGAGCACTAGGGACGAGGTACGGAGTGCGGAGGGAGTGGGGCCAGGACGGAGATTTAATTGAATTTCTTCGTCCCTCCACCTCACCCCTTTTCCCTCCACCACCCGGCAGTCCCCGTGCCTCCTTCTCCCGTCCTACGGCCTTCACTTCGGGGTCATTTCTGTGCTTCCTCCTGTGTAGCCCACCGAGCCCTATCTCCTTCTCCGTCTTCCTACTTTCCTACCCTCTTTCGTCCACTCTCTTTCTCTCTTCGACCCTTCCCAGAGGCCTTTGTCCTTTTGGAAAAAAGAGATAGAAGTAGGGGTGGGTAAAAATACTGGGAGTATAGAGGGAGAGAAAATTCGGGAGGTTAGAGCTCTCTGGCCATCCACCGCCGGGAATCTGCACGCCGTTCCTGGAGACGCACGCTTGTCTGGGGAACGCGAAAAGAGCGGGAGTTAATTTTCGGGCCGTCGAATCGAAGTCTATTTAGGCAAAATCGCTATTATATGCAATAACGTTTATACTTTGTCAACACATTGATATTATTATTTCAATTCCTACTCATTCTTTCTAGTTGTACTCTATTTAACAACATGAAATTGATTGAAATGTGTTTATACTAAATCATAATAATAAGAAAAAATAATGTAACTAATAAAGTTAATCCTTTTTATTTCTTAGCCTTCCAATTTTTAATTTCAATAAACATGTTCAATTTACTCAAATTTTCCCTGACGTTATTTTCAAATTTCCGCCTGTATTCATTCAATACGATTGAATGCTTAAAATTGTGCAGATTGTAGAATTTACAGTTGAACAGGCTAAAATGGGGTGCAAATGAATTGGAATTTCTGAGAACAGAATGATCGTTAATTATTATTCCGTCAAATACTCTAAGACTGGCCCATCAAAACAAGAGGCAGAGTGATTTTTTGTGAACCTGAAATTATTGAGGGAATAATAGCGTAAACTAAATATAAACTGCTCTTTTTCCCTTTAATGCATAAGTCACTCGTTAAGGGTTTAGTTTATGACAAACCTTACTTACCTGAACGTCATAATCATCCTAAGTGTGATATCCTCGTCGGTGGCTGTCACCTCAAACCGAATTTTTTACGCAACTACTGTACCTTACTGACATAATCGTTGTTTTTAACTTATCTACCATGTAAGATTCAGATATTTGTCTTTAATCAGTTAAATCTAGTAAATTGAAATAACCTTTAGCAAATCACTGACAATGTTGGAGAAAATTTTCCTATTAAAGCTAATAATAGGATTTAAAACAACTTTTTAATACTTGGGGCCCTGAACTTACTAGGGTAACCTATGCACAGTTTTATGTTTTTAAAAATCATATTTTATTTTTTGATATTAATGCAAGTATAATAGAATTACTAATAATAACTTCTTACAGCAATTATCTATTAGGTAACTCTTAAAAATGCAATAGATGACATTATTCAGAATTTTTCCACTTGACATACAGGATTTTACATCAAATCTATTATATAGAGTTCAAAGTTCTTATCAGAGTAAAATTATTTTTTGGGCTTTAAAGGTAATAGCAGTAAATATTGGTAGATTCAACGTTCTTCGTTACCATTCTCCTGACTTCTCAACGAAAGTATGACAACTGTTCTCACGAAATCCGGGGCAAGTTATTGTAAAAGCTATTCATAAGGATTACTCAAGGGTTTCCGATCGTATGCCAATTGAAAAGGGCCAGGAATACATGCGTAAGCGGTTTTGGCTTTTTCCCCTTTCTTTTCATAAGCTGGAAAGCGAGATATTGGATATTGAAAAATGATTTTCCCCGTAAGCCATCATCTGGAATCCCACCCATGTGCCGTGTCCTCCTCCCACCCCTCTTACTCCCTCCTCTTCCTCCGATCCACTCTCCCTTCCCCCCAGTCCGAATCCCCGCGAAACCCTCTCTCGAGCACAAACCCGCCCTTACCCTGACTCTTTTCTCCGACTGCTCGGTCGTCAAGTTTCCAATGGGGATTTTGTGAATACGTCGATGGAGGGGGATGTTGGGTGGTCTTTCGAAGTTTTAGCCGAAGAGAGAGAGAGCGGGGGAGGCGGATGGAACAAGGGGCGAGTGGGGTTTGTATATGTGCGCGTGAGAGTGCTCCAGGGCGAAGCGGAGAGGCGTATCCACCTTCCACTACATCCTTTCCAAACGCCAACCTCCCCCACCCCCCCAAAAGCAACCTTCTACACACACACACACACGCACACTGGCCTTTCTTTCCTGCATTCCCCTCCCACGCGATCTCTCGGATGTGCTTTCCGCTCGCCGGAGGAAATTGGCTGCAATGAAGCAAGCCAATGGCGATGCGAGGAGCGGCGGAGGTTGGGGCGGGGGAATACGGGGACGGTGCCTACGCGGCAATGGGATGGGGTGGACGTAGAGTGTAGAGCTAAGAATGGAGGGGGTTGGAGATTGGGAAGCCGAAGGGGAAAGGGGATCCCTACTCCCTTCACGGTCCTTCTCTCCCCCCCAACTCCTCCCTCTCCGCCCTCCTCTCATCTCTCGGGGGGCGTTTGAAAAAGAAGGGGGTGGGCTCGGATCACAGCCCCTCAAGGGATCGATGCACTGCCGGTTACCGCGGATTACCGACCGTGTGAACCTGCTCTCAAAAGCTTCCTCTCCTCTCCCCTCTCTCCCCTTTGCCGTTCCGCAGAGCCTCTGCTCTCCCTCCCCGATGACTCCCCCGCTGGCCGCCCGGCCCCCGTGCTTATATACCCTTGCGGTGACCCTTGGGATACGCGGAATGGAAAAACCGAAGATTGCACGAAAAGTAGATTGGATGTAACGGGCTGAGAATCTCGGAGAGTGCCTCCGCGTTCCCCCGTTCTTTTTATTTTTGCGATGGGCGGTGTGGGAAGAGGGGAGAGGCGAGGTGTTTTCATTTTCTATCCCGCTGGAAATGTACTCAGGGGCAAATGGTTCCGCCGACCTCTCCTGTGGGGAAGATTTCTGTTTTCTGATTGTCTAAAGATAATTCCGTAGTTTGTTTGATAACCTCTTATGAAGACGACGTTTTAGATCACTTTATATCTGGGTTGAAATAAATCCAGATGCATTGCGATGAATTTTAAAAGCAGTAAAATCTCTCTTTCCTATGAATATGCTGTTATAGGTTTAGAGAAAATATCAAATTTTATCTCCAAATGCTATAATGTAATTTTATAAGTGTAAACCTCCAACACTTGCCCAAGTACCACACCAAACTCAGAGTAATGAAATAATAAGGATGAGAAGTATTAGAATAAGTAGTTTTCCAGTTAATTTTCCTTTTATGCTTCTAACACTTAGTAAAAATTTGTTCAATCAGATATCACAATATTTCAATAATCCACTGTATAAATGGGACGCAAATATATAACAGTGAAAACCGTCGCAATTCGTATGCATTAAGACTAGGAAAAAATATTTTGTGAATGTTATATCGTCCATTCCGAGGGATATATAATTTCCTCGGGTGTTTAATTCTTTACATTATCTATTAAAAATATTTCAACGTTGTTTTTTGCATAAAAGTTATTATTAAAACTGCATTAAACATAACAATGATATCTTTTCGATTTACCCTGTTTTAGCATTAAGTGTATCTTTCTGGGTAAATATAGATGATATAAGTAAGTTTTAGCTTTACCTACAAGGAACCTGTGGTAAATTGTAACCAACATTTATAAGTCAATCTATATCAAGTATATTAAAACACCTACTTAAATGGAAACTATTCACCATGAGTCCATATTTTATTCTACTGTCTAAAAGCACACGAAGAGAGTAACAACATTGGTGGCAAACCTACTAACTTCAAATGCATTTACAAAGTATTACAATATCATCACTCTATATTACGAATAATTGAATAAGAAGATTGATTTAAACAAACACTTTGAAGTGGGAAAATCTGTCCACGAATCGGTATGTACCCTTATGCCGCTATTATCTAGGTATTATTTAATGCAGGGCGCCGATGCAACCAGTTAAAACTGGCAGGCCTCAGTGAAAATTACCTTAATTTAATCAATTGAAGCAGATAGATATGGAATTTAACATACACAAAAATTGGGAGCAGAAGAAATATTTACAACTGAATACTTACTTCAATCTCCACATGATCAAATATTCTTGATGATCCCCTGCATCCCACCTTGACTTATGAGTTATCCCAACGGCTCCATCAGCGTTCACTTAATTCCAAGACAAAATGGCGCCTGTGGAGTCTCCCGCCATCCTACAAACGCCATGCTCCCTGTGTTCGTTCTTCCGGATGCCCTCCAAGCGTTCTCGCGAAGAGCACTCCGACTCTCACCGTGGTCGTCTCCGTAGCCCGCTCACTTCGCCTCGCGGGTTGCCAATCTGTGAAGGACGTCTGCGGATGGAACAGCGAGGACTCTTGGGGAGCACAACCATCCTTCACCCTCACCCACGAGGGAGACGACTGCCGGGGATGAAGTCATCTTCCCTCCTGTCGCACGGGTACTCATTGTCGAAACGGAGAGGTTCCTCCTCTCGTTCTCTGAATTGAGAAGAGGGGGGATTCTGGTTGGAAAGAGAAAACATGGTGAAAGTGAAGGTTTTCCTTGTCATTTTCGAGCCCCTTTTTGCGCAAAAGTCACCGGAGGAAGAAAGCCGTCGAGGAGGTGGGAGAGATGAATTCAGACAGCGGAGGGTAACAGGGATATTGCTCGGTTGACATTGGGGAGACGGCGGCGGAGGAATGACGAGACAAAGGGACCCTTCGAGGGGTGAGGTGGGCTCGGTGGGGGTGGGAGGAGGTGAAGGGCGACTCCTCCGGGGCGGGTGGAGGAAGTGTGCCTGGGAAAGAGAAAGTGGGTGAGAATTGTGTATGTTCCTCCTTTTTGAGAGGAACTTTTTTTTCTCGTTTCGGCAGGACAGAAGCCCTACTAAAGGAACGCTGGGAATGAGGGAAAAGCTGGGTTAGTTCACGAGGTTTAAGGGCTGGAAAAACGAGAACATTTCTCGAAAAATGTTCGGCAAGATTTTGAGCGAAGCGAACGAGCAGGAAACGAAGTCTCGCAAGGCAGAGAGAGGATTCATGTTAATTACAATCGTGAACTTAAAATTGAAGTATAATGAATAAAATTATTACTGCATCAAACGACAGATTTCTTATCATTTTCCTCGATCTTTGGGGATATTTTATGAAATTTGATTTGTCTTTGACGGGAGGATATGGAAAATATGAAATGTTTAATCCTATTACTCTTTCGATAAGGTATCTCACCTGAAAGTAACTTTTCCTTAAAAATGAGATATCAATTATTCAAAGGAATGTTTATACTATGTGTAATGTATTTTATGTACATTTTAGGGCTTAATAAAACTGTGGGTTCAGTGTTTTAGAGACTACAAAAAAATGGTTTGCAACCGTGTGTTTAAAGTCTACAATTGGAAATATTAGAGCATTGGTAAAAGTTTCCTTTAAACGAACTCAGGGTACAAAGAGTGATATACTTGTTATTTGCACAAGGGATATTTAAGAAATATTTTCACATCATGTCAAGTATTAAAAAGTATTTTTTTCTTACCCGTCTACAGCATAGGTAGACTCAAATTTTCAAGTGCTAATATATTCCTAGGTGAGGGAAACTTTTCATTTAATTAAGTTACAATTTTATAGCATAAGAATCAGTTTTACTTCCGTCATTACGAGTACCTTTTTTCTGTCAAGAGAAGACCCTAAATTAAAGGAAAACCGTGGGCACAAATGAACCTCAGTGACCGGTAGAGATAGAAATTTCCTCCATAATTTTCCCCGAGTTAAAATGAGGCGATAAGTGCTCCAAGAGTTTAAATATAGAACGAAATGCGTGTTTTTCACTAAGGAGGAAGATAATGTGAATCGAATAATATATAGTGGGGAAAAAAGGAGGAGAAAAAATTGGAGGGAGGAGATTCGGTGGAAGGAGGAGGAGAGGAAGGGAAACGCAAGGATTCGGGAGGCGGATGGGAGCATAGGAGGCAAGCAGGGAGTGGGGGGGGGGCTGAAGCACGGGAAGAAGGACAGGGGAAGGGGGCGAATGCTTCGCAAGAAGAGCGGAGGAGTTCCTCTCCCGGCAGTAAATCAATTCGAAGGGACCTCGAAATGCCTCGCCGCCGCCCCCCTCGCCGGCACCCTTCCCCCGCACCCTCCAACTCCAGAGCTCCGTCGCCCTCTCCACACCCCACCCCCCACCCATTCACTCCCCTTTCCTCTCTCTCTTCCCACCAATCTTACACCGCTTTCTCGAGAAAAGTGTGGTTCGAAGTATCCCTGAGTTGATAATTTTTCCATTCAACATCCCCCACTCAGGACTTCATATTTTCAATTCCCCACTTAAAACGATTTCATATCTATCATTCACCTTTTCACCTTTTGTTCCAAGAAACTGAGGAAATACTTCACATACTCGGCTCTGTCTTTTGTTTTCTTTTCAGGAAAGTATCTTATTGATCTTGGGAACCTTCAAGATGTTAAGGTTTATTAAGGGAAATAAGGATTTTTCTTAATTTTTAGCTCCTAGCAGTGCGTTATTATTTACACCACATGGAAGATATTCCGTGGGTACTCTTTGTACAGACGGTACTTTCAGTATGTAGTGAATAATATTAATGTAGAGAAAATACTAAACAACCAACATTAAGCAATCAAATATCGGGTGATTCTATTTATTTATAAAAGATATACATACTTTGATAATTAATAATTAAATTATCACTCCCTGCTAAAATATTGAACCTGTTCTTTGATTCACACTGAAGGAAAGCTAGATATCTTTCACCCACATGGAGGACTTGTGGGATATGTACAAGATCTACAATCAAACTCGTAAATCTTTCGTTTATACAATCCCATTGTAAGAACCACTCAAAAACATTCTTCAAATATTATTTTTAGCATGAAAAATTAGGCACCTTAAGTACATTAAGTTTTAAAAAATTTAGCCGCGAGTTTACACGTCCAAAGCACTAGAATAATATCTTAGAAACATAGAGTTAAAGTGCGAGACATTTCACTTACGCCCTAAATTTTTTGCCATTTTGCACATGATTCACAGTGAAAAAACCAAATGCTATTATAAGGATGTTTATTTACCTTCCATCGCTTTTAAATTTTCAATTAAGGGTGTGAACCTACGATTGCGTGGTTTTTTAGACACTCATTCAATGTCTTCAGTGGAATTGTGAGGATTTTTTTTCCAAAGTAAATATAAATTCCACACCGCTTCCAAAATTTTATTACAAAATTTCTCAGGAAACTGGGAAACGAAATGCTTTTCTATTTACCTAAAATAAGTTCAAGCTGCAGCAAAAACCTCCCTATAATATGGTCAACACACCGTTTTTGCGAATACGAAGCGTTTAATGAGTTTCACACGCTACATTTCGGCACATATTTAGCTCATCGGTATTGTTTACACCAGCCAGGAAGTCACGGCCAAGTACAAACGTAAACAAGGAGGGAAATAGAGTCTCATATTGTGTGCTGGGGATAAGGAAACGACCGGGAAGGCAGGAAGAGAGAAAGTTTTATGGCGCACTCCTGTTTCTCGCAAGTCTAATATTCTAGTGTATGCCCTGAAGAGGCCTCTCTCTCCCCATTCCCAGGCCCGCCCCTTCTTGTGTCCCTTTTGCTAAATCTTTGGGTCTCGTGGGATGGGTCGAAGAAGCCCGGGCCCTTACAACTCCCTTCCTTGCGTCTTCCGTGCTTTTTTCTCCATTTCCTTGTTACCCTACACCACGCTGTGATCTAGCGAGGCCTCATCTTTCTCTCCCTCTCTGTTTCTCCTTGCTAAATGGTAGCATCTCCCCCGAAACTCATCTCCTACCTGAGAGACTTTCACCGACTCTGATGGCTTAATATAGGGACCACGACCACCAACGCTAACCAGGGGAAGGAAGGAAGAGGAAGGCGTCGTCGGGTGAGGGTGTCGCAGGTAGTTCGAGGGGGTCGTTGAGGTGAGTTCACGGAGACTTAATACCCTGAATCTATGTACACGCGTCCACGAATCCCCAAGTCCATTATTCATGCGCAAACGCGTGTTCCGGTCCGCCCTTTCCTCCTCCCACGCACTTCGTCACTCTCGACTGCCTACTACATTCTCCCACAAACTCTTTTATCTACTAAACACTTCGTGCTAGTGCTTGATTCGCATCCCTTCTCGACCGCTCCCCGTCCTCTCCATTCTCGGAGGCCCCTCTTTAAAACACCTCCGCCTCCTTTCCTTTAACGGACATAGCTCTGCTTTTGAGGAAAACTCCGGCTCCTCCCTCCTCGACGCGCGTGTTTTTTTGGGGAGCGACGGAGGGAACATCCTCGCGGCGAGCCCTCTTTCCGCTGCCCACTTGATCGCGTGATTAGGTGGCTAAGGTGAAAACAAATGCGGCGGTGCCGCTTTTTTCGAAAAAATCGTTTTTTTAGGAGATTCTCACTTGTGAACGCCTTGGGTCGTACAGGATCGTGGCGAGTGGAGAATGGTGGGATCGGTTTTCGTTTGGCGATTCGGCAAGCCTTTGAATCTGCGCTATTACTGATGAAATGATTGAAGAGGAAGGAGGAATGGACTTTGTGGCCAAGCTGGGATAATTTCAGATGAGTGAAGGGTGTCCCGAGGGTTGGTTGGTGAGGGCATGGACACACAGCCGAGTCAGCCGTGCACCAGCACTGGAGGCATTAACCCAGTCACTGGGACGGAGCGGTGAGACATTAATAACAGGGGAAAGAGGAAAGAGGGAAAAGTGAAGGATGAGAGAATATGAGAAAAGGAGCAAGAGGAGGAGGAATGAAGAGTCAAGAGAATGATATGGTCGTCACAGTGAGTGGCAAGTAATGCAGAAATATCACCTCCAATATTTATATCATAATATCAGGGATAAATTATCCGGGACTCGGAAAGGGAATAAGGTTAACATAAAACGATTTTAACAAATTCTACATAAGGTACACCATTTTCCTAAACTAATGATATTTCATCTGCAATGTGATTAATTTTTTATTGCATTGAGAAAAATCCATCCGATTGGCAGAAAAAATAGGTAATTTTGTATTTTAGTCTTTATCGACGGTAATATTATAAGAAATTTGAACAGGATTCTTAAAAATTTTGTAGCGAACTAATCACTTGGAGGGAAAAAACTAAATTATTATTTTCATTGAGTTAAATGTTTGCAGGTTGTAACTGCTAAAAGAGTTTCTGAGTAGTATAATTTGCGACAGAATCTAAACTTTGTGAACTGGTTAAGTCTGTAACATATTAAGCATCAAAGTAATAATGTTATTTCATTTGTTACCAATGGAATCATTCAAATTATTCAGGGCAAAATTAAAATTCCTTAGCCCTTGCTTGCACATGAGGTAGATATGCCTATTTTTGTAAATCCCATTTGTTTCCTGTCTACTCTCAGTGATGAAGCCAAAACTTATGGTCAGTATACTTCATTTTGACTTCTCTATCACCGTTAATTAGCGCGAAGAAAGCATTCCTTTGCTTTGACAACACATCGCTTTAATTCCCACAATCGTAACACTCCCATAACGCAACTTCTTGACATAAATACACAGCAAGCTCTCATCAATTAGTTTTAGAGTGACATGATAGAAATATTCTAAGGGTACTTAAACGTCTCTTTCCCAGTGGCGCTCGCGAGGGGCCAACGGGGTGAAAGTGGATGCTTGAAAACATATGGGGATGTGTTTCCTGCTGAGTTGCTTCTCCTTAATTTCACTGGTGTTGCTTTACCCGAAGACTTGAGGAATGGAGGAGGATGCAGGGAGGGAGTGAGAAACAAAAGGTGCTCCAGGAAAGGAGAAGAGGGAGACTCAGGGGGGTGGAAAGAAAGTGAGGAGAAATGGTGCTGCCGCTGAGGGTGAGGTGTGGGGGGTGGCGGGGGCCTCCGTAAAGAGAGCACGGTTGGACGGCGGAGGGGGAAGGCGGTCGGTTGTTTGGCGGGGATGAAGACTCTCGACTCGTTGGTCGTGGGTGTGGATTGATTTGTGGTGTTCGTAAGACGGCGGCGACAACAAAGGGAGCATAAATAGACCCACTCTTCCCCCCCCTCTCTCTCTCTCAGCCTCTAGTAAATATCTTTCTTTCCCCATATGCCCCCGCCTCCTTCCCTCCGTCTCAGTCATCTACCCCTACACTCCATTCCCGTGGCCACCCCACCCCTCTAAAAACCCTAAAGTCCCCTTTCCTCCCTGTGCCCTCCTTGCCCCCCCCCCCCGCAGCGCAGCGCACACTTCAGTTTGCTTGGCGTTAGTCGAGCCCGCGCATCCTCTTGTGTCCTTTCGCCGCGTGATTGGTGGCGTTTTTTTCTTCATTCGGAGGACGAGAGGGTAAACAGTCCGGGGAGATAATGAGAGAGACTTGAAAAGAATGTTCTGTCATGTGAAGGACGGGGAAATTTTCTGTTTTCTTTTCATAAGTCCCTCCACGTCACGGGGATCAGGCGACCGTGGGCAGATTGACATTAAGGACTCAAAATGAATGAGGAAGTGGCATTTGGTTGGGTTTCGGTTTAGGTTTTCGTGTTGCGAGAACATGTGAATGAATGAAAAAAATTTGTGATTAGGAATCAAAACGGCTCCACGTAAAATTATTTTATATATTTTAATTTAGAAGATATAAATGATTAAAATTAAAGAATCCTTAACACATTTAAGTATTCACTTCTCTTTAGGATAAATGTACGCATATGAATTTTCTATTAATATGGTTATATTTGTAGATGTTTTTAATTGAAATAATATTACAAGATTCGCCTTCACATAAATTTGAAATAAACTCATCAAAGTTGATAATAAAAGATGTATGGGAAGGAATCCGGCATCGAATATTTATGGCACATTGACAAGTATAGACTTTGGTGTTGCTCATACGCTTGAATGTGATTCTAGCACATATTTTTTAAACACCAAATGACAGCTGTTATTATTATAACTAAGCCTTATTACCAGAGGTATAGTTCTCTCAGGACCTCGGTAGTTGTGTTTCAAAAGCAAATTTATGTTATAGAGTGATTTATTTTGAAATTTTTATTTTAATTTAAAAATGTATACTTTGTTGATCATCTAATTAACACCTTAGATTGAAATCAGACATCTACATCTACATCAACATAATACCCCGCAAGCCGCCGCAAGGGCGTGTGGCGGGGGGTGTTAGGACGTGTTAGACGTGAGAGTTATCTAGATGTACAGCCTTTTACAAGTAATCACAGTTTCGAAAAAACGCTATATCGAAATTAAATTAACACCAAAATATTTGGGGATATATTCTACAGTCCAAAGAAATATCGTACTAAGATGCATTCATTCATTGCTTGGATTCATTTCATTTAACGAAACATCACTTCAATTTCATTTCAAATTCATAGAAGGTCAGCAAAATACTATTTCGACGTTTTAACTACCGTCACTTATCTATAAACTACTTTCAGCAATAAATCAGATGAACTTTTCCAAATAAGAAAGAGATATTTCTTGCATAGATAGAAAAAACTTGCTAGCAAATCCTTCCAGCGTTGCAAACAAGCCACTGACAAAATAATATCATTCAGTGAAAGTATAACCTAATTATCTTAACGCCTGCGTTTTATGAAAAATATGTTATTTTTAAGAATTTAACTTGATTTTATAACACGTGACAACTAATGTAGAAATTTGATTTCACAAATATGAAAGACTTAATTATACATCTAATGAACTTGTCTTTAATTTTACAATTGAAATTCGTTTCACTTCTCAGCTGCATAATTTTGCAGTAGATTATTGACGAATTTTTCAAAAGAAACCTCTGCGGATCCGCTGAAGCCTAATGAATAAATTTAAATTGATTACCCCCCTTTTGTTGAACACTCGCCCCTTTACAACTCTGGCCACCCTCCTGTGTCCCTCCATCTTATTCTTTCTTTCCCTTCTCCCGAGGGGCCCCCCACCCGTTTCCTTCACCCAGGCCGCAATTCCCGCTAAATGCCCCCAACTCTCTTCATCCTCCCTCCCTTCCCCGTCTTCCAAGCAAGCACCCTCGCGCACACCCTCTCCTTCCCTGACCAATCAATTTACTACTTGCTGCCCCTTTTTCTCGGGCTCCCTCTACTGCCCCGTCTCCATCCCCTCTATTCCACCCCTCTACCGCCCGTTCCCCCTTCCTCCTCCACTTGCTAGCAGCCGTGCGTCACTTCCGTCTCCGCTGAATCATTTCTCGCCACTCCCCCTCGCGCCACCCCCGCCAGTAGGACTAAGCCGATTCTTTTGTCTACTCTCCGCTACGCCGTCGGCCATCCCCTTCCCCGGCCCATTCCCAACCCCTCCTCATCCTCCTCAAAAATTCCCACCACAGCACCAAGCTTCGTTCCCCTCCTCCCTGCTGTGCCTCCCCCTTCCGTTCTGCACCAATCCTCCCCTCTCTCTTCCCGTATCCCTTCGGTATTCAACAATCCCCGCAGTTCACCCTCCTACCCCCCGCGGGCCGTGTCGTGGAGAGCTGCGTCTCCAAACCCGCTCCGTATCCATCCCTCCCTTGATATTATTCCAAAACGTCCCCACCCGCAACTTCACCCCTTCTTCCCTCTTCCCCGAGAGCCTCCTTGCAAACTCTCTCTCTCTCTCTCTCTCTCTCTCTCTCTCCTTACTTGCTCTTCCGTTATTTTTCTTCCGAGCCCACCGCCCCCGTCTCAAACCCACACGACACCACTTCTTCTTCTTCCTCAATCATTTCTCCCTTCCCCCTCTCTTGTCTCCCTCCTTTTCTTCGTCTAGTGAGGATTCATATTTTTTTATTGCCTGAGAGAAAAAGTGTTTGTTTTCTGAAGGGAAAGGATCTTGGGGAGAGTTGTCATAACACACTCAAAAATATATTATCCTGGGGGTTAAAATTGTGCAAAGGTTAAGAAAAAGGACCACTTAAGTTTTCTATGCGAAGAAAAGTACTCGTTTGTGAATGTAGAGAGGGGAAAGCACTTGTCCCGTTGGCCAAGATGGATAAATTTGAGAAGTTATAATTGCAATAATATGCTTATGCTTTTCCGTTTGTTTATGGGTTAGTTCGATATTGTCTAATTAAGATGATCTGTTATGCATGTTAATTAGTAAGGATGGAATTTAATTTCCGTTACTACATTCGGTGTTGATTTAGACAGTGAACAAGAAATTTAAAACATGCATTGTGTTTCTGTTTAATACACTGTCAATACAATTGCAATTTTTCTGAATAATTAAAATGGCCAATTGGCGTTGTTTGTTGCAGAATTCTCCAAAAAAATACGTGTTTTATCTGATCTAATTCAATTGTAACAAATGCCTATAATATACAATCAGTCATTTCGATTATCTTGCTGGCGTTTATTTACTATTTTCTATTCTTCAATTAATGAACCTATTAAAAAGCATAGAACTTAAAACTTATTGTCCACATTAAGGCAATATATACCCTTTTAGAGTTAAAGTTACTTAATTAAGTTATTAACCAAATGTTTTGTATATAACTGAGTCATAACTTACTCGTTTACCTTATGTTAAATATAATTTTTTTAAAAAGAATAAACAAACCGATCCGACTTAATTTGAAGACGGCCCGGACGACAACGTGAACTTGATTATGGAAACTGGTTCTTTACTTTGGTCAGCATCGATTAATATGGGCATAATTTGCTTCCTTAATCATAGATTTATAAGTTTTTGGTACAAAGTTAAAGTCAAAATAGCACATATAAGTGATTACTCACATGGATACGACTACTGTTAAGTCTGATACCATGGAAAATAGCAAATATTAACACCTTTCTGGCTGTCAATAGGTATTATGATGTTAAAATAGACAAACTGATGGCATTGATTCATTTCAATTAGAGTTGACTTTGGGAATTCGCGAAAAAGTACCAAACTGAAGGGATAATTGAAGCACAGCATCAATATTGTTTATTGCCAGCGGAATGGAAAATGTATGGCCAGGGTAGGAAATCTAAAACGTGGAATGTAACGCCGACGGAAAGAAAGAGGCAATGGTTGGAACGAGGAGAATTTGAGATCCCATGTTAATTACCCATGAGTCAACCGGGCTTAATAAACGTTGGCGTCCTCTCGTGCTCAGAAAGCGCCGCTTAAGAGCCCAGGGAAGCGTTGTGGTGAGGAAAGAGGAGTTAGTGGTGGAGGGAAGGAAGAGTTCGAGGAGGACTTACATATTTGTATCTTGGCTTCGCAAGGGAGAGAGTCGTCGCGGCATTTTCGGAGAATGGAGGACCCTGTGCAATAGTCTTTTGGTTTTGTCGCGACAGCGCGATAGGTATTCACTACAGGCTGCTTTCAGACTTGCAGATTACGCTGGTTATATGAACCTTTCACGGCCATTCTTATTATAAACCTCAATCAATTAAATAAAATCCATTCGTCTGTTACTCTAAGCTATCGATTGATCGAGCACAAGGATGAGTATTTATGGACAATTTAAAAATTAAAACCTCTTTAATATTGTTTGAAGCAACATAGCTTTATGATTCGGGTAGCGTCATGTCACACAATGTTGCCTTGTTGAAAGTTTTTTTCGCACAAAATTTAACTGGACAATGATCTTAAATCCATTCACAAACAATTAGACTTGTCACATTTACCAAAGCCAATTCTATTCGTAGTGGCATCATGCAGAATGACAAGAAATATCAACTTTTACCGCCAAAGTCTGCTGAGAAATAATTTGAGTATTTCATGCCCATTTGATACAAATTTCCATAAATCATTCAGATAAATTTTCAACTCAGATCTAGAATTGCACCCAATAAAGTAAAGGCAACATAAGTTATCTCCCTTATTTTCAGTTCCAATTATCTTCGTAACCTAATGTTCTCACAGAGAAATTAAAACAGGGAACTTAATAGATTATAATTCATACGGCAGGGCAAGTGTTAAGTCCCCTCTCTGTACCCTCGGGTCCTCATTAGACGGTGAAGCTCCACCCCCCACACGTGGCCAGAAAAGAGAGCGATATCCGTGGTCCATCAGAATCGGCCTCCAGGGAGGGTGGGGAATGGGTGGGCGCATGACTCAGAGCTGGGAAGGGGTGTGGCCCGAGAGGATGGTTGGCTTCCATGCCAAGCATGCTGGGGAGTGAGCAGGGTTAGTGTGGAAAAGAGGGAAGCTAGGGTTGTGTTTTGTTAGTAGTCACAAAATATTTGTTTGGTAGTTGTGTCCATCGAAAAACCTACCTTAACCGGTAGATTACCTTAAAAAAAAAATACGAAAGCCAACGGAATATAGTACAAACGCTCAGAGCGGAATTGAAAATTACCTTTTTTCAAACACGCAGATAGAATGAATTCCAGAGTGCCCTGACACAGTGTAATTTGATTTTATTTTCTATAAATTAGCAGAGGAAAATCATAGCTTGCAAATATACATATCACGTATGCATAGTGTACATATACACAGCTATATTTATTTAATGATAAAATTGGAAGAAAGTAAAGAGTCTGGTAATTATATATTTCACCTGTCTACCTACTGTGAACATGAACCATTGCTCCTCACTTGCAATTCGTTTTCCTAACCTTCAAGTGATATTATACTGGACTGTATTAGAATTGATTTCAAATCCTACATTATATTAATCTGAATATACTTTTTTATTTTTACATGCCCGCGTCTGAATGTGCGTATAAATATCCTTGTGTATGATAGTATGAACTCGACAGAAGCTACTGCTTTTTTTCTACAGTATTCAATATAAGCCAAAAACATACCTGATCTCTTTTTATCCTGCAAGTTAATGAAAGACTTAAAATTAAAGTAATGCGTTATCACGTTACTCTTAACATTAAATCAAAAATTGGAAAAGGTACACAGTAGACGAAGTACGAAGATGCCTTTGGCAGCAAGTATTTTTGCTTTAAAAACGGCCTCATTGTGTTTCTCAGAATGCCCTCGAGAATACCGCGTGCCAGGTATGAAATTCTTCTGCCAGAAGGAGGCTGAGCGGGAAGAGGGGGATAGATGGAGTGAAGGCTGAGTGAGCGCAGTAGTGCGGGGAGGGCCGGCGGTGGGACAGTGACTGATTCGACAGGGTTGGCCAGGGTTGAGCGCCATTCGTTACCCACTGAGACGCTATAATGGGCTTCTTTTGCATCTCCGTTTTTTAAGCGTCTCCCTCAACCGACAATACCTGAACTCCTGCGGCTGACCCGAGACCCATCAGTCGTGCCTATCAGATATTTCAGGCCCCGAAACTCAATGAAGCCTCATAATCTACACAACATTCACAATTTTATAGTTAGTCCATTTCTCTCCGGTTAAACATTTGTTGAAGTCAACGAAAAATCATTCAAGTATTTCTTCTCATCAGAGCGCATTTTTTTCTTCAAATATTTTAAACAAAGTTTGGTGAGGAATATATTTTAATATAAACTTCCAAAGAACACATTTTTTCATTTTCTTTTCCTTTTGTTACCACTATGCTATTATTCGCAATGGCAAATAAAATACACGAATTTACAATATATATATATATATATATATATATATATATATATATATATATATATGCATTTACATACTTTTTAGGCAAACCTTTACCTATATTTAGAGTGCCATCTCTTGGATATTTTAAAAAGTTACTGAACGACTTACGTGTATACGCTAAAAAATTATCTTAAAATCAAGTGTCCCAATATACACAAAACACTTTTCAGTGTTAGTAGATCAACGGAAATATAAAATAAGACACATATCTCATGAGTTTTTTTTTAAACTAATCTATGCACGGATCAAGTTAGTAAATATGAATGTAATTAAGGCGGTTAACGACGCTAAATCCTTTTTAATGTGGTTCATTTATGAATTCAAGTCGGAGAGAAGAAACATTCTCAGCCCCGAAACCTCAAAATGACGTTCAAGAGGAGCTTGAATCTCAAACGTTCATCTTATTTCACAATAAATGATACCATGTCATTTTGTACGACTGCTGAGGTTGGTTGTGGCCCTGAGATGGGCGGAAATTTAACATTAAGGAAAGTTTAAGTTCCCTTTCGGGTTTCTGGGGTGTCTAATTTGAAAACAACCCCGAGGGCCTCCATCAATGACAGACCACTTTCAAAGTAGACCTACCCTCCAAAATTTCTAGTCGTAGTTGACTCCCGGGACCCACTCCTCGTCATCCCTCAAACCCCCAACGGCCCTCGACCTCCCCGGAAGAATGACATTACTTACCTGCGATTGAACCCATCTTTATGAGAGAGCGGTGTCTCTTAACCAACCACTGCGGCGGCAACAGCTGGGGAAAGGCAGCTACCCCGGTCACGGCACCGGAGTGCCCAACCTTATATTTACGTGACCAAGGGCAAGCATAAGGCTGAAGAAATTTATTTCTTTCGTCTTAACGGATGATGAACCGTTGACTGCATTGAGATTTTGTGTTTGCTTGGCTGCTTCAGACTTCTCAAAATTAGTACATAAAACCTCTCTTTTTATAACCCCCCTTGATCCTATTTGAGTAAGTAAAGAAACGGCATCAGAAGAAACTCACAAACCCAAAGATTTGTAGTAAATTAGAAATGAAATGATTACAATTTTAACAGTTGTTATTTTTGTCCTGATATTGAAGTTTAGTTAATAACTAATTTAAAATAAACTTAAGGTTTGCATATTTTTGTGAGAAAATATCATGCATAACGTTGATTTTCAACTAAATTAATTGCTCACTTACCCGCTTAGCTGTCATTCCTCTTTGGAATAGGGCAAAAGTTTCGCCACCGTGATAGACATTAATAGCATCCATTTATTTTGGATCAAGCATGAAGAAATAAATATGCTATGATATAAAAACCTGGATAGTTCATTGATGGTTAGATTTCAAATCCGAAGGCTGTTGTCAATTAGAAAGCAGCTCAATCGTTATCTCTCGGGAAGAATGCGCACGCACCAAATGATCACACTCTGACCTCAGCCATAATGGGAAACGACTGTATTCCTCCAGTGGCGCACTTGATGCGCCATTTGTTTGGTTCCCCCTCTCCATTCTCTTTTTCCTGCCTTCGAAGGAGCCAATCACTCGGAGAATCAATGCGGTCCAAAGCGTTGTGATCCCAACAAATGAGGAGCGAGGAAAAGAGAGAACACCGGTGGGTGGAGGACTACGAAGACGTTAAAGCCTTGAAAGAGATTGAGTGAGGGGGAGGGCGCAGTGGGCGAGTGGGCGGACGGCCGACGGGGGAGCGTTTTTTTTTTTTGGAGAGCAAGGACCGCCGCCGCTCACGTCTTTATTACTGGTCAAGAAAATGGACGGTCGGCCCTCCCCCTCTTCTCTCCCTCCTCATCCAACCGCCTCAGAAACTTCCATTTCCATCCCTCCCCATCCCTTTCCACCTCCATCTCCAAACCCTCATCGCCGTCACACTCCAAACGCTTTAATCATCGGATGCACGGCCATATACTTCGTTCTCCCTCTGCTTCAAGAGTCCGCCAGGCACACCCACGAACAGCGGAACATCACTCTCCGTTCACCGCCTCCTCCTCCTCCCTTCCCGCCGATACACTCATCCTCATTGTCATTCATTTTATCCCCCCAACCCTCCCTCCTCGCCTCGCGACGTAATACTCCTCCCGGCGTGCCCTCCGCAAGCCTCCTCCCACACACCTCCCTCTCACCCCTTCACCCCTCTCCCCCGCGTGTCCCCCGACATGAGGGGTGGCGCCTCGATCACGGTCACGCTCCCACTCGCCCCTGCCCATCTCTCCTTCCTCCCTTCGCGGAGTGAGGAATGGTCCATTGTCTTGGTTACCGCGCCGAGCGGTGCGGCGATTTAGCTCTTGAGCGTCAACGACAACATTAGCGTCTTCTCTGATTTCACGCTCCCCAATGAGAGGAGTAAAGGATGACGTCTCTGTTAATCCACCGTTAACCGACGCATTGAGCTCTCGAATTCTGTGCAATAAATATTGATGGGCGGTTGGCCACTGGAGCGATTGTGGAGAACCTAGAGTCTATTATTGTCCTGCCTTGGAGGTTAATCCTTGCGTGAAGTTAATCTTTAGCTAAAGAAGATATTAGCAAATGATTAGAATGTAAGCGCTCTGCTGGTATGATAATTCTATGCCATAATATTACGAATTAACTACTATCAAATCTTATACTTTTGAAAATATAGGTTGGTTTTAGATCTTAACCTAGCCAGCTTACCCTTTCGGAGTGTTTGGTAATAAAGGACGAAAATATGTCATTTCGATGACTTTAGTCAAAATTAATTTGTTTAAAATCCCCGAAAATCACAAACAACCGTTTCATTATTTTAATTGTCCACTGAACTTTGGGGGGCCTGTTACGCAGAAGCGTACATATCGAAATTAATTACCTCGTATTTAAATTCCAAGGATTTAGTGTATTTTAAATGGATGCCATGAAAATAAAGCTTTTCCTCATAATTCAATAGCTTTTATTTTTTATAGAAACTGCGCTTCAAAGGTAAAACAAGAGAAGTATATTATATTAACAGTTCAGCAATGTTCCTGGTAAACTTATGGCTGAAAAATACACCTCAGACACCTTCTGTGTAGGAATGAGGATCACATGAGAGTGGAAGAATTTCTATATAAAATTCACATTTCAATCATAATCAATCACCAACACCACTTCGCAACTAAATGCATGTCCTTTGCACTCAGCAGGTATTTACTTTAGGCATTAAAATGTCTCGAGGGATCAATTTCTTCATCCCTTAGGAACAACTAACAATTTTTTAGATTTTCAAGAAGTTACGCAACAGTCGAATTTAAGCAGTCATCGCGCGTGCCACAGGTTTATGGCGCGGCCGCCTCTCGATGACGCTCTCCCTCGCATCAGTTGAGCGTAATTTAATGCGTGGTCATGACACTCGCCCTTCCACCTCCCGTCTCTTAGCCTCGGCGCCCAGGCTTCCAAAAAATATCCAGCATCAGAGAACGAGAGACGTGGATGAAGAGAGGGAGAGTGAAAAAAACTCGAGTGACGAATGCGTTTAAGAGAGAGGGAGGCTAGCTAATCCTCACCTCACAATCCCGCCATCGGCAAGTCTCCCCGAGGGCGAACCGGCGGCCATCTTTCGTGCCTGGGGCTCATAAATCCCCCATGCCACCCCATCCCTCCACAACCATCCCCGCCCCGGGGCCCCCCCTCCGTCCTGCCCTTCATCTCTCGCTCCCCCCACCACGGCCTCCAGTGTTCTCCGTTCCACCCGACACCAACCCCCTCGCTTCCAAGCCGCCACGGTCTACGCCCCTCTTTCTACACTACCCCCATCCCATCATCCATCCCACACTCCCTCCTCACACTTGCTTCCCAATGCAATCTTCCCCATCCCTCCCACCACAGCTGCAATCCAAAAGAATCAACCCCGAAACGTAGGGGATGGATAGAGAGGGGGGAATGGGTGGCGGGGTGAGGGAAAAGGGATGTAAGGGCGAAAGATGAAGGGAGAAGGAAAGGCCCCTCCCGTTGTGGGCAGCACTCCTCTTTGGTCTGCAGGACTAGCGGTCCCTATTCCGTCGGCCCCACCAAAACTCCTACCCCCTCCCCCCAACCGCGCCATTCCCTGATCCCACCGCTTGCTCTCCCTTCCTCCGCCTTCTTTCCATCGTTTCGAACGCGGGCGGCGAAATAGCGGACGGGGAAAACAATCGATTGAAGCCTCTTATGCGAGAACAATTCCGGGAATGTCGTCGTTAAAACTGGTTCCGATGCGTGAGTCCTTCGAGCGCTACCCTCTCTCCAAACGCCCCTCCCCCACCTTCCTAATGTCCGCCGATATCGAACCGGACGATCCCGCACCGCGCCGTAGGAGCGGGGTACCGTGACATGCACCCACACACTGCACCAGACACGTTAGGCCTCCCCTTCGACCAACCTCCCGAAACCACCAACTCACTACTTCCGCACGCTCAACCTACACTCCCCAGCCCGGCCCTTATCCCCCGCACACACCCCCTGCAAGAATCCCACGGGCGTACACGATCGTTCTTCCCTCCCTCTCTCTCTCTCTTCTCTCTATCAACTTCCTGCTCATTTCCACAACAGCAGTTTTACTCGGACCCCAGCATAGTCCTGCGTCCACCCTCTTTCCTTCCTCCTACGCCAACCGAAAACCTCCCCTCGACCTCCCTACCTTCCCCGCCAAGCCTCAAAAACCTGTGTGAGGAGTTGCACGCACGAAGGGCTTTTGCCTCTACCTTCTCCCTCCATACGACCCTCCACCCCCCTCCAAGGGTAATCCGTTACCGCCGTCGACTCCGGGGCCCTCTACCGCCCCCGCCGACCCGACACAAGGTCTGAAAACCCCCACCCTTAGGCACCCTCCTCCCCCGTCCACGTTTCCCTCTCGATCCGTGTTGAAACAAAAGCGATTCGCTCAGAGCAAACAACTCCGGAGAGTCGTGAGTCCGGAATGGGGGGAGGGTGATTGGTGGGGAGGGGCGATTTTGATTAAAATTGACGTTTCTTTAAGGGAGGCAGATCATTTCGCGTGGGTGATTTCTTCGATACCAGGGATGTTTTAAGTGCTTCCCAACCAATGGAACGCTAATTTTTCGAGTGATTGATGTGACGATCCTCTGCCATAAACTTCAGTGTTATAATAAGTAGGAAGGAATAGTTGTTGATCATAGCGTTGACAGTGAAATGAAAATGCGTTGCAATGAATATGGCAAAATTAATTGATTATATGTTAAACACTTGCTTATATGCATTTAATGAAAGAGAAATGGTTGATGTGATACATTTTTTGACGCTTGATATTGTTGTTAATTTGTTGTCCCATAACTCGATACTCATTAGAGCATTAGTTACCATACCTAATAAATTTATAATTCTTAAAACATAATTTGTTATGCTATGTATGTATGTATATGCTATTTGCTAATGAAAGGTTGTTAAATCACGAAAAATTTTTCATTTTTATTTCCTTTTTATTCTTAAGATTTGGACACTTCCTTTACTTTCTCTTGTGGCGGATAACTGGGTGAAATATAGGCGTACCAATTTTATCCGCTAGTTTCACGGTAAATCAGGAAATGAAATAGAGTTTAATGTAACTAATGTCCCGCCATAACGAGCATGGAAGATAAAAAAACAAAAAATATAAGTATTTCTGTATAAAGCTATGGAGTGGAATTGTAAGAAAAAAAATTATTATGCAGATGATTAATTAAATGATATTTCATGATTTAGTGGTGGCTTTATGCGGAAAAAGAGTTACGTTTTAATTATAGAGAGTTTTTTAAATTAACTTTTAGAAGTATTTTTATATTAAATGAGGAAAAGAGATTTTTTTAAAACTTTTGTGAGAAAAGGGAACAAACAATAATGGTTATGTTATGCAAGTTCAGTATTGAATTTCAACGGATTTTGCCCCACCGCTTACTTATCACGGAATTAATAATGTGGATTATTTCTCAAAGATCGTCCAATCACAGAAAATGTGAGTGAAATTGAATGATTGCTTTAAAAATGAACTTGAAATACTTCATGCCATTATGCAAATTAATCATTCCCATCCGGCAGTCTGCGAGGCATGATATGTTGACAATTGTTTAGGTACTACTACATTCCAACAACTTTAAAACAATAAGCCAATGAACCTGCAAGCCGCGGACATCAACGGTTTTTGACCTCTCTGTGCTTGCAGATTTAAATATTTGAGCCAATGGGAAAATTTATCGCGAAATCCCGCGTGATAAATGGCGCAGGATTTGTCCTATGAACTGGCGGAATCGGGATCATTCAGTTAAAGAATACTTTGGTCTAAATAAAAACGATATTGTCGGCCCGCACACACACATTCACACACAATTTCTCTCTCTCTCCCCTCAACTCGTTGGAGGCAAAAAACATCCACCCTCACTTTCCTCACTCCCTCACAATATTCTCCACCTAGTCCGATTTTCCTCGCAGAGCCGCTTACGGTCCCGCTAGATCCCACTTCATCCCCGCGCTCTCCTGACCCCCGCGCATGGGAGCGGCGGCTCCTCCCGCCACCCACCCATCTTGCCACAACAGTAATCCCTTCTTCTCGCCCTCAACTCTCTCCCCCATTCCGCCTGCTTCCTCCCCCGCATCTACCCCGGCCGCATCCCCTGCTCTCGCCCTCCCCTGCACCTCTCCCGGAGGAGGAGTGGCCACAGGTCCCTCCCTCCCTCCCTTCTTCGCCCGGCAGCCAGTCCCACTCCCCCGCTCACCCTTCCCCTACCGTCCGGGAGCGCCGAGTTTAACACAAAGCGCAAGAGGGCTTATCTCTTCCGATTATTCGACCACGTTCATTTCCTCTCTCTCGCCACCGCCAACCCCCTACCCGCGCCCTCACTCCCTTTCCGCACGGGACCCTTCCCTCCACATTCCCTTTCCCCTCTTGCTCGTGGGGGAGAGGGCTTTCTCGCCCACGCTTTCATTGACTCCGTCGACGCGCTATCGGTTCCATCTCGGTCGAAGCTCCGCGTCAGCCTGAGTCTCCCGTCGTCCGCCCTGCCTCCACCCCCACCTATCCTCCCTTCCTCACTCCACTGCTTCTCCATCTACCCTCTCTCTCTCTCTCTCCTCCTTCATCATCTCTCCCTTCCTCATCCTCTCTTTCTCTCTCCCTCTCCCAGTGCCCCCACTTCCCCCGCACAACCATGCGATCCGCTCCGAATTAGCCACCGGTACTCCGCATCTCCAAAAAGCACATCCATCGCCACCGGTCTCCCTTCGGGGTGACGTCGTGACGCAACTTCCGACTCCTAGCTCTTCCTTCCTGATCCTGCGAACTCGTCTCCATTCTCCACGACCCTCCACTGAAACGTCCATCCTCCCGTCCTTCTTTCGTTCCCCCGTGGCCATCCTCCTCCATCCTCCATCGCCTCCTCCTCACTATCCACCCCCCAGTTGCCCACTCTGGAGACATCCCTGCTCCCTCGTCCTCCCATTATAACTCGTCCCCGCTCTCATTCTCACACCCATTTTCCCTCTCACTCTCTCTATCTCCCTTCCTCTGCTCCTCTCTCTCACGCACACACACACACTCGCGAAAAATGGGCAAAGTCGTAAATTCCGTTTTATCCGGCGTAAAATCATTTTTCAATTTCGGGGTTTTTATTTTTCACTTAGCCCGCTCCGCCGGACAAAAACCGAGAGGAATTCAGGAGGGAAGGGGAAGGATCCGGCGTTTCATTTCTTTTTTTTAATGCTCCCTCTCGTTTTACCTCCTTCTCTCCCTCCCCTCCCCCTTCGCCGGGCATTGATATCTAAATGAGCATCGATGGGGAAAAGTGCGACGGTCACCGTGGATTTTTTCCCGTTTCATTTCTGTTTCCTTTGTTCGATGCGAATGCGCCGCATATGTCCCGCTCCGCGGAGATGATGCCACTACTATTTCCTTTTTTCTCTTTCCCAACCGCTCTCCTTTCCGCCGCCAGAAGAACAGAATGATTTACGCTTTGGGGAGGCTTTCAATTTAGTTCACGGTTAGTTTGCGGGATACCTTATCCAGTCTCTCGTGAATATGAGGAAGGGTATAAAAGAAATGCAATACGCATTAATGGTGGTTATATCTTCTGTGATTAATATCTACAGGGTTAAACATGCCTGTGCTATCACCCAAGAAATAATGTAAGGAAAAGTAATTTGATGAGCGCAATGGATTTTCTTTTATATTTCCTTCATGCTAGAGAATAATTATGTTGTCGAATTTTCGCAACTAAAGAAAAATAACTGGAATATGAGAACTCATCTGCGACTGCTCAAGGCTTAAAATGGGGAAATATGTACCATAATACCAATTGGAATAATCTTCCGTATTGCAAGGTTTGATGTTTTTCATTTCCATCTCTTTCTTTTTTGTGCACAAGAGTAGATTCATATTTAATTTTACCCACACACGATGACACAGAAAACACGAGAGATTTTAACCTACAGTATACCAGGCGAGGATTTAATCCATAGTCAATTTTTTTTACAGGCAGAATTTTAATTCCTCAACTTAATATTTTAGCTGTGGAACCTAATCACGTCAGAAATTTATTCCTTGCCAGCTCCATCATGAATATAAATGAACAATAATTCTCATGCATTTAATAATTCTCATAACATTTAAAATTTAAATTTTATAAAAATTGTATTCCGCAATGGTGAGTTCAATTTCAAAATCACTGAAATTATTGAAGCATGACAAAATCAATGTTACAGTTTCATCTAAAACTAAAAGCTTTAACACAAATATCTGTATTCAAATATTAAAATTTCAATAATCCTGTTTTTGAATTATTATTACTATATTATTCCTCAAGAATTAATTCCGCAAGTCTTTTAATAAAACATTCGTTTTAAAATCCGTTGATGACGGGGAATGAAAACTCATGACCTTAATAATGTTTATAGTAACTCTGTCATTACTTAAAAGAAATGAAATCGTTGAGCGAGAATCAGAAACTGGCAACCGAAGCATGAGCATCGATAAAACTGAGAAATATTTCCGCTGGAACGACATCAAATGACCCTAGTGTAGGGATACGTGGTCATTTGAGGATAAATTCTTATTGAACTGCGCATTATTCTGCATCCGCCAGCCCGGAATGCGGTGACTGCTGAGCCCTCGGCATTTTGGCACTCGCGCTTACCTCACGGGCCGTTGCCCGCACCCGCGTCGTGGAAGCGGAAAGGCAACCGGGTCGAGGGTGCCGGACCCCGTCCACTCCGGCGACTACCTGTCGGTTGCCCTCGGCGTTTCTCTCGCCAGAGACGCCATCCTCCTTCCGGAAAAGGAACGTTCGCGCCTCGATTCGCAAATGCATTCCCGAGATTCCGAGGGGCACGTACGGATGAGGGGGGGAGGGGGCGACGCCCGCGCCGCTGTCGGTGATGGATGGAGTCCCCGTCACCCAATCCTTCCGAGCGCCCTCTTTGCTCCCGCCCCATTTCTTTCCCTCCCACGCGCTTCCATTCTCGCATTCCCGACCGAAGTCATCGTCTATCCCGTTCCGTGGAAGCAATGGGTAGACGACGCGGGGTGGCAGAGGGAGGAATGGGGGAAGAAGGGAAGGTTCAACCCCCTGTCTCAACACACACACTGTCTCTCATACACGCACACGCACGCACGCCCTGACCCTTTTCCCTCCCATCTCTCTCTCTCTCCTATTTTTCTCCGTCGCAAGCCCAAAAGGAATTTTTCCACTCCCTGTTATTTCATTTCCTCGATTTTCCGTGCGTGGCACTTGGGAAATAGCATCCCGTGTCAACGCAGGGGGTTAGTGTGGAAGTGAGAGTCTTCCCAGGGCTTCCTCTTATCCCAGAGCAAATGTTAAAGTAAGAGTGAGAAGCATTCGTCTGGTAGGTACATCATCACATTCCACGGACCAGTGGCAACTTCTCTAATAAAAACATGAGAATGATAAAAGTACCCACTTCATGTTGCTTATTTTTGCTCTATAAGTTCCTATATTCGATTTAACCACCCAATTAATTTTGGGATAAATAATATTTTCCTCTTTTTCAGCTGTTTTCCATAAGAAGCTTTGGCTGCGATCATATAGCTATTGGAACGTACCTACTATACAAATTACAGGTTGCATGGGTTCTTAAACCGCATATTTTCTGCTTTACATTATACAGGAAACGTAACATAATAAAAAAGCAGACCAACTTTATTCGCGGATATTTTTCTGCTACTGTTTTATCCAGTAGTATTTTGTAGTGATCCCCGATTTAAAATTACACTATTTAATTGTTTAAAAACATTCATAAATTTTTTTAATATATTCAACATATATTGAAATATATAAGTCAATTTTAGCCTCCATAAACATATTTAGCGAAACAAGCAATTAAAATTTGAATTCAATTCGAGAATAGTTACTGATAAAGTTAACGTAATAATATTTATGAATCTATATTACTGTCATGAAACTCATTTATTTCCTAGTTGTAGGTATTATTTTGCTGGTGTAAGGAATTTCTATTACTGGAAGGAAGATGGTGAAACGAGTCGAGGCAGAGTTGAAGGTCCCAATTAAATTAAGTATATGTAGTATTGTGCCGCGTTCAGACCGCGGAAGGCTCGTTTGGAGCCGCATTGAGGGTTTAAATGAGAGATTGCTGGGATTTTGCCGGGGAATCGGAGCGGACTTCGTTGATCTGAGGCCCGTCCTCTCATCGTGTCGGGTACCCCTTAATCGCTCCGGGGTCCATTATACTGCCGAGGCATCGCAGTTGGTAGCGCGTAGGTTACACGAACACGTGTCGAGGGTTTAGCATAGCTGGTAGGCAAGAGCGTAGGTCATATATTGGGAAAAATAAAGTAGAATCCAGCGCTTTTTGTCAATTCAGTTCAGGTAATGCCTCTCAAATCCCCAAAAATATTGAACAAACAAGCACTTGCGTTAAAACAACATATAACCCACGTAAATTTAATAAAATTGGTGCCTCTACATACATAACAGATAGCAATGCAAGTGAATGTAATTCTTTTGTCTCTGTTCACCACGAATCGTCTCAAAACAGTTTTGTTAGCGTACATAAAACCGAAAAACAAGAAGTTATTAGCCATATTAAAATTATAACATTAAATTGCCGTAGCATTAGAAACAAAATATCGGATATTGAACATATTTTTGTCAGTACAAACGCAGACATAGTAGTTGGAACAGAAAGTTGGCTCACGGGAGATATAGCAAACAATGAGGTTTTTCCAAACGGCTTCACAATTTACAGAAGGGACAGACCAAATAGGTTGGGTGGGGGAGTATTCATTGCAGTAAAGTCACATCTTAGTAGCCAACGATATGAATGCGACGTAGATGACATAGAAAGCGTTTGGTGCAACATTAAGGACTACAACGGCAGAAGCCTATACGTGTGTTCATTTTATAGACCCCCAGATTCTAACACAGATTACCTACACAAGCTCGACGAACAAATATCCACTATCAGCAGCAGACAAAGCAACAGTATTACTATAATCGCTGGTGACACAAATCTACCGTCAATTGACTGGGAAAACTACTGCGTGGGAAAATCTGCCAAAAACAGAGATTCATGCCAAGAACTCCTTCATATATTCACAAAACACTCCTTAGAACAAATAGTTAAATCACCAACACGGGGCCAAAGCATACTAGACATCTTTGCGACTTCTATGCCCGAAATCATTACTAACATTGAAATAATAGACGGAATCAGTGACCATAAGGCTATTCTTGTGGAGTTAAACACTAAGTTCGTCAAAATAAACAAAGAAAAGCGTAAAATATACCTATACAACAAGGCAAATTTTAACGGACTAAGAGAATATTTAAAGATAAAATTACCGGAATACAAGACAAAAACACTGACAACAAATACAGAGAACACTTGGAATTATTTCTTAAATATTTTACGCGAAGGAATAAAGACGTACATCCCATCCAAACTCAAATGCGACAGTAAGGAACCTAGATGGTACAACGGGGAAGTCAGATCGGCATTAAGAAGGCAAAAAGAAAGCTACAGTCAAATTTCAAAAAGAGTTTAAAAAGTGACGATATAAGTTTTGTGAATACAACCAAACAGCTACTAAAAGAATGTCGTAGTAAGACGAAAAGTATTATGCGCACAGCACTACACTCTTTTAAATCTAAAATGCTAAGCGAATATCTTGAGGAAAATCCAAAGTCATTCTGGTCCTATGTTAGGGAAATACAGGGTAAACGTCCCACTGTTCACTCTTTGAAGACGGAAAATGGAGAAATCATTACAGATAGCGTGAAAAAGGCAAATATTTTAAACCATTTTTTCCAGAGCGTCTACAACAAAAACACAAACGCACCAAACGATCCTCCACACCCACCCGGGGAACACATGAGCGATCTTACACTGACCAAGCAGGGAATAGTACATCTGCTCCGTAGTATCAAAGCACACAAGGCACCTGGTCCGGAAGAAATACCTGCTAGAATATTAAAGGAATTAGCTGACGACATTGCCCCATTTTTACATATTGTTTTTCTAAAATCGATAGAAGAAGGCTCAGTGCCTCGCGACTGGAAGCTAGCCCATATAACTCCCATCTATAAAGGCGGCGATAGGGATAAACCAACCAATTACCGACCCATTTCTTTAACATCGATCTCTTGTAAAATATTGGAACACGTTATTGTCACTAACATTATGAAATTTCTTGATAGTAGGAAAATACTAATCCACAACCAGCACGGATTTAGGAAAAGCAGATCTTGCGAAACACAACTTGGTCTCTTCATTCACGATATACTTAGATCGGGAGAAAACAACACCCAAGTCGATGCAGTATTCCTGGATTTCAAAAAAGCCTTCGACAAAGTCCCACACAATAAATTGTTACACAAACTTAAATACTATGGGATCAATGAGAAAATAATTAATTGGATTAGGGACTTCTTGTCAAACCGCAAACAAATAGTAGTCATAGATGGGTTGTGCTCAACGGAGAGAGATGTTACTTCGGGCGTCCCCCAGGGAAGTGTAATAGGGCCTCTTCTGTTCTTAATATACATAAATGACTTAAGCACACACGTTAGTAGCAATCTAAGGTTATTTGCTGACGACACGGTGATATACAGGGAAATAAGGAGCCAACTAGATCGCGAGCTACTCTCTAGAGACTTAGACAATATCTCGGGATGGTGCAATAAATGGGGATTAACACTTAATATAGATAAATGTGCAGTTTTGAAATTTTGGAATAAAGGAAGCGAGGAACAGGATATAAACTACAAAATAGAGGGTTCAGTATTGACTACGGCAAATCAAGTTAAATATTTGGGGGTTGTTCTAACACCACGCCTTTCATGGGGAGCACATATCAGGACAATATGCGGATCAGCTTTAAAGAAACTTGGCTTCATAAAACGGGTGGTGGGGAAATGTAATGAAAAAGTTAAAGAGAGGTGTTATTTTGCTCTAGTTAGACCTCATTTGGAATATGCCGCAAGTATTTGGGATCCGTGGGAGAAAATTTGGCAAAAAGAATTAGATAAAGTCCAGAGAAAATCCGCTAGATTTGTTAAAAATTGTTATGATAAAAACACAAGTGTGACAGGTCTCTTAGGGGATTTAGGCTGGGAACCACTTGAAGTGCGGAGAGAACAAGCGAGGCTTAGACTTTTAGAAAGGTTCAGAACAAACGAGTTTAAATATGACACTGAAGGAATTATAATGGCCCCACACTACTTAGGTAGATCAGACCACAAAGATAAACTAAGGGAGATAGATTCCAAGACAGATAGGTACAAATACTCATTCTTTCCCCGAACAATCAGTAATCATAATAGCAAGAAACCGAAGTCACTTTAGAAATATTAAAAACTTTGAATTTACAAGTCGGAACAAAATTAAACACTATAGAGATGTTAGGTATACTTTCAGGTGCATGTGTATGTTAGTTGGTAGTTTGAGTGTTTGCATGTGTGTGGGGTGTAAGTGTTCATGCATGAATGTATGCCTAGTTTTTTTTTTTTTATATATGATTTTGTCGTTATTGCATGCGATTTTTTTTTTTATTATTTTTCTTTTCTAAATTATGGGTGGTGTCCAAGCACCCCCCGCCACACGCCCTTGCGGCGGCTTGCGGGGTATTGAGTAGATGTAGATGTAGATGTAGAAGATAATTAAACTTTTTGAGGCTAAATATTTTTTATGGGATCTGAAAATAGGACGTCAATCCCTGCGACCTACCCACGAAACAATGGAATCGTAGAAGTTGCCAAGTGTCATCAGACTTTAGCCAAGTCTTTCTTGCCATGAAAATATTGACGTTTTCCTGTATTCTATAATCTTGAAGCTCAGTAGAGTCTAAAGGAAACAAAAAGGTCAGAACCATATCGCTCTGCCTAACTCTGTAACGGATATTTTCCAACAAATCCAACCAAAGAAAGCCAGCCAGTTCGCGTGTACATAATAATGCAACGGTGTCACAGTTCTTCGAATTCTCTCCCAGGTTTTCGAAGTTGAATTTGACCTTTTTTAATGGCAGGACGTAATTGCACGACGTCAGACTTCCTGCGAAGTTGGAACTGGATACCAATTATCTTCGGGTAAGCTGACGATGGGTTTTCTCTCCCTTTGCCTTGGTTGGGAGCTTTGGAGGCTTAGTAGTAGTAGAAGGGGAGAGTTGGGTTGGTGAGTTTTAAAGAGAGGACGGGAGGTGGAGGGAAGCCGGAGGTAAGGGTTGGAAAGGAGAGGAAGGAAGGGTGGAGAGAGAGAGAGACTGGTCCCTTCGCGCCTGCCGTCATTATGCCACTATCCCTATTTATAGGGAGAGTCGGAGGGCTGTAGGAATGGGATCGGAGGAAAGGGGGAAGGAGAGCTTTGGGCTGTGGAACATGTCTTAAAGGCCGTCTTGTACCTCAGTGTCGATGCTAAAATTACCAACGGTGC
The DNA here is from genome assembly GCF_022747635.1 of Hetaerina americana. Lineage (NCBI taxonomy): Eukaryota > Metazoa > Arthropoda > Insecta > Odonata > Calopterygidae > Hetaerina > Hetaerina americana. Next base: position 97,050,742 of record NW_027286874.1, on the reverse strand, counting down.
GTCGCGCTGAGCCCGAAGGCTGTGTTTCCACAATTATTCGCGCGACTAGGCTGCTCTAAATCCGTCATCGGCGCCTTTGAATGCCATCTTGCGTTAACCAATATGGCGGAGCAAGTTTTACAGAGCATAGCGGTTTGACTAATAAGCACTTCTCTCATTTTTGCTGCGGTAAATTCGGCAGAAAGTTTTATATCTTAACGAAAGCTTGATGAATCCTTTGAACTCTCTATTTAGTTCCCTAACAAGGAGACATTTATCGCTCAGTCATTAAATATGGTTTCTTTTTAAGTGACAGAATTAACTACGGTGAGGCATTTTGACTATGATGCCTTAACATTCCTGGTAGTGGATGTTATAGCGATAAATTTCCTTAAATGTCATACATTCCTGGTAGTGGATGTTATAGCGATAAATTTCCTTAAATGTCATACATTCCTATATATCTAAGAGTTCATAGTGTTTATTGCATAGCAATTATGAACTTCAATTATGAATTTAAATGATTCAGAAAGAGTAACGTTTTATTCCTTTGAAATAAAATTTACTTAAATATCATCGAAAATATAAATAATTTTACCTTAAACAAAGAAAATATTTTCTCACAAATTAATGTAAACTATTTAAATTATTCATGAAATAAAAATAGCCATCATTTTTATTTTTAAATTTGTTGAACAAATTCTGTGGTAATGTGTAATAATATCCTCTTTAATTAGTACATTATTAACTTTGTCCAAAAGTTTTGAAGTAACGTTCTTTTAATGATGTGTCTTGCATTTAATGCTCACTCAACGAATTGAGTTATTTCCTCCTGGATTAAATCTTGAGGGAATGTTATCTCATTGAACAAATATTAGCAGTTTAAGACAACAATTCACAATGACTATCTCCAAAATCATCGTTCAGTTAAATTTTAGGTTGAATTAAAATTAGGACGGCATCATACTATACATTCTTGTTCAAATAAACGTGTTAAATTTAGATTTTTGGTTTATTAATATGCTGGGCATTATATATTTAGCAAGATAGAAAAATATGCTCCATTATTAATACCTAATTTTTCGTAAATTCCATCTTCAATTGACGCAAATAATAAAAGAAGTTTATAGCCCTGAAATAAATTAAGAATGATTTCGTTGGTTTTCAAATTAGGAATGTACATTTCCGTTTGCTTGATTTAAGAATTATTTTGTAAAGAAGTAAACTTTCAGCTTATACGTTAAAAGAAAGATAAAATCAAATTCTTAATGCAGCTTATTTTCATCTTCTTTTAGCTTTTTAACACAATCCTGAAAATAAAATAAAGAATTTTATGCATGAAAAATATTTTAGGGATTATATATTCCTTTTGAAAAATTAAAAAGCCACAGCATCGTAACAATGCAGAAGAAAGATTTTAACTCGCGACCTTGTTCTTGACCAGCGAGCTCTCTTCCTACTGGATAATCCTGGTCGAATTTTCTCAATCGATATGAAAGTCAACGCACAGGAGCTCAAGTTATAACAGGGAAATAAGTGCAAACTTCAAATGAACCAGCTCTTGTGCTGTGCGATCTTCCTCAATTCAGACTGAGACCCGTTTGGAATTCAGTGAAATTCCAATGCTCATATTTTTGCCTTGGTTCAAACAGCCTTTTATGCAGAATTAATATAGAGGCTACTTTTGGACTAAATGGAAGGGAGTTTCAATTCTGCGACTCAAATTTAGACAAAAAAAAATTCTCAATCAAAAACAAACGAATGCACTACGATGTATCGTATTTGTTGTTTTATAATTTTAAATTTCTACCTAATGTATCATTTAAATGCACCCCTTTAACAGGAAAGCATTTGGATGAATTCTAAATAAATCATTTGCAGCACATCAAGGTCACAGTCATAATTTTATGATGAAAGTGGCGAAGAGTAATTAAAAATTATTAGGCCTAATGTGATGGAAAAGCATTATCTAAAATATGTAAAATAACTCCGAGACCTTTTGCCATCTAGTCTTCTCATGACAAGTGTATATAATTTTTCAATATAATCTGTTTTTCCATGGATTTGGCGACTAAATCTCTTTAAAACCGTTCAAGATTTTGTGCGATTTAAATTATCATGAATAGATATCTAAACGTTCCAAATTCTATTGCTAGAACGAAAATACGAAAGTTCCTATAGAACTTAAATTCGCGGTGCCGCATTGCACAATCCGCGAGTTTACGTTCATCTTTAATTTTACCTGGAAAAATTTTTATTTGAAGTCTTTACCCAGTTTTATTCACCATGTCAAAAACTCCCGTAGAACAAGAAGGATATGCATACTTTAAGTATTAAAATATATTTCGAGGTTATAGATGAGAAATTTATTTTCAGATTTATACGTAACATGACAAAATGTTACCATATCATATCCACTTCACAAGGATAAATCTCACCAAATGACCCAGAAGAGTACAGCCAATATTTTCGTTAAGCTGAAATTCCGGGAGATAATTGATCGTTGTAGTGTAATTCGAGATTAAGGAATATACAAAATGAGGGAGAAAATTTTAACCGAATTTAGTTTAAAATCAGTTCACTCACTATTTTTACTGAACTGTTAGACCCATCCCTACCACTTGCGTAGTCATGCCATTTTCACTCTAAACTCAAATTGTTTACGCTGTTGATGCGGGCCGAAATAGCATTTTCTACGTGCTTGAATCACCAAATTGAACCGCAGACAGACAAGTGGTACTGGTAGAGCTGGAAAAAAGCCGAATCGACGTCAGACGAGCACGGAAAGTAAGAACGTAAAAAACACCCTATGACTCTCAGAATTCGGCGGCCAAGGTGAGTTTTTTCCCTTCTCCGCACTTCCTCTTTTCCGTCGATCTCCGGCCCCTTCCCTCTCCCGCACCCCGAGCGCCATCCTCCTTTCCCGTCCCCCCCCCAAAATCCGGCCCCCACTTTTAGCCAACCATGTTCTCTCGTTCTCCAGGGGAAACCACCTCTCATCCCCCCCCCCCCACATTCCCTTCCCCACTCTGGGTCCCAAGCAGACAAACCCCTCCCCCCGCAGCGCTGACGGTGGGTTCACCTTCCTTCCCGTACCGTACTGGAACTTCCCCACACCCCTCACCCGCCCCGCCAACTTTTTGCTCCGCCACGCCACTTCCCTCACCCCCTGCCCAATTCTCGTCCGTTGCCCGCCCTTCCCTTCTACCTCCTCTTCCCCATGGGCCCTTGTCACCCCTCCGCCGCCTCCTCCCATACCTCGGCCTCCTCACTCATCGCCGTCTCCCACTGGACGCAGCTGGCCAAGCTGACAGAAACCCGGCTATGTAGGAAACGAAAAGGGGGCCGGGGGGGTCGAAGGGGTTCTGGAGGAAGGGCGGGGGATAGGAGGAACGGGATGCGGAGTTGGGTGGTGGGAGGGTGAGAGAAGGAAAAGGGGTTGGGAGGATACGGGGAGTTGAGGTCCAGGGCTCCCCAGCTTCCTCTCTCTCTCCCTCCCTCCCTCTCGCACCCCGTTTCGCCCTTCACTCCTATATCCCTTAGCCCGATGCTCTCTCCTCCCTATCCCCCTTACTCCCGCCCTTCCCGCGGATCTCTCGCCCTGGCCAACCGGCAAACCAATCTCTACCCTCGCAACTGTCACTTGTCATATTTGAGCCTAATTCCCTTCATGCTGGTAAGACCAAATGCTAATATCCTCTAGGCGCCTCAGTAAGCCCTAAATTCTAAACTAATGCATAGTTTGGTGAGATGAAATGCCACGAAATCCACGCGTCACGTCAAATTGAGTACATCTCTACTTTCGTATTTTCATGAAATTCCATTAGTTGGTACCATATCTCTTACAATCCTTTTAAATGTTATTATTTTTCAGCTGAAATTCATTATACAGCGACAGCTATAAATAAACCATATTTCGGTTAAATGTATACAATAGGTTTACTTCATTTGTTTATCTCTATTAGAGAGCTAGATGGAGCTAAAAATTAGCATCAAGACAAATGGTGGTTTTTCAATTTAATGCATTATTATTTCATGAAAATTATGATGCCTTCAAATTGATATACCGAAAATTTAAAACATCTCCACGTACCATTCACTTAGTAATGCTGGTGAAGCCCGTCATAATAGGATTTCTATCCACAGAGTGGAAAATTGGCAATAAACGATAGGAGAGCTAAATTGATTGTGCGCATTGATTTGAGTAACATGGCAAATACCAAAGTGAAATTGCGAATTCAGTGGACCTGTTTCCCTAAAAATGCGTGATAAAGTGCACTCACTGTTTCTCTGTCGTACCTATTGCCCATTGAAATGAAACCTGCGTTTGTCGGTCCTTAACATGGTCCTTTTTCCATCCATGGAAGGGATGAGGCAATGCATTAGACTCATTAGAAGGGTGAGAATTTATTTCGTCATCTCCATAAACATCACCCCACTGGAGAGAAGATCCTGGAGACTCTCACCTCCTCCCCCCCAAAGTCTGCCTACCCCCCTCTGCCCACCACCCACGCTTAACACTTTTGCTTCTCTCCCTCCCCCACTCTTCCATATTTCCTCCCCCTCCTCGCACAAACTCTCAAGCCTGTCTTCTGCTCTCCCTTTCCGGCAGGGGGTTGGGTGGGGGAGAGAGAGGGCCACTGCAAGACCTTAAAGCCCTAATGGAAGCGGAAACTAACCCCCGGATTCATCCTTCGCCCTTCCCGCCAACAGAAAACTCTCCACCGCCCCCTTCGTATGCCTTACTCCGAACGCCCCCCCCCTCTCGTCCATTCCCTGGGGATCGGAAGAGAGGGAGAGAGGAGCTGTGGTGGTAGATGGAGAAGAGGAGTGGAGAAAGCGAGAGACGAGTGGTGGGAGAGGAGAAAGAGAAGTAGGCAGAGGTCCACAATCTTTGCTTCGCGCTCCAGGGTGACCATTCCCTTTTCCTTTAGTGGAAACCAAAACCTACCCACCGCACTCTGCCTTTACGGAGATGGTGTTAGGTGTTATTTGGTTATTCTGTTACCCCGACCTTGAATTTAAGAAGTCCCTTTTTTAAGTACATTTAGCGAAAATATATTCCGGTTCATCGAAATTTGTCAATTAGAAACCCCATACTTCCATTGAAGGCTTTAGCCATGATCTTTTCCCTATATTTTCTTTTGGCTTTAAAGTAACTCAGTTTTGAGGCACAATAAAGAGGATTCTAGTTGATCATTTCTGTGTACTGTGTACATCTTCTTTTTTGTACCATGAGTTTATCTCCGTAGACTGCGGGACCAAATGTCTTGCATTTTTTGTATTTCGCAATACCTAAAAACCAGCTGTGTTTGGGTAGTAAATTCTGTGAAAGTTCCTGTGAAAGAAATAAGGAATATGGTAATTATTTCCACACTCTCATTTCAGCGGATGTTAGACAATTGTTGTCTTTAGAAGAGAGCGAGGGTTTTATTTCATTATCATTATTTTAGCACCAATATATTCCATGTCGGAAATTATTTATTTTTATTTTCTGCCCTCCATCAAATTCTATAATCCCAGCCCGTTACTATAGAGTCACATGCTTACCGGTTTACTAGCATGTGATATACACAGGTATAATTAATTAAAAGTCATGTTCCCAAGTCACATGTTTTATATTTTATTAAAATGTTATTAGTTAGCACTGAATATTTCCAAACCTAAAATTACGACCTTAGTGCATTTCAAGTTACTGAAATACCTATGGACTAATACGTGTATGCAATAATTTTTTATCGGCGAAATATTCGTTGTGCTTGCGTTCATGTTTTTCTAATTTCAAGCCTTAGTACTGCCTAGAAGTTGATGTGGATTTCAGCTGTGTTCTTCTTTCACTTTAATGCTTTATTACTTCCAATTTCATTCTCACTACGGCCTCACGGCGTCATTTTTCGCCCTTCATCGCTGCATCTGTCCTTTACAAACTCGGCCTCTGCCTGCGTCATCGACCGCTCATTCTTTACCCACAGTCAATGGTGCTGCCAAGATACCGCTGGGACGGGAACGAAGCTTTTTTTGCTCCGCTCATGACGGTTGTCTGCTTCCATTCTGTTTCAAGCGATACAATTGTTGCCCACAGCCATTTTATCAACTGAAGCAGAATTTCATTTTGGTACACACCGAGCTCTACCATGACTGCTCCTGTCTTCGAGGGCTGTCATTCAGCCAGCTGGGGACATTTCAGGATTGACGAAGGAAATATTTTGGTATGCTCAATCCCCAAAAATACCTTTTACCCAAGCGTCTCTTCATGAGGTAATACATGGGCGTAGGTACGTAACAAGTACAGATTTTATTGTGTATTGCAATCATAATAATATATCTCGTATTTAATTCTTACATTTTGTAACCACCAATTACATTTTCAATACAGGAATTCATAGGGATCAAGAAGTGAAATTTTAAATATTAAATTTATTTTTAAATAGCATAGTTGGATTTAACTTTGGCGTTAAACAATCGTGAAACCTTCCGACGATTTGGTTTCGGTTCGATCGCCTAAGTTTCACTGCTCTATATTTTTAAATAAGCTTTGATACTTGAAGAAAATTAGTTCTTTGGTCTCTGAAATATTTGGTTAACCGAAGCACCGATTACTGTTCCCCAAATTACCACCCAACAGTCGTTAATGATTCGAAGTGTTGGCATCCTTTGCCCCCCTCCCGAGCTACTGAGCGCAGTGCATTTCATATCTCATCCAAATCCCATGCATGTTGCCATCTCTCCTTATCTCACCTCTTAACCCCCCTGGGAGTCTTCTTCTCCAGACGCACAGCTCTGATCCTTGGAACTAAGTAACACCACCCTCACTATCACTTCCTAGTGGGTGTTTCTGACGCTTCCTCTCCACATCACAGCTCTCCCATTTCGAACCAGGGGTGGCCCATCTCGACGGAGTCCCTCTTTACCGCCATCATTTACTCTCTTTCATCTTCCTCGGTCTTCAATCGACTTCGGTATCTATATTCATCCTATTCAACGGAAATCCTAAGGGAAACCCTTACGCTGTTCCCTCACTTGAGCCCTCGACTTTTTCTCACCTTTCCATTTCCATTACGACACGTCCTGTTTCGTTCACACTATTTCAATATCTCACTCAGTTGACTTTTTTTCTTTACAATCCTTGATATTCCTTTCAGAGCCTAGATATCAGGGAGGACAATTTTCGAACACTTCTAAATCATATCATACCGAGGATAGAACTATCTGTTTTCCACGCATCTTTAAAGAAATCACTTCAAATGCATTCTCATAATGCCATAATCCTCTTTTGTGAAATCTTATCATTATTCTATTTAATTTTTAAATCAATTTTTTGGAAAATTTTTAAATATTTAAATCCATTCAAATATTCCATTTTACAACATGCTTACTTAAACACGATTCAGTTAGTTTCTTATTGTATCTCAGATCATAATATCTATTAAAATAATTATTCAGCTAAAAACACTCGTAGTTTTTCGAATTGATGTCTAGGAATGCTGTTAGAAAAATTATAAATGGAACGTAACCTTGATTCATAAGTAATTGAAGTAATCATTGGATGGGCCATCCGTAGATCTGCTTACACTTGTATTTCACATCGTGAATAAAAACAAGGGAAATCACTTCTCATACCGACCCGCACAACACGGTATTCACATTCTTGGTAACAGTCGGTATTCTCGCCGCTAAAATGATTAATACAATGTCCCTAGACGACGCCAGATCGGCCATTATTTTCCGTTTTATTCCGAATCCGAGGAATTGAACTCCTCCCCCGGTGCGGCTTTGGATACAAGGTCGCTATCATTGACGCGCATTAGAGAGCTGATTGAACTTTGCATCGCCTCTTGACGACCGCGCTCACCGACGGAGCTTCGTAAGCAAATAATTCAGCCGCCGAGCATAAAACCCTCCCCCGCAATAATAATCCCTTTCGCTTGGGGAGGAAGGGAACCGATGAGGAAGAAGGAGGGCGCCATCGAGCAGTTGGCGCGTGCGTGTGTGTGTGTGATTCCGCCCACTTGCTCTCACATGATCACGGCGTATTCCCACCCGCCGTCCCCGCCTCCCCTTTCTTTGAATCCAAACGTCCCCTCCTCCCCCTCACCTTCCAGCCCCCATCCGATGCGCAGTAAATCTTCCCTCTCACCCCCAACTTCCTCCTCCCCCTCATTACCTCTGCCCCCTCTACCCGCCAAAAACCCTCTCTCCACACCTCCCTCTCCGCCGCCCACGCACAGCTCATGCTCCCAGAGCGACTCCACCTCCGCCGAAACCCGAGAGCGCGGAGGGCGAGAGAGAGAGAGAGAGAGAGAGGGAGGTAGGGCGAGAGGGAGAGGGCAAGAGAGAGGGATTGAGGGAGAGGGAAGGTTTCCATCCGCCCCACTGGAGATGCGATTCCACCCAAGCTCAATTTCTGAAAAGGGGGAGACGGACGGGGGCCTGCCGGCGAGTATTGATTTAGAGGCGCCGAGTAAGGGAAGGAGAGGGGGTGAGTGCGGGGGGATGGGAGGACTGAGGGGTGACGGGAGAGGGAGAGATGGAGGGGCGGATGGACGAGGAAAGAATGGGAAGAGAGGGGAAGAGAGAAAACGTGAAATGTGGGATAATAAGAAAGTGGCGGTCGTCATTCAATTTTTGGAAATTTGTGGTGTATATTTCTACACCGTTTCAAGCAATATAATAGAGCGAACAGTTGTTTTTACAGCGTTGAACATCGCACTGGGTATTCTATTTTCCCCTCAAAATGGCCATCAAAGGAGAACTTATATTTTTCTTCCATGACATTTAATCTCTTAGTCATTGTCTCAAGTCATCAAAACGCTTTTGGCAATGATAAGTCTTCTCCCTCTTGTGCGGCGTGAACCAGTTTAATGTGAAAACTCAAGTCAAAATTCGTCATATTATGTGATTAGTGCTAATATATGTATGTGAATGTAACAGTTATAATTTTCATCAGATACAAATTGTGCAGCACTTTGAAGTGCCTGATAGGTATAAAAAATATCATTAATACTCTAACTTGAAAAACAAATTCTTTTCAAAACTCAAGATGTTTCCGCAGTAATTCATGGATTTCATCATGTGTCCTACTTTTATTTAATGCAGTTTGCTTCGTAACTGCATTGTAGCTGCACCCTTTCTGGGTGCATGGTCGTGATGTGAGTGACCCACTCTAAGGGGAGTAACAGATAGCAGTGAAGTAAGTCCCTATACCTCGATTGGCTCTCCGCTCGTAGCCTGGAATCCGATCTCGTCACGTAGGGTGGTGACAATGTTGTGTTCTCCCTCCGGTCGGGCAAGGGATGCAGCTATGGAAAGCAAGCAAAAAGTGGGACAAGTAGGACGAGCTTGCTGCTTCTCGGAGTGGAGAGTTGATGTTGAAGCGTTAGCTATTTAAGCAACTCTCAAATGAAATACTAGTTACACGTTTATGTCTAACGATATCCTCATTCGTGGATTTTTTCACTTATGAATGCATTGTTCTCGTGTAGTGCACCTATTTTAATACTTCTCTTCCCATATTAATAATGAATATTAAGTAACTTCAATCCAGTTAAGTTAAAACTAAGACTATTTTTATAATCCTTGCGATATATAGTATACCACCCATAAAATACTAATCTAATACTCTCATAGACAGAAATAATGGTGAAATTAAGAACTTTTCCAATTATTCTAAATCTCACACGACGTATTTCGACATTTTTAATGTCTAAGTAAACACCAATTATCTAAAGACTATATAAGGCTAAATAAAGACCAAACCAACGCTAAAATCTTTTGTGAGCAGACAAGTCTGAAAATTTATTAATTCTTTCCCAATGCTTAAATCAAGGACGGATTCCTCACATTTCCTGTTTAATTTCTATTGGTATTTAGTTCCGATGGATTATAAGATAAAAGAATCCAGTATATCTTCAACGATAATAATTCTACCTGTAGTAATCCAAGCTATTCTTTCATTTCACACGCATATGACCAAATTCTCCCGAGATCTCGATGTAAATGGCACAAATTACTCGAACGACCGAAAATCATGGACGAACCGTTTCGATAGTGAATGGGTATGTACGGAGCGTTGTCTGCCATTAAATAACTCCACACTTTCGACGGTGGGCGATTTCGGACGACGTCGAAGTCCGATGCGGAAAAAGAGCGCGGCAGGGGCGTTCTCACGCACCGCAAGGTTCTTGAGTATAGTTGGAGCGGGGGAAGAGTAAACGAAAATGGGTAGGGGGGGGGGGGGGTGAGGAGGGATAGGGCTTAGGATTTTGGCCGAGTGGACGGGGAGAAGGGGAGGTGGTTTAAAAGGAGGCGTGGATGAGACCGGGGGTAGGGATGAGTGCGGGACTACCTCCGAGAGACCGACGAGTTTTTCAGGCCGCGCCGGGAGGATGGGGTGCCCCGAGAGGAATGACGTGCGGTTGAGGGAGAATGGTGAGATGGTTGGCGAGGGGGTGGGACGGGGGCGGAGTGAATGCGAAAGCGTGAGGGTGGAGGCGGGGAATAATAACGAGGACTCCATGGGGTGCAGGGTATTTTTCGGGGCTTTGCGTAGTAAAAATAACATGGGGAAAAAGCTCAGTAGAAATCGTCGAATTACATGAGATGAACTCAAAAACAATTTTTTTTGTGATTGCGCCCAATATGTAGCTCTATAACTCATCGAGTAATGATTCACTAAATAAAGTCTCATAAGAATTCAAATATTTATCGTTTTTGTACAATTTCCAAACAAAGGTTTAATCTTTTAGGGCGATGAATTTTTTAGTCAATAATCTCACCTTACAACACCAAACAAATATTTCATTCTTTAATGGAAATATCCTGTTAAGCGTCATTATTTCTGTAAAAAATGAGACTTATGTTAACTCTTATTTTGAGTTGCAGGTAGATTTGGATATCATTTTTGGCCCACCATAATATCAGACAATATCAAGAAAGACGACTGGACCGAAGAAAAAGATAAATATATCAAAGAATGAGTTTTTACTATTGATGAGTAGTAGTCCAAGGAGTATAATAATATAAATTATTGCCATCGCTTATTTCTACCCTTTTCCTAATCTATTACGTCATGAAGAAGACTGGAATAGAGACACAGAGAGCGAGAGAGATGGATGTGGAAGGAGGGTTTAGGAGGTGAGAGAAAGTGAAAGGAAAGTAGTGGGGGGGAAAGAAGGGAGGGAGAGTGGGGTGGGCACGTGAGCGGCGGACGGGGGATGATGAATGAGGCGGCTGGGAGCGTGGATGGGTCATGAGCGAGCGCTGAGTTCGGGAATGAGATGGCGCCGTAAGGGATGCGCGTGCATGGTGGACGGCAGAGGAAGAAGGCTGCCTGCCTCTGGCCTTCGCCGGAGAGTGCGTTCTCATTTCCGCGAGGACGTATATTGGGTACTTAAAACCTAAATGGTTGACCGACAGCTAGCATTGGATCGTCGCGTTTGCATCTTAGCGCTTCGTTGGTCGCCATGTGCGCTTCAAGTGGCAACAAAAACAATGAGGTTAGATCCACAGAGGAGTGAAAAAGAGAGGGGAACTACTTAATTTTTAGATCAATCGTTCACGATGAATCCGTGGCTTCGTGATGAAAATGAGCATGATCTTATGAAGTTCTTCACCAAAATGAATAAATATCGATTATAAATTTTAAATTTAAGGCCAATTTTGAAATAGTGCTCAAATCTTGTTTATCGTAAAATTCTTAATATTTCATCATTATTCCTCGGTTGGTTCAAACTTAATCATCTGGGATTATAGGGGCATTTTGTAATTATTTCTGTAATATCCAATATCGAAAATTTAGATTAGAGGTCTATTAATATAGCGTGTTGTCTCTGCCCTACTATGCCCTCCCACTAGATAGGCACGTAAAAAACGATTCCATTAGGAATTCGTTTTGGAATTACATCATATCTCCGACACGTGGCATGTTAAAAGTTACCAAAAATAAAAGTAATCTCCCATGGTAGTAGAAGGGAGAATAATCGGAATCGGGAAGATAATGTTACTCTACACACTCCACCATTTTCCTCCAGATAACAAACCGAGTTCATTTTGCACGGGGAGTTTGTGACTTTTGCGCGGTCAATCGATCGAACGGTCCTTGTTCGGGGCCAAGTATTTTTAGTCAAAAAAAAAATGCTGCCACCGATCTCTGCCCGATCGCGTGTTTTTCCCCCGGCAGGGGTCGAAGTGCATTGCAGCGGGCAGTACATGTGAGCGTACACCGCTCTCTCTCATACGATAAGGCACCAGCTTGGTTCGATGGGTGGGGGGCATTGTTATCCAGCATCAAAAGGTTTTGCGTTCGGCGTTAATCTCGCCGCTCGAGCCACTGGTCTTTCCGCACGGAACATTGATATTGATTTGCTGGTGACGTTAGGATCCCACCCCATTGACGGAATGACGGGGGTCGGAGGGAGGGGGCGTGAAGCCGGTTTGGGGGAAGGCTCGGATGTGACAGGAGGTGGGGGTGGAGGGAAGGGGAAGTGTGGGAGCGTTTGGAGGACTTTGGTGAAACACGGGTTGTGTGAAAGACGGGACCAACACCGAAAGTCTCGTATCCTCATGGTCTTTGGGAAAGGAAAGTTTTGAACGTATTTTTATACTTTAAGTAATCTATGCAACATTTTCTATCCAGTAAAACCATGTTTCCTCTAAGCAAACTCCCCGAGCACGTAAGCGCACATTATAATGTTTTTCTAATCAATACAATATGAATTATACCCATCGTTTAATAGATTTAACCCTGGATTAACTAATTCATGCAAATACAGTTAAGCTAGTAGAACAATGGAGGGTCGTCCTGTAATTTAGCTATATAAGGAAACTACTAATATTCTTTTATAATCCATCCTTGTTAGATCGCTCCAAAAGGCAATAGTCCATTTCAGGCGTACACCAACTCTTTATTGGCCACAATCACCCAGAAGATAATTATAAATGGGTGAAATTTTTGCCGCAGTGTTAATATATTTTCTACTAGAACTATCTAACTGGGGTCATTAATTGAACCCATTTGATCCCGTCATCCAAGTCCCTGTGGACTCTAGATCCGCCTCGCTGACAACATTATCTTTAAACCTAAATCAATTTTTGGTTTTATAGTTCACAATTACCTATGACTTCTAAAGTACTGTAATTAATAAAGTTTCGAAAAATTATGTTCCCTTGTACGCCACTTCAACTTCAGCATAGACTTCATGGTTGTCATTTTCACTCACTAACTCAGGAGAAGAATTATTGTTGTTCGTAATATCAACATTCGATTCTTCCTAATCTGGCACTCATGTTGAACAATCGCACGGCTCTTTCATCTCCTGTCACCCTACGCCGCCCAATGAATTCGCTCACTATATTCAAAATGGATGTTAGGCTCTGACGCCTCACATGTGAAAGGAAATGAGGAGGCAGTCATAAAGGAATGAGAGCATGATGTAGGCGGGAAGTAGAGGGGGTGGGGGAGAGTTTAGGCCACCGCTACAAGCATCATGGATGCAGATAGATCCCCCAACCCAGCCACCCGCCCCCTTTCACTCCCCCGCACCAGGATTCCACACTTCACGCGACCCCTACTTACCCAAGTGACGGCATTAGAGCAAAGTGGCTTTGGCTGCCATTTTTGAGTCTCCACCAATCGGGGGAGCTCCGAAAGGGATGCGGCCTAGTGGTGATATGGGAGGGGGTGAGGTTTGGGTGGGGGCGTAGGAAGAAGGAAAGGGTGAGAGGATGAAAAAATTGTGAGGTGGAAGAAATAGTATTTGCAGAGAAAGAGGGAGGAAAAGGGAGAGGAGAATTTCCGAGGACTTGAAGGAAAGGGGGTTTCCGAGGATAAAGTCCTCTTTTTAGTTTCACGCGGGGGGGGGCAAGATGGAGAGGAAGCCGGGTGAGAATGAACAACGGGGGGGGGGAGGGTTCGGGAAGCTGGGAGGAGGGAAATGGTGGAAGAAGGGAAGAGGCTCCGGGGTACGTGAGCCGGAGAGACAGGTGTCAATTTCCCGGGGCTTTCGGGTGGAAGGATTCGAGAATGGGGAAAGGGGATCGGGCGGAAAGGAAGCAAGGGTGGGAGTTGAGGCGGGGACTGAGAGCAGGGTTAGGAGGATGGTCGGTTTTGGGTGTTAGTGAGAGCGGCGAACTGGAGGGAAGGACGCTTGCGAAACTTTGGGGGCGGCGAATGTGATTTATTCGCTCAAAAGGCTTTCCGAACGCAGAGTGGACCGCTGGAAGGGCTTTTGACATGCATCGCGGGTTTTGCCAGCTCCCACACACACCGGGCCGGGGGTCGAATAGCAGACAAGTTTCCGGATAGTTCCATCCTTGTCCCACCCCTCATTCCCTCCCCACCCGCACATCCCTTCCCCTCTCTGGATTCAATCCCATCCCCCGAATCCGGAAAACTTGGAGAGGTCTAGTTTTGGTGAGTGGAGGGGGGTTTTTGTCGGGCGGGAGGTTGCAGGTTGTTCCAAAGGGAGGGGGGCCGGATCGGGGAGATTTTGAAGGGGCGGGGCACTATCAGAGGCCGAGATCGTGGATCCCGGAAAGACCCAGCCGCGCGGCCCGCCCGTCATCCGAGCGAGCGGCATGTTGCGACGTCGGTGGAGGAAGATAGCGAGGGGGAAGGCGGGAAGTGGCCTCCTGCCGTAGGGAGGGCGGGCGAGTTTGAACTGTCGAGGAAGTTCCCTATCCGAATTTCGGGAGAGGGAGGGAGGGAGCCCTCGCTGCACGTCACATCCCACTTCCCCCGAATAAGTCAAAACTAATTATCTCGCCCCTGGCAGGAAATTAGCTGAAACGGAGTTAACATTGTGTGACCAATCCGCTTCGTTCCGGCGCCGATACGGCAGTGTAAAAGTTAGTTACACCACCGATCTTTTGCTACCGCTGTTGGTTGCGTTGGGCCCCTTCGAAATAGAAGGGGGATTTTTACGGGCCTTCAGCTAAACTAATCTCTGTAGGTACGTGGCAAAGATTTTTGAAATAATAAAAATTTCATTTTTATGGATCTAGGGCGCGTGGGGCTACAGCTGGTTTTATAAATAAAAGTACTTATCTAAGAATGTATTTGGCTTAAAACCTAGCCAAAAATATTTATAAATAAAACAGTCTTCTCTAATCATGAATTTGAGAATATTAGCTTAATCGATATGGCTAAAATAAAAATAAAAGATGCATCCAGAATATTCAATTTCAGCTGTCAAATGAGGATGCTCTTTTCGTGGAGCTGATTTCCCGGTTAAGCAATTACTCCAATTATTTGTAAAAGATCTCAGAATCCATAATAAAATAGTACAGTTTTGACCCCACAATAATTATACTGATGCTACGATGTGATTTAGTAAAAATTTGCCACCCCAGAATTATTACGTTTCGACGCCTTAAGCGTTCAAATCAACAAACATTCGTGTAAACCATATCCGCCTGTTTAATAGTCGCAGAAAATGTTCCACTAGCTCTTGAAAGTCATAAATCTCTTTTAATTGCCCGATAAATAATATGCCTTTCCATGAGCTCATCTTAAATATTTTTTCTTCGAAGTCCAAGGTGACGAGGATAACGAAATATATAGTGGAGGGCATTGGTGGCTTCAAAAAAACAAGTGACGGGGAAGCCGGATCTGGGAGGCGCCAGGCTTCGACGTGGTGCGAGAGAAAGTGAGAGAGAGAATATGAGGTCTCCGGGGCAAAATGATGGTCTGGTAAAGGCATCGCCATGAGCGGCAGCGGCTTCCTCTGTGTTGTTAAGTCGCGGCGAAGGAGTCCTCTCATCTCCACCCGCAAACCACCGCAGCTGCTCCCTCTCGTCCGCTCTCCGGACACTCCCCTCCACACTCCCACCGTCCCATAAGAACTCAAGCTTTGACTCCACCCACTTGGAAATCCAGCCCCTACCCTTTCCTCCCTTTTGTTATTTATTTTTTACCCCCACCTCAGCACAATGCTATCTCCGGCCAAGCCTTCCACACGCGCAGACACATGCACACGGGCACTCCCACCCAAAATGACTGACTTCCCCTCCGTCTCCTCACACGCAAACCAGCCTCTCAGCCCTTCCCTCTCTTCCCTTCCCTCTCGCCCTCCGAATCCCGCCGCTCCCTCCTCTATATCTTGCCCTCGCTCTCCATCTTCTCCCGACCTCCTGTCCCTGTCTCTCATCTCGCGGAGTACGCAGCCCTCTCCCCCTGAACCCTTGCTTCCATCCATCCCGCCTTCCGTATCTCGTCCCCCCCCATGCTCCAGTCGCCGAACTCCTTCCAGACGTCTCTCGCCGTCTCCTTCCCACCAACCAAACCATCCCTCCTCCCCCCTTCCTTCCAGGACTTGTCACTAATGAGTTCTGCTCTCCAAGCTGCAAAAGAAAATGGTTACCATCACGCATACACATTGGAAATGTGGTTCTTTTACGCTAACCTGTCAGAAAATGCATTAAATTACTGTCTAGCGTGGATTGTTATTTTAAACAGAATGCTTACGTTCTTATAAGAAGATAATTTTCTATCACCTTATTGTGTAGTATGTCTCTGGTGTTTATCTTCAATTAAAAAAAAAACAACTAATAGTTTTTAAAGATTAGGTGAAAGTAAATATCATTTAATTTCATATATAACGACATACAATCTTATAACAATTAAAATTTTACCTTTGGTAAGAAATAGTCATTGCGTTCAATATTTAGCAATGATAGGTTACGTGATAGCAATTAATAAAAGAATAATGAGTAATTGTGAAAAAGAAGGCGAAATATTCAACCATCAAGAGGTTATTTCCTTACGCCATATCTACAAATTCTTTTCAGAGCATCCCACCATGCAAGTTATACCCGTCCATTAGCCCCACTTAGCCCCCATCGGTCGAAATGTATGCCATGCAAATATTTTTCACTTTGCTTCTTTTGGAAGAGAGGAGGAACGGGCCGGAGCAAGGGAGAACAAACGAGGGGGAATCCGACTCATTAGTGAGATAGCAATCTCAAGTTCAGGTGAGCTCTTTTGCGGAAGTGTCGTCCTCAATTTAAAATCAAGACCAATTCGAGTGAATCACCAGTGGATGGGGTCGAGGGGGAGAGGATAGTGCTATTTTTCGTTGAAACGGGGGCCGAGAGAAATGAAGGGGTGGGAAGAGAGGGAGGGACGAGAGGGTGCCGGAGTCGGGCGGAGCTGTGCGCGGGAAGGGTAAAGAGGTGGGCTGATGAGAATGAGAGGGCGTCGGGCGCCCGCGGTTGAGAGTAGCTGACGGGGGGAGCCGAGCGGAGGGTGCGGGAAGGAGGGATGGCGGACGGGGGTGGCGGCGGTGGAGGATCAAAACTCTAATTTCGGGAATGGAGAGTGAAAGGCTTATCCGTCTTTGTCGCCTCACTCTCTTACACACACATGCACGCGCTCACCGGCAGACTCACATCTAGACGTCCCAAACTTCCTCATCTCCATTTCTCGCTCTCTCTTCTCTCATTCCCTCACTCCACTCACCTTTCCGCCCAGTTTCCTCCTCCCCCTCCACAGTGCTCTTCTCCCATGCGGCCCAGATTAGTCGGAGTATGGGGAACGGAGGAAATTTCGGGGAAAATGGGAGAGGAGAGGGCTCAATAGCACGGGACGCAGGGGGGGAGGAGGAGGTGGAAGATGAGGGCGGTGCGGTACCCGAGAGTGAAATCTCTAAAGTGGAGAACTGGAAGAGCGGAGGGTGGAGGGGGTTGTAGGTTGAGTGAGGGCCGTAATGAGGGGAGCAAGAGGTTTGGGTAAGAATGGCGTCCGGGAAGGGAGGAGCGGTAACTTCGCGAGGGAGCATGATCGAGAATGAGAGGGGTAGAGTGGAGAGTGGAGTGAGGAAGAGAACTCGGTCAACAGATTCGTTCGTTGAACTTCTCCAACAACCCCCTTGCCTCTCCTCTTTTCAAATCAAGACTCTCTTCAACATGTTTTATAACACTTTAAAAGAAATTCCTATATTTGTTTATTCACACAGGGCGAGACTTAATGGTCTTATTTGTAAGTGAATTACACTTAAAGTCCGTCATTTATTACCATTCGTCCTTATTTCCGCCATTCCGATTTCTTTTCTTTCCGTTTCATTTAAAAAATATTATTCCTTAGAATAAATGTGTATTTAATTTTTAAATTGCAATACTTTCTATCAACTATTAATTGGCTGTGGAAATTTAACATCATTGCCTCAGAGACATTTAAGATGGTCCATTTACGTGGATTACGATTTTTCTCTTTTTTATTTAGTTTTTAGGTTTTTCTCTTCAATAATGCCTTAGCGCTCGAAGCAAATAAAATATCAAAACTTTTGAAAAATAATTGAACATCCATTCATTACGGGAAGCATGCATCCTACTTGTAAGAAATATCAGGCAAAATATAGACGACATTAACTGTTCTCTCTTCCCCAATTCCATAGGGAGTGACCACGAGCCGTGATATATCAGTAGCTTAATGGTAGGAATTCAAAACCCAAGGTTCGAATATTTCCTTGTCTGTTGATTTTTGCTTTTCTATTTTAAATAAATCTAAGATTGCTCGATGCTATCAAATGAGTCGTTAGATCTTTTAAAACCAAAATATGAATAAAAAATTCGTGTGCGAGCCGATTAATATAAAAAGTTACTCTGTGGAGACCATAATCGAAATCTTTCCAAGAAAACGCAAACACACAAAGATTAAACCTCAATCACTGAGTAATGAGGCTTTCACCAGACTCCAATTTTCCTAACATCAAACGTGTGGAAAATCTTTTCCCTTGTTTCAGTTGTCGTAGATAGATGGAAGAAAATGATGAGAGTATAGGGAGGGAGGGTGGGATGCAGAAGGGGTGGGAAGGGTGGGAATTTGGGGAAGGTGAGTTCTCCGGCGGAGCATTCGAAGATACGGGGAATGGGAGCGGGGATGAGTTAGCGAAAGGGATGACGGGCATCCGACCCAGAAGACACGGTGAGAGGCAGCGGCAGGGCGTGGGAGAGAGAGTTGCGGAGGAAGAGGTGGAGAGGAGGAGGCATGTGGAGGGGGTTCGAAGAAGAGGAGGGAGAGAGAGAGAGGTGTCTAGTTGAAGAGGACCCGATTTCCGGGGGTTTCCGGCATCGTAAATTCACCTCGAGTTTCCGGCCTCGGAGGATGAGGATCGCCGGGTGAAGAAGGGAGGGAGGAAGGGGGGGGAGGCTGCAGTGAGGGGTGCCCGCCCGTCTTCCCTCTTGACTCTTATACGCTTCCTTCGCCTGCGCCCTGCCTCTCCACCTCCCCCTCCAAACTCCCACCCGTCCACCCCACGCACCCCCGCCCTCTCGGCCCTGCCTCCTCTTTCCGCCTCGCCCATAAATCCTCCTCCAGCTCCGTTCGGGAATAGCACCAGGAGATGTTCAGCCGTCAACGTGAAGGGAGGGGAGTGGAAGGGAGGAGAGGAGGGATATGGGAAGAGAGAAGGGGGAGGAATGGGGAATGAAAAAGGGGTTGGCGGAGAGAAGATAACGCAGCGCTCTACCTCTCTCTCTCTCTCGCTTGCTCTCCTCCCCCCTCCCCCCGGGATCCCTCGCGATCTTCCCCTCCCTTTTCTGAAGCCGATGTCTCTCTCAACCCCCCTCCCTCTCCAACTCGCTCACTCCCTTTAGACCTCTCTCATCTCTCTCCCTCTCTCATCCTATCTCTTTGGTGAAAGGTTAGGATTACTGGGTCCGTGTCTGGGAGTTAATCGCACTGAGCTCTCCGAAATATAATTTTTGTTTCGACTAAGTTCCGAATTTCACTTTTCCCTGTTTCCATTGGGAAGTCTAGGAGATGTGCTTAGCAGGAAACGATCAAGATACACTTTTACTGCTGTCTTCCGAAGTTTTTAACAGTAAAGGTAATTTTCCCTGTTTTATTTTAACCTCATTGCCTCCTACAATTTGTTCGTTCGAATTTTTTAGTGCATATATGCTCCGAAATTAGATTTTCATCAGATCATTAATTCACTAATGAGTAAAACTTCATGATATTCTATATTAAACATTCACCAGTGGCCAACGTTCAACGAAATCTAAGTAGGTGAATTAAGTACAATTGGTGTTAAGATCACAAAATCATCTTGTAAGTGGTTCCTCGACCATAATTTTCAACGCAAGGTTTGCTTTGAGAGGAAATGATCGAGTTCATCTTTTGTTAAGCAATGTGGTACGCCGCGGACGAGAAGTTATTACTCAGTATATTAATAAACACAAAATTTTGGCAGCTGTGTTGCGCTGAAGGTGCACTAAAGGTACCTCATAAAGCACTCAATGCAAGTAAATTCACACATGAGGGTCTGAAGGCCAGTTCCCCCACCCAATGAAAACTGACAAAGGTTGAATAATTTTGAGGGTACAATTCGGATTCAAATCCGAAGTAACTCGGATTTGAATCTAGCCTCTGCAGTCAGTGCCGAACGTGGTACAAAATGCTAAAAGTACTACCCTGATTGACCTGATTGAAGTATCTGGTCACATTAATGTATATGTACTGTACTTACATGCAATATATATTAACCTTTGTTTCAAAATTTATTGCCATAAGGGTTCGGCTGACGTCTAATATATAATTTTTAGTATTTAAACTCCTAAAACGAATTATATATATATATATATATATATATATATATATATATATATATATATATATATATATATATATATATATATATATATATATAATTGGGATAATCATCAAAAGTTTTAAATACCAAAGACACTTATGGGCGTTGAATATAAGATTAATACCAAAATTCCAGGCATTTCAACATGTTTTTGGCTTTTGCCCCACGAAAAACGGAATCCGTGATGGAAGGAGGAAGCCGGTGATATGTGACTGCGGATCATGGAGAGAAATGGAAAGAGGGAGTGTGGGGTTACGGGGATGGGCTGCAGCTATTTCCCAACCATGCCCCTCTCCCTCGCCGCCTCCGTCCTCCCGTCGACACCTCCGAGGCCCCATCCTCGAGGCCCTCTCTACTCGTTCCCCTCCGACAGGAAGAACGCACCTCGCACGCTTCTTTTGCATTCCTTTCGGCAGCTATACCACCGCAGCAGTTTCCTATACTCAGGTGCCACTCGTATAACCATTCTTGAAACGAGCTTAAAGGAAAAGGTAGGAGGGTTGGTCTCTGAGGCGACTGGGGAGATGGCGAATCTTGTTGAGAGTGAGGCGCCGAACGGAGGGCGAGTCTTTTGGAGGTTAGACGGTGTGTGGCGGGCTGAGTCGTGATGAGTAGTGGGCGTGTGGACGAGACGTTCACTCACCCTCGCATCAACTCCTACCCAGAGTTTGTCCATTTTCCCCAAGAATACGCTCCCTCTACCACTTCGATCTCTTCATCTCTCCTCCTGGACCAGTCGGTCAACCTGCGAGGGAGATGGCTGCTGATCGGGATCGAGAGGAGGAAATCAAATTCGCTTGTAACGGCACATTTTAAATTGTAAAGCGATGATTTATAGAGGCATAACGGTGAAATTAATTGGCGATTTATTATAATTAAATGGCTCAAGTGGACAAACGGCTGGATGAAGCAGCGGCTTTCAACATAAATATTTAAATCGACTCGACGTCTTGTTCACATATGATCATCTCTCATAAATACTTCAAATTGGGCCGAATAAATAGAATTACTTATTTTACATCAACAGTCTGATATGTAAGCTATTATAAAGGTGTGATTAAGAATATTCCTGTGCCATTAATCACCAAGGTCATCCTGCAATGACTCCTGAAAAGCGTAGTCCACAGCCAATCATTTTTAGTGCCCAATGGATTACGCACTTATTGCAATCCAATGGAAATGGATCGCCCGTTCTTGTGGACCTCATCTCGTCGTCTACTATACTTTAGCAATACCCTGTAAGTTGGACGAGGAATGTGTTTAATGCAGACTGTTTTAGTGAATATTTTAATCGTCCATTAAAGTAATACTCTCACAAACTTTTGCCGCTGGCAATATTTTCATTGAGTATCTATGTATTCGTTAAAACATATGTATATCATGAATAGTTTCCCAATTATTCTGGTAGCCATCAGCCTTAAGTTTTCCTTGAAGTCTACTTCTGCTTTCCCCATTTTGTCCTTGGAATTCAACAGACAGATTAAGTCCCTTCTCTGAGTGGGATATCGACCCCAGGACCATAAAACTAGCATACTTAAATAAAACTTTAACACATTTAATATTAAGGTAATATTGGTGCCATAGAGGATCCTAAAAAGGAGTACATAATAAATATACGGATGGGTTTTAAATAGCCTCCAGGTGAGTCAATGGAAATTAACTGTCTAGGAATTTCATTACATTTAATATAAGAATGCTTTTAAATCTCCCCACCATTAATATTCATATGGTAATGCTGGAAATTATACATATTTTATCATTAATACTATTTGTGAATCGATTCTATCGTCTGCTTGTATTTTTTGACCAAAGGTATAAGAGTCCTTGGGTTTTTAGAAAAGGTTCAAGGTAGTCATGATTACAGCTTATAAGAACTAATAGTCTAATGGAGCAGAATGGAGAGCTGGCAGCGGTCTTCAGATTTTGATTTAAGTGCGACGGGCAGCAGCAGGCTGGGTGTGTGAGGGATGTAAAATAATGTAGAAGAAGGAAGGGACGCTCCGGAATGAGCGTGACGTGTGGAGATGGACAGGGTGTGCGCGTGAGTATGTGGAGCACGCCGCCGCTTCAGACGGTCCTTTCGTACTTTTCTCGTCACGACCAATGGGATCGGAAGGATTTACGGCGATTCCCTCTTCATCATCTCCCGGCGACGGTGATGACGGCTTGGGGTCGCTCGCTTCACAGGCGCCGCGGGAAGCGATGCACTCGGAGCTGCTAAGAATTCTTTATCTGCGGACTGCGGAGGGAGAGATCATCCATCAACCACCTCTTTTATTTTCCCGGAGGCGAAAATTCTTCTGAAATTGTAAAAAATA
The DNA here is from genome assembly GCF_022747635.1 of Hetaerina americana. Classification (NCBI taxonomy): domain Eukaryota; kingdom Metazoa; phylum Arthropoda; class Insecta; order Odonata; family Calopterygidae; genus Hetaerina; species Hetaerina americana. The sequence goes on along the minus strand of NW_027286874.1, from coordinate 97,027,857 downwards.
TCATTTTGCGGCTGGCATTCACAATGAGAAAATTTTCTAGTAAATAAACTTAATGTAACGGTATCTCGATTTAGTAATCGCGTTACCATTTTATGTACTCGAGCTTGAATGTTGCAGAAGTGTCCTGTACTAGACATTGGCAAAACGTCCTCTGATGAAATTATATCTTCCACTTCCCCCATGCAATGTAACTTGTGTCGCATAGCGTAACCGTTAGCACGCACAACTATACCCAACTTGAAAGTATATGATACTTTCTTTTTATCATTTCCGGCGCTCATGTTGACGATAATACTTTCGAATTTTGATTTTTTCTTCCAATTTGGTATACTTGAGTGTTGTTGGAAATCTTTAAAATTTCAAATACGTGGAGTATAATTCCAAGTATTTGTGTCGCTAATTATCTACATAAGCCGTTAGAGGACAGGTTTAAAATAGTTTTAGGAAATATAGAACATCTATCTATCTTCAAACTATTGTTTCATTCATTGAAGACATATGGCTCGATTAATCTAATACACTAGCTTTGGGTATACCTTTGCTCCCGATTAATGTGAGACTTCAATCTATACTAACTTAAAATTTTCTCTTGATGACCTTTCCAAAGTTTCAATTGGAGATAAAATATAAATCGAAAAGACGAACCTAGATATAGCCGACAATGGCAAAGATAGAAAACACTTTCCAGCCATCACGCTCGGTGGCACGTACGGAAAGAAGGCAGAGTTTGAAAGACGATAGGAGGGGACAAGACATTAGAAATTCCTTTATGTCCACATATAATAAATTGGAAGAGTTGGGGTGAGCAGAGGTTTGAAGAATGAAAGGAATAAAAGGCAGGAGACGAGCATGACAGGTTGTCAGAGAGCTACGGAGAAGATGGCGTTTGAATCCAAGAAGATGAATAAGTTACTATCCCAAAATTGGAACGTCAAAGATGAGGCTCAGAGTTATGTTGAAATATATTTTTAGTAAATAAAATTCTGAGAAAAAGCTTGTTGCAGATCGAAAGTTAAACCAAGGGTTGAATGTTAAGAAATACCGAAAGATATACAGTTAGTTAAGCCGAAGTTTTATTTAATAGGTGGTGTGAATGAAATAGCGATCTTTGCTTAGGAGGGGCTCTATTATGTTTACCCACCCTAAATAAGTATTCTATCTATAATATTCAAATTAAATAAAAGAAATCACACCTTATTACATATGTTAAAGAGGATTATTTACCCTACTTTTGACGCTATATATCATATCCACATAATTTAATTTCATATAGAAGTCATTCTTACTCGACACCATACAATAAGGAATTTTATGTTTTGCTGTTAAGCTACTTATTTGCTAATTTAACATCTTTAGATTTATGAATATTAATTTTTTTATTGTATTTTACTAGGGATTTACTCAGAGATATCGCACTTTTCTAACATTCTAAACGAAATAAATATATTCCATTCAGCGAATTAGCAATAGCTGTAGATCAAATTCAATACGTTTGGTGGTAATGTTTATCGGTGATATTTGGCTTTTGCAGTGTATTAATTCCCACTGCTCTATAAAATCATAAACTTCAATGGCACATTTATAAAATGCGTGATGATATTTGTACTGAAAGACGTGGCTTAAGTAATTACAGTCATCGGGAAAGATATGTTGAAGAAAAATAAGGATAAAAATTGGTTTAGAGATGTGAAGAAAGCTAAGTATTTCATTTATAAAGAAATCGAGGTCAATTCAGCAAAAAAAGTGTGCACACATGAAAAAAAAGTGTATTCAGAATCGTTTCTGGGAATAACGGGAAAATATCCGCCCGTTAACCTTGACCTCTCTCCGAAATTTGTACGTCAATTCCGACCTTTTTCATTTGCATGACCCGAAACCTGACTGATGCTGCGCAAGAGAGATCCCGTTCGTGATGGCAACGCCCTCGAGGTTTAATCAGCCACTGCGCCAACTCCTTAAAAGAGATGGACGTGAAAAAGTTGAGCATCTGCGATGCCATCGAATTCTGAGGAGTGTTGTGAAAAGAAAATGGAGGATTAAGGTTGAAAGAATAAGGAAGGGCTTTGGAGGGAAGAAATGGAGGCGTTGATGGATTATCTCGCTGCGTGTGGAGAACCCGCTGCCAAAGGGAGTGCGGAGACGACGACGGGGCGAAGCATGTCGGGAAGGCTGCTGGCGGGGCTTAAGGGGGCTGGGGCAGGGATATGGGGGAGGTGGATCGGAGTCAAGGAGTTCAAGGAGGAATGTAGGGACGGGAATCCTAATGCGGCGGCAGTGTGTTGGTACCAGAGGGGAGGCCGGGGTGGGGAAGGGCTTAGGGAAGAAGGACGGCTAATGAATAAGGACGGCTAATGAGGGGTTCTAACGTTAACTTACCAGAAAAAAATATAGAAAATACCTGCTAGAAAATTTTGATCAATTTTGAAATTATGAGTACACATGAAATCTACAAGAGTTACCAACTAAATTGTGAAGGCGTTTAACGGTATCGCTGTTAAAATTAAGCTACGATAAAATCTAGGATTGACAATCCCGACTCCTTTGGCATCACCACATAGCAAGTGAAGAGAAGCCTAAATAAGAAGACATCTTGAAGTGTGCAGTCACAACTTATCGTGACGGATAAACATTAGTAAAGAGTAGGAAATATTCTTCGTTTTTTGCGATAAGGACCTTCGTCGTTGATATCACTTGAGAGTGATAGGATGTGGTGATTGAATCTAAGCCTATGAGTCACTACTTGCAATCTGGGGGCAAAAATTTTCTGAAGATGTTATTTAAAAAGCAGTTTTTCCTGAGTTTTTAAAGTCGTTACAGTTATCGATGGAAAGTGATTGATGAGACTATAAAATTTAGGGTAGAGGTTCAAGCATATGATAACTATCTGTATCGAATGCGTGCGCCTAGAGTTCAGCTAGCGTAGAAAGGTGAGGTGAAGTAACCGTCAATTGATGTCTCCGGGCTAAGTTGCTAATTTTGCCTCACATGAACATGAAGCTATAAGAATTTGACTTTAATTCCAGACCGAAGAGTGTACATTCACAACAAATTTTTTCAGTCATCAGTCTCCACAGTTTCGTTTTCCGACACTCCTTTCGAGGCGATATCTAGATAATAGTATTGGCCAATTATTTATACCCTGAAAGGTGAACTCTGATTAAAATCCTGATGAGGATATAAGTAAATTAATAGTATCGACATCCCTCCTTGTCCAGATTTCTTCAGCTACAGTAAAAAGGTAGTGATCAGGCCAAGAATATTTTACGTTTTTATCAAATTTCATATTTCCAGCACTAAATTTTCGCGGAATAAACTATAAACCGCATTAAGAATACGTTCATGGGTGCAAAGTTATATAAAATATGCAAAACTTAACGCAAAATAAGTCATTCGAGGCGAAGGAGGCTTTGGGAATCTGATTGGTACCAGACGCCGGAGGTATTTCGAGCAGAGGAACGTGTATTTTTTTAGGATAAATCTCATTGGCGATTGAAACAAAATGTCCATAAAACCGGTGAGGAAAACAAGCGTTCTCGAAAAGAGGATAGAGTAGCTTGGATTTGACCAATGATTACTTAATAGTCGACCGAAGATGAGGAATCTTTTAGGGAGGGATGGAATTGTTGAGGGACGGAGTGCGTGGTCGCGTCTTGCATGCACTCGGTGATCGCTAGGCTCCCGGTCAGCAACGTGGGTGGGTGAGGGTAATGTGGAGAATCCTTTTCCCTCCCTCCTCTGTGTCCCTTCATCTCTTCCCTTCCCTATACCTCCATCTCCGGTTTCTGATCAGTATTCGACACGGCGGGCCCCTTCTCCCGGATTGAACCTCTTCAGACTCACAAATCACGAATCGCGCGGACGGGCGACGTGATGGGAGGCTGGAGCCTTCAAGCTGGAGTGGAGGAAGGGGGAGCGGTAGTTCAGACGAGGGGTGGAAGCGGTACGAGACCCTGGGGTTGGGGCGTGGGGACGGGCCGAGATTGAAGGAGGATTGAGGGCGGGAGGGTGCGCGGTGGATTCGGCATGGGGATGGGGAGGGGGTGGTTGGAATATCTCGGGCGAGGAGGCGATTCCCGGTCGGCCGCCGAAGGGTACGGATTGACGCCTCGGATGAGGTATGGAGAAAGATGTCCGCTCCAATATCCCATTGCGTACAAGCTTCGATTCCAAATCGGGCGAATCGATCCATACGGCAATGATAATAACTCTCTCTTTTTCTCTCTCCTCCTCTTTTCATTGGTGAATGGTCTCTCGTGATCTATTTCAAATTCGTCGGCAGTGAAAAAAAGAAGAATGTGTTGTGTGGAATCGGTCAGCAATTAATCGCACACGAGTGGAATTTGTTTTGAAATCGTTATTCATTTCTGGAGCTTGCCGTTTTAGGCCTCACAACGAGTCGATGCGAGATGAATGGCGCCACGAATCGTCGTTGGATTGTTTCGTCCGTCCAATGCTTATGAAAGGCTCTTCGCTGACATTGGGAGAAGAGATAATGTCAAAAAATAGCCCAGGGATATTAAAGTATTTTGAGGATACGTGGATTAAATATAGTAGGAATGGAGAAGTTCCAAGGTCTACTAGAAAGCAAAATTATTTCTCAATTCCGTTCAGGTTTGAAGTCGTAACAGTCGTTTGTAAAGGACATACGGATTATCGTATCAAACGTATTTCTTGCCTTATTTTTCTTAATTAATACATTCTGTGAATTAAATTGCAAGGAAATTTAAAAAGATGATTTAGTGTTCGATATAGCATAAATGAATAAAATATTAATTGGGCGTAGTACAGTATTTTGTAGGAATGAATGTTATGTGATCTGGATTTTTTTTCGAAAAACCGACCGTCCTTGTGAATGATAGTGCTCATCAACATACTAATTAATAATATTGAATGTCGTTTATGCATGGTTCATGTCATATTATCTTTTCTATTTTACTACTTAAAGAAATGTTCACTGTAGTACTGTAGTGACCTAACTTCTTCCGGTCATTATACTTTCAAACTATGGAGTCATTATCAAAAGAATATATTTTATTTTTATAGTAATGCATTGGTACTAGGAAGTTCTATGTGAAGAGGTTTACATTCTTCATCTTTCATGGAACAATTATACATTATAAATAGAATACTGCCATGTGTATCTTCTGTATAATTTGTCGTAGAATCTTCTTTGAAAGTTATTCTGTGTTGTATTTTGAGTTTCTGAGTATTTATTTAATTATTTTTTGGGAATTAATTTTTCCAGTTTATAAGATAAATTTTTTGCAGACATAAATGTAAAATAGTTTGGTAATGTCAATGATTATTCACTATTGTTGAAGCAGGAAACAATTGTCCTCGCGTTTTAGATTATGTTTGGTATACCCCCCTCCTACACACGCTGTCATACGTTTTGGAAGCCAATTATAGAGTGGCACATTTAAGCAATTTTGATTTTTTTCATCTATTACATAAGGTTATCTCCTACATATGAAGCGATTTAGCTTGAGCATCATGTATTTTTGAATGAACACAACAACGGACTGTTGCTTATTGCAGCAAATACTATGTATATTTTTGGGTACGAGAGCTTCATGGGAAACTACAGGTGGCACAGGGAAAAAAAACCCCTTACTCACTACGAAATTCACCCATCACTGGACTTAGTACTAGTTGTGCACTATCCATAATCATTTGACCAAATTTTGGGATGATGACTACGGTATCTTTGCAATTCTAGTCAGCGGAACGATGTTTTCACGAATGAATTATCGTATTTGATTATATCATTCGCAGTGACGGGCCATCTCAGTTTAACAAAATTCATGGTATGGAAAATTATTCCTTTCTTAAATTATTTGCTCGTTCGCGCGTATAAAATGAGGGATAAATGGGAGCAAATGTGAGTTCTCGAGCCATGTCAACGCAAGGTGCTGGTCTTATCGTCTACTCCACGGTTTTCTCGCCACACCTCGCTCGTGTCATCCCATCTTGCTTATTTCCGATCGACCGTACAGCCGCGCCTGCAAACCGCCGGACCCGTGCGTTATTATTTTGACGCTCAAATGCGCAGAATCCCCGACTCTCTCCTCGCCTACACCCCAAACACCACGACTACAAACCCCGACGCGTCGGAGCGGGATCTGACAACTGACGCGTGCTGCATGCCCTTGTCTGCTAGCCTATTATGCACCTACCTCCTCCATACGCCTGCCTCACGTCTCCCTCACCCCTGCTACTGAAAGCAAATCTGATCTCACACTAGTCAATGACGCCGATTTGGAAATCCTGCTCCAACAACCCGCTATCCTAGCGTCATCACAGCACCACCGAACAATCCAGCACCTCAGCCTTCGAGGTTGCCAGAGCGCTCGAGCGTGCCAAATTCCTTCGCACACCCCATCCTCCCGCTCCGAAAGAAAACAATTGGGACCTTTTAGTCGAGACCCCGATTAGTTCGTGTTGGCTGCCGATTCAAAAGGGGGAATGAGAAGAAAACGGAATTGGGAGTGGGGAGGAGGCAGTTGGGACAAGGGGGAACTGGGTGTGGAGAGATGGCTATGCGATTCAGGAGCAATGCCCACCACCTTCAAATCCAAACACTATCAGCGTGGATTTTTTGCATTCCACCCCGTTGGATTTTCCCAATCGTCACTTACTATGTGGGGCCCGTTTCAATTTGGTTTCCACGAGACGACGGAGTGGGTGAGTTAGAGAAATAAATGGATCATGCGCACAACCCAACACTCTTCCCTCCCCCTTCCTCCCCGAGATGACTCGCCTCTACCCCCTCCCTACCCCCTTCTTCCGCCCTACCCCCTTCTCTGAAATAGCAGTGCGCCTGTGCACAATGCCGCTCGCCCTCCGCTCCCTCCCTCTTTCTCCCCTGTCGAGGCAACAGGGGAGAGGGAAGGGAAAAGGAGGACCACGGAGAGGGATGGCAGTGTTTAATGCAGCCCACAGAGAGTAGGGATGCAAAAAGATACAACCCCCACCTTCCCTCAAGTTTACACGCGGTCAACCGGCAAGGTGAGATGGAGTGAAATCGTTCCATTTTGCTCAATGATATGACCAAAGTTGTCCATTAAAATGAAGCCGTCAAGTTTAAGGGCGCGCTAGATTGAAACTCCCACTGAAAATACCAAAATGTTTTTTTTAGACACTTATTGTGGCCTTTATTTTGAGAGCACCAACTTAGAGTTTCCCATCTATTCAAGGATAAAGGCGTAGAATACGTTTCAGTCTATCAGAAGAGGCTGACATTTTTGAAACTTCATGATTACCTTATGAATAGAACTCAAGCCAGTTTTATGATATTTGAAAATTGTCCAACTTTAATAAAATTATTAAGCCCACGCATAAGCTGCTAATTACTTACTACTTCAGATATTTCATATTCTGCAGTGTTTGAAACAGGGAACCTTTACCTCACAAGATTTATCGAAGTTGTATGGTTAAATTTGTCCCAGGTTTATGCTTTATACCATGAATTCTAAGTCAACAAAACCCTAAATACGTTTCTGAATTTAGAAAACATCGGTACGACATTTTTTTCACAAATATTTTCAGTAAAGTTATTTTAAATTTCTTCTTAGATAAAACTTTCAGTATGATTACAGATTTATTTAGCAAATACACACCCAAACACAAATTTAGATGAACACTGTAAAATATTGGTAAATGTAAACAGCATGATAAACTTGAGAATTGGGTCTCTACCGTAGCAGGTAGTTTATCATAATAGTGCGGATGGTGGCAGCGGATACAAAAATTTAGCTGTTTGTTAAGAGATATATAGTATCTATAGTATCTAAAGTATTCCATGAAATACAAACGACGAAAGGGAATTTGAGAGCTAAAAATATTTTACCATTTTATAAGGAATGAATATTGTCGAAATGTTTTTGAGAACATCAATCTACTAATTTATGATTTTGTTAACCCCATGTATTAACCCTCCCTTTTTCGATAGCTTATATTTTTATGACTCGAAATGTGCTTGTATTACAACGGCTGTAAATAAAATGATAGAGGCTTAAGGAAATGGGGAAGGAAATATTGCTTCCCATAAACCCTCATTTAATGAATCCCAATGAAGCTCCTGACCATACTCACACTCTGGGACGGTTGCGAAGGAACCTTTCTAGCCGTCACGTGCACCGGGACAACGGCCTCGTTTACTTTCGTTCGATCCCTTTGTTATTCTTGCATCCGTCGCTACCTCCCGCCCCCGACGCTCACATCTCTCCGGAGCATCTCCGGCATCTGCCCCGGAGCAGCATGCGGGAGCTCCCTCATCGCCACCCCTCCGTCCACATACATACACCCTCCTCCCAATCCTCCTCCCTCCTTTCCTCCCTCTCGTACCTCCATCTCTCCGTCCTCTCCCCCGACGCCGCTCCGGCGACTACTGGCGACGCGGCGGCGCGGGACGACTCTCCGAACGGCGCCCCCTCGCCCTCTCTCCCGAATCAGCCGCCCCCCCACCCTCCGGCCCAGTTCCTCCCGTTCGCCCCCCCCCCCGCACGTCCCCTTTCCCCCCAGCCTCCTTCCCCCTCCTCTCGTCCCGCCCCCGCGATATCCAAACCCCGAGGTGGAGAGGAGCGAACTCGGCCGCTCTCAAACGGGGCGCAACGCCGTGGCGAGCCACAAGTCGCGGCTGCCGGGTCTGCTCCTCAATCCCTTTTCCCGCTTTGGATGCGTTCGGTTGATCAGTTTCGGATGCCGCGAGTGATCCCCGAGACTCCGGGTGCATGGACGTGTGGCGTTCGAGCACCCTTAGATACGGTCCAACGGACTCCGAGGGGTTCGCGGCCACTCGGGCGACCCACAAACTCTCTGGGGCACCGATCCACGGTCCCTCCAACCCTCGGCCGCTGGGAACGTCGTGCTTAATCCCAGCGATCGACCTCGTGCGCGAACGCGTTTGACAGCGATGGCGCGTGGGTGCTGACCCAATGGAATAGGGGAAGGGATAATTAGAAAAATAAACCTCGTATTGGTCGAAACGGGAGAGTGGAAGTTCCCGTCGTCAACGTGATGCTGTTTGCTGTGCCTTAAACGTCACTTCGTGACTAATCGCGTCTTTGGTGCCCCATATGATCATTGGCGATATGCCGTCGGATATATGGCGGCCGCGGATACTCGAGATCGCCATCCATCTGCCACGCTGCGTTCCCGCGACCACCCGTGGCCCATCCATCAGCACTCCCCTCTGACCCCAGGGAAGGTGTGAGTTCTCCAGTACGAATCGTGGCCGGGAGCCCTCAGGACTGCCTGCGTGGGGCGCCGTCGACGTGGGTGAGGTGCGGTGTGGATTGGAGCGAAAAAGTGTTGTTGTGTCGTGTTGCGCGCGCTACCACTGGGCGGAGGCGGGGGCCGAGTTGGAGACGTTGGGCGGGGTGCGGGGGAGGCTCCCCCAATTTGAAGCTTTGCGTGCATGTGCGTGCTCGGCCAGCAGGGCTGGGAGAAGGAGGGAGGAAAAGGAGGTGGGGGAGGAGGATAGGAGGGGGCGGATTACCCGGGGGAGGGGTTGGGAAATAACGAGGGGACGGGGGACGAACGGGAGATGCCCCCGACGGTGGTGGTGGATGTGACGGAGGTGGTGGGGGCGTTGTTGTCGGACGTGGGGGTTAGGAAGTGGTGTTGTCGGTGCCACTAGTGATTCATTCTCCTCCGATCGCCCGCGCCTGAACCATCGTCTTACCGTCCGTGTCCTAGTGTTCAGCACACATCTTCCCCACACCCCGTCGTCGAAACTTTGGTTCGGAGACTCCCGGGAACGTCGGCTTGTGCGAAGAACTCAGACGCCGACCAGACAAAGTGGTCAGTGACGTCTTTCGCTCGTTCCTCCCCAGAGCATCTCGAAGAAGTTGTTTACCGTCGGCGAAACGAACTTTCCCTTCGTCGAAATTAAGAAGGAGCGGTTTTGCCCTAGAGGAATACATCTCATCCCCGCATCGCCTTAGGTCACGCGAGCGGCATTTGTCTCGCGAAAGCGCGTGGTGGACTGCCCGCGGGGGTCATCCATAATCGGCACATCGGCCCGTCTGGAGCCGTCTGTTGTCCAATGTTCCGTATTTTTTCGTTGCGAGGATGTGAACGGTAATGAAGGATGACATGAAAAAGTGGTACGAGAAAAAAAGAAAGCCTATTTTTCTTTTTTTTAACCGTGAGAACAAAGCGTCAAAATAGTCACATGTTAATCCGCCAATTTTCTCGTTAAAAAAGTCGTAAGACTGATGGAAATTCTCTTTCAAGAAACGTCTTGATTAAGTGAGCCGGACGAATGAGTGAGGAAACTTCTCCAGGACTCGTCTGGAAGAAAAAACTCAAGAAGTGGAGGCGATTTATATTTATATTGAAGTGAGGACCTGCTTTCTGTGGTAGTGGTGTCGGTGACGGAAACGTTTAAAGTTTTGCCCCGAGGAGTGGTGGGCGTTTGTTCTGACTCTTACCGTCATTTTTTTGCTTTTATCCTAATTTATTCTTCACAACCCACGCACCCCTAGTCTTGTGCCTGGGACACCCTTCTTCATCCTTTATTTTCCTCCCTCATACTCACCCGTACTCACCCCCTAAAACCTACCGAAAGCTACTCAACTCCATTATTATTTCGTCTCCATCACACACAAACCTGCAGGTACACCCCCACATACACACACCCACACACAAAACAGAACCCCACTCCTGCCGTGAGCTCTCTCACCTTTCGCCGTCCTAAACTGCCCCTTCGCATGCAAAAGCGCCCCATTATCCCTCCTCTCCTCTCCGCCTGAATCGGCCCCCACGAGGGTGGGAGGCGTGGGACACGGAGCGTTGTTTGAGCGGGAGCGGTGTGCAGGGGCGGAAGAAGAGGAGGCGGAGGGACCCGTGGTAGTGGTGGCAGAGGTGGTTCCGAGGTGCGGTGCCGTGTCTGAGAAGGCGACGGTGGAGGTGCTCCGAAAAATCCTTTTCGTCTTTGAGGGCGGGCCGTCGAGTGGACGCCGACGACGTATCGTCTCAGCATTTTCGTCACCTTTGCCGTCCCATCAACCGCCTCCTCCTACTGTCGATCACTTCCTTGCTCCGTCCTCCCAAGGGGAGGCGCGCCCCTCCTCTCCTTCACCGGAGTTGAGGATCGGAAGAGGACCCGGGTGCGGTACAGGTCCCGGCGCTGCGACTCCTCGCGGCAACTCCGCCGTCGAACTCTGCAGCCGCCGTCCCTGCTGCGCTGTGAGGAAGAGAGAAGGGTGCCCCCCGACGGCGAAGAGGTGGAGGAGAGGGTGGTGTGGGAGGAGGAGGAAGAGGAAGAAGGTAAGGGAGCGGGGATTTACAACCGTGTTTCCGGGTGCTGCGGAATTTGTTCGCGGGAAACGGCTTCTCAACCTCAGTGAATTAATTTTTGGATGTTCGCGGTGCACCTGTCGATCCTTGTTGCTTTCATCCTTCGAGAAGAAAATCAAGGTACTGGATATCAATCGACACCCAAAGTAATCGTTGAGCTGTATAGTAAAATATTCATATCATATTCCATTTCATCATGTCCTAAAATCCATGAATTAAAAATTAGTTTAAAACCTTACTCTTAGGTCTTATAATCTAGCGAATATTTGAGAAAGACTGCATCTTTATCTGTATTTTACACCAGGCTTTCTCTGCTAAGAATTGAATTTTCATGAAGTTACTTGCATCTTAAAGGAAGACGAAAGAAAATTTAAAGATGCCAAACTGACTTTAAAAACGAGGGAAAAATAAATTACCTCGATACGTATATTATTATGAAGTATTTCTTTAAGTACTACGTACAGCAAAAATCATTTAATCGAATTGAGTAATAATCTAGATTTGTTCTGTTTCCTTACTATATCTACAAACTATCCTGGAGCTTGGCCGCTCACTGGTGTTGACTTACTACATAATTACCTAATTTAATCTTGCGTGATCATATTTTGGATGTCGAAAGGAATAATTTACTTCACTGGAGAAATACTCTTCTCCTAAGAGAATGCTCTGGAGACGGCTATCCATTATTGAAAACTTTTATTCCACCTCAAAGAATGTGCAAGAAAATGCACATGAACCCAGGGAGTAGGGGTATTTTGGCTGCATTCATGTTTGGCATTACTTCTAAATGACGAGGCGCTTAGGTTACATTCGTGAGCCCAGTGTTAATTGTTTTCCTGCAAATTTCCCATTCAATCAAGACTTGTTGTTGAAGATATAAGCACTATTCACCGGGTTTAAGACGTGGCTCACGTTTTCCGTCGTCTTATCGAACTTCATCTCTGATTTACGGCAGTGTGCGTGAAATCTCCCTTCTGTTGAGGGGAATTATTTGGACCATTAATGCTACCCTCCACGGGTTGCCACGTTATGCATGCGGACGTCGCCTGGGAGTGTTTTACGACTCCGACTTACTTACGGCATTTCGCTAATCATCCATCCCAATTAAAGTGCCTTTATCTAGATAAGGCCAGCAGGGGAACAATGGGAGTTTATATCCATTTACCGTCTCGCATGCAAAACCATGCCAAAGATCTATCCGACGTGTTTTCACCTGGCTCAATCCGTGTCAAATGTAATTGTTTCAGTTTTCTGCGTCCCCCAAAGTAAGTAAGTCACGGATGGATTCCACTGTGTGGCCCCCTCCGTCCTTAACTCACGTTTTATCGTGACTGGCGGTGGAATGCTGGCGAGCGGCGCGCACACGCCTTCGGGTCGAGATCCCTTATCTCTTGTCTCCCTGCTTCTCCCCCCTGCTCCCTCACCCTCACCTCCGCCCTCGCCGCCGCCGCCACTCCGTCCCACACTGCCGTGTCCCCGCCCCTTGTCGCGCTCGGACCCATTCCGTGGAGGCTGATCCGAAACACATGACAACATCGACTCTCGGACTCCTGGATCCTCGCTCTTGTTCACGTCCCGTTTACTCATCAGGCTCGGAGAGTCTACACACAAAGACGAGAGGTGGAGCTTGTGGATTAGCTTACCTGGACATCGAATCTGACGAGGAGTGTCTTGGAAAATAGAACCACCGATATAGTTAGAAGGTAGAGGTTTGAGAGAAGGGTGCACTGTTGGCGGTGGAACACTTTTGAGAGTTTCACCAGGACCTCAATCTCCGGGTTCACGAAACCCGACAAAACGTGGGGAATGGGGGTTCTGTTTTCAATTATGAGAAGCAGCGTGACATTTTTGAGCTGTTCCGGAATTAATAATTTTGTGTGATATATATAGAACCTAACTTGGAATACTATATCATGGTTTTATATATATAAATATGAAATTGAACATTTTCTCAAGGAAAACTTGGCGACATTTTACCTACCGTTTGAAAGATTGAATTTTCTATTTAAAGCACTTGAGATCAAAGGAAACAGTTTCGTTTTGAAGAACTCAGTAATGAATGCATAAAATTCAAGTAATTCTGTTTCCCAGTTTGTTAAAAAAATCTAAATGCCGCTTTAGAGGTTTCACGTGGATCACAAGTCAAGTAGAAACCAAAGAGAAATGAAAGAACGAAAAAATGTTTAATGTTACCTAATATTGAAGACAAGAGAGTATGTGCAGCACTAATTTATACAACTATCTTGAGGCATGGATGTTGTCACTATATAATAGATAATAGTATGAAATATGAAACGCCCTTGAATTATTCTCTACGTCAGATCAACGTTTCAAAAATTTCTCTGATGAATACATAGGCTTTTTGAATGCCTAAAAGCCAGGTGGGAAAGAGGGTGCATTAGATGAAGTCGTCACAAAAATAAATCAATTTTTCTTTCAATCACAGTTAGCAAGTGAGTTTGAAACGATTAAACTTTTAGACCTCAATCGCATTGCAAATTCGCTAATAATACAGTACTCCCTAACTCATAAACATTTTTTTTCTTTTGAGCTTCAGACTCTTTCGGTCTGCACCTGCCCACTTTAGACGCCCACCGTTGCTACGTGTGGTTAAATGCGTGGAGGGGAATGTTTGTTGGCGTTGGACCACTCGCCCCGCTCACACATTGGGAGGTCGCTATGAATCTGTTCAACGCCTAGGCTTCCTTATATCATCAGTTTTTTGGCCTTCGTGTCGTAATACTGGAAGTGAAAACCGACATGGTCACGTCGAGCTATTGTTAGTAATTTTTTTATAGCTATACCTTTTTCTGCAACGTGTATGTAGTGGCCATTTGGTTTCAAAGAAATATGTTGTTGTGAACATCATTACGGGTTATTATCCGATTTTTGGCCTCTACCATCTCTACCAGCTTTCCTGGTAAATGCCAGTATTTTCATTTATTCATGCGCCGAAGTCCTCCATCACCTGTTTCTCGTAATTTATCTTTGGCCATCCTCTGTAGTTCCCTCCCTCCACGTTTCCTTCGATTATAGTCTTAAGTAAAATATCGTGCCACTCGATGCGCTCAATTAGTTTTCTCATCTTCTTCCAAGTGTCTTCTCCACTACTCTGCGAAGTACATTTTCATTTGCCACGTTGTGTAAACATTTACATTTCATCATTATTTTCACTCGGCATCATCTCTACCTCATCATTTCTAATATTTTTCCTACTCCTATTATCATTACTTCATTACTTCATTACTTCGTATCATACGTTCATTACTTACAGCCCTGGTAAAGTGAAATCCATGTGTTATTTTACTAATCAATACCTCTATGCTAATGCTATTTGTCGGCGGTAGTTTCATCTTCAGATGGAAAGATAGAGCCCTTTAAACACTGAAAAATATTACATTGAAATAATTATTTTCCACTACTTTTGGCATTTATTCATTGTACCGATCAGAAGAATTTACTTTTTTCAAGCAAATTTTTGTAACTGGACTACATGCATTGACGTAAGATGCCAGGAAATACATGTGAAATTCCTGGTAAGTTGTTTCATATTTTTATTATAAAGAAATCGGCTATTCCTTTTCCTAATTCCAACTGAATAATTCAGCAAAAATTTTTCAAGGAACTCATTTCATTGGTTATTGATATTTTAATTTAAAATCACCTTATTTAGAGTTTAGTTATGTGATCCCTTTGGCCATGGTATCTTTGACTCTGGAGGAAATGCAAACACGCATCAACACTTTAGCTCGGGGTCTTCCTCTATCCCGTATTCCTTGGGTGCGCAGCGACGACATCATCTCCCGTCAAACCCATCCATCCCATGGCTAAAAGTGAAAAGGACAGGCGTGACTGCCCACGATGTCCCTGGGCTAGCATCCCCCGCTGTCGCGCATCCGTCAGTGTCCAGCTTCTCGAGGAGAGAGAGGATAAGGGAGAGGACCAATGGCAAGCTCCCGTGAGACCGAGCCAGCGGTCGGCTCCTAATCGCCAGAGTTTTGGTGCCACAGGCGCAGGTGTTGACTTGGTTCGTGAGAATCGTCACCGATACAGGATGCGGCACTTGAGGACTAATTTTTTAAAAATAGTTTAGCACTCTTCTGGAGCTCCTTTTATTTCCTCAAATATAAAAAAATCGGTAAATATTTTTTTTCTCGATAATTTTATTTAAGTTGTCTAAATGATCATATTATTTATGAATTTTTGTTTATTACTCGAGTTCATATTTATTTGTGCTTGGTTCCTATTGTTTCAAAAAATAATTGCTCCATTAATACGCCACCAAAAAGAGAATTTCAATGGCTCTTGGTATTAGTAAATTAAATATTTCCTTGAAATTTTCGGCGGACTCTTTTATTATTTGCGTGTCTAAATTTGATGAGAGGTCACTTTTGAAATAATTTTTTATTCGGTAGGTCCTCAATTACTTTATTTTTGGGATTTTGAAAGTATTTTTGCGATTTTATGCGTAAAGGTGCATACCGTATCCGCCGATCGTAAAACAGAAAGAATTATATACTCATCATGTCTTTCTTTGTCCAAATAATCTCTCTTTTGCCAAATTTAACGCGATTTTCTTCATTTTTATTCGCAAAATGCCATTAGTGAATCAAAAAACCTTAGGAATCTACATAAAAACAACTGAAAAATATGCGAAAACAGATGACATGTAGATAGCTGACTTTTACTAGTTTTGTTACTACTTGATACAGCTTTTAATGTTACCACCTGTAAAGACAATGAGGTTACATCAAAATTAGTAACTTTTGTTTATTTTGAAGAATGAACTAAAGAAATTAGTATTCATACAAAAATTGGTTTTTAATCACTTAAATGGTATTTCTAAATGAAAAATAATCAACAAAACTACCATCATTCTCCGCATTTACTTTTATGGCAAACTGTTTCTTCCAAAGATGTGCTGATTAAAGGAATTTAAGGATATATCCCTCCTTCTAAAATATTGATTACGTTTTTTGCGACTTATATTGGGATTACAACACCATAGTAAAATAAAAATGATTCGCTTTCCTTCTAAATTTTACCATCCATTAACTTTTCGAATCATCCGATTCCGTATTCCTCTTCCGGGGGATGGCTGTCAGTTTGAAACAACGTAAATCAGCTGGGTGGAATTGAATTTCCTTTCATTAATTCCCGATGTTTACTCCGAAGGACTCCTATTGCTCACTCCCATCACGCAATGCTCCGTTCAACCCCGAATCGAATCGTTCACAAAGAAGAAAGAGCGGAACGGTTCCTAGTAGTAAGGGTTTCGGAGGGGTGGAATCATTGAGAAGGGGGTTGGGAGGGAAGAAGGGGAGTATAGTGTGGGGAAATACGTGGAGAGAATAGATTCAAATTGATTGGAGTCAGCACTATCGCCATTGGTGATGTTCGGTGGTTCAAATACCTCCTAGTCCCTTACACTCCAAATGGGCGATCCGCGACCACCAGAAATAGGGTGGCTCTGTCTCTGCTTCGACCCTGGGTGTACATTAACCTATTCAAGTAGGTATGAGTTTCGGATAGGAGAAAGGGGGCGGCGGAAGGGTGATTGTTTGTCTTAGTGATACTGGTGTGTTGGATAGGTATGAGGGAATATGTGGGGAGGAAAGGAACGGGCTTTTGGAGATGGTGGCTGAGGCTAGACCTTCGGGGGAAAGACAATTGGGAATTTAAGACAAGATCCCCCGCCGCGAGCGATACGATCAAGGGTACAAAATGGCAGTCAGTCACTCGGCCTCGCAAATGAAGAAATAGTGTCCCTTCCTCCAGTGAAGATCCCAGATTTAGCGTCTGGGGCTGCTCCGAGCACCAGAGTCGAGATTGGATGTTGGATGCAGGGAGGGTGTGGGCGGGAATAAGTCTACATGCGTCCGTCAGGGAGGAAGTGTCTCTGGGGCGGAGTTAGTGCAGCCAAATGGAGAGATATACATCAAAATGAATAATATTGAACCCGATCAAAATTGCTCTATGGTGACTGTTGAAGGTAGAATTTTTATCTTTCATGGGAAGAATTCTCTAAATATGCAGAGCATACGAACAGGAATGGTAATATTTAATGTGTTACATTTTGTTTATAGATCGTTTACGGTCCAGATTCAGTGGAGTACTTGTCCATGATTTTCATCAATTCCTTACATTGAGGAAAATTCAATAAATGGTAGTTTTGTTAGATACAATACATTAGGGATTTATCTATAATATGGAAATAATTAGCCGTGCAACGAATTAGCATTTTTGGTTCATTTTGAAGAGAGACTTCTCTTGAAGGACGCATTTTTTTCACTTGCATACTATTGCTGCAATAATGATTTACTCTTGTCAGGATTGAAACTTATGATCCCTTCCATTTATTTTTACTTCACAATGTAAATATAAATTTATGTATTCCCTTAGAATTCTCTTAGAGGCAATTCAATTTTGAAAATGTATACACCCAAAATGTTCTAGATAGTAACCGCTACATAAAACATGTAAAAAGTAGTCTAGTTTTGGAAAAAAACCCTCATTCTGAAAATGATAATGATTATTCCAGGTCTTCATTAGGTGGAGGATTTGTTCAGGGTATATTATGTTGAAAGGGAAATATTGAAAGATGTATGAAAATATATGAGAGTATGAAGTGAATGTCGATATATGTTCCAGTTCGTGGGATATTAAGCATTTTGGTACACTTCATTCAAAAGTTGTCCATTTCGCCCACACAATATTGAAAATTAAAGTATCAATCATCCACAGAAAAAGGAATTGATTTCCACCTCTTTTGGCTTATTTATGGGCCATCAATTTTTTCTCAAAACTATAGCTTAGATCCCATTCATTAGCCATCCCTCAACGTCGCTAAATAAAATCCGGGACGGACGGATGTGTGCGTGGCTCCTCCGGTGTAGAGGAGAAACCACAAAATCCCGCGAAGCTCTCAAAACACGTCGCTTCCTCCCGTCCTCCCCAAAACCCGCCTCCAAGACGAGGAAGACGCGGACGGAGCCGATGAATAAATCAGGTGGAAGGACGGGATTCTGCTGAAGATGCGTCAGGATCGAGGTCGACGGTGCGTAAGGAGGCTGTGCCAGAGATTAAGGAGACGCACGACGGGTGGGAGGGGTAGGGACGGAATGGAGGAAGAGAGAAGGGGGGAAATCCCCGCTGCGGGTACCCTGTGGAGGAGGGAGGAGGAACGGGGGGGGGTGGATGTTGGGAATCTCCCACACTTGGATACGCCACCCACGCACGCCCCCAAAAACCAACCCCCTTTCCCTCCTCTGAGGCACGCCCAATCCCCAAACCGCCCGCAAAAACACCCAACCACCCACCCACGGGGCTCAGACCTTGCCCCCTCTTCCTTCGCAGCCACCACGACGTATCGGCGTCACAGTCCACGAAAGAAATCCAGCAGAGATCCACAACCCCCTCCTCTCTCTTTCCTTCCATCCCCGTTCGCCTCCCTCCCACTCCGCGTAGGAAGACAACTCAGACGCCCACAGACCCCGAGGAAACTAAGCGGAGAAGAGGAACAATCCCCTCGCCAAATCCCTCTCTCAACTGTGCGATTAAGGAGCGGTTTTCAGGGCAGTTGGGGTGGGAATGGGGAGAGGGCGGGGGGCGAGAGGGAGCGGTGGCTCTAGGAGGAGGACATTGGGTGGGAGATGGAGAGGCCGTGTCTTTTCCCCGAAAGGATAGCCGGGGAAGAAGTGGGTAGATTAAAGGGTACAGGGGAGGAGGGAGGATCTAACACCACGCTGGAGGGAGAATTTGGTCTTCCTCCCTATCGAAGCGATGGAATAGTCCACTCTTTGTAGATATGTCATTGTACCTCATTTCGAGACATTATTTACGAAGTGAATTCATCCAAGATGTTTATTCAATTAATCATTCTTACAAGTGTTTGAAATATGAATAATCCGACACGGAAAATCATTTGATTCGGAAATCAACGGAAAACAAACTCTAAAGATTAATCCCGTACTCATATTTATTCCATAACTTATTTTTCCCTATAAAATATAATGAGTTGTCTTTATACATTCATTCTTTATAATACTTATAAGCAGGATATTAGGAAACTGTGTAATGAAGCCTAGTTTTGGTATCTTTGGTAAAATATTGACAAAATATTATGTAACAAGATCCGGATGACATTTTTCCTTTGTAAGTTTAAGGCTACGAATCGCCATTGAACAAAGTTTCATCTAAATAAATCCCCGTAACTATGTAATTGGGAGAGGTTTGTCAAGAACGAGAGAAAACCCTATTTTATGAACAGCAATACTAAAATGGTTTTCAATTATAACCACGAATCATATTTCATTCTATGAGTCCAAATTATATTTCATAAGCAATTTTCTGTTAGACGGTCCTTAATTTGGACCCGTGCATGGAAGCTCGAGAAAATAATTCAATAATTGGCACCCCGTCTTCCCGCTTTAAGATAGCGGTGCGAGAAAAAAAAGAATATCCATCCGCTACCTCAAGTCGCCATAAATTCTGAGCGCAAAAATCAATATATTTACCTTCGGACGCTTAAAAATTGCCCGGAATAACGCTTCTGTGGATTTTTGCCATGCAAAAGGGTGAGATGAGGGAAACGAGGAGATGGGTGTGGGAGGGGGAAGGGGTGGTTGAAGGGGAGGGGTAGAGGGTAAGAGAGACCATAGCTCAAACTTCGGCCAAATAAAAAATGGTGGTGGGTGTGGGAGGGTGGGGACAAGCAACCCCTACCATCCCCATCCTACCTCGCCGACCCTCCCTCCATCGCGCACCCTCGTTCGTCTGGTGCGCCCCCCGCTACGCCTTTTGCCGAGGCTCCCTTTTCGGTCTCGCATATCTCCCCCCTTTGTTTCCGCATCAGTGAAACCTCCGCACGCTTAGCCTTCCATCCCCCGCCCCCTCTTTGCCGTCCTCTCCCCGACACAATATTCCTCCACACAGTCCCCTCTTCCGAACCTTCTCTCTCCACGCCGCACCCCCTAAAGACCCCGCCACCCCTTTTCTATCCCCCCCTCAACCCCCGCCATCTCCGCATCGGTCCCCTTTTGTGACAAGCACCACCCCGTATCTGGCCCCTCGTAACCAACCCTGGCCCCCTCTCCCTTTCTTTCTCCCCCACTCTTCTCTGTCTCTCTATACCAATCTCTCCCCCTTCTCAGTGCAAAAGGGATGTGTGTTCCGAAAATCTCCCCCCCCCCCGGCAAGCCCCTCCCCCGCTAACCCTCCGTCGCCTCGATGAGGCGGCTTTCGGGAGTGAGGGAGGTCCCATCCGTGCGATCCCATCACCCGCAACCGCCCACCACCTACCCTCTCTATCCCACCGTATTCTTACCCCGACCTCTCTCTCACTCCTCCCCCTTTTCCTCCGCCGTCGCGTCCCTCATTACCCGCCCGCCCATCACGGTCATGGCACCCCCCACACCCACTCACGCACACTCGCACGGGCGGCCCTTCCACCCCTCGTAGGGGAACGGTCTCCTGGTGGCCAGGGGCGGGGGGGGGGAGCAAACCCTCCCTCTTTCCAGCCATCCACGACGCCTTGTATCTCCCCGCGCAGAGGCACGGCGGTCGACCTCCGTCATACGCTCTCTCACCCTTCTTCCTTTCCCCGGTCCAGTCTCAGGGGACTAGGGGTGGAAATGAGGCGGAAGGCCACGGGAGTGCAGCGGCGCAAAGAGGCGACCCCCCTTTCGCCCACCCTCGCTTCCTCCTCCCCCTCCAACCCATGTCCTTGTCCTCCGGGCACCGGCGCTCATCTCCTCGACCACCCCATTCCACCCTGCCCTCGTAAAATGTTGCGACACCATCAGTCACAGAATCCACTCCCACCCCCTCTTCAGCGATAGTTCCTCCACCTTCCACCACTCTCCCCCACGGCAACCACGGCCATTTTTAATGAGATGGGCCAAGTTTCCGTTTGGAATCGATCTATCAGGCTAAAATTATTGATTTATCACCGAATCGATAGGAACGGGTCAGGAAATGTCGTGCGTACCATTTTGGATGATGTTGACGAAAATCACATCCCCGACTTAGAGAAAAGGATTTCATGTTCAATCCTACTTCGTCAAATTACCTAAAGAGAATATACTACGTTTTATTGATAACAAAAAACCCCAAGTGTAGACGAAATTTCGGGGTATTACGCCACAGTACATTTAGTTGAGGCATTGCTACGGCACACAAAGAATACGGTGATTGCATTACGTAAGAAATCACTTTCCTGGGCCGGGAAAAGAAATGCCATAATATTTAACCGGTTCTATCGATGAAAATGAGCAACCGCACGTCAAATAACTGAATACGTGCATCAGGAGTTAAAATTTAAGGCAAATATTATAAAGGCTACTTATAAAATACCTGAGTGGTATAGGTTTTACGAAAGTAAAATTTTAGTAAATCGTCAACTTAAATTTGTTGTACTAAGGTCAGAAATAAAATATATTGAATTGAAAACTAGTGCTGTATAAACTTGGAAGATGATAAGGTGATTTTTTTTAACTTTTTAAGTCGAGATAAATCGATCTGGATTTCAAAAAATCAAATGATGAGGCACTTCTCTAAAAATTTACTTAATCTTAGGTAGAATAGGTATTTAGCAAGAGCTAGTAGGAGTCTCTCTCATCTTGATAAAAATCTCAAATATGAATTTCGATTTAAATTTATAAAAATAAGTTCAGCAAGCAAACTGCTGCAAATAACATTAAAAATATTTCCGTTGGAATTAACTAACCAATACGTAGCTTAAAATTACTTTTTATTGGATATTTCAGATGCGTTGGTGTGCTAGAAATAAATGAGTAGAGAAGCAGTATTATTCGATATTAACTGTTATTGGAAAATATGGAAAATAATATGCGCCAGCTTTTCACTTAGTAACTATTATAGTATTTTTCGTAAAAATAAGTTGTCTTCATTTAAAGGTGTAGAAGGCTATTAACGCGTATTCTTCCTGAGAAAAGATTGGCATTTAATCCACACCAAACGATGACGTAGTTCCTAAGAATTCCAAATGTATATTGAAATATAAATAAATAAGATTAAAAGTAAAGGGTTTTTGTGAATCATAATTTGAAGAGATATTGTAATACATAAATCAAAATCTAGTGCAAAGAGGCATTTTATAATTTAAAACTAAGGCTTATTTTTCCATCTTAATGGTTCCCATGGTGTTGTATGCATCTACAATGCCCTTTTACGCAGTTCGTTACCCTTTAATAAAGTAATTGGTGTAGAGTTTTTCCAGCATATTCCTAAAGGTTTAAAGGACATATTCAATGAATGCATATTCCACAATTAGAATTGCAACCCTGATATTTCAGATCGGATATCATTTATCATTCTCTGTGCCATTTTCTCAGCTTTCCTGATTACGAATTTCTCTTATCATCCCGGTACCCGTTAGTGTTATCCCTTTACTTTATCTGCCAAGAACCAACCCCACCCCGTATTTTCGAACGTTTTTGCCGATTACGCCTCGAGCTTCGCATAAGAGCCCTCCAAGTCTTCCAATCTATTCCTCGACATCGATGGGCGGGCCAGAGAAGACGGGGCTGGCCACGGTCGTCCTACCCTTCGTCGACCTTTGCTGATCGGGCATCTTGGCGATACCAAGGGGGATCATTTTGGGAGAGTGAAGCGAAGGGAGGGAGATCTGGGAGGAGTTTAGCTGGGAAGGGTGGAGGAAGGGGGTGAGGCCGCGGGCTCAGGACGGCCATAACTCAAGCGTGGCTCTTGCGTAGGCCCCCGAGGGATCCCTCATCCCCTTCCCGAAAGAGAGTGGCGAGCTTTAAAGGAGGGAGAGATGTGCGGGCGTGAGGGACCTAAGAGGGGCTGGAGGCGGGGGAGGTGATGCTCGTTTGATGGCAAAGGGAAGAACGGCGTCACGTTGGTCGAATTTTTGATCATTATAACCCTTCTTTGCTCAAGGCACTAAATTCCTACCTTATTTTTTTCTGCATGGCTGAAAGATTTAGCAATCTTCCTGCTGTAGACCTGATGGCAAATTGTTCTTCTTTGGGTTTTAAGTGGCTTGCCATTTAGATATCATTTCCTATAAAAGTTGCCTATGAAGTTTCGGTGAGAATGGAATATAAATCCTAGATACTAGCGTTATTCTGTTTCATTTCTGCTGAATGATACATTCTTTAAGTGTAGCTTCTGCTGATGACCGTGACTGTTGCCAGTGTTCATAAGATGAAACGTTTTTCCTAATTATTATAAGGGTTCTAAATAAAATTCTAGAGTCTAATTATTTCCAGCTGAGGCAGGGTGATATTATCACAATCCAACAGGAGAATCGTACTGAAATTTCTTTGAATTCTGAAGAAAACAGTGTTCCCATAATTTTTTCATAAAAATAACTTTATTTGTTACATTATGGAACTGTTGTACATTAAGTATTATATAATTAGGCACTTGATAAATTTCCACAATTACACTCATTTATACAGTCTATTGCTTCGTGCCTTTACCACAATAACGGGGTTAAATTGTTTCGTTTGTCTTTCTGTTATATACGAGGGTCATCCGGAAAGTAGTACCCGTTCGTGCCGCATGAAGTGCTGACGACGCGAGTAGCCGCTGGACGAGGTCAGATAGCTTCAGTGGCTTGTCTGCCTTCTCTGAGCCAAGTTGCGTGACGCTAGCATTGCCTGTGTTGTTTCTGTGATTGTTTACAATGTTTAAAAAAATTGAGAACGCCGCCAGTTGTGAAGTGAGGGCAGTGATTAAATTCCTCAATGCAAGAAACGTTCGCCCATGTGATATTCATCGCCAATTAAAGGAGGTGTATGGAGACAATGTAATGGACGAGTCGTCTGTTCGGCGGTGGTGTCGCAACTTCAACATGGGGAGGGGGAACACACACGACGATGAGCGTTCGGGGAGACCGTCTGTCATTACAGACCAACTGGTGAGCTCAGTTGACGAATTCGTGAGGAACGATCGGCGCGTCACAATTGATGACATCTGTGAGCATTTTCCCAATGTTTCTCGAACAATTGTTCATGAAATTGTTAAACACCATCTGCATTATGCAAAAATTTGTGCAAGATGGGTCCCTCGCGTATCTCAATGAGCTGGCGGCGAAGGACTATGCAGCAGGAATACAGAAACTTGTCACACGTTATGACAAATGCCTTAATTTGCTTGGAGATTATGTTGAGAAGTAGTTTAAAGTATCCTCTTTCAAATAAAATTTTTTATGTTTGTTAATATTTACTTTTGTGTCTTTATTTCACGAACGGGTACTACTTTCCGGATGACCCTCGTATTAATGGTATAGATGATTATTTATGAATTTTCTCCCACACAAACGCAATAAAATAAATATCAGCACCCTCCAATTTAGGTTCTGAATCATTTTCAGGGAGAATTATAGTTACTAGTAAATGGCAGATGCCCTCAGTAATTTTCTTAATTCGGGCCAAAATTATCCTTGAAGCTTGCTCATGATAGGTGCGTACCCTTGTGATTCGGAAAGAGTAGCTCGCAGAGACAAGGTGGAAGAATGAAAAGAGTTCATCTCGCCTCTACTGCAACAGACCAGGCTAGAAGGGCGGAAGGTGATCGGTCATTGTTCTACAAGGAGTTTTGGAGACATTTGGAGCACTTTGCGGGGGTTTTAAAAGTGCCCCCGCTCACACAGCGCCGACTTGGGAGTTCACGAGTGGTACCCCGAGGGGAGGAATTAATATGCGAAATAAGTGGGCGGGAATTGCAGTTCTGGGGCGGAGGATTCGTGGGGGGAGGTTACGAATGGGCTGTAGTGATTGGAAGAGGGCTCGCCGGTTATTATTTGAGTGACGCACCCGTTTAATTACCATATCGAAAATGCCGTGTCACGCCGATATATGATTACCAGCAATCCATCACCTTGTCTCTCGTAATGAAAATTTCTTGTTTTCCAATCTAACGGATCGGTCCATTCCGTTCTTTTCATTCCACTTCCCCGCTTGACTCTACCCTCTTCCCTACTATGCTCCTTTTTCACGTCGTTTACACTATAGATAAAGGCTCCCACTCACCGTCTCACTCATTCCGTATTCATATATATAAAAGATTTCACCACACATAGTTTATCTTCATAAAATAGCCGCGGGAAAGACTTGTTTTTGCAGTTTTTAGCTATGTTCCAGATAAAACTTGAATTCACTGTTAACCAGCTTAGTATTTGCCTTTATTTCATCGCAGTACTATTTTTATCGTGTGCGGAGGTTTTTACGTTTTCGTTATTAAATCAATCAGGAAATTTGTCCACGCAGTCTCATGTAAACTGATGCACGTTTTACTAATCAAATTAAATAAAGAAAATGAATAGAAAGTAAGATTTTCTTATACTAAAATATAGGACTTTCTTGAAAAATCCAGTAGCTATATATTGCTATAAAAATGATTACAACAGGTATTTTGTATTTCAATTCAATGCATTATTTTCAGATTATTCATACTGGATTGTATTTAGTTTTTGCATATGTCGCGTGAAATGAAACTTTACAGCAGTGAAGAATGCACTCTAATGCACAATTCAGTGAAAATATACCTATTTATGTATGCATAAATAATATATATATATATATATATACTTATTAATTACTACTCTGAGTTAGAAATAATTTACATTGATTATTCTTCCCAAATTCTTGTACCCAAAATCCATTTCCGTGAATTTAATTCAGCGCCCGAGCTTTCATATTTCTGTCTTATTGTGCAATAAAGATATCAAAGTAGCATATAGTTTCATTGCCAGTTATAGAAAAAAGCAAATAGGATAATTCATGAAAAGGTGAAGAGTAAATGAAAGGTAAGCTGAGAAGGAAAGCGCCAATTAGGGCAATTAATTGATCAATACAAGTATAAATAAAATGGCCTGGCACAAGTTTTAAGTAATTATTTTTCTATCATACAGGTGCACATTTTGGTGTCGTTCTCTTCTTGCTACATAATCTATTTGGTCGGAAAAATGAACCCTTTTTTATATTGCCCTTATTTCATAAATTAGAAAGTCGGTGGAGTAGTTTAACTGGATGGTATTTAACAATTTAATTTATATTTTTTATACGGTTTTTTATGTGTTGGGGTGACTGATTTCAAATGGTTGAATCAGAAGATCATTTAGCAATTATAACCGTATACACCTTCAAGCTAATACAAAATAATAAGGTATCAAAGTTATTCGTAAATAACCCACCATATACAGGCATAACAGCCTAAAAAGGAAGAGGAAAACATTCTAGTTGAGCTTGATTGTGAAATACTTAGTTAGTTTTTTAAATTCATTAGAAGTGATTATTCTAGAAATTTATTATGATCACATATGTAGTAAATGGTGAAAAATATGGAATAATTGAAACAAGTTTGAGCATGCTTTTGAAATACTCTCAGTATCCGATGAAAAGCATATTCTCGATGAAGTACAGAGTAATAAATCGCCTTGTCAAGAGATGAGATGCTCGAGCTTGCAGTTGAAGACACTCGATGGCGTCCTTAGTCGACTGTTTGCATGTGATCGAGGAGTAATATGCCGAGAAAGGCAAGTACTAGTGAATTAGCATGTGAAAGGGTACAACCGGAGCGCGACCCGTGACCCGTCTCGCATGAAGGGCGAGCTCGTAGCAGTCCCTTTAACCCTGATCCACTTATCCGGAGCTTCCGCTCACCACAAACACAAGAAATCATGCATTGGACATTGTAGACGACATTTATAATGAATAAATGGGCATAGATATGATTTTTAAGAATGATTAGGACCCCTATTACTATTAGAATTCAATTTCTTACTACTGCTTTCGCAACAATTTTATCGGGTTTGAAGATATTCTCAATATTAAATCCATGACTGGTAAGTTTTTACCTAGGAATTATACATTTAAGATTTCCAAAGCGTGTTTAAAACCAAATGAATTTAACTGTATTAAAATAAAACATAATTGGGCATAGTTTTTCTTAATTCTTAGTGAAATTTAGACGGTAAAATTAGCGGTGGGTTTCGCATTTTGTACTCATGTAAGCGTATTTCTTACTTAATTTTCGTTCTCATCATAACTCGTTAAGTATCGCTATTTACTACAGTCTGCCTTATTGGTTTAATGCTTCTCTATTTTATCATTTGCGATCGCCTTTTCTATGAAGTGTCTTACTTCATCGACCTTTAAGTATGAGCAGCTAATCGGTGGAAAACTTGTGAGTAGTTTTCTCGCAACGCTTCTCTCATCTGTCCACGCGCTCGTTCACTTGGTCCCTCTGATGAGCTATCAAGCTGCGGAGGATTTGAGAAGTGGAGTTTCCGAGATCCCAGGCACTTTATCCTCGGCGCTCATCCCCGCGTTCTCTTTAATGCGCCCGAATGGCAATACTGTGTCCCTCACCGGCTGCCTCTCCCTTACCTCTCTCCCCACTCCCACTCCTTGACTCCCAGAGAACCTGACTACACCCTCTCCCTCATCCTCACTACACCCACACTGCTCTCCCCTCATCTCAGTCACCCTGCTCCCCCTCTCTTATTCCTACCTCTACCTCTCTCCCTCGCTCTCCTCATTGATCTTCTTCGCCATGACGTGGGGGGAGAGGAGAGGGGGGAGGTGGGTGGAGTGAAGGGTGTGTGGAGGACGGGGTAGGGGGGGACAGAGATGGAGAAGTGGGGGGAGATAGCTGGAGGGATGGTGCAGGGTACCGCGGAAGAGGGGCTCTATGTGAGTTGATGCTGTGAGGGAGGATTTGAGAAGCAGGGGACGTTAAGGGGAGATACGAGGGCGGCTGGAAGGGGCCGTAGGAGTGCGGCGGGAAGGTTGGGGGTGGATCTCGGGGAAGACGGGTCGTGTGAGGTGGAGGGGGAGGGGGGTGTGTTCGGGTGGGTGTGGAGGCGGCGGATGGTCTGGTTGGTTGCCTCGGTTGGGTGACTGGCGGCTGAGAGAGGGCGCTCGAGAGCACCCCGGAGGGAAATCCTCAAGCGCGGAAATAATACCTTAAGTTATAGGCTTATATATGTATTCCCCCATTTATATATAAATATATTCATGCCGGGGCATTTGCCGAAAATTACGTGTATGTGTAAATTAATCCTCAGGCAGGTATTTTTCTCGGTCATTAAATATTATCTTCAAGAGTGCGTCGAGAGTTTTTCCTTGTGGTGAATGATGACAGAAAAATTGCTGGAGAGTAGACCGAGTGAATACCGAGTAACAAACATTCATGGATGAATTATTTTCCTTTATTCACTTCTGTGCTAATCTCCGTATCTGAATTAGTACATAATACTCCTGAATATTTGTTTGTTAACATACTTTGAATCTGTCCTTTAGAAGGTTGAAGCAAATTTCAAAGAAGTATTTGTTATTCGTTTTATTATTTACCTCCTGCTTTATCTCTCTATTTTTAATTCTAAGGTGTTACCATTTAGATCGATCATTTGATGATTCTCACTTTGATAGGCATGTGAATACCCAGAGAGAAATATTGATCCACAATGTTTTGCATTATCTTTGAAGACATTCAGATATTTTACACCTTGCAAATATTAACATAATGACGAGTGAAATCAACCTTTTTCAATAAGCTTTTAAAGTTCCTTTTTTAAGTTAATTTTCATGCACCCTCTCCAATTTTTCCAGAATATTTATACATCGCATGTATTTGCTTATAAAATGATCTGATTTTCAATAGATGCAAATTAAATTAGAGTAATTCATCTATTAACTATAAATATATATATTGATTGTAATTGTAACTGTGATATGAAGTAAAAGTACGCAGGAGCATAAATGTTTGAATTCGAATGTTTTAACGTCTATTTCTTCTTGAAATACCCAAAGGAGTAGCTGCTTACGCAAGAGAGAAATATGTTCACCGTTTTTGCTTTTTCTCTATTCACCAAATAAATGGTGTAGGTGTAATTGACAAAGTAGAGGAATTGAAAAATGTGTAGTCAAATAGAACCGCTTAATTTATTTTAAAATTTATAAAATATGGTGAATAATCAATAAAAAGTTAATTTATTTCTATAATCTGCAGAGGTTGTTTAAAGATATCATTGGTATCTAAAGCATAACTTTCAAATATTTTGTCGTTTACGTGACACTTTACCTTCACCCTGTCAGGAAGTATTGTTCTTCACTATTATGTAGAATATTTTTCTAATTTATTTTTCACCTCCGATGTCCTTTGCACTATTTCCATTCCTAACTCATCCTTCGCCGTACGTCCACCCTCCAATCGAGCAACCGATCACCCCTCTCCGCCACACCTCTCCCTATTTATTCGACCGTTCCCTCGAGCCCCACCCTCTCCATTCCTCCGGCTTAAAACACACGCTCGACTCTTCGGCCTCACGCGTGGACTCCGTGTTTCCCGGCGTGCCCTACCCGACAGCAGAAGCCGCCATTCCCCGTGGCTCCCTCCCGCCCGTCACTTCACCAGCCTCCATCCCTTCGCCCCCAGCGTCCTCTTCCCCGCCGCCGTTCCTCTCTACTCCCCTCCTTCGGTCCCGAAGCCCCCCTACCACCTTACTCCCCCCATCTCCCCCCACCCCTCTCTCCCACTGCCAGCTCCCCCCGTCAGTGTGGGTCGTGTGTTGACAGTTCCCTGGAAGAGCATCCCAGCACCGCTTTCGGCTCCCGACGAATGGGATGGCAGCGAAGAGAGAGGGAGAGAGGAAAGGAGTGATGGGGACGGGGGCTGTTGGAAAAGAGGAGTTTGGGGTGGGGCGGGAGGACACTTTCATCCAGAGGACCCTTTTTTATCTCCCTTCCCACCCTCTCCGTCTCCCTTTCTCTCTCCCTCGACATACACACATTCACGACTTCCTCCCTCTCTCCCTTCCCTCCGCGATTCCTCCTCTCCCCTCTCCACACCGTCCCCGTTCTCAGACCCTTCCTTTAGCATCCAGTTTTACCCCCATCCTGTCCTTTCAACCCTTGCTCCCAACTCCCCATATCCCCACCGTCCCTCGTCTCCCCCACCCAATCCGCCTTTTCTCTCGAACGAACAGACGCATAGACAACGCGCGCCGTGCACTCTTTTACTAAGAGTTACAAAAGGATTCTGGTTCTCTCCTCCCTCCCAACTTGCAAAGAGGATCATGCGTATGTGTGTGTGCGTGCGGATTGTGTATATAAAAATATATTTGCGCCCCGCTTGTGTCCACGAAACCCTTTTATTCATCCCTCATCCTCCTCCTCTCCCCAAGCGCTTAACACTTCTTTAACCTCGCGCCATTATGTCGCGTGAGCGAGTGTGTTTGTGTTCACGGATGCGTGCGATCCAATTATTAAAATCCCCCTTCTAACACTCAACGATTTTATTCTTGCTCCACCGCCATTTAGTTTCGCATTTCCGTTTCCTTCATCAACCGTTGTAATCCATCCCCCAATGAGAGATCGCGATCTAGCGCCCGAATGGACAATGAGAATCGCTGGAAAATATCGCGAACTCTCTTAATTTATGCACAGGCCGCGACAAAACTCGTCAAATGAGTGAATATCTAGATATTTATCATTTCATAATTTCAATTTTCACTCCGTCGTTTTTCTTCCGATGACCTCTTGCGTTGCTGGCATCTTCCACAGTGATACGAAATGGTTCCTCCTCTGCACGACTTTTTATTCTCCCGCGTCTGGGATTATCCTACTATCTCCGCAGTCTCTCCTCCCTTTACTTCTCTTAATCCATTCTCTCATCCCCGTACCACCTCGACCAGGGGTCACATTTCCCCACTCGCGGGTTTCTCTTCGTTTCAAGCGATTATGGAGTGCCATGGATATCTCTCTCGGATGGCCATTAATCCTGAGCGAACAAAACTCCTGTTGACGCTGACGAGCCTGTAATAACTTCTATGCCAGCGTGCCTGTAGAAAAAATGTGTGTGTGTGTGTGTGTATATATATATATATACACACACACAAATATATAAGAACACGGATGTAGATTTTTAAACCATAGAAACACAAAGAAAGGACACTCACATATGTAGTTATGACGTTTCGTCGGCAAAGCCGTCGTCTTCAGAATCACTCGATCAATCAGAGATTCTGAAGACGACTGCCTTGCCGTCGAAACGTCAAAACGACATATGTGAGTGTCCTTTCTCTGTTTCTAAGGTTTAAAAATCTACATCTATGTTTTTATATATTAGTGCGTCGCCGAAGAGCGTTCCATTTCAAAGATATATATATATACATACATACGAGGGTCATCCGGAAAGTAGTACCCGTTCGTGAAATAAAGACACAAAAGTAAATATTAACAAACATAAAAAATTTTATTTGAAAGAGGATACTTTAAACTACTTCTCAACATAATCTCCAAGCAAATTAAGGCATTTGTCATAACGTGTGACAAGTTTCTGTATTCCTGCTGCATAGTCCTTCGCCGCCAGCTCATTGAGATACGCGAGGGACCCATCTTGCACAAATTTTTGCATAATGCAGATGGTGTTTAACAATTTCATGAACAATTGTTCGAGAAACATTGGGAAAATGCTCACAGATGTCATCAATTGTGACGCGCCGATCGTTCCTCACGAATTCGTCAACTGAGCTCACCAGTTGGTCTGTAATGACAGACGGTCTCCCCGAACGCTCATCGTCGTGTGTGTTCCCCCTCCCCATGTTGAAGTTGCGACACCACCGCCGAACAGACGACTCGTCCATTACATTGTCTCCATACACCTCCTTTAATTGGCGATGAATATCACATGGGCGAACGTTTCTTGCATTGAGGAATTTAATCACTGCCCTCACTTCACAACTGGCGGCGTTCTCAATTTTTTTAAACATTGTAAACAATCACAGAAACAACACAGGCAATGCTAGCGTCACGCAACTTGGCTCAGAGAAGGCAGACAAGCCACTGAAGCTATCTGACCTCGTCCAGCGGCTACTCGCGTCGTCAGCACTTCATGCGGCACGAACGGGTACTACTTTCCGGATGACCCTCGTGTATATATATATATATATATATATATATATATATATATATATATATATATATATATATATATATATATATATGTATATATATATATATATATATATATATATATATATATATATATATGTATATATATATATATATATATGTATATATATATATATATATATATATATATATATATATATGTATATATATATATGTATATATATACATATATATATATATGTATATATATATATATATATATATATAACACATATACCTGTATATGTTAAGCGCATCGACCTGTTTAGTCGATAGATCCGTGGTTCATGTCCCAGTTAAGGAAATATTTTTTCATTAGTGATCGGCTCGATTCCACCTTCCTCACCTCTCTTGTATTCGTTTTTTATATGTGCCCCTATCCCTTGTCCTTATATCTATTTCCATGTGAATGAGTATATTTTCGCCATATATCGGGTTTTGGTGTATGAATGTGCATTAGGCTAATGTGGCTCGTCTCCGTCTTCTGCCTTTACTTGCGAAGAAACACTGTTCCTATCCTTTATGACGTTGTATGATTGCTTTATGTACTATCCTTTCCCTCTGTGTCGTCTATTTCTCCTTTGGTGGGTGGAATAGCTCCCTAACGCTTTCTCCTGGCCAAAGAATTGGGACACTTAGTTGTATAAAACCCCCGCAGATTTCAGGGTAAATTTCGTTTCCACGATAGCTCATGTGGTTAGAGAATCGGCCCGGAAAGTCGAAAGATTCGTGGTTCCAGTTTCGGCCAAGAAAATATTTTTGTACCTGTGATCTGCTCGACTCCGCCTTACCCATCTCTCTTTTGTTTGTCTTAACCCTTTTCCTTATATCTATTTCCATGTGAATGAGTATATGTTCGCCATATCGCGGGTTGTATGCATATCTACGCCTCCCTCATCCTTCGGGTTGATAAAATGTATGGTGGTTTAGCACGCTATTGCACTCAAAGTGAAACAAATCGTCAAATTTCACCCGGGACGACATTGGATGCTTTCCATGAAAACGCAGAGTGGGGTCTCCTCGTTGTTCATGTTTCTTTTGTTCCATTTGCAACCTCCATCCTTGGTTACCCTTCCGGCATTTGGATTTAATTCTTGTTGTTTCTTCTTCTCATTCACAGGTAAGATATGGATTTCAACACCTTGCCCGCTGCCAAATAGTCGCTAAAAATGGACGGAGTGGATCAGTAGGAGGAAAAGGGGAGAGAGATACAGAGAAGGGAGTGAGCGGGAGTAGGGAAGGAGGTTTTGGTGAGTCACATGCTCTTGCTGGTTTGAAAACTGAGCCGTTACGACGCGACCGATAAATTTAGACGCCTAACGACCATTTTTCTCACAAGCTTCCCCTTTATGCTTAATTACCTCTATTGGCATTACTGTGCAGGAGAATAAGATCGAAAACTCTGGTTAGCTAATTGGCGGCTGTCGGTTTCGGCGTATGGATCGGTTTCCCATATCCGTTTAGCTTAAAGAGTGAGAGAGAGATCAGACACAGAAGAATGTGATATTTTCATGTGTTCGATTTTTGGGAGGTCACTCATATTATTCATAAGAAAACGTATTATTCGCTCCGTGTGAAAAACTACTTAATCAAACGTTTACCATAAAAATTAGATTCATTTAAGTTGAGTTACTTATCTAAATCTATTGATATATTTAAAAACTTAAATGTTTTTAATCGGAGACATTTTGCAGTGATAGAACAATAGTGTGGATTATAAGAACGAAATATATGAGCCATAGAGCACTAAAAGGAATACTTTTTATAAATGCATGAATCTGTACTTCTTTTTCGTGAATGAGCCAACTACACTGATTGAGTGAACAAATTTGGGAAATGAGAGTTTTAACTTATACGTAGTTTTAGGAAATCCTGTGAAATAAGAACATATTACCCCTATCACTTTTTCATGGCCCTAAGTCGTGAAATATCGTAAATGAAATTATTCGCATTTTTAAGTTAAAAGTCGATCAGACAAGCAAATTTTAATTGGAATCAATCAGCCTGTTTCATGTAAAGTTGCCAAAACCATGCTCATCAATTAAATTTTGCTCTGGTTTTTATTGAGAGATTTTATGAATTAATTTATTTTCACACAAAATCCTCTTTTTCCCGCCATTCCATGTAATTTCAAGAACTGAGTGAAATATATGCTATCTGGTATTTATAAATGCTAATTACGCCTTTTAAACGCGCGGTTGCCCAACGAGATTTTATTTACCTTCTAGCGCCCCCTTACTTCGTGTGGCAATGTATAAGATAGAGCAATGTGAAGATCCACCTTTACGCCTTACCGCTGTTTGCTGTGTCACTGAGCGCGTTCGTAGGCACTACCCACGGGTAGCGTGTCTTATTCCCTTCCAAATGCGCAATGGTGGCCACCTTTCTTGGGCAGTCTCCTTCCCAAGACGCAGAGGAATCCTAAAAGCGGTTTTTCCATAGGTCATCACCGAGAGCCGGGGTCGGGTTGCAATACCTCACCGTAGCCCGGGCTCCTGGAAGGAGGGAGTGAGTGAGCGAGGGAGGGAGGAATATCAAGTGATTATAAACCAAGGACGAACTGTTGAGTGAAGAGGAGCGGAAGGTTGGAAGGGGAACGGGAGATGGGTGTGTCGTGGCGGGGCTGAGAAGAGTGCAGGGGTGGGAGGGTCTTAGCGGGCGCGGGAGGCGTGATTTATGCGTGGAACCAGGCGCGGACTCTTGCATCCCGCGCGCCAACCACCCGTTAATTGCGGAACTCGCTCCTGTGTCCACCGTTGTCCGGCCGACGTCGGATTCCACGGCTGTTGCGGAGCAGGAGGATGCGCCGTGGAGGAGGTGGGGAGAGCGGAGGGGGGAGCGAGTGGCGGGGCGAGAAAGTGGGAGGCGCCACTGCAGAGGGAGCCGCTGAGGAGGTGGGGAAAAATAATAGCGACGATGGTAAAAAAAAAGGACAAAGGAGGGAAGGAGTGCAGCGAGTATGGGGTCGGAAGCGGGAGAGGCGAGGGGTAAGCTTTAGTTGTAAAAGGTCGTACTACCCTCTTTCCCTCCCATTCCCCACCCTCCAAACTGCCCACTCCGGGAGACATCATACGAGGTCCGAAAACGGTGGAAAAATTAAGAGTCTGTGGAGTGGGGTGAGAGGTGGGGAGAGAGAGAGAGGGAGAGAATGTCGCAGTTTCGCGATGATATGATGCGGTTGTGGGGCGGAGAGGTGAGGACGGAGCAGGGATGGAAAAAGGACGACGAGAGGGGGGGAAGGGGAGGTGGAAAGAGGGGCTTGGAACGGATGAAATAAACTCGAGTAAAAAGGGAAGCCCGCGTTATAAATACGCCCCCCCCCCTTCCAACCCTGTTAATTTATGCCCCCGACTCTAGCAAAGGAGGGAACGGAAAAGCAAAGTTCGGAAGGGAGAGAGAAAGAGAGAGAGAGAGCGCGGGAAGTGGGGGTGGAGGATATAGAAAAGAGTGAAAAAAAGGAGAAAATGGAAGAAATGGCGGACAGAGAGAGGAAGGAGGCATTGAGAGGGGGAGACGAGAAATCCTCCCCGGTGGCGTTGAATTTAGGCCTTTCTGTGAGGGCACAGAGAAATGTGGGGAGGTCGGAGTGGGGCATGTAGTTACGGGAGACTCGTGTCGTCGGTCGGTTGCGGGACCCAGATGAATGGCGCGGTTTTGACCATTGCTCGAAGCACTCAAAGACATATAAGCCGCGGTCGTTAAATCAACTTAGGTTCCCACTCTTTGGTTTAGCACCCTCGTTTCAACGTTAAATAAAAGCGTAAGTGTGTCAACCGGCTCATCGTCCCTAAACCTCTGGGCCAGAACCGAATGCAGTGCTTTGAAAGAATTTGAGGAAGGATAAATGTTTAATTTTGCAGTTCATCAGTGTGTAGAAACCAAGGGTTCTTGGCTTCTTTTAAAATACTATTTTCACTACAACATATACTTAATATATATGTTTATATGTAGATAAGAATACTTGTGGGGAAAAATTCTATATTGTTCAGCATTATTAATTGATATGCCATTCCTTATTTTATTTGATTATGAAAAACTTGTTTATGGTCAATTTTATACATATGGTAAAACAAAATTACTCAAAATTTTTCTTAAGAATACGAGCAGCCTATGAACTCTTAACTATTATTAATTATTTGAAATTTCAGCATTGAGGATTATTAATGGAATGTTTCTCAGAGCCACTACTAATATCAATAATTATTTCATATCGTTTCATACTTCTTGTGCATCACTGTAAAGTAGGTAATAGCCAAAATTATTCATCGCTTCGTAATACTATGTGATAAGATGCTATTATCAGTATCACCAACTACTACTCACTTCTGCTATTAAGGAATATATGAACACAGTCACCATTTAAAAGTATTTTAAAGCGATCGATGATATTGCCCCAGCAATCTTGCAGTGTCAACTAATAACGCCCTGGAGTTGAGATATTACCAAATTTCTCCTGTAATATTATATTTTTTATAAATGTATCGTTGTGATGTTTAAGCCAGATCTTGGCAACCTCTACATACTGCCCGTCCCATAATTAAGCAATGTTTGAAAAGAGGATTTCTCCAACTGATGATGGTTTAGCTAATGATTTCTTTTCAAAGGCTTGTTTACTCACGAGTGTTATTACCGTAAGCCATCAAAATAATGAAGAAACCATTA
The DNA here is from genome assembly GCF_022747635.1 of Hetaerina americana. NCBI lineage: Eukaryota > Metazoa > Arthropoda > Insecta > Odonata > Calopterygidae > Hetaerina > Hetaerina americana. Next base: position 96,990,946 of record NW_027286874.1, on the reverse strand, counting down.
ATTTTCTATGTTAGCCAAGAATTATTCAACCCTCTATCTCGTAATCTAATATGGAAAAAGTGGGATGCATTTATACATTCGTTTATAAGAAACTTGTGAGACTGGTTTCTTTGACTGCTTCATAAATTTAAATTACATCAGGAATTTGGTATCTATTTTTAAATTGGCTTAATAGGTATTGTCCTGTGATTTAGTGACCTAGATTTGTAAAATAAACCCGCATAACTTTCAAACGAGCTTGAAGGTGGAGTATTTTGGGTCGCTCCCAAGCTCTTTAATTACCGCAATGATTTTGCGAACCTCACTTAAAATTGATGATTCCTATTTTTTAACTCTCTCCTGGAAAGTAATGTAAATCAGGTAGCAAAAAGTAATCAAAGGAAAACAAAGTGATTGACTTTTTTACATCAGTACCCAAGTTTATCATTTTGAAGAAACGATTGTAATTTAAATAGTATGAAGGAGAAATAAAACTTACTTTTACGCAAGCGTACACTTTAGAATACATATTGTGCTTAAATGAGTCATGTTTTTTTCAGCAAATTAGTAATACGTATTTTAATAGAGCTTTTTTAGTCAATTTTTAATTACGAATTTATTATCCACCTCTCCCTCGGAATGAGTCAGGGCAAATTACAAGATATGGTGGCACAAATAGGGTAACCCTCGTACCTAATCGTGGAGTCGTTGAGGGTAAAGAAAACCACATCACATGTCTTCTGAACTTGCCTTTCCTCTAATTCTGCCCGCTTTCTCCCCCGCGAGTCTCCTTCACTCTCCCGTGATCCTGCCTGACGATGTATTTATAAGATGGAGGGGAGAGTAGTGTCGCTTCGTTGGAAAATTCACAGCCTCCAACCGATGCAAAATATGCGCCATCACCGCCTCATACCGGATTCCACATCGTCTGGGAGAGGAACTACCTCCCCTTGCGTGAGCTGAAGAGTAGCATTTTACAGGTCACGAGAGGATTTCGAGAGAGCCACCTCTGTGGGGACGTTTTCTGAATCATCCAACCTTAATGATTGTTGTTAATTGAACGTCATTTAGAGTGTTTGCATATTTTATCAGAAATTTACTCAAATACCAAACGTATTATTAATTAATACTCAACTTTGTTAACTATAGCATGACATTCTAAAAAGAAAAAATACTTTATTACGATTGAATGATATTTTTGCTATAGAAGCGGGGTGGAAGGTATAATATTGTGGCTAAATGGTTCCTCAAGATCTCTTCATTTGTGCATTATTATTTGAAAAAGAAAAAGATTTGCGTTTTTTAAATTACTCTAATTTTTAGATGTAATATAATGGCAATGGTTTATTACTTAAATATCGTATGGTAAGAAAATGATTCAGAGTAAATTAATTATCACTCATTTTACTCTTCCACAACTAATGAAACTCATGTTCTAGAGCGCCTTCAAAGTTCAGGGGTCGAAAATCGGTGAACACACTGCAACCGGAGCGTGTATAACCATATTTTGACGTTTAATTTTTATTTTTAAAAATCATGTAACTCATTTTTTTTCCACAACTAATGAAACTCATGTTCTAGAGCGCCTTCAAAGTTCAGGGGTCGAAAATCGGTGAACACACTGCAACCGGAGCGTGTATAACCATATTTTGACGTTTAATTTTTATTTTTAAAAATCATGTAACTCATTTTACCCTTAATGAGTTACATGGCTGGGTGTAGTCTATATAACAACACCACTAATTGCTAATGAAACATTTAATGTATGCATACACAGTGCATTTAAGCGCGCGTTCTCCGATTACTTGGCAATTACCTCGCAGTAATTCATAGATCAAAACTCTTAAGTGAACCCACCGCAAAGAGACTACGTCGTGCGACCAAGTAAGTACTCGGACTAAGGGTACCTAAATCAATGCCATAGTCTTGCAAGTCCTTTCGTAAGGACTAATCAAAACTCCTGTACACAAATATAATAAAAATTTTAATTTTAAAAGCTGTAATTAATTCATTCCTTCTAATCTGAAAGCCTATACAAATGGGTTTAAACTTTAATTCCTATGGCGCGCATGGTTACATGGAACAAAAAAATATTGAGAAAACCTTTGGTTTATCGACACATGTAGGTCAGTTTTGCATACCTAGGATGTTTTGAGATACACCAAAAACTCAGAAACACCCATGAGAGTAAATTATCAGCTGTTACCTAAAGAAAGAACATAGCTTTTAGAAAGCTATTAATCCAAGGTATTAAAAAGACCGGGAAGCTAATAAGATTGTAGTAAAGATAGTAATTGTGGAATGAGGTTAACAGGTGAGAGAAAAGATCGAATCTCAGCCGAGGGGCATACATAAATTTTTAAACGGCCATAAAAATTCTATTGCGGGTCATTGAATTTAAGTGGAAAATAATGTTTTGTTTCCACCATGAATCCTTGTTTTATCGGCGACATTTATCACGATCTTTATTGCGAGTGAACACCGCCTCAGTCATAAAACGGGCGCTCTTCAAACTACCCGGGCACGGGCCATTACCACGGAAACCACTTGTTTGTTTATCTACCCTGCCTCCCTCAATCGGCCACCGCCATTAAGAGCAAAGCCTCAAGCCATAGGCGTGACTAAGGCTACTTGGACTGAATGGTCTCCCCGCTTGCCTTCTTCCCTCCCTCCGCGCGTGAGCGGGAGGATGGGAGGGAAGGATGGACAGAGGAAGAGGAGACGAATGAGTAGGGGAAACGCCTTCATCACTCTACTTCGCACCCAACCCGGAGGGCGTGGGAAGCGCTTTAATTATCACTTTTTATTACCCTCCGATAACAATTACTTTGATTCACACAAAGGTCCGTTGAGGTAGGCCTTCTTTTTAGGCGACTGGACGTGTTCATTGCTTTTCGACACGTGAGTCTCGCGTAAAGAGAGTTTTAACTAAGGCAAAAGGGGTAGAAGGGGGTGTCTTTGGATGTGAGGGGAAGGCATATCTGTCACGCGGCCCCACATAGTAAACCACGCAATCCGCGGAAAATACTTTCCGCATGTGTTCGTACGTCCCTTTCACGTTTGGGTGCATGCTTATCGGTGCGGCATACGAGCTGACGAGCGGTTCCAACAGTGGGATTTCTTCGGTAGAGACGGGAAACACTGGATGGCCACGAAAAGTGGAGGAAATATTTTACAAGGCGGAAGGAAGGGCGAGAAAAGGGGATCTCGTCGTGAGTGGGGAGGTCGGGAACGGGGCTTAGTGCCGCCGGCGGCGGAAAGATGCGCAGGTGATGGAGATGGTCTTGCGTAAGTTGGGTGTTGAAGGTGGCGGGAGGGTCTCCTTGGAGAGAACTTGAGAGCCCTTTGTGAGCGGGGAGGGGGGGAATGGGGGAGACGGAGGAATTGGGTGGGGAGAGTACGATAGGGGCAGGATGGGAATAGGTCGGGTAGGGAGGAGACAGAGAGAGGGAAAGAGAGAATCGGAGGTTACGTTGCCTCCGACGGGGTAGAAAGTTTATGGCCATGTACTAACTGTCGTGGCGCTCGTAAACCAAACCTGCGGTGTTTGGCTTCCCCGCGTGAGCGTGCTGCTGCCTGGCGGCAGGGGTCGAAAGGAGCCGGAGTATAGGGGTTGGGGGTGCGAGAGGCAGAGGGAGGATTTGTAGTCGCGAGAATGAGGGCTGGGGTCGGCGAGGGGCTAAGGGTACGATACCCTCCACCCGCGCGCTTCATCGTTTCGCCGCCTTCGAATCAGCCCTAGCATTCACTTGCCTTTTATTCTATTCGCTGCTTCTTCGCGCGGACTTTTATCAAACGCCATCCGTCCAGTCAAGCGCTGCTCCTCATTGCATACCACGGTTGAAGTGAGAGAGGAATCGTGAACCCTATTACTGCTGCCATTGAGGGTATTATTGCGAGACCGGTTAATATAGAATCGACAGTGGGAGGAGTTGCATATGGTCTTTAAGTCTTGGCGTTTTGGATTTTGTCTATCTCAATGGTTGGTTAAGCGACTACCACAGTGGTACTATGAATCTGAGAACCCCGTGATGTTAAACGAATGTATAGGGATATACTATATGTTTTTATTTGGTGGTTTAACGGTTCGTGAAATGTCCATTTCAATCAAAGAAAATTAACAGTTGAAGCACTCCATATTGTACGTAGCCTATACAGATGTTTAGAAATGACCACTGAAAATTTAATACTACTGTAATACTGAATGCATTCTTTTTCAATCAGTGTTTCTTTATTTAGATCATGTCTATGTCTTACTATTTTGGCACTATAATATGCCCAAAAAATTTGCAATTATTTTTACTTGTGAAGCTATTTATAACGTATTTAAAATCATTTGCTGTATATCGAAATGAGAGGCTTATCATGTATCCAAAAATTTTTAATTTCATTTTGCTGCAGAGATAATGGTGAGAGTTTCCATATGATCTAGATTTACTGCATCACGCAACAGTTAAGTGCGGCAGATAATTAGGTTTCTCAATTTCCACGCGAGGGTGTGGCAAATAAAATTAAGTATCTGAATCTAGAAACGGGATTTCCCTGTGCCCTACTATTGCCGTAAGGTAAAAGTGGCGGAAGTCGTACAATTTTCTTGTGTCTTATTCAATTATAATGTCGTCAGGGAAGCAAATGGGACGCAAAGCGTTTGAGATTAGCCGCCATTGCGTCCAAAGCTCACGAAAAAATGTCACAAGTGACATATTTTCCTTCAGATATAAATGTGTCCTTGTGCATCGATCTAAATATTTCTCCGTCGCCTTTTCTCATTCATCAGAAGACTATTATTACGTCATTAGTCCCCCTACATTCCTCCTCTGGCAAAATATATCCACCTAGTCCAGAAACACACGATTCTAAATAAATCGTTGTTCTCCCACATATTTTCTCCTTTGCGTTTGCGCGGCTAAGAGGAAGTTATCGCAAGAGAATTTGAGTGAGCCATAAAGATGCAGATACCCATCTCTGGAGAAGCAGTTGTGGCGGTGGCGACCAGGGAGCCAAGAAGCGAGGGAGGAGGCGGACAGGGGAAGGGGTGCTTAAAAGGGGGTTCGAGAGTTGTGTGGTGGTGTGGGGATGGGTGAGTGGGTGGAGTGAGGACGGGGGAAGGATGCGGCGGGAAGGAGATTTTATAGGGGCAACCTGTGGGAGTGAATTTAAATGGCGGGAGAAACGGAGGAATGGGCAGTAAGAGATAGAGAGGGAGATGGAGGAGGAATGGTAAAGTAGAAGGTGGATGTAGTGGGTGGGAAGGACCCAGAGCGAGGTAAATTTATAGAAATATGCCGGAACAGTGGAATGGAGAGCGTTGATGGTAAGGAGGAAAACGTTTTATAAGACTTCTTGAAGCAAACTTAGTGCTACAATGATTTTGCATTTCGAAGCTTTCACATTTCGTGGGATAAGTGATGCAAAATATAGGCCTTCAAGTTACCTTATATTAGCCGATGAAGAAGCCGATTTTGTAAAACATTCCTTAGCAGGTCATAAAAAAACTTCCACCGACTGTTACTTCCGAACAATATATTTGGGAATTATGTTGTTTTGATTTGATGGCAGAATCCTTAAAAGATTACTATACAAGTATTTAGGTAGAGTACTCATTGATAGTTCTATTAATGCTTATTAGTAATGAAAAAATAGTTAGATATTTTTTACTTATGGTTTATTGTTTGCGGAAATCATTTTTGCCAAATTTTTTTTTATCTTTATTCTTCCTTCCGGGGTACTGCATTATATTTGTTCCGCTATAATTTTTCAGGACACCGATAGACGAAGTCCAGAAAAATGATAACGATCCGTAAACTCGTATTCGACCAGAAGTATATTTTTTTACTATGTGAGGGATTTTGCTTCCTGTTTTATTTTCTCGGCCTGATTGCCTTACGAAAACCATGATAGCCTATTGTTTTCACTTAATTTTATTTCTATTTACGATAGAAAAAAGATTATGTAAATTTTACTTTGATATAAATATCTACCAGATAAAGTTTTTCGTAAGCAAATTTCAAACATTAATACCATTACGTGCCTTTCTTTACAATCTAATTAGTAATTATAGCACAAGTTTTCGAGTTAATTTCCTCTTCAACCTAGTTATACTGGTGATGTTCATTCATATGCAAGCCTGGTGGAGACATGGGCTGTGCCATCGTGATTGATATTAGAGGGGTTGGGAAAATGGTACTGCCAGAGGAAGGTGAAGGGTTTGGAAAGGGAAGGATGTCATGAAAGGGAGACCCTTCGATATGGGCCGACGAGACAAAAGGACGGACACCAATTACGTGGGCGCATGCAACATGAGATTTCACGGTGTGCTATCGGTGTAATGGAGAGATGTATAGGGCTCTTTTCCGTTCTATTATCCACGTGAGTGGGCGACACATGTCTCTGATGTCATTTCTAAATGGTGACTCATCTTTATTACACTGAATCTGTGCTCGGTAATTATTGGCTTTTCTTTCTGTAAAAGGACTGTTCTGAAACGCATCCTAGGCAAGGAAATATAATGTATATGAGCAATTGTATATTTTGCATCTTGCGTCTCATTTCTTTATCATTCCTCTTTATTCCGGAATCCTTTTTTCGAGTGCAAAACACCAGCCAATTTTAAAATCACTTTTTATGTAATTACTCTGGATGATTTTAATACACAAATAATAAATTAAATGTTGGTATATTTTTATACCATTATTGAAAATTAACAGAATGAATTAATATATTTAAAATAATTTTCACGTTTTAACGGAAGGTTAAAATGTATATTGTAGTATTTAAAGTTGAATGCATCGATATTAATCTGGAAAACAAATAAGAAATGCAGTACAAATAGTAATTTCGGGTATAAAAATATCAATATTTGGATTTTTCGTCGAATTTGTTCTTTGATTTTTACTTCATTTTAATGACTAAGTTAGACATTACTTTCGATTATAAATATTAATAAAGCATCAACGAAGTTGTTATGTGTAGTCTCTCTGTTTTTCAGTTCAGTTCTCTAGACTAAATTATGGGAGTACATTCCATAGAAATGAACTTGAGGCCAGCTGCGTAGCCAAATAAAGGCATGCAATGTAAGTCAAGTTAATATTTCGGTGAAATAATTATTTGAAGCTTCCTGTTTTGGTGATAAGGGGTAATATACCAACCTGTGGTTTCATTCTTTAATAGGATATGTACCAATCTGAGATTTTTTCTACAACCGAACATATATATAGTCCAATTGTTTCATAAACTTTTATAATTTTTTCTTTCGATGAGGCTCTTTCTTAATTTATGACTTAGCAATTATATTTACGCGTTGTAGAAGTGTCAACATATTTACCTCAAAAGAAGCATATTATGAACGATATGGACGACACAAAGCAACTCAGAAGTCCTTCAGACCACCGACGGCAAAGCACGTATTGTCCCCATAAAATGAGATCCAAGCTCCATGCGTAAACACTTGATTTATCCTCCACGGTGGCTACCAATGGATATCGGTTTGCCACCCGACTGGTTCGCCTCGTATTTACTCATCCTGACGTCATATGCTATGGGAGTTAATCTTCTTTTCGAACTACGTTTTGGCGAGTGCAACCGTCATAGATTTTGAAATGGCTCCCAAAGCTATGTTCAACAGCATCTTGTGTCATTGTTGGTCGATCCTATAGATGGAAGGCGTGGCCGGAGTAGCAGTTATGGGTCGGTTGCTGCGCCATAGGTCACCTTTCGGAAGGGATAAAAAATACGGCGGTTCAAACTCCCTCTGTCGTTCCCACATTCCCCAACGTTGTCCTTATCGTATCTTCTTCCTTCCCTCTCACAAAAGGATTCACCCCTAACATCATTTGTACACCTTAAGTAACGCTCTTAGCCAAAGCAAACAAAAAATTATGCCCAACAATATGAACGGGAGGTATGTCGGAATATGTTTTCGAAGCGTAGCAGCGATTAAAAACATGTTCCTTCAACAGACAAAGGGTCTGAATGAGAAATATCTACCAACGTGCAAAAATAAACCGGTTTCTCACTGCCACATGTGTGCCATCCATTAAATTTAACCAACACTTCGTGATACATTATATACCGAGGAATTGAACGGCTAAAAGGATTTTAAAACTTTTTTTCCTGCTGGATACAACGGAAACCGGCTGTGCTGAGTGAAACTAGAAGATTTTTCTAATGCTGTAAAAAGAATTTTTCTATGGAGGCCAAGAAATAAATTTCAAATTTAATTCTATGGAATTCCAAATGAGTGCGTCACCACCTGTTTTCTTCTCTGTTAGAAAAATAACTCAAGGTGAATGCAAAGATTAAATGAATTCTGCAAGGCAGTTGTTAGTCTTCATAATTGGTAGTATTACTCGAACAACTCAATCCAAACTTATTAATATATCTTCAATGTTTAAATAATACCTACTCTTAAAACTTACAGTGAGAAGAAATTATCGGAATCCATACTTATTTTGAATCAATTATTTTTCTATTAATTTCTTCTCAAATAATTGAACTACCAAAAGATTTTATTCTTTTGAAGTGGTGTACATCGTGAAAATTGAAGATCTTTCGAGCAAATAAATAGAACTTATTTAATGGGATACTCCTAGGAAATAACCGGTCCTTACTCGGTTGTTCTAATTTCACTGCCAGTTAATAAATGCTAAAACTAAACTATGAACTAAAAACTGAACTATGAACTAAAAACTAAACTACAAAACTAAAACTATGAACACATTTCTATAAAATATTTTAAAATTAAATTTAAATAATTTTCTCTAACAATCTCACTATCTTGCATTGCCCTGAAAAATAAAACAATATATTCGCATAACTTTGAATGCGGTAAAAATGTAAAACACAGGATGTCCTTGAATTTTTTTGTTTAATACAGAGTATATATGCAATGTACACTTTCAATAGCTTTTTCTTCTTTCAAGCATCACTCTCACACCAATTGAACCGTCCGTGACCTGGAAATGTAGTTTCTTACCCCCCCCCCTTGCCCTTCTTCTCGGGTGCGTTCCGCATTGGATCCTTCTCCCCGATACGCATGACCAGTGATCGTGTGCACCCCGTTGGCACACCAATGGTGGCCCCCGCCCTGACTCGGCAAATCCCTCGGCGCTCGTGTCCTCAGTTCGAAAAATAAGTTCGCGCTCCGTTCTCTTATTATGTTTCTCCCGTCCCAGAGTTTCTTTCTTCCGTCCCTCGGGACGTTCGTCGCTGGCGAGGAGAAGGGGGACGGGGCGGAGGGTTCATGGGGCGGGGAGGACACCCGGAAAACGTGCCCTCCCTCCTCGCATTCTCCCCCGCCCCTCATATCGCCTCGCACAAGGCCCCCGCTGCCAGCCACCCCTTGCACGGCGGTGGATAGAGGAACGAGGCGGCACAAAAGCGTGAGGGGAGGCGAGGTAAAGGTAGGGATGGAAGTCAGGAGAGAGTGTTCGAACTTCCCCTGCCTTCCCGCGTCGTGGAAGCGACCCCCGAAAGCTTTCGAAAAGGTTCGCTTTTGCCCTTTTCACGTAGCTGCACCATTCTGATTTCATTCTTTCATTCTCTCTCTCTATCTCAAACCCACATTCACGAACGGAGGCAGTTTCTCACATAACTACGGGTTTCTCCTCTACCCCACCAGGTAGATTTTCTCGTCCACTTTCTCCGGCAGGGCGTCCTAGGGGTAAGGAGTATTTACCATAGATAAGAGAGGCATAATTTGAGTTCTCTATCGCTCCGACAGCTGCAGTAATTCTCTAAGGCAAAAGAGTCTTCATAATGCTTTATCAAATAAAAACCCAAATGCCATTTTCTAATGTATTTTAACCCTATATTTTTTTTGGCTAAAATATTACCATTCATTAAGAAATCCGTTTTTACCAGTTACTTTGAAGCGTGGGATTTGCCAACATAGTAAACACGTATTATATGCTGTGGAAAGTGACTTAACATAAAACCGCAACTTAAACTCTCCTTTTTCTTGATCTTTCGTCCGTTTATCACTATCGCCAAGCCATAAGGCTATTTGAAGAACATTTGTGTTGTAGCGTGTATTATGTATTCAAATTTATTTTGGAAGACATAGATTTTCATTTTAAAAATAAAGCGTAATTGATATTTTACTGTATTCATTAATTAACACGGTCAGTGCTCATTTCTTAAATATTTTATATTAATTAAATACGTCGGATTCAGACATGCGCCTTTACGAAATATGTAACTACCACAATTTTATGTGCTTACAATTAAGATTATACGTTTTCTATGAATTATATGGCTTAATAATGAGTCTAATGTTCATTGCTAGAATTTCGATAGGAAATATGTTGGCATTGACATGCCAAATCACTCATGATTTACAACATATATTTTAAAAGTTGATTTGAAGTACTGCATGAGTAAACCTCACAACATAACTCGAGGTAATATTTTTGGTATAACTTCAGCTCACAACATCTAGGTTGGATCCGAGCAAAATCTGTACTACCTGTTTAGCGTGTTCCCTGTCTGACTGCCGCGGTTGGATGTAGCCATTAGCAACCTCAGAATCATATGAAGTCAAGATATCATATATGCCATGGCTTTTGCCCTGAAAATACAACATGGGTAGTTAAATACAAAGGATAATTCCGCAAAATATCTTGGGGGTGGACTGTTAATTTTTTATTTAGGCAGGAAATTCTTCTGATTGCAATTGTTATCAAATGTGATCTTTTAAAATTAATTTCTCGCGCAAATCTGAAATATTTAAGAATAGAACATTTTGCATTTTATCAGAGTAATTTTAGCTTGACTTGGTAAATAGAAGAGTTAAATAAAATGAAGCACAGAATTAAATAAGTACTTCTTTGAAATAAACGCATTCTACAGCTCCAAAATTAGCACGCACCGTAGCGTAATGTGTTAAAAAGTTGGGGAGACCTTCACATATCACGGAAGGAGGATGGAGAGGAGTAGCCGATAGGAAGGAGCGAGAGGTGGGAAAGCGGACCCGGAGATGGGAGTGACGGAGAAGAGGAGAATAGAGAAAAAGTGGGCTTCGGGCGGAGGTCGGCGAGCCTGGTCGAGGTGACAGCAAGAGAACATGGCCGAATGGGTCTCCCTTGTACCTTCGCTGCGAACAATATGGCCGTCTCTGGTTTTGTGACAGTCGATGGCAGGGGCGAGACGGGAGGGACCGGGATAAGGGAGGGGTATATGGGAGTAATCGCGTGGGAAGAGGGTCCGACCCTGTGGGTCGGAGGGGTGGAATATGGGTGACGATGTCGCAAGGGCGTTGAGGTGGGGGCCTTGGCGAGGGGAAGGGATCAGCGGAGGCTGACTTGAGGAGGGTGGAGGGCGTATTCTGAAGGATCGGAGGTAGCGAGCAGTTGGGCGGACTAGGGACGGAGGCTGAATAGGGAGGCTGGTCCCTTTTTCCGTGGAACCAGCCTTGATGTAAAATCCAGAGACTCTCGCGGTCGAACTCACGTGACTTTGCCTTTTCCCATGATCCTCGAGTAGCGTTCTGCGGAAGTATTCCACTTTCCGATTGTTCCCACGTGAGCTAATGGTTACAAATTGATATAATAATAGTCATTGCTCCATTCAGACAAGGAATAATCCTTTCTGGAAATAAGGAGATGGCTATTAGTTGTGAAACTGTTTTAGTCCTTTATAGGTTGAATTTTTTCATTGTACAGTCAATGATTATGACAAAATATAATAACGTCACTTAGTAGTGAGACTATGGTCTTAAAGAAAATTTATTGATTGTGGAATAATTGTTTTATTTAGTATGAAGGATGACTATTGGGTTTCTGTATATACACATTAGATATGATCACTAACGTATATAAACACAATGAAAGTGTCTCATAATTCTGCCATGTCTTTGAAAGATCTGGAATTAGTTTGGTGTGTGCGATACATTAATACCGCTTTTGGTGTGCTAATTGCCAAATCTATCATCTATTTATTGTATTGTAGGAGTAATTTATTTATTTTAGTTTAATTTTTGCAAGTCTACCTGATTTTTAAATTACATTAATAAAATTTTAACACTTCAACGTATCTATCTACATGTTCCTACGTTCTCCTAAAGTAGGAATATTTGTTAGCAATTGAGTACGAGTATATTTGACATAATGAAGCTAATATTTAGTTTTTCAGCACATTTAGCAGATCATACCATGCCTCAAGTCCTTAAATTCTGTTTGAATATGGCAAATATTGTTCACAATACTCATATGAGCATATATATATATATATATATATATATATATATATATATATATATATATATATATATATATATCCTTTTTATTAGTTGCGTGTCAAATTAATGGTTAGTTGCATGCAGGAGGTTTTTTATGGGTGAAAATTCAGATTATAAATTTTTGAAACATAAGATAATTCTATTTTTATGCATCAGTTTATTTATTTCATTTTCCAGTTAATACAAAATAGTAGTTAATATTTTCCTTTTAACATACCTAAGAGCATATATTCAAAATCAACCGGATAAATAACATGCAACAATTCAGCAATTTAAAAAGCATTGGATGAAGTATATAATTTCGTTTTATGAAAAGTTTCTTGCCTGGATCAAACGAGATGTTGCCAGAAAAAACAGAAATCAATTTAAAATTAAAGAGTTTCGCTTCAATAGGGCAATAAATCTTTTACGTGAGTAAAAAAACACGAGAAAATTTTACCAACGTTTTCTAAGCATCTGACGGCTCCGTGAAAAGAAAGGATTTAAAAAGGCGGTCTCAAAAGAAACGCTCTAGTCCGTCAAGGAAAAATGGTTGAATGGACTCTTTCGTTTTCTTTGCCGAATTTTCCCCGAGGCAGTGCGGATGAGCCGAATTTCGTGGGAATTTCCGAAGTACTACGGAGCCGAAGGTATTATGCCGAAGATAAAATGGAAAGACAACCGCGCTCTCCCTAAACCCCGCCTTCAAATCATCCCTTTCCCACAACCACCAATTACGCCATCCTCTTTTCATCTTTTCATATCTCCTTCCCCTTGACGTGGACAGGGTTAACAAGCGTATCTTCATCTCCCCTAAAAGAAAAAATACATTGAGTAAAATTACTCGAGGTCAATCCAAAGTTCTCTCATTTTTTATGGTATTTACTTTAACCACTGAACAAAGTTTTTCCCTATCAATTTATTTTATATGACTTATATTAGAATGTTTCATTTCATATGAACTCTATTTCGAATGCTCATATTGCGATACTTAAGTTAACTCTCCACTCAGGCAAAGAAATTTTCAAGAAATCGTTAATGTGAGCGTTCTACTGATAGCATTTATAGAACAATACTATCTTTAATAAATTGATGTATTTAAAATTTACGCACATTGTGTAGTCCATAATAAACGATTAGAAATTTTGAATTCAACTCTTTTACTTTGCAGTAATAGAAATTCACTATTTTTCATATTTGTTCCATAATTATTGCATTCATCCAATTATACAGGTGTAGACTTAAACTGACCGCCAGAATTCAAGCCTACGTCTGTCCACTCCAGGAGATTGTACACAATAATTGCATCAATTACGTTCATTACTTGTTTAAGCGACTGTTTTAATTCCATGGAAAAATTTATAGCTGATAATAGCACTAAAAACACAAAAGCAGCGTCAAGCTGTGGTTTTACGAGCTTTTAGTCCCATTCATCGATTCTAATTTTCGCCCAGCAATGATATGCTAAATCCATGAAATTTGCTTAGTCTTCATTAGGGCCCTTCCCACCCTCTCAGTCTCTTTCTTCAACGGCCCTTCATCCTCTTTTAATCCAATCTCGTTTCCCAATACTTCCCTCTCGCGTTGTACACCACCGACTCCTCTTCCCGCCTCACCACCCACCGACCCCCCCCCCTTTCCGATCGAATCCAGCTATCCCTCCCATCCACACGCAACATCCCGATTCCCCCTCACCCTACCCAGCCAACCAGCCACTCTCTCAAACCCCATTCTCCCCGAAACCCAGCCACCCACGTTGCAGCGCCCTCCCCCCGGCCACGGCGTCGAGGAGAATGACGGGCTAAGATTTACGACCGCCTCCCTCATACCCTGTCCGCCCCTCACTCCACCATCCCCATCCCATCTCTCCCTCCTCCCGACCCCTCACCTCCCTCTCTGCCTCCCACAGTCCATTTCTTCCTCCACGGTGCTCCCCTCCCCAACCTCCCTCAACCCGCCCCCTCCTCTCCTCCCACGAACTCTTCTCCTTCCTAAGGAGTACATAAGACGACGATGAGGGGAGACTTTCAATTAAATCCACGTACGCGGAATTAATGCGATTCGAGCGTCGGATCCAGACCTGCGCCTTTTCTAAGGCAATGTCAACCCTCGTCGCCATTTTGGCTGGCTATGCTAAGGTCACCCCTTTTTCGGGGTTGACGTCGTCCTGAGGTCCAAGTTAATTCAGGGGACCCTGAACAGTGACTATGGCAATCAAAATGGTCCTCGAAGATCAGATCTTAATTTTTTTTACGATTATAAAAATTTGAGGTTGGCTCCGTATTCAAATACATTGAGGCTATATCAGAAACCACTAAATAACGTCAACTAAGAGTACCAGGAAAGATATCCGTTATAGAATAGTAACCCCATTTTTTCATTTCTTAATCTGAACTGAAGAGCGAACTACCGTCTTGCTCACATCTGACATTTGTTCACGATTTCTGATCAACACCCATGAATATCCTTATTCTCACAATGTGAAGCATATAAAACACACGGCATTCGCCAGCGATTTTCAAAAACTTCGAGTGAAAGGACTTTAGTGCACTTGGCTTAACCCTCTTTTCATCGAAAAGGCACCTTATTATGTTCAAGTAATCGTACTAAAATGTTTCGAGCCAAAAATTGCGGTAAATATTTTCAGAAGAAGGAAAAATTAAAGGTTGCCAAATTGGCAGAATTCGCCGAATCGGGACTGTGACGAAGAACAAAACATAAAAAAAGGGGAAATGGCGGATACTGGAGGATCTCTAATGGTCCTTCCCCACCATCTGCTCTATCTCCTGATTTTTTCCTTTTTCTTCCCATCTTTCGCGTGCTCGGGGGAGGATGACTCAAAGTGATGCGAAGACCCAGAGAGTTCTGTAATGGAAGAGAGACCTAAGTGCAGCTGTGAAGCGTTAGAGGAAGGAACAGTGGAGGGTTGGGGTAAGTGGTGTCGGCGCAGTGGTTCGAAGGCATTAGGACGAGAAGAAATGGAGGAGCGGTCTGCAAAGGAGGAAGGCGAATTTCTGGGAAGAGTGTGAGAGAAAAGTGGCATGGCTTTGTGTTTAGGGAGGTGAGATGACTGAGAGAAGAGGCCAAAAGGGGAGGAGGGGAAAAAAGGAGCCAGTTGGAACGGGGAGGAGGAAGGAGAGCACTTTCATCAATCAAATTGAATCCAGCCGGTGGCTGGCGGTATGAAAACCTTTAGCCGGGAGCAAAACCACTATCCTGCCTACTGGGCATCTTTAGATTTCACAGCAACAATGGCTGGGAGTCACTCCTACGTTCCCGTACTGCTTTTCTTGAAGATAGCCAATTTTTAATATGTCTGTCTAGCATGCCACCAATTGGCGTCTTGTCGAGAAAACATTAATAAAAAGAGGGAGAGGATTAACGATTACTACCTTATCGACCAATTTCAATGAATTCAATTAAAATAGGGGCAGGGAAAGTGCGATGTCCACCGGGAAAAATCAACAGGGAGACCACGCAAGAAATTACTCTGAATCGCAATGTAGTTAAAATATGGACTTAAAAAATTTTAATTTTTCCTCCTTCTTGTATGAAAAGAAGTAACTTGTAACTGTATTTGTTACATTAAAATACCAATTTATATTATAAATAATTTATGCCTCCAAGCTCTAAGAAACGGAAAATTTTGTAAAAATATGTTAACATGAATAATTGACACGAATTTAATTTTGCCGACTATCAATTAGCAGGAGATAATTGACTGCTAAATGGGAAGATATTCACTTAAAACATACTTTTTTATTTCAAGCGATATTTTAAAGTGAATCTCTGTTGTTAAAATGTAAAAGCGTTTTTTTAGCAAAATAACGTTAATATGACCTGTCCTACCTTGCAAGCTTTCAACTGGAAATTCGGGAGGGTAAATTTCTTAAAAGTTTGCAGCCTCGTGAAGACCAATAACGAAAATGATTCCGTTAACGCGGGTACAAGATAACGAGGATTCAAATCCATTTATATTGAACATTTTATTTGGCATCTCATTGACTGTGCAATGCCGTTCATATTAGTTTGTAATCAACGCTTATACGAAGATAAGCTCGGGAATGTTTCTTTCTTACAAACCAAATGAGAGTTCATGATAAAGAATATGGATATTAAGAAATGCATTTGTTAATATAAAACTAGTAAACAAAAAATTGACTCATTGTTCTCAGCACTATTCTTAAATGTTAAGATTGATATGCTGCAACGTTTTGCATCATTCTATTGTCTTGTTGTCTTCATTTATTAGAAAAAAACCCGAATTCCAAATTATTTAATAGCGTTTTCATCCCAGCTTTAGTTTCACCCTGAAGTCTCCAAGTTCAATCAATTTTACCCTCTTCGGGAGATATTTTTTATATCAAACCAAATGCTTTTTAGTGCTTTCATCTAATTTTTTTCCTTATATTTCACACGCATTGCTTCTTCACCGGTAATGCATTCCCATAATCATCATCATTCTTCCTTAACACTGGATTTTCATTCATTCCATTATATCTCTTCCATGCTTTTGTTGGTTGGTCAGAACTTAGAATTGAACTTCAAGCTTCAGATGTACGCTTTAAGCATTTGCCTACTTCTCGCTTATGTTATAGACTGGACTCTTTATTAATTCTGGTTAGGCTTGAGAATATTCTATTCGCCATTTTTCTCCATTTCTTCAATTTAAGAATATGGATTACTCTTAGAAAAAACTGTGTATCAATCTAATCCTTATTCATATAGTACCTATCCTGTTCCAAAAACCATAGATTTTGTTTATTTCTTCCGTTTATGTCAAAATTATAATAATTATAAACAAAATTATGCATGAAAAGTTCTAGTTCCCCAATCCGTAGCTAACGAAAAATTAAATACCAAGTAATGTGTCTAAACATTAAATGAGGAGGTTCAATTTAGAAAATGGAGGCTCTACTGATACTCGAAAAAAAACTAGCAAGTCTTCATTCCGTGGATATACCGATCAATTTTAGGCTTGAATTATCGAAGTGACTGGATCAACGGGAATTGGTGAAGCAACGACGAAGAAGAGCTCGGGAAGGAATTACGGGGAAGGGGAGTTGCAAGGGGAAACAGGAAGGAAGAGCGGGGAAGTTGGGCGGAGGGAGGGAGGATTGGGATGGGAGGCGTGGGGTGGTGGGCGTGGTGAGCGTCTTGACGGAGGAGAGCGAAGCCCTTCCCGCCTACTCCTCACCTCTCCCTCCCAACCTCCGGGGACCCCCGGTGATCCCTCGGTTCGTTCCCCGCAATCCCACCCCCACCCACCCCCGGCCTCCAGCTCCAACCCCTCTAATCCTCTTGACATGTCTCCCGCACCCACCCAAAACCCCTCCCCCTTCTACTCAACTTCAGCGGCAACTCCCACCCTTCCATTTACCAGCGCGACATGTCTCCAAACTCCCAGGCTTTCCTCAGAACTCCCCCGCACCCTCCCTCCCTCCCTCCGTCAACCCTCCCTCTCCTCGCATCCCGGGGCTAGTTCATCCGAGGGGCTCGCCCGACCCCTCCTCGCACTGCCGCCCCGCCAATCTTCCACCTCCTTCCGCGGCCCTGGTCCCTCCCGTCACACGCTCCCCTTCCAACGCCGGCCCACCGACATCTTTCACATCCTCTCATCTAAACCAGATATTTAGAGTGCAGTGACCCGTGAAATTCCTCCATGCTTAACGGCATACCCTGCCCTCCTCCCTCGGCCAATTATTCCCAGGAGCAAACGGCGTCGGTAAACGCTTGTGCCGTTGGATAAGGACCATATTTCGCGTGCTTAACATTTGTTGTCCCATCGTCTCGCTTGCGTTGATATTCCATGGAGCATGAAACACCGCATTTTGCCTACTGGTTCTGTATGTCTCATTTAAAGTGTATCCGTAACATGCACCCTGAGGGATTATAATTTTATATAAACTATCAAAAATGTTTGTAGGCAACCAAGCAAGCTGGCCCGGTTTCTCTCTGCTTCCTACACGTAGTGAAGAATTCTACGATATGTTAACCATTAAATATTCGCGGCAATAGAGCTTATAATTAACGAAAAATATCTTGTCTATTTGTATTATTTTTATCAGGAAGCGTGAAAAAACTTTAAAATATAACATTTTTAAGTAATATATTAAATGGATAGTAACTGTTGAAATGAAACAAGCAGCTTTATAATGGACACCTATTTCATTTTATAATTGTGTTAATTCCATGACGTTCACACGGGTGACTACGGATGACAATGAATTTCTCTTTAAATATGCGTCAGCATGAACTTCCTCGCTAAACGTTGATTATTTTTCATTCTTGTCCAGGATTTGGATTCTTTCAACTTAATCATAGATAAAGAATAGTTAAATAGTTGTAAAAACTAACGATGGCTGCCTAACCAAAGCAGTACAACTTCTTTTCTTTAAACAATATTTCTTACATCATCATTCGATAAAATCTTTGACAATCGAGAAAGTGATATTTTTATGGATCGATGAATATTTTCCATTGACTGAGCATTATGAAAGAACTCAGGAAAACAAACAAATTATTCACAATTTATAGTAATGCTTCAGTGACATTTAGATATCAGACATGGGGTGGAGGGACGAATTCGTCTGGCAAACTTGAGCATATATTTTTTTACTGTCTCTTCTGAGATTGCGTATCAATCGCCAGAATTTCCCCATTTTATCTTCCCCTCCTCTCTAGCCGCCTATGCGTGGATAATGGAGTGAAAGGGAAGAGAGAGAGAGAGAGAAAGTGGAGGGGTTGAGGAGGAAGTGAATCGGAGTGAAGAGATTGAGTCGAAAGGGCGGGAGGAAAAGGAGGAGACGAAGTACGAGGGCGGTGTGGAGAGGGGCTTCTGGTGGCATGTTCGTGGCAGGAGGGAGAGAGGAGGAGGGCGAAGGGATGGGGTTGGGAGGAAGGAGGTGGTGGGAGCAAGAGAAGGGTGGAAGACTTTTGGTGATAGCGAGATCGATATTTTTAATCCACTATCCACTTGCCCCTCCCATCCTCAAGCAATTCCTCCCTCTCCATTCTCCTGTCGCCCCGCCTCCCAAAAACTCTCTCCCTCCCCCTTTAATTCTTTTCTTTTTCCCAGAGACGGAAGTAGAATGATTGGAAAAGGGGATGGAGAAGTGAGTCGGAAGAGAGGGAGTGATCAAGAGAGAGAGAGAGAGAAGAGGGCTTTCGGGGGAAGATTGGAAATGGCGTGCGTTTTGAAACAAGGGGAGGGAGGGACGAATAAATAAGGGCGTAAGTCTGTGTGACGTCGGGAAAGTTTCTTCTTGCAGTATTCTCTTCCTCCCCACACTTCCAGAGGTACGCGATTTGATATCTTTTAAAATTTGGAATCTTCCGTGTGGATGACTTTTCCATTTGCGGTGCGTATAGTTGGAAAGAATTGTGGACTTGGGGATGTGTTTGTCGTCTCAGTGGAGTGATTTTATTTATAACCCCATTTCACTCCAAACGATTAAGTAGCCAGTCCTTTTCTTGTGATTATCTCATAATACTTAGTATTGATCAATTTACCAACACTTTGAGGAAAAATATGAGGAATCAGCAAGAAAGAGAATGCTAAAGATTAGAGAAAGGTTTTTTTTTGTTCACAACAAATTAAATCTGATTACACAAGTATAATAAAGGTGGAAAATAATGCACACTGTAGATTTCATGTAAAATAAAAATATTTTATTTTGGAGTGGGATGAAATTGAGCGGAGAATTTTTTGGAACTTGAAAGTTTTTCTCAAGAAAAATCATCTGATTATTTATAAAAAGCTGTAGAAGATATTTTCCTATAAGAAATTACAACCACATTAATTGAGAAAAGTAAAAATTAATGTCGCCACCTGGAATACATTTTTTTACCTCGAATAAAATGGAACCGCATCCACTGAAGATACGAAGTACGTGCATGAATTTATTGGCGCAGTTGATTGTTGTTTTCATCGATTTTGGATTTATTTGCGGTGCAAGTGAAAATGGATTTTGGATGGAGTATCGGGCGGGTGCTCTCCTTTTTGACGCTGGGCTCACAAAGGGACGAGGAGGAACAAAGGGCGCGGCGCCGGCTGTGGGGGAGGAGGAGAGGGGTGTGGGTGGTGCATCCGTCGATCGGGTGGAGAGGCGAGATTTATTACTTCTCCATTAAACTTCCCGTAAAAGGGCGTAAAACTGTGCGCGGGTGCGATAGAGTGAAAGAGAGAGGGATGGAGGGAGATGGGGACGCGAGAGAGGAGGGAGAGAGGGGGCGAGTGTTTGTGAGTGGCTTGGCGTTTTGGAAGGGCGAGATAAGGTGCGAATGGGGGAAATGTGGGTGGGGGAATGTGTGGAAGGGAAGCGGCGGAAGTCGGGAGGGAGTGGACTCGACGAGGAAGTGTGAGAATTGAAAGCAATGAATCGAACGACTCCGTTTTTTTCTCCTTTATTTTGGGAAAAACCCCTTTCGAGGTAAATAGCAAAGCGTTTGTTAAAAGCACTTTTCCCAAAAGACCTGTCATGAGCAACAAGTTTTTTTTCTTTCATGTATTTATGAACAGAGTTTGAACTGCATTGGGTAATAATTTATTACACTATGTAACTCAGAAGGACTGAACGTGTGTCCATCTGGTTTAACTGGATTGAGTTAATTTTATGCACTTAGTATTTATATATTTGTTGCGAATCTAATATGAAATAGTTGGTCCAATCAATTTGGTAAAGATATTTTCTCAAAATGAATTTCCTGTGGTCTGAATGATTATTCAAAATATAAACACGAAGGAAATTATATTGAAATGTAGTTTTCGAGATCTTGTGTTGAGGTGAATGCTTGGGACCGATAAAATGCTAATCCAGAAAGTATGTGGAGGAAAACAGGATCAAAAATCCATTTTCTTTGCAAAACTTATCAGAAAATTAGGTTATTTTCATACAATTTGTGACAATGAATTCATTAAAAGCATAAGATGATAGAAGGGCCATTTCCTCCTGAAAAGATTAGGGACAAGTAAGTAAACTAACGGAAGGGATGTGTGAGTAATAGGATATAAAAGAATTCCGATTTTAGGGGGATCCCCTGAAGAAAATTTTAAGTGAACCGATTGTAGTTTACAGCACTAAACGCATCAATCATTTCAATGATGCTAAGATCATAAAGTACTTGTGTAATTACTAAAAGACATACACGTAGGTAGGTGCCATTGAACAAGCGATTGCAGTTTTTAAGCCCTTGTCTTTGAAAACAAGGAAAGGCCATACAATTTATATTTTTAGTCGAAATTCATTCGAATCAAAGCCGAACACTCGGATATCCTTCCAAATAGGAAACCTTATGCATTGTTTTCATGATAAATGACATTTGAAAACTTCCACTCAATCTTCCATTACAGCTTCCATTATGGGAGTGATTCCTAGCGGGATATTTTTTTTCTCGATAGCCATTTACTTTCCGATTCTTCTTCGGACACGGGTAACCCCGTCCATCCGTCAAGTCGCGCCGTCCCCATTTGCCACCTTAAATCCTCCACAGCGTCCTCCCTCGGCCATTCCGCTTGCGTACCCACATCTCCCCCGCCAAACCCCAGTTGGACATGCCGCCAACCAACAACCCCCCTCCTTCCCATTCCCTACCCTCGCTCTCGGCCATCCTTTTTCACACAGTCGTCATTTTTCTCTCTCCCTTTCTCCCATCTGCCCTTCCTCCTCCTGGCGCACCACCTCTCCCTCACATGTTCCCCTTTTCTCTCTCTCTTTCCGAAACCAACCTTCATGCAACTTCTTTTCACGTCACTCCCCCCACCACCCTCTCCATTCCTCCTTCCCTGCCGGTACTCTCTATACCTCCCCGCCTTCCATCCTTCCATTCTCGGACTGTCTCCGCGCCTCCCTAACCCATCTCTGACACCCATTCTCCCCCAATCTCCTTCCTTATCGAAGGGTGCGTCTCCTCACAGCGCTTCACTTGTCATTTCGGACTGAGAGCGATCGCCCACAAGCACCAATCAACCCGCCTCATTTCTCATTCCCCCTATCCACCTTCCCTTCTCCTCTCCGTTTCATTCTGGTTCATTTTTCCTACTTCATTCCTTGCCCCACTCTTTTTCTTCCTTTCCGTTCCATAAAGTCTCACCTTCGTGATATATTTTCCGTTTTATCTTCCTTTCTCCCGCAACACCCTCTACCCTGATGTTGTGATGATGGTAGAGAATCTTTTGTGTAACAAAAACTTGTCACTGAAAACAACACTTGAATTCGAAGTACCCCTAGTAAAAATGAAGCATTTATATTTGTTCATACAATTTCCCGATAAGTCTATTCACCACACGCCAATCATGCCACAATTATATTGGTGAAGTGATTGCTTTTAATATTTGAATTGAAGAGTTTTTTTCGTTGCTTTTGAGAAGGGTTAATTTGGAGAATCGAATGTAAGTTTTTTAAGGAGCAGGGGAAATGCTGACATTTTAAATATACCTTGTAAAAATAGGAATTTCTTAGAGTTAAATGCTGTAAGGTCTGAAAAAGTGAGTGGAGGTAGTGGAAATTGAATGGTAGTGGGAAGTTTAAGGTCGTGATAGATGAGTGAATGTTAGGTAAACGGGGAATGAGAAGGAAGAGATTCAGAGCGCACGAAAATGGGTGAAGATTTAGAAGAACTGAATTAGGAAATTATATTGGCCAAACAAATGGAAGTTCTCGCGATAACTTATAAATGTAAATTCACTTTCTCATTATTAGTATGTAAAGTAAAACGGCAAAAATATTGACTCCTAGTTTAACAGCTGAGTCATGAAATCTGGAGACTAAATTTTAGAAATACAGGTATATAGTTTTGGAATTAGTTTTCCATATGCAGTTTATTCGAAGCAGAAAAATTATCTAATTATCTTTGGCAGTATAACGCAAGTTTGTTAAAAATATCTCAAATTAAGGCGAAGCAGGAAATGTACACATTTAGCAAAGGTTAAACCAGACCCAGATTAATAAACCTGTTTATTCCGGTTTTTGATGAATCCACTTGTGATATTGTATAGAGTGTTATATTTTGGGAGACATCCACTTTTTCCTGTGTCGCCGTTTTATCTAAAACGACAGAGTGGACGGCTAAAATAAATTAAAAAGACATGACAATCCAAAAAGTTTTTCTCTTGGCTTCTTTAGCTTTTACCGATACGTAGCTTCCGACTAGTGGGCGAGTGAGCGACGACAGAAATTAAGGTATACGGTCGTGTCTAGAGCTTTTTACGCTGATGCGCACACGTATTTGTTGTATGTGGCATGGAAATGATTCTAGTGTTTAAATAACTACTTCCTCAAAATCCTCCTTCTTCCTCCTCTTATTCACTCCCCACGTCTCCATTTTTCTCCACTCCTCCCTTTGGGCCATCGAGAGAGTGTGTGGTTCATTCGACCTCCAGCCCTCCAACCACAACGTTTCTTTCTCCCCCCCGTCGCCGTCCATATCCGCTCCGCCTTTCCTCCGCCCCCACGGCCTCTTAATCCTCTCGCCTACATCAAAGTGCGACGCGCCTCCATCAAAGGAACCTTCCGGTACCTCGCACATACGCTCAATCCCTTAATCGCCGCCCACCGAGAAACTGACATAGATTGGCGAATGGCAAGAAGATCACATATCACGGAGATAAGCGACATCTATCAAGTCGTCTTTACAAAGGCGAGTCTTTTCTTTTAAAGTAAGCGAAACAAACTAGTTCGTTCACAAAGGCGATCAATATTAAAATAAAAATAACTCAATACTAACAAGCTTCAAATCTGTTTGAGACTTTTCCGTAAGTTTTTCAAGTTATAACTCTTGTTTATTGTATTTATAATAATATTAGAGTCTAAATTATGAATTTAAGAAACCATTGATATTTTTAAACATATTTTCAAAATTATTTCTAATTGCTTGCATTTAATTTTTTAGTGAAAGTGATGTTGACGTGATTTGTTGAAGTGACTTCGACGAATAACACATAAGTGCGGTCAAGAAAAGGTATTTTTTCGAAAGGTGGTCCTCAAATTGATTAGATTGGTATAATTTCATGACGAATGTCCGTTTTTATTTTGTGTAGCAACTTGACTACCCATAACCAATGACTGAGCATGTTAAGATATTCATTTGGTGTTTCTTTTCGTGGATCAGTGTCTCATATTTGTATATAATACATGCATAAGCGCATTTTTTGTGAAAAAAATCATAAAGATGAAGTCATAAAGGAGATAAGGAGACAGATGCCGGACGTTCTATGCCATCCAAAGGCCTTAACTTTGATCCATGGCGAACCTCGGCCTGTGAGTATATGGGCTCGGGGGACATCATCCACTCCGGTCACTATTTCTGCGCTAAGCATCCAATTTCTGACAAAATTGGTCGCTTTCATCCCCCGATTCCGTTCATGTATTGGTATCTATATCCATTGCTTTTCGCCGATCACTATCTTCCTCGTACTGCCTTCTCACTTTGCTTTTCCTACGACAACCGTGTGGTTTGCCCCAAGGATCGACCATCCATCCAGCTCACACATCCCCTCTCTAACCCTATATCCATTGTGTGAGCTCCATACCAATCCTCTCCACTTTCTTTCCTCCCCCTCTGTATTTCATCCCTTCCACCTCTTCATCCGTTGCTCATTCTTCTCCTCCCTCTCGCCCTCTCACCCCGCCATCGTCATCCGCCCTCCCCACCTCCGCCTCAATCACTGTCACTTTGCCTCTGTTTCGTGTCACAGGAGGGGGGCACGGCGCGGCATCTCAACTCTTGTGAGGTCATCGCCTCTCAAAGACGTGTTCAGTCCCGGGAGGAGGCAGGGAGATTTGTCACTCCCTTTAGCCCTCTCTATATCTTCAATCTTTCATTTTTATCTCCGGAATTGGTTTTCGGATCGGAAGCGAAAGCTTATTCATGCGCAGTATTTATCAACGTTCAGTTCAAATAGCTGAGCCCTTAAGAATCCCTCTCCGAAGGCTCCTCCCTACTACAATTTTTTTCTCCCGCCTCCCTGGTCTCCCTCCCGTGGCCGCTGCCATTTTCCTCGTCCACATACTTTCCCATGTTTTCCCAGGAGAACCATTCCACTCACGGATCGTGTTTGTTTCCCCTGATGGGAAAAAACGGTAAAAGTTGAATTATTTCTTTGCATTCCTGTCTCAGATATTTTTCCGTTAGGTCGCGGAATGCGCTCCTGAATGGACAAACAAAATCATTCTCCTTGAAATCGGCGACCGACTCTGGGATTTATAGAATTGCGACGTGTTATTAGCAATCTCGCGCGCTTTTGTTTACTCACCGATAAACCTTCAGGCACGTCCTCTTGAAATTTCCCCCCGATGAAACGCCTAACGGTCTTGGCGCTCAAGGATTCGATCCCTTAAGAGGCATTTCTTCACTCTCAGTCGCGTCCGATTAAGATTTCAGTCTCGCGGCGAGTCGGTAATCCGCGGAAAACAACCGTCCGCCGTCGATTCGGGTTTTTCCCTTTCACTCCTCACTCCCGTATTCCACAACCTCCTTCGTGCAAATCGCCTTCGGCGGGCCGTCTCTTCACTGGCCTCAGGAGACCGAGGATTTTCCACCGTGAAGATGACGATTCTTCCCTGCTTAAGGCTTCCCCTCCAGATTCGGCAGCCCACGCAACTCCTCGCTCCGGCGGTGTGAGTGCGCGGCGCTATTGCACGGCATCGGAGGAGCAAGAGTGAGACTGGGGCCGGCCGGGCGGATTGGGAGGGGGTGTTAGACCGGGTGGGAGGCGGAGTGTCGGACGAGGGTAGTGGTGGGGGGCAGCGTGGGCCGGACCTTCGAGGGCAAAGGGTGACGAAGATGGGCCCACGTCGGATTGGACGGCTCTGCTGTCACGTGCCCCCACCTCCGATACTTCATCTCTCCTCCCAACACCTTTTTGGGCCACTTATCATACTCAATTCGTTTGCTATCTCACTATATCTCATCTCCCTCTCCCCGCTTCGCTCCTCCACTTCACTTCCTTTCAAGGCTCACTCTCCCGTCTTTTCAGACTCTTTCTTGCAAGTTATTTATTTTCGAGAAGCTTCATGGGATATTTTAGACACCTTCGTATGCCTTCGAATGCCTATAGTACGAGCAATTCGAGGTGTTGTTTAGAGAAGCAGAGCTAACATGAAGGAGCTCCTCTTCATATGTCTCATATGATTTCCTAGCTGCCGTCAGTTCTTGCCATTAATAGTCCTATCATAAGAATTTGAAATTATGTTTAATCGAAATTCTAGGATCCCATTCATATCCGAGTGTGACTCTGGTTTTTAAATTTCCATTTCAAAACATTTTCTTGCTTCATTTTTTCCTAGAAAGTTTCCTGGAATGGCTGATTTCCATAAATAAATCCTGAAAGGGTAACGATGACCTGTGTTAATGCAGTTGAGCTGTTTGAGTGCAGTTTTTGTTTTTCAATGGTCCTTATTCTTTAAAAATTAAGCAATGTGAAACGAGGAGCATTAATGCGCTTCCTCTTGAGTTAAGATAGTTAATTACGTATTATATATCAGTGTCTCTGCGATTGATATTGATAGGGTAAAAGAGAACAGAACGTGTAAGAATGTGTGATACGAATGTAAAATGTGCTTGGCTTATTGCCCATTACATTCGCAAGACTTTAACTAATGAGGCATTAATATCACGATAAAACAACAATAATATACAATAAAATCATGAAAGGGTGTTTGCTTCAGCACAAAAGGTATACGCCAACAGTTCAACATTTGCGCAATGTACTCGCTCTGACACATCCGTGGGGATGACAAATGCCTAAAACATCCATTTGTTCAGGTACTAAGGGTAAATTGAAGGGCAGGGAAGAGAGGGAATAATGTGAATAAGGGAACGGGCGCTTGCAGAGAAGCAACGACTTAGGAACAAAAAATACGCTAAGGATTCGTGCTTTCGTGATGAACAACTCTCATTCCGTGACGCAGTCGAAACACTCGGTCCAAAGGTGTCATCCTTCAACATTATTATCTCCTCAGCCTCCCTCGCTCATCTCGCCCTCGCTCACTCAAACCGACTTCCCCCTCTCCTCACACCTACATCATTGCCACCCGTACGGCCCTCTTTAACCCTCCTCCCCGCGGCCCCATCCCATCCCCCTATCCCAGCAAACCCTCCCCCAAAACAAACTCGGGGCCGCTCCATCCCGCACCCCACGACGGAAACCGATGTGAGGAGGCAGGCGTTCGAGAGGGGAGAGGGAGGATGGGGGAAGAGTAGGGAAGCGAGCTTGGGGAGGGGACCGTGGCTTAGAATGAGGCTCAAGGGGAAAGGGGGGGAGAGTGGGGGAGGGAGAGCATGGGGGAAGGGCACGTTTTAGTGAGTGAGCGAAGGGACGGAAAGAGGAGGAGGTTGTGGAGGGAGAGAGGAAAGGGGGAGGAGATTTTTTTCGGTGTTAGGGGGCTGAAGGGGGGGAGGGCGAAGGTGGGAGGTTGCGTCGGTGGGGTGGTGGGGAGGTGGCGGACAAAGGGTAGGGGAAGGGGGTGAGTCTTTGCAAGGGAGAGAGATGTGGTAGAGGAGAGAGTTCCACGGGGGGGGAGGATGAGGAGTAGTAGGTGGGGGTGGAGAGGGGAGGGTGGAGTGGGGTGTTGAAGCGAGAGCGCGAAGGGGAGCAAGGCGGAGTGTGGAGGGGGAGACGAGCGAGGATTCGGGGGGGGGGGGGGAGGATGAGGGCAGTGGGTAAAAAAAAGAGGGAAGAAATATGAGGTGGTGGTGAAATAGGGAGTACCCTGCCATGCGCTATAGTGATGTTTCGAACGCTGACAGCGGCGTGGCCTGGGAAGTGACAGTCGCTCGGGGAGCCTTCGGCGGGCGGACGTGATCGACCACGCTCTCGCTCTGCGAACGACTCTCTCTCTCCCTCCCTCTCTCTCAACCATCATGCTCACGTGCGTGCCGCGCCGCGTGTCGGAGGGTGAGATCCCCGCGTGCTGACGCCGGTCCGAACAGTCGCCAGTGCGTGTTTTCCGACTAGGGAAGAAGGAGGTGTTCGGCGTGCGGGGAAGGGAAGGGATATAAGAGGACTTAATTAAGGATCGTTCCGCGTTCCGAGCGCGGGATAATGGAGCGGTGGATTCGAAGGTTTCGTGAGCCGAGATCGGCGGTGGGGCTTCGTGTGCCGCGCTTTGGTTTCGACTGACGGCGATGTCGAGACGGTCGTGTCGCCCGAGTGAGTTTTGAGGGACCCGAGGAGACGGGATCGCGGTGGAGTTTGACCGAGTGTGTCCCCTATTTCACCCCGCGAAAATTTCCAACCTCTTTCCACATTCCCGAGTGCGTCCTTACAAGAGAAAAGTTTGCTACAATCCGACCGCGTAGTCGACGACTTCTTCGACGGGACAGAGGAGGATCCGGAGGCATCTCCAGCAGACACGGCCCCTCCCCCCTGCCCCACCCACCCGCGTCTTCATGATTTTCTACTCTTGGGGGGAGAAGCAATGCCTCAATCGGACGCAACCCTTGCACACGGAGGACGTGCCTTCGTCACGCGAGAATCAGAGGAGGAGATAGGGATCGTCGCTGCCGGTAAGTTGGCGTGTAAGAACCGCTGTCGTGGCTGTGGTGTCTTGATTAGGATGTGCGCGAGTGGGTTGACAGGAGGGAGGAGGAGCAGCAGTATACGAGTCAAACGAGAGTGGATCTGAGGAGTTTATATGACCCAAGTGCTGGAGGGAAGAGCGTCTGAGTGGTTTCCTTTTTATTTTTCCACGGTGGGTTGTTGGGAGGGATGTGGGGAAGGAGGTTAAGGTGAGAAGGGGGCGGGGCGGATTTTAAAAATGACCAAGGCAACCCGTTCCCTTTTCGGACGCCTCGATTGTCGGCCTCTTTTAATCCGTAACGAGTTGGTTGGTTTTGAAACCCCCCCCCCCCCCATCTCCCAACTTCGTCTGCGCTTGTTCTGCATACACACCTCTTTACCTCCCGCTCTTTCATCCTCAATATATATCACGAATGCAAAACCGGTGGTCATCCAGTCGGCCTTGCGCTAGCTCAACCTCCAGAACTCCCCTTTCTTTGTGATCTCCACTGCTTCCCTGCCCTCCTCATTCAAAAACCACTTTATACCCCCTCCCGTGTCCTGTTCAACACTTTTTTCAATCTTCGTGCATTATGCCTTCTTCAGCCTAATAGTCGCTGAGTCCAGAGATGGGAGTTTTAGGGTTATGTCTACCTCACTAATTAAGAGTTCTCTCCGAGTGGTGAATACTTTTTTCCGGAGTAATTTCATGATACTCATGATTTATTCCTTTGATATAATTTTGAATGGGACCATTTTATTATAAATATTAATAGCATATTTTATCATATACATAATATGTATACATATACATATTTTAGTATTACTAAATTGACTTGGACATCCTGATTTTGGGGGACTCAGGACAAGTTTCTTTCGCCGCTTGTGTGTCATTGTTTTCTAACAAACAGGCGAGCAATTTAGACATCTTTAGAAGATTAAACTTATTTTACAAATTACTTAAAGAAACAAAAAGTAACGTACTGTAAAATTGATGCATCGGTGGTGCTTTAGAAATCATATTTGGAAGTTACTATTCCTTTTTAGTAATATGAATATTTAAACATAAAACAAATGTTTTATCCAAGATTCAAGTTTAATCAATAGTCAGGAATAATTTTAATATTCTAACTTGCAAGTATTACCCACATAAGAGTTTTTTTTGAAAATTTACCAAATGAAGTGACAAAAGAGCTAAATTGTTGTGCACAAAGGTAATTGAAGAATTAGTTAAGAAATATTACTTTCTGGGAAATCTATCAAAACAAAGCGTGGATCGAAATTTTAATACAATTACTCGGTCATCATTTGGTAAGGGGATGTCAAACTGAAAACACTGGTGTAAACATTTTGCCTTGAGGAAATGAAACTTTTAAAAATTTCCTCCAATATTTTTCAACTATATTTCAAATTGAGTATATTTCTACTTATTACTTTGTTAAGAGTTACGAGAAATCATTCGCTCATAAGATAACATGCCAACTTTTGATTGCAAAATAAAGTGGCCATGTTTTACACTCCCATATTGAATGGTATTTCATTTTACATCAAATATTCATACCCAAAGATAATGTCACACGTTCTTGACCGGAGATGAGCGCATACGGGTATAACTCAATGTGCGAAATAAATTTTTAAAATTCCAGTTAAGATATTGTGAATCATCTTTCAATAAGAATATTTCCTCATTATTGGGTCAATAATGATCATATACTAACGTTAAGCCTTGAAAATATTTAGAGAGGAAATTCTTTACTAAGAGGCAGATTTAATAATTAGATTGCATATCTGTAATAGTTCTTACGTTGGATTACGATCTGATAAACATGGAAACACAAGTCAAAATTTCCATCGAACCAAGTAAACTGATTTTTATCTTAAAAATATTTTAATATTTTCAAGCAATTGCTGCGACCATATCGTAGTCAACTGTGGCAAATGGTTTCTTTTGATACGCCAATACTAATCCCTTACTAGTAGTTTAGTATTAGAATATGTGTAACTTTTTATAATTGTTCATCATTAACTGAAGAATTTAAGGAGATAAGTTAGGAGCGATATCAGCCTATAAATTTAAGAAACCATTTTAATTTTCACTTTTATATACACCTAAATTATATATATGTATATTTGATACTAATTGATTAAGCTTAATATTTCGATATCAGAAAGATTATTTAAATTGCCAGCTGAAAAATTTTATGATTCCCATTAAATCTTAACGGAATAAAATATCAATGTAAAATTTATACCTTTACACTCATTATTTTCCACATAATAACATATAAGTGTTGCCAAGGAACGTACTGATGGAAATTCCTCGGGCAATAAATAACTCAACGAAACAATGAAGTGTGTACAAAAATAACTGTTTGAAGTCTCTCTATATAATTTCGGAAAATAAAAACGTTTGGGGTACGCCTTAATAATTGCGAGAAAATTTTCTTTGTTTTCACAAATTTATTTTGTTACTATCTTGGAATACTTAAATTACCGTTGCAATTTTAATAACCACAACACCCGTAATTTATACATAGCTTTGTGTACTGATATAAAGTCGACCCCTCGCCGCCTAGTGAACTTGCATTTACTTGTGTACGCGTAGAAAAAGTGAAGTGGCATACAATTTTTCTCTGAATTTATTTTTCACTACTCGAGTAATAAAAATATTTTCAAACAGTTCACTTAAAAAATTGTTTATAGTTAAGAGAAAAGCTGAAAAAAGCTTTATTTGCAACCAGTTTTGAATATAATTGAATATATGGAGTGTTGTTTTAAATAAGCGAAATTTTTATTTTCATGGAGATAGACTAATCATTTGAATGTTCAGTATATGAAAAACGAATAATACAATATGATTTATTGAACCATTTCTAGAGTGATATGTGCTTTTAATTGTTATTTTTGATCGAATTTCAAAACTTCTTTCGGATCAAATTTTTGCGTTGCAATCAAAAACTATTCCTCAAAAGCTTTGAGTCGTATCCTGTTTAGGCTCCCATTAAGCTCAATGTTTTCTAAGCTCTCCATCTACAAATCATCCCTCTACCAAGCTCTCGCAAACAGCCATAAATTACTTCAGCAGTATCAAATTTGCGTGCCCATCGAACGTATCAACCTTCCTTCAGACGCAGAATTTCTAAAAAGCGTGACCGCATAAAAGATACGGTTCTCCACAGTAAGGCTGGACTAATCTCTTCCATTCTTTCTTTTTTCCCCTTATAAACGCACTCCTCTCCTACCTTTTGAAGCGTAAAAGCACCCACAGTGTCTCCCGGGACGGATTACAATAACCTCCCTTCTTCCCCTTCTCTTCCGACCACTTTGCAGTTTCATCCGTCCTCCATAACTTATGCGACCGTCCTCATCCATATATCCACCTCTTGTCAATTAGCAAAGCGGCGGCCCCTCTCTCTCTCTCCCTGGGTCCCTTACTCTCTTCCTCACACGCCTATTACAATAGAGGATTCACAACTCAGTCCATCCCTTCGACTCTTCAACGCGTACGCTCACAAGGGGAACTCACACCCGTTCTTTCCCATCAGCCGCGTTGCCTTGCCCTTTACAATTCATTCCTTGGTACGCGCTCTTCGGTCGCATATAATTCCTTTTTCGGGTCCAGATCGTGGCAACCTTGTCGCTGTTTGTATAGGCCTAATTGCTGGGTAAAGCTTTTGAAGTAGGTATATATATCTTCCCTCACTCCGTCTCATTCGATTATCCCTCCACGGTCGTCCCGCGTTTTAAGCCTCTTCTCTGTAATTTCCCTGGGCGCGCTCTTGAGTTATGCATGGCGTGTACCTGCCCATCTTCGGGTCTGGTACCCATCACATTGGTCTACTTTAGGCACATATTGATGTGATCCCGCATTAGTCATGCGAAAACAATATCAATAGTTACATATATCATGATCAGGTTTTAGTTTCAAATCTTTTACAAGTGTGCTAAATAGATTACCTATTAACCTGCAGTCAGCGATTAATGACAGTTGGAAAAAATATTAATTTATTATATAATTTGCAATCTTATTTAATAGCATTTACCTAAATTTTATATGACAGTCATTATTATCATTGAATTAATTATTGCTCCGAGTAATTTCTTCAATATATTCTTTGGCAACTCTACTTTTGACGATTGCTTATTTTAAAATATTTGTATGCACATAGTGAAATCCTTAAATTGCTTCACAAAAATACAGATCTTTGGTTTCAACCTGTGTTTGATCTCCCATTTTATTAATTTAAGGAGCATAAGAAGACGCTAAAATTATTTTGAGCTAATCCTTCAACCTAAATCAAGTATTAAAACGTTCAAAGAAAAATGGCTAACAGTTCAGAGTGAATAATATGGGCCTATTCATTTCGGTTGAAACAAGCAGATCCAGGAAGCTCTTAGATGCCAAAAAGGAATGAGCCTTTCGAAAAGTAGAGTAGCGATTCGTCTCGCAATTTCCCTCATTTCCCCTGTTGTGTTTGTATTCCTTCGCCTCTCCCACACTACGCACCCTTATCTCTCCGGTGCAATCAAGCATGTTGCCGCCCGTCAACCCACCCCACCCTTGGCTTTCATTCACCTTCCCCGCACCCCCTAACCCTCCTCCAAACTTCCCAGACCAGACGCAGTGTGGGAGGAGCGCAGTGAAGTGTGGAGGAGGCGGGGGCAAGGGAACTTAAAAGAGCTGAATAAACACATTTGCATTCGACATTGTGCGCACCATCGATACGGGAAGCACGTTTGCCGCGTAATGAGAACCCCGAAGCCCGTCCTTTTATCTTGCGATCCGACCTTTCCCCTCGTTTTATTCTACTTATTTTTTTCATCCTCCCTCCTCTGTCCTATCTACTACGAGCTTTACAGCCTTAGGTACTCCAGACATTCCTTCTTTATCCCCAATATCCTTAGCTCCTTTTTAACGCTCGCAAACGCCAGCCTCTGTCTGTCCACGGGCTCTTTGGAAGGTTGTTGGCCATTCCGGTCAGGCTCTGCCCATATGCAAGCCGCGGCGGCGGTGAGGACGTGGGAGGCGGGGGCGAGGAAGGAGGGAGGCGTGTATTGGCAAAGGGGCGTGGGGTGGTGGTGAGAGTAGATGCGTTTGAGAGGGATGTATTATGAGGGCAGCAGGGAGATGCAGAAGAGCTGGTACTAGGATACGCGTGACAGCGGCCTTGCCTGAGGGACGTGAGGTGGGAAAGAGGATGGTGGAAGGGTGAATAAGTAAATTAGGAGGGGCATGGGGGTTAAAGGGGGGAGGGCGGCGGCTTGTCTGTGGATGGGTTGGATGGGAGGGAGTGGGTGGGGAGTAGGAGAGAGGGGGTTGAATCGGGATATCCGAGGCTGTCAGAAGTGAGGCGAGGGACGCGGCGGCGTTGCGCGATGTCGGCGCTCGGGCAAGTGGTAATAAACTTCTCCTTTTTCTTCAGGGGGAACGATGGAGAATTGGCAACGGTGCATCGTTTCCTAAAAAGGGAGATCGAAATGTTTCTCTTCCGTTGCCTCCCTCCCCATCTTTAAGGGTCATTTCGATAAGTTCGTGGGGCCGCATTCGGCGTGGGTGCAGTAATGAATGGTTGTGACCATTCCTATGCCAAGATTACTTATCTTAATTTGTAGTTTTAATTTGTCATGTGCCTAGCTGAAAAGCTATGAATTTTAAAGCGTATCTTTTGATGTATTTTCCATGATTAGTGACATTTAAATGACGGTTTTATCGATGGTCTAATTAATTGCCGTTTTGATTGCTTCGGCTTTATGAATTTTGTGAATTTATGTAATGGGAGAATTAATGTAAGTTTAAGCGTAATATAAATTGTGATAGGTGAAAGATATGCTAGTTTTCATTGGAAAGATATAACCGGTATAAAAAACGTGTTAATATTGTTTCCACGTTTATATTCAACATTTATGTTCACATTTCTAGAAAGTTGGCTATTTCTATCGGTTCAACCACTAACTTATCAGTTCAACGACCAGCATATAAAGTATTGTAACTATGGCAGATTTTCACTTATCAGTTGCTATATATTCATAATCATCAGAAGAATAAAAAGTGTTGCGGAATGTGCAAAATACGAAAAGCTCATTGTTGCATATGTCTCTTCAATATATAGTTAGAATATTTCTATAATGTTATTCGTTTAAATGGTTACTTCATCTCGCTGATAATGAATGTTATAAGTAATAATCAATGAAAACGTGAACACGCTACTGTTTTAGTTTTTGAATTTAACTCAACAAAAGCATTAGAGACTCTCAAACTTTTCTGTCCACCCAGTGTCTCTATGCCACCCCGTATCCTGCCCATGGAATGCAAGGTATTGAAATAACTAAACGGTGCGTCGTTAGATATTTTAACGTCCACTTTTGAGGATCCTTGAAAGTATATAAATCATACACCGAGAATGATATGTCGAAGCCTTTTGTTTTATTTTTCACCGTGTGGTTTTCACATGAATGCATAAGTTATGTCCTCTCGTAATCCTCCAAAATAGACTCATCTCACACCGTCGAAAGCCTGCCCACGGCTCTTCGCAGCAGTCCGTTAATGGAAGAGGGACTCCCAGGGCCTCAAGGGGTCAGCGGGGCACCAGCGGGCTTTCCCCTTCCACTTTAGTCCATCTCTACTTTTCCCTTCCAATTTCCACCTTGATCGTCGAAAAAGAACGTAATTCTCCTCTCAACCGCTAGTCTCCCCTCCCCCGGTTTGCTCCCTGCTCCCTCCTCAAAATACACCTAAGATTCCACCCCACCTCACCCTTCCTGGCCGTGACTCAAGGTGAATCCCGCAAATGATGACATTTTACACGCTATGAGATAAGAGGCAGACCCCTGGACATTTTTATATCTCGGGGCGGTGCTACCGTAAGCGATGTGTAATTTACTCTGCCGACACCAAATGGCGGGATGACCGGAGGGGGGGGGGGTCTTGGGAGAAGAGGAGTGAAAAGATCAGCAACGGTGGTAGGAGAAGATAGAGAATGAAAAAAGTTGGGAGAGGAGGAGCTGGACGGAGTCCAAAATTTAGTTCCGCAGGGAACGAGGCGAAAAGTCTTCCAAAAGGACGAGAGCACTGTGAATCCAAATCTTTCCTCGACTAGTTAGTTTTATTATTTCGTGACTTTAAGGGAATTTCTGATGAACCTTGAATATTGTACAGATATGGACGCTTATGAAATGAAAGCAACTTGAAAGGGCAGAAAAGTGAATTGTTAAGTATCAGCTAGGTTTTAATAACGATTTTTTTTATTTTATTTTGAATGACTTTAAATAAACAATAAATATCTAAGATCTTTCTTAGATCGAATTATCGAAATCTATCTAAAATATCTAAGATCCAAAAAAAGTCTTCTTACTCAATAAAAACCTATTGGCGAAAAAGTTTCAAAATTATATCACCATATTTATAATTTTACTCTGGCTACACGTTGCTAACATATCTTAAATTTTATCAATAATTAACCACGTTGAGTAGGATTCAATCAACCTCTCATATTCACCAGTACTCTCATATTCTATAGTGTATCCTTTTCCTGCGATTTTCTGTTCTGTGAATGAAAACATTCTATCCTGAAATTTAAGTGTTTATTATATTAGAGCCAAAACAATAGCATAACATTTTGCCAGGTTATATGCAATCCTGAAGAAAATTTGACGGTAAAATCTCCGTTACTGAGACGTCGTGAATATTATAACGTATTATTTTTTCTCAAATTATTTCCCTCATTCCCTCTCGAAAGACTTTCACATTTCCAGTCCTTCCGGCCCATCAGCTGTTTCCAAAACACACGAAACTACACCCGTGCAAATAAGCTCGGTTTCTCGAGCTGAAATTTGCCGTTCAAGCTTTGGGTGGGACACTAGGAGTTGATGCTATTGGGATCTAGTTTTCGAACATGGCCGCTCAAATCCCCGGCCCGCCTTTTGGCTCTCATTCCTTCTCCTCCCTTCCAAACCCGCCTCTCTTCTCCAATCCCAAAGCCCCCACTCCCTCTCCGAGGGAGTCCGCCCCCACGGTTTTCCCCCCTACCTCCTCCCCACCTCTCCCTTCATCCGTCACTCTCACTCTCTTTTTCCCACACCGTGAGCCCTATCCCTCCTTTCTTATACCCTTCCCGGCATGCCACTCTTCTGCTTCCCACACCGGTCCCCCTCCTCCTCCCGCCTCACGTTCTTCCCGTCCTTAATTCGGCGAGCGTTTCGCCCTCCCCCTTCCCCGGGTCCCGCACCCTCCCCCTGTCTCAACCCCCGCCTGTCACTCACCGCCCGCTCCCCTGCACCCCAACTCCCCTTTCCACTCTCTCTCTCCCCCCCTCTTCCATTTCCGTCTCCCCACCCACCCCCAACCCACTTTGCTTTGTTTGCTGACCACGCTGGAGAGTAGCCGAGCCAATGTTTTCGTGCCGATGAGCAATTATATTTCTCTCGGGGCTCATTTTCTTCGGAGACATTTTTTTCACCTCGAGAAATCCGCAAGGATGTTATCTCACCGGATTACATGGCGAGATAATTGCGACTCCGGGATGAGTTTTTTTGGCGTAGGAACTTATTCCAAGCGCGTACCCGTTTATGATTTCGTTCTTGGCTACCCTCAACCCCTCACCCACTTCATCTCTCCACCCCCCTATCTCCCACAGCGGGGGGTGGATTCATATGGCTGGGATCGTTGGGGAGTGGAGAGAGGCAGGCTGTGTTCGCCCCCTTTCCGCTTACTTCCCACCCCTCTTTACAGCCAGGATCTCTCCCTCCTCACCCCAAACTTCAGCCCCACCCGAGCCTTTCCCCATCCCGCTCCTTAACTCCCCATCACACCCAACCGAGCTCCACCCTCCCTCGATTTCCCAAATGCGAGGCTGCCATGGCGTCTGCCCGCACGAAGCACACAGCTCGGCGGCAGAATGCACAAGAACGCTTCCCATAGGTTTCCAACAGGCACATATCCCCCCTCCCACCCCAACCCCTCCCGTCGCAGGTTCTCCTTCCGGCTCCCTCCCACTTCATCGCATTCTGCTCTCTCATTGCGCGCACTCCCCCGTAATGAAATGGGCGCTTGTAACGAGATATGCTCTCCACGAGCAGTTGTTTACGTGAAACGGAAGGTTGGAGCCGTGTTTTTCTTCATAATAACGGATAAGCTTTGAATCAACCGAGAGAGGGAATCTTGTCCCATAAATTCTCTCTCCGATCGTCACGTTAGAGGCTCATGTGCGTTGAATGCATACAGTCACTTAGTGAATGCACGCTTTCACCGGATTAGGATTGAAGTTTGTCACCTACTGACGCATGATCCGTAAGTGAGTGTCCTGTGAACAGGATAACTTTCCAATAGTATCCTTGTAACTGTAATGAAAATTAAGTATCATGTTTTGTGGACAAGTGAATACATAAAGCAATAAAATGCTCTTTTTAAACTTGTAGGATCGTTCAAACACACTCATCATCACAAAGGCCCATCAGTGCTGTATTTGTGATTACTTTACTGGTGGTATCCGGGTAGGTTTCCTTGGTTTGGTTTTGGTTAGAATTATGAAAAAATCTCCACTGGCAGTATGAAGTTTCATTTGCTTTCCTTCTAATTTTTTTTCAATTTCAGTACTTGCCTCAGTATGGCTTATTTTCGTCTGAATGTCGAACCAATATTCTATGTCAAAAAGTCAAACCAGTATGTCTTATACGCTTATCATCCTTAATGTGCCATAATATTTTCTGATACTCGCACGATCTTTTCATTCATCCCCAACTCTCATGAATTCATGAACTCAAAATTATCTTCCTGCCACGGCAATGAATTTCAGTCCTTTTGGGTTGCCATTCAAAGTTCATCCCTCATATGCCTATGAAAGGCGGCAAAAGCCTAAATCATGTCACAAGAATTCCTTTCAAAAGGTCCGAACACAAAAAAACGACGATTTATATTCGTACGATATTTAGAATCGATGAACGATCGAGCATCCCTTTCACCGAAATAGTGGTCAATCATATGCCGATTTTCCACGGCAAAGCATTCGACACCTATTGACTGCTGCGGGATCGACCGTAACCTTTCTCCCCGGCACGCCTTGCGGTCGCCATGCATCTTGCATTGCGCTCGGAAACGCGATTACTATCATTCAATCGCGTGCTCAAAATCGACTATTTTGACGAAACCAAAAGTTGTCGCATATACTGCACTATCCTCCAATGCGGAGTTCCACCCGCCGCCGCATTGAAACCAGTTCAAGCGTGGGATAAGCAGCCTTTATCTGGTGCCCCCTGTCTGCATGAGGCAGTGGCGAAAGAGAGCCTTTCAAAGTAACAACGCGTGGGAGAGCCGAAGCAGGCATTGAAAGCGGAGGGACTGAAACCGGAAGTATATCCATTCAGGGAGATTCACGGATGCTGATCTTGCATAATGATGGTGACCGTGATGGCCCTGCATGAAATCCATTTCGGCGAGATAATTAATTTTCACATTCCTACCATTTTGCACTGTTCATGCATAAGCACATTACGACTTGTAATAGAATTTTTATTCTTCTTTAAATTCATGCAATCTATTTTATAGAGGGAGTATCCTTGGAAAAATTCACGAAATATTTAAACAAAATTTCATGAGTGTGCTGAATAACCTCAAAGAATTTTATAAATTTTGTAAAGAAACACTTCTTATTAGTTCATCGTGATGCGATAATTGAAAAAAAAACTAAAATTAGCCCTAGAAAGTGTCCTGGGTGTTTTCCTATGTAATGGAATAAAATGTCTTATGTAGTGTAATGTCCGTATTTATCTCTTTCGCAGCATCTATTTTTAGTCTTAATGTGGTAAAATTTCTCTCCCTAACAAGTAGTTTACTTAGGTCCTCGGCTGTGGTTCTAGTTGATCTTTATAGCCTCGTTTACGCTATCTGAAAAAGTTCATAAAGTCAGAATATTAAGTTTCTTAAATTCGTAGATAGGAATTACTGCGTAAGCAGTGGCACCGCATGAATTTTAATCAATCAATTATAACAATTTTGGTGGCCAACAGCTTTGTATTTTTATTGCAAAATTGATCATGTTATTCAAAAGTATATGAAATTAAAAGGCCTTCGGGAGTTATTGCGACATGTAATTGTACATACTAATGTACCTTTTATTAGGTTCTTATTTAATGCTATGCTACGCACCATATACTTTGTTTAACGTTCAATAATATATACTCTTTATTTAAGATCTTGAGTTTCAAAAATGATTTTTTATGGAGTAAATAAACATGGATCTGTGTTTGAAGATTCGTGAGGTAGAAAAATTGATATTAAATAATGATGTTTCCCAGAAAATTCAGTTCTTTCCTATTTACTAGATCAGGAAGAATCGCTGATGGAATGCTTGTCAACTTATCTTCTGCGAAAGTATTATCATATTCTGCATTTTTCACGCATATACAGTGCAGGAACAATGTTTACGGTCATTTTTTTCTTAGATCTTAACAGAACCTAAGTGTTTCCTACCTTCTCATTTCCCTTCCTCCTCCCGACAAGCAAACCTGCAGTAATACCGGGCCCGGCGGCCGTGTAGGTACGTGGTGCACGCGGCATTAGCGCTCCCTCCACGGCTCGAGGGAAACTTCGGATGATTCTTGGCATTCCCCGTGGGGTGGCGCCAGAGAGGTCATGCGGTTTGCGCGAGCGTGTTTTGGTTCTTGTAGGCGTCCGTCCATCGGGCCTGCGGAGAGAAGGGAAAAGGGGGGGAGGGAAGGAAGCGAGGGAACTGCATGCCGAGCCGAAGCGCATGTGTGCCCGCGCGCGATAGGGTGTGTGAGTCTGCACGTGTGGGCGGTGAGTCGCGGAGATGGGGTAGGGAAGGCGCCACCTGGTACACAAACGGCAATGGGGCACCTCGCCGGCGTCGTGGTGGTGCGGGGGTGTGCGAGAGCAGGGTTTGCTTGACGACGGGCAAGAGAGGGAGGGAGAAGAAGCGCGAGGGAAAGGGGGACGTAGAGGGAAGCGAATAGATGGAGAGAGAGAGAGTGTGCGCGGAGATGGGGGAGGGACGCGGGGGATAGAACTCCCTCCGGTGACGGCAATATCATCGAGTGCGCTGAGCGATCGTCGATTGATTCACACCTGCTTCATCCACGAGGGGCTGGGGAGGCGGGTGGGTGGGCGGGTGGATTTTCGTGTGGAGGAGGGTGGGGACGAGGATTGTGTGGGTCGAGGTGGTTTGACGCTAGGCTCGTCCTGCGATCGAGTCCTCAGCTTTTCCCACCCCTATGCACCCCCACCCCGCCCAGCGGTCCGACATCCCCCAACCCATCCCTCTCCCCCTCTTCCGTCTCTCGCCCTCTGCGGGAGAATGAGTGAGCTGTGGGTTGTCGTTCGACGTGCTGGCGGCAATTTCAGGCGCCCCCACCACTCGCTCTCTGCTCCCACTCCTTCCAAGCACTCCCCGCTTCGATCCCGCATTCCGCCCCGCTTGCGCGACCTTCCCTTCACCTCCTCGTTCGCGCAACCCCCTCACCGCGCCGCCATGCCGTGTACCCATCAAACACACCCCTTGAACCTCTCCTCTCTCTATCTCTCCCTCTATCTCTCTCTCTTCATCTATCTTCTCCCGTCTCTCTTCCTCCACGTCTGATTTCACTCCGAGTTTCCCATGCTACCGATCGACAAGGGCGATCAACCCAACAGGGGTCCAAGGGAGATTGAACAAGCGCCACATCTCTTGTTTGGGGTCGAAAGGCAAAACGGGGAAGCAGCGTATCCCTTGTTAAGCGCTGTTGCTATCTCCTTTTTTCCCCTTTGCTTTGTCTGGCTCCACACTTCTCATGCCACACGTGCGACTCCATAAAATATTTAGTTACTCCATTTGATGGATTGCCTCTCGCCTCTATTTTTGTATCAAGGGTAGAGTTTTCGAGTACCACAGCACTCATACGAAGGTGGGAAAGAAAACCTTTTGCTTGATTCATCCAAAGAGAAGATGGATTTGCTCCTATTTTTACAAATGTAAATATTCATCAGGTGCAATATTGGTTTGAATTCCAAAAAAATCATTTCCTATGTAAGAAAAATCATAGAATTCTAAACGATCCCTTTTGATACATTCTAGAAAAATCAATAATATTGCATTGATTGGTCCATAAACCTATATACATTGTAAATGCTAAATCTTAAACTTGGCAATGCTTCTCTTTGCGTAAAACATGGGTCTCTGCGGACATCTCCAGTGTTCCTGAAGAGCAGATCCTCCCTGCTTAAGAGAAAAACGAGAAAAAGGGAATGAAAAATTTCTTTTCATGAAAACTCGAGGTGTAGCTCTTATTTCAAAGAAGGATATATTTTTCAAGCAAATGCGTCTTTCTTAGAAACTCCCAGGTAAAAACATCCTCGTCTAGCTTTCAGCTGTCACCCGTAAACTTTCTCTTTTTCTTTGTCCATTGCGTAACTTTCTACTCAGGTGACACTCCTCTATTCCCAGTACCTGAGCCTGCAAGGAAATGCGACCTCTGTATGCGCCGTGCGCTCGTCTTTTGTCCGGGCACCAACACACCCCCGCCCGTTCTCTTGCACACCCCCTCTGCTTCCGCGGTAACCTTCTCAGCTGTACCAACTTGCCAACCGCCGCTTCTTTAAATTGCTTTCTCCGTCGCACCCAACTCTGCACTAGTTTCGCAGGGGGACAAACAATAAATTTGCAAAACCTAAACCTTCACGCTGCATTTCTGCTCTTTAAAACATACCGAAGAGAGCGGCACAGGCATTGAAATGATCAAGTCTTCTCCAAGCCATCGAAGAAGTTATTGCCTAATAACCGTAGATATAACGGAATGAGGAAAAATGATGAATCAAATTTAGAAAAAAACGAAACCTGAGGGTAAAAATAACAAGAGGAATTTACGCAAGGGTTTCTTTTGCCATAATATAGCATCTAAGCAGAAGTTGTGGGAAAACTTGAAAGTTTTACAAATGTTTTAAGTTCAAAACAGTAATATGTTGCACAGAAAATCATGTCTTACAAAATTACGAGATTTATTCAGTCGGTATTCACTCGCATACATATAAATAAAGAAGTAAGAAACTTTGTTTAAGCTTGTATCCTTTTTATTGATTGATGATTTGTATGATATCGTCAAATTTTAGTTCTACGAAAAAGTAAATGTAATATTTCATATTTTTACCAAAATATATTCAGTAGATACAGTAGATGTTGTAAAATATTGCCAGTTTCTGTGTTAAGCCCTTATTTATATTACGTACATACTATTTTCTCCTGTCGCAAACTTTTTTTATACGATATAAAAGTAAAGAAGCACAAAAATAGATGGATAATTTAAAGCCTTAATACAAATCATATAATAGATTGCATTTCAGGATGGATATGCGAACACGTACAATGTATTCTGTATCTTCACTTAAATCTCAATTTCAACGCAAGGAAGTAGTTTCTATATAGTGGACAGTGATACATATGCATTTATTAAGCGCCCATTTCGGAGATCAGAGGCGCATTTCTCGAGCCTTTAATCTTACCCACCGATAGAGATACGTCCGTTCCGTTTGACTGCAGCCCATGCATTACGTAGCATCTGTCATTTTTCAACCTTGCCAATGCTTTTATTATAGCCATCTTATCCCTCGCCTTCGCTCCCTTCCCCCATTCCCTGTCCATCGGTCCCACCCTCACACTTCCCTCTTTCTCTTAAATTCGTTTCTAAATTGCCCGTCATCCTTCTTACTTTCCCTCGGTTCCCACAGTGACCTCAAGCCGCCTCCTCATTCCATGATACCCTCGGTACCGAGTGAAGACGCGCCGAACCGTAATTAAATAAAAATGGTTCCAACGTTGGTTGTGGCAAGATAGAAGGGGCGGAAGCGAAGACTGCTATGTGAGAAAGAGAGGGAGGGAGTGGGTGTGGAATTGGTAGCGGAACGCTAGCAGGGAATGGTGCATAGTAGTGGGAGTGAGGGGAAGTTTTTTGGGAATGGGGGGATAGGGTAGTTGGAGCTGAAAGGGCCGAGAGGGACGGGGAATGGTGCTGGGACAATGGCCGTAATTACAGGACTCTAATTAGTTAACTACCCAGAAAATTGTCTGAGGCGGGAGCGCGAATAAAGGGCATTGCCGTGGGACGTGGAGCATGTGCGTGCGTTTGTTGTTTTGTGTGTTTGCTCTGAGATGTGCAGTGGGTGGCGGGGTGAGCGTTGTAAGCGTCGCGGTGGGAATGGGGGAGTTGGAACTTCAAAGGGCGTCGATTGGATGGAGACGAACGATTGATGCGCGCGGGCAGAGTGGGGCCCGGAGAGCAGAGGCGGGTATCTCAGGGAGCGAGATGCGGTGTGGGGGACATTTTTCACAATTAACGTAATTACCCGGCCA
Organism: Hetaerina americana; assembly: GCF_022747635.1. Taxonomy (NCBI): domain Eukaryota; kingdom Metazoa; phylum Arthropoda; class Insecta; order Odonata; family Calopterygidae; genus Hetaerina; species Hetaerina americana. The sequence goes on along the minus strand of NW_027286874.1, from coordinate 96,946,923 downwards.
CTCGCACAGGATGAATGATATGTTCAGAAACTCATTTCAATCATGTAAAAATGTAAAGTTAATTAGAATGCTGGTATTTAATCATTTTAGTGTCTATTTAAAAATTTTCCACAGTTTGATTTTGAAAATTATATTCCAACATACGACCGCTTTATCTAGATTTCCTTTAGTCACGGATTATTTTTAATCTTTTTATTAAAAATGTATGACTTTTTGAATAAGAATTAAAAAAATTTAAGAACTATTCAGGGCCACAGGAAGTACATGTATAAGTTTAAAGAAGCTTTCGCTTCCTATATTGCTCAGATAATTTCTCCTATAAGGTTAGGGGTAAGAATTTGAGGGCATGATTCAGGTTATTACTGGAGTATACATTTTCGTCTTTTACTGAATATATTAAAATAAAAAAGCACGTGCAATAAGTATAAGGTGAGTAGCGACTTCCAAATGTATCAGTAGTTCTCAGCGTTCTTGATTCGTGCGACTCTGCAGGGCAGTTGCCATGATGGCAACGCAGCCTAAACATAGTGATACCACTGATCATTAAAAATGGGAAATGTTTAGCAATCAGATCAATTAAGAATTTTCCGGGAGGAGTGGTTTTCATATATATTTATTCATTCGACACCGTTTTCAGTAATATTTATGTTTTTAAGCTTACTTCACTCCGACGCCTTGGTACTAACGTGTACTCGTAGTTCGTTTGGTTTGGTAAATTCTAGCTGCGCAAGTACGAATAGAATTTAATATATGCCGTGCTGTATTCTTCTTTTCCTCATAGGCATATCTTGAAATTGAATTTAAAACCTTGCCATTTTATTACCAAGTTGAGTTTAAAAGAAAAAGCATAAAGAAAGGTGCAACTGAAACATTTTTATCAGCAAAAATATTTATTTCATTGGTGGTGCTTTTTCTGTAATAACTTAAATAATTCAATATATTTTTGCAATGTTTGATAGATAATATAAAAACACCTCTCAAAGGATAATCTGATAAGACTTCTCTTGGTACCAGCGGAAATGGAACTTTCGAAGTATCAAATCCATCTCGCTTCCTAAGGAGTCACACTCTGCCAGATGAGAAACAAGCGAAATTAACAATGGAGACGTGGGCCCGCATACCTCCTGTCTAGGGGGATTTCGTCGTGCGATAATTAAGACACATTCCGCCGTGTAGTCTCCACGTAATCTCTCCCTTTACCCACCCACTTTGGCCCCGACCTTTTCTCCTACCTCCCTCTCCCATTTGAGGGGGTTACCCTAACACGAGATACCTCCTCGGGAAATTTGAGCGCCTGCATTATTACTACGAGGACAGCGCCAAGGCAGTCGTGTGGGGGATCATGACTCGTAAATTTTGTGATCCATAATGTATCGTTATCCTTAAATGGTGTGGTTTTCAAAAGAGAAGGAACGGTTTGAGAGAATTTCCGTAGAGGGCTGACGGTTTCTATTGCGGCCCGCAAGTAAAACAGTGGATATGAACAGTTGAGAATGGAAAATTACCATGAGGATGGGAAACTCACGAGCTTCAAAACCGGTCTGGTAAAAAAAGAAATTCGTCACTGGTAACCGTGAATTCTAGTCTTCGGTAAAGTAGAGGACCCCATTTTCCTCCTGAATTTATTCCGCATTTCAGAATGGAAAATATTTTCGTGATATTCCCACTGGTCTTTCAACTTACGTAGGTATGAAGTATTTCTAAATAGTGGCGTATTTGATTGCATATTATTGTATGCATCTGTCTATTACTCGATCTCTTGCTTTCTCCGTTCATTTCCGACCACTACTTCGTACTCCATCTTCCTCTTTGGATCCCCCATCCTCCCAATTGAGGCTCCGCCCCCAAATCTATCTCTTCCCCTGCCTTTCTTCCCGTGAAATGACTTCATTTTCTGGTCCTGTGAATCCCCAGCTTTGCGTTACGTCATGCGGTTTGCCCTCTCACCCCCAAATAACAATCATTCCCTCCCGGGAATAGAGCAACACCACAGTCTATCCCTCAACCTTCACCCGTCAGCCGCAATCAATGCGATCCGGTTGCTTCGAATCCTTTGCAACGTTTCTGTTGTGCCTCTTTTCCGTAGCTTTGTAATTAAAACTTAGATAAAATGACAGGGCATTAGGTCATACGTATCCATCTGGACTTGTTTCCTCTTATAAATGCCTTCAGTCTCATCTTTTTCATTAAGCTTATATCGTATCTACAGTTATCAACCCAACGGTTGGTTTGATCAGCGATGGTAAAGCTGACTCAATACTAAGTCCAGTATTGCGTGAAATACACATTGGTGTAGAGCAGCTAATTTCTTACAATAAATTTTGAACTTGTTCATATTATTCAAACAGACAAAGCATCGAAATGAGTGTTTTATTTGTGGCAGTTTTGAATTCACAGGTAAATCTGTGTCAAAAAGCAAAATTTAAAGACGCGGCGATTAATTTGGAGGTATCGTATAATTTAATCTGCGTGTTTTAAAAAATGAAACATAATGCAAAACCAAAACTTTGCTGAAGCATAAAATACTGGCGAAAGAAATAGTAATATTTATGCTAATAAATTTTTATTAATACTTATTTCACTGCAAGAAAGGTCTATAAACCATATTGTGATTACTTTCAGGAACATTTGAAAAATCTTCTCTAGATGTGTTGCCTTTAATTTATAAGCATTGAATAATAATCTTACAATACAGAAATAATACAATTTTGTCGAAATGCTTATACTATTGCGGGCGAAACATTTTGCATATTACCTTTCCAAGTTATAATAATTTAAAATTATTTAATCGTTTTTCTTTTACATTTTTCACTTTTTATGATGGAGCCATTGAAATCTGGTATTAATATAAATAATAATGTCATTGATAATAATACGAAATGTAGTGCTAAGCTTATATTATACGAGAAAGCACGTATTTTTTTTCTTTTCTTTATCCTCAATGCATGAGTTACTCGTGGCGAATCTCTCAGACTAAAATTAAACCTGCATTTTCAACTTCCATCTCCATTCCCACTGAAAATGTTTTCGACCCACCACCATTTCTCCCACGGATTGGATTAAACACTGCACTCCTATTCCAAAGACTCGCTCTGACTGACACCGATTCCGTATTCATCGCGATAGTGTGTCCAACTCCGACCCCCTCCCAACTCAACCTCACCCCCTTTGCCCGCCTCTCCTACATGCTCACCAGCCCACCCCCCACTCTTCCGATTCGATTCCATTTCCTCCATTAAAGAAAATCTTCCGAGTTCCGTGCCGAGAAAACATGCACCGCCCAAGTTTCTCGTTCTCTCGGATTCGCCCCTTCCCACCCAATCTCTCTTCCCCACCTATTTTCCCTTGCTTCCTCTCTCTCCTCCCAGTAGCCATTCCCTCCCTTCCCCTTTCTCCCTATCTTTCCGACTTTTCTCATTTTTTTTCGGAGGAAATAGCTCGCTCCAATTCTTCGTGCCCAACCCTACGACACGCCCTTCCCCACTCCTCTCCTCCCTTCCCTCTCTCTCGCAAGCTTTCCGTTTTTGTCTCCCATATGCTGAGAGAAAATCTGCTGTTCTAAGCAGGGAATGGCAATCTAAACGAAATGGTAGTCAAAACTAGACAAATTTCGAAGGGAGAAGAGAGAAACGAATCCAAGGAGCGAAAATAAAGGGAAAAAAGGTACCGCAGATGTAAACTGAACGAAATCCTTACACGAGAATAAACAAACAGGTATATTCTTCAATTTTCATTGCAATGAGGATGGAATTTACTTCTAAGACCTTTTGAAGCAGATTATTGCAACATAATATGAATAACCATAAATAGTGACGCATTCCGTTTACTGTATTTTTCAATATTTTCGTTAAAATAAATTTCAATAATCACTTGCATGTGGTAAATTGCATATTCATAGTGATTTTTGGATGTTTAAAATTCAAAAAATGTTGTCTCTAATCTAAACATTGACATAATTTTCACCCCCGCTCTCAACTTCTGAAACTTAACGTAAGAAAAATCAGGTGTAAAGTATTCCTTTCGTTCAGGAGGACTATATCGCCATGTTTCAGGGTTGTAATTAACACGTTATAATTAAGTAGATTTTCTCATTGTTAATGAGATGAAACGAGACAGAGCATTTAAATGTTCATTTCACACCCGAGACGAAAAAGCCTCTTTCCATTTTGGTATCATTCCTAATTAAAGGATTTAACATCAAAAATTAGCCCCAGTAAACCTCCTACACTCATATCCGCTCCTACAAAGCTGTCAAATCATTTATTTCCCACCGAGTGCTTACCCGGTAACCAATATTTTAGCGTTTACTTCACAGCCATTTCTTTCAGTGCCCCGAGTAGACGTACACCCACGACTATCTTATGAGTCTCTCCTGTTGGCTCTTTCAGAATTGAGTACCGCGGGTAATCCCCAATGGACGTGATTGTACCAGAAATTATTTTCTCCCATTGTGAATATTAGATTTTCAATCCCTCTGGGGTAATTTGGAGAAACGACCGTCTTCCCTGGTGTATAAGACTACGAAATACTTAGAGAACCGAGACGTAATACATAATATTCTATATATATGAACAATTTGCATTTAACCTGTTTAAATATCACTGCTATGCATTATATGCAACATATGCTGAAATATGTATTGATAGCATATTTCATCATGCTCCGCGTTTATTTGACCGAAAAAATTAACCTTCATCTAGAAAAAAGGTAAAAGATGCTAAATTTTCATTCCAAATAAAATTTTCCTGCTTAAGGCATATTTTCATTGTTTTCATATCAGTCTGTTAATGTAGGTATACTACATAACAGACCGTATTTGCCAACTTTACAATTAAAATATTTTATTTGAATTGCGTACACATAGGTGCCATGAATAGTATTTCTCTGTGTAGTATACGGCATTTAAATATGTTGAAACAATATTCATTCAAGCAAGCAACATCCCGTTATACTATAATGTTGATTTTGCTGGAAGAGCATAGGCACTCTTTTGACTTTTCTTCCCTAAGGATGTAACCTTAAAAGTGCATGTGTTTATGTATATATGGAAATATAAACATGGAAATAGATATAAGGAAAAGGGATAGGAACACACATAAAGGAAGAACGCAATGGATGTGGGGAAGGCGGAATCGAACGGATCACAAGAGTAAAAATATTTCCTTGACCGGGATTCGAACACCGGATCTTTCCATTTGCCGGGCGGATGCTCTTAACCGCTTGAGTTATCGAGGAAACGTAATTTACCCTGAGATCCGTGGGTCTAATATGTCGCCTAGCGCCCCGATTCTTTCGCCAAGAGATGACGTCAGGGGGCTGTTTCACCCACCATAGGAGAAATAGACACAACACACAAGAGGAAAGGCCCATGGGTTAGAATTTATACAACATCATACAGGAAAGGAACAGTGCGTTTCATGGCACGCATAGCCAGAAGAAAGAGATGAGCCACATTGGCCAAATACACATTCAAACAAAATCCCGTCATACGGCGAACAAATACTATACCCACACACATGCATACATACATACATATATGTATGTATGTCTATGTGTGTGTGTATATATATATATATATATATATATATATAAAGATACATACATACATACATACATAAACACATGCACTTTTAAGGAATATATATATATATATATATATATATATATATATATATATATATATATATTCCAGCCTACCTTTTTTCCCTTCCTCTAAGACCTTATCTTCTTCTTTTATTCCCCCATCCATGCCAGGACCTTTTTCATCTTCCCTCTTCCATATGTATTCCTTTGTTTCCTATTCACCTCCCGGCTCCATTTTACCCGCCTCCTTCCAAATCGAACGAGAATGAGACGGGGAGCAAAAAAAACGGGCGACGACGATTTTTCTCTCCCTTCGCTCCACTTTATTCACTTGTTTTGGTGCCTTGGATCGGCGTCACGACTTTCCAGAGTTCTCTTTCTGGGGTGGGGGAAACGATAAAAAAAATCGCATCTCAAACACGCTCCAGGCCCTTCTTTCCTCGCCTCTTAGGCTCTCATTTCGAAACCCGACCTTGCTTCGGTTTTCTCAAATTTTGCATGGAAATTTTCCCTCTCACCCAGAGAGGCGAACTTTCTCTTTGCGCAGAAGGGTAGAGTCGAAACTATTTTGCAATACGTAACTATTGCCATAATACTTTTATTTATTCTTTGACGTCTTTAGTTTTACTCGAGAAATTCATTGGATAAATTCCGGAAAATTGGATAAATACTATATAAGTTCTGCTATTGTATATTAACTCATTGTTCGAACGTTTACCATATTGCCTAAAATAAGGCAAATTCCTGATCACTTATTCGATTGGTAAGGGAGGTTTTACAATCATAGTAAATGCTTAGGAGAGGGCTATGAAAATAATAACTATTCCACAAGAGGTTGTAATAATAATAAGTTTTAATTTTGCTCAAAAATTCGCCACGAGGGCGTGCGACAGGGAATGCGTATGTAGACATGTTTCAACCCATGTAAGTATTTGGCGATAATTAGCTTCTTTTCCTTATTTATCAATCATTTCATTAGGGAAGACCAAAATGCCAACTGGTATTTTTTAACTTTCACGGTCGCAAATGGTGCGAGAGAAATAGGGTTTATCATATCGGCCTGCTGAGTAATAATTTCCCCCTAACCTCTTGTGGGTGTTCTTGTCTATTAATAGAATATGAAGTTAAAATCATCCTCTCTCTCTCTCTATCTCTCTCTCTCTAAGCAATAAACACACATGTTTATCTTTTTTTTTAGATCGCGCATAAAATCTTAGTCTTTACAATGGCTGCCAACTTGGCAATCTTGTTAAAATATTACGCTTTTTTCAATTATTACGTTTTTTCACAAGACTGTATTTCTCAATTTCCCGTTATATGCATAAATTGGTTCTTCCTGACCAAGTTTCCAATATATATACGAGCGCTTAATGTACATAAGGTCTAACTTGTTCAAAGCAACGTTTCTCATTGTGTTCAAATAGGCACATTCTTTTGATGATTACAAGTGTCTGTATTACAAATTCCAAGATTCCTCAAACGTGCTTTCTCTCGAATTCGTCTCCAGCGTAACGTTAGGGAACACTCATAACACATTAAAATGAAATGATTAAAAATGAAATAATTAACTTTTTATTTCCATACAGTTTGAGAAAATGTGTAAAATTACAAAGTTGATAATTTCTTTTAATTTAAATGTCCTTTCTCTGTATTAGATCTGATGATTTTCAGTGAATATTTTTGATCTCGTATTCATTTAGGTAAATTATGAAAACTGTTTTTGACTCTTCATGAAAAGATCATTGATTATTTATATGTAATGAAAACATTTTTAAAGAATTCTTCTTTGATTCAGTTTGATGTTCTAAAGTTTCCAAGGCCCCCATTATTTAACCAAGGAAAAGTTATTCTTTTTCTTTAAGGACAATCAAAGAAATCTTGCGATGTCATGCAAAAAGTCTGAGGGTGAATTAATAATGCCTCCGAAGTATTTCCGTTTGAAAAGTGTTGAGAGACTTACATATATATGAATATATTAAAAGACTATTATGTGGTAATAAGGCTTGATTTTTCATTTCCCTTAGAAAGATAAGTTAATCATGGATATCTTAGCTTAGATAATATTAGAAGTGACTTCCTAACTTATACTCTCTTTATAGTCCTTGCTAACCCAAATATCCAACATTTTATGACCTCTGTTTACTCCATGAATAAAGGAGAAACTAATGCTACACCGGCTACAAGAGCCAGCAATAAATGTTTGCGTTGACATGCTTTCGGACAAACTCAGTGGGAATAAGTGAACGCGATGCCCGTGACATCCTGTACACGGGATTCGGTGCCCCGTCCGTGCTGTTCATTACGCTGCACAGAAGACCTCCCGCCTAACAACACGCACCCTCCTCCCTCCGTCCATCCCTGATCGAAGTAAGCAAAGAGCAGTGCTTTAGTGCGACCAGGTGACCTGCAGATTGAGGAGGCGATTTTGAACGGGGCAACGAACAGTTCGGGATAAGCGATTACCCTTGACGCGGGTGCGACGTGAAATGAAGCCCCATGGCCATTGCGCGAAAGAGGGAAGCGGAATGCGACGACATCCATGCCGGCATTCTTCGTCTTCCCTTCTCCCTCCCCCACGATCCAAATTTCTATCCCTCTCTTCCTATTATCTCTCTTTCTTTCCTCCTCCTCCGAAGGCCTCCCTCCCATCTAAACGATTCCTACCTCCTCCTCCAAGCGGGCCCCTCCTCCTCCCCCTCCCTTCACCTGCCACTCATTCTCTTCCACGGTCCGCATTCCACTCAGCCGCACGCTAGTTCGCCGCCTCACCGGGCGGGGGCGCCGTCGGCGAGGCGGGTTGGGTGGGGGAAAGGAGACTGAGGCCGGTCACGCCAGCGTGGAAAACTCGGTCCCGCCGTCAGCTGCTGCCCACGGCCCCCCTCTCATTATATTCCGCCCTGCTCCCCCTCCCGCCCGCCACCTCCCCCGCCGAATCCGCACCGTCCCTCCCCCGAAGCCACCTCCCACCCAAATCTTCTTTCCTTCATTCCTCGCTCGCCCCGTACAACTTTACCTACTTCCATTGCCATTTCCCGCCGCCTTGCGCATGATGTGCCGCCTTACACTCACCCCTCACCCTTCCCCTTTTTGCGAGCATATTTATTATCGCCCTGCCCCCCTCTCCCCTCTTCTCCCTCCGTCGTCCCGCGAACGTCTCCTTCCTTATATCGTCGTCGCCCTCTCTCGCGTCTACCTTGGCCCATTGTTACATCATATCCGCTTTGCCCCCGTCCCCTCCCGACACACTCGCGGCACGGGAGTCCCGTTGGTTATTTTCCACAACGCCTTCCCTCCTCCTCGCCTGGCGGTCCCAACAAAAGAATTGCGCCGCGAATGGCTTATTTATTACCGGATTATATCGTTTGTTTTTTGGGCGGTTTTTATGTATCGGCGAAGGGAAGCGGGTCCCTTCCGTGATACGGAAATGACGGTAACTAATCACACGCGGTTGAATTTCTTTTTTTTCCCTCCCCTCCCTCACCGCGCGATGTCTTTATCGGAGACATCTGTCTCAATTCGCTTCCATTAACGCCTCTTTTCGCCAATTACGGCGTCACAGGATAGATTCTTTTTAGTTCCTCTTCCATTTAATTCTGATATACCGCTGGAAGAGTTCGTGTTTTTACTCGGCGAAGTCCATATGTTTTGATCAACATTGTGTATTTTAATACGAACATCAGCAATACAGGACTTATTCACTCTAGCGGATGGGAGGAATTAAATGCTTAATTTCTAATCATATTCATACGGATGTAAAAGATACATTTTGGCGGAAGGTTAAACTTAAATTGATTCCGTCAGGGACTGATATAAACTCCAAATTTATATCGAGTATTACGAGGACCCACAAAATTCGTGCATCTGAAGAATCGCGGTATGGCAGAAAGCTGTTTTGTTCGAAGCTCAAATTTGGGACCCAGCCAATTAACTAATTGAGGCAAACATGAGATAAATAATTGTCTTTAGTAAATGTTACTTAGACCGATATTGGATATGTGAAGGTTAAACATGAGTATTGCGCGCAAGTTTCTTATCTAGAACATTACTAAAATAGCAGCACGATACGAATCTGAAAGCCGGATAGGGATGCATTTTCGGTTAATTTTAATTGATTTACCTTAGAAAATCCACAACTGAATTCGCATATGTGTTAAGATATAATGCCCTTCAATCGATACAATAATTATGATGAATTTGATCCTGATCTACACAATGCTCCGCAAGGGCATGTGTCAGTGCACTATGCATATATGCAGAAATATTAGCTCATACATGCATTTGAATGTATATAGAGCTATTATACGAAACGTCTCGTGCGTATACATTGAGCAAGTCAATAAAAATCCTGCAGTACTTATTGTGTTCGATTTATATTATTAAATTATTGTGTTCAGGTAGGAAATCTTAGGTTCAATTCAATCCTTAGTTCAGTAAGAAGAATTGATGCTTGAATTTTTTCACAAAAATTGAAGCTCTGCATCATAAATATGTTTAATTATAATGAAAAATTATTTATGCATGCAAAAGTATAATATTTTCAGAAGGTTCGGATATATAACAAATAATGGAAAATCAGTAACAATGCCTATATGACATTGGATAGTAATGTATAATGCTCAATTGATTCATAGCTTAAAAAATGTAATTAGGGTAAGCTTTCTGATACACTGAAGTATTAAAGTGTTTGCTACTTGATATGATTCGGTATATCAGTTGGTCATATTATCCAATCATGTGCAGGAAAAATATGTATAGGCCTACCGATCAACAGACACCCTTGTAAACTTTCTACTAGCCGTCAAAATTACTAAATTTGCAAAAACGGGTATTATTTTTCATTTCATAAGCTCTTCGGTTTTATTAACGTATATTTATGTTTTTCTTTTGGCATCGTTTTGCCACTTGCCGTCATTAAATCCAGAAGGGAATGTGTATAAGATAGCTTGTCGAAACGTGCGGCTATATTGAGTTCAGCTAATTTAGGATAATAACATATCAGAAACATGATCCAATCACGAGGTTAGAGGAAGACTTGGAGCCCTGGAAAGATAGTCAGCATATTTAAAAATAGGAATATTTTGAGACGGCGTACGTGACCACCATTTTGATGCCATGCCGCGGCCATTGACCGAGCTTAGCCAACCAGCTGCCAGCCCCGACGGAGTCTCCCCCGTTTCCCAGCCGTCTACTTCCCCCCAGGCGCTCGCACAATGGAAGGACGCCGCAATCCGTCCTTCTATTTCCCGTCTTCCAAGTTCGTTACATTCGGTATTCGACTGCGTTTTGTGCACTGCTCAAAAAAATCATTGTCATTCTTTGGTATTCGTCAAGGTCCTTGGAGGGTAAGAAAGTTAGAAACGGTCGAAACCAGTGCGTTTGCGTTGAAGGGCGTGCCATTTTGTGGAAGGGAAGAGCTAGTCGATCCCGGTTGGAGGAACCGTAAAGCCGGCTCCCCTTATCCCGGCCAAGGCAGGCTCGCCGCGCCGCAGCCGTTATGGCCGCCTCCGCGGCATTCATACTACGAATTCTAGATCAAAGTTGCCTTGAAATGGATTTAGGTGGGAGACTAACTTATAGCTATAATCGGATAAAAGTAAGGCATAGTTTCAGATTACCAAAATTATGTAAAGCGTTGTTTTATATTATGAAATAACTGAAGTAAACTTTAATCCGTATTATTACTTGAGCTTGCATGAATCACGGAATTTATCACTGTCTTCGAACTCATAAATATCGAATATAAATACTGCTAGATTGCTTGTAAATCAATTTTTTGAATTTAAGTATTGTTAATTTTAAGTGGCATAAAATTATTATTATTGAAGAAATTGAAATGAAGTCGCATAGATGTATTTGGTTTTTTTTATATTACATTCGGTACACTCTTATGTAAGAGTCAATATAATTTATTGATTTCATCAATATCTCCTTAATCGCAGCTTTTCATATTTAAGACTAAAAATTATACCTCGAAAAAATGTTCACAAATATGTTTTGAATATTGATTTCAAATTGTAACAGAAAGTCCTTTAACAAACTCTCTTGCCAACTTTTGCGCAAATAAATATGTAGAAATATTGTTGGTAATTCCAGATGATATTCAGTGAAAATTTTGGCCTCCTTTTGATTTCATTTGTGTAGTAATATCCTTTCCAAACCCTTTTCCACATATTTCAAATAATATCGGAAATAAAGTATAGATATTTTTAATTACCATGGTATTGCAATGAGCCGATTTTTTAAAAACATTTGATGTGGTCTCGTGATAGCTTTAAAATTTAAAAAAATATTGTATTTAGACTTCATTCAAAAATGAGAACATAGCCAGTTTCTCATTGATTTTGTTTTAAAATAGCCGAAGAAGAAGGAGAAAAGATATATGTTTTGTGGTAACAATTATTGTAACGGGAATATTAAGTAACTTAGCTGCTGTTATATTTACCAGGTGCTCTCGATGACGCCTAATTATTGTGTAGGTATAATGTATTGAGAAATTTCTCCAAATAAATGAAAATTAAACGCTATAATTTTAAGAAGTAGCACATTGTCATGCGAGCCAATGTGTCAGCATTGATTTGGAGCAGCCTGTTGGAATGTATTTTTGTAAAATATTCTTCTCTTTCGTTGCATTAATACAACCACCAACACTCCTGAAACGCCTCTAAACCTAAAGCCTTTTTGCAAAAGATTTTGGTCAGCAAAACTCTTCCCCGAGTTTGATCATGACCATTTTCATGGAACGATTACAGAAGTTAAGCAATATATTTTACACAATTCAATCACCTATGAATCAATAATGTGTTAGATGATTTTAAATTGGTGTTTTTATTACATTTGCGGGCTAATATTATAATATTGAGCATTATATTTTGGTTTTGTTAGTAAAAATATAAACAAGGTGTTTTTCGAGATATTTTTCTATCCGTGTGGTAATGGTCAATTTTTTGGAAAAAAAATTCCCCGCAGTCTTCTCACAAAGTTTGTGAACTCATCGTGTACACTATCCGGCGTTCTTTCATCTCTTAATTCCCATTGTTTCTCTTAATCCTCTTCCGCCGTCCCTCCCTACTTCTCTCTCCCATATTATCTCTCTCCTCTATCCCCGCCCTCACCTATCCTCGCTCGTTCCCTCCCACCACTTCTTGCAAGAGCTCCGGTTTTTGTCTTTCCCCGTGACCTCCCCCACGACCTCTGACCTGCTCCTTCTCCTCCTCTCCCGCTTTTTATCTCCCAAGTAAAATGTCAAAAAAGTAATTTGTGAGAAGGGCATTGGCTGATGGAGTGGGAGGGGGGGGGAGAATTGTGTTGGCCCAGGGTGGCCCACTCCCCATATTCTTACTCTCTCTCTCCTCCCATTCCCCGCCCTCCATCCTTAGCCCATTGTGACGAAATAAACTCCCACTCCCACTCTCTATCACCCCCTCGCATCTCTCCCCGGGACACTCCCTGTCCGTCCACGAAATCCATTAGCAACGAGAACGGGAGTAATCCCCCTAGTTTTTGAGTCCCTATTCCCGCTGCCGTATACACCCTTTTGCTTACCGCTTTTTTTTACCTCACTAACACATTCCGAAACAAAGGTCTCCTCCTCCTCTGGATGAATACATGGAAATAAGAAAATCCTCTTCTTTGGGATGATTAAAAACGTCTATTTTTTTCGCTGGCAATAGTCTTTTCCTCGTTTATATGCATCCGCCCTTTTAAGAATCTTCTCACCCTTTTGTCTTTGCGTTCCTAAAGAGCGAAGAGATCCGCGTCGTTTAGTTCCTCTTTAATTAAGCTGAAAAATGGCCGCCACTCGATCCTTCGCCAACCCCTTCCTCGGACAAGAGGCCATCGGATAAATGGCGGAGCAAAGCTCGGGCTTTAATTTGCCCCTTGGCTCGAGTCCCTATTTTCTTGTACTGTTTTGAATTCGTCGAGAGTCCGTTTTTAAACCAGCCTCACTCCTCGCCTAGCATTTAATAATGAAGATTTCTCTGGCAACCCGCAAAGTGCACCCCTGGTTACATTTTGCGCTTGATGTAATTAAATGCATGCAAGGTAAGCTCATTTTCGGTGCAATCAAGACGTGGCCGATGTGTTAAGTCCGTTGTCGCCATCAACCATTGCCGACTTCGCCCTCTCTTTCCCAGTTGCCACATTTCTCAACGGCCAGCCTTTTCCCCGAATAAGCTCTACGTATACATATACTACCTACCCACTGTCCCTTCTTTGCCTCTCCGAAGCCCTAACCGTTAGCGGCAAAGCAAACCTTCTGGAATGTCGATTGGAGAACTTGCCTTCCCCCCAGTTTTTTCCTTTCCTTTTGCCCTCACGACCACTCCCACACTTTTTCCTTTTCCTTTCTCGGAGCTGAATGACCTCAACGGTGAAGGTCATCTGGATACATGCTAACATATAGCAAAGCAATATTCATGCTCGTCGCATGGCATCCTCCAAGAGCACACTCTGGGGCTGCATTAGTACTAGCGGCGGCGGACTGCGTTGTTTCCGCAGTATGGGTATTTTGTTGTTTCGGGCTAAGAATTACTAACCTACAAGGTGAGATTATATCAATAGCAAGAATTCAGGATTATTTCAGAAATGCCGCAAGTGAAAAGACCGCTCAACATGACTTGTAACGTGTAACCAAAATTATTTAAATTCCGGATGTAAGAAATATCCGTACCAGTTGATGAAAATATTGCGGCTATAGTCAACTATTGTAAAAATCATTGGAAGATCTTAATGTACACAAAAATGGAAGACGTTTAGGTTACTTAAGTTTCACTGGCATTGTTTTGGTCCAAGTTAAGTTTCTAATTTTCCCAAGAATTAATGTATCTTTCATCAAATTCTATCTCAACTAAGTTGCCAAATGAGATAGAATACACCAGCATAATAATTTTTCTTATTGCCTGCATGGGTATCTTTATTTTTTCCATGGTAATAGAAAATGATTGTCAAGGGATTGAGTTAAGGCTACTCAGTGCATGCATTTCCTATTGGTAATGTACAAGGACATCTATTTCAGCATTAGTGTTCGGTATTTCTGTAGGGAGTGGAATATATACATAGTAACAATTTGTCATACTAAACTGTTCGTAATATATGTTTTTAAAGTGAAATTGAAATAATCAAATTTTTTAGCATCCAGATACTTAATGATTGGAAAAATGCGGGTTACATTTTACTTTATGAATCGCCCAGTAAAAATAGTAAGGCTGCATAATTAGGAATTATGGGTGCCCAATATTTACACGTACACACTAATTTACGTAGTAATTGGCATTACTTGAAACTACGAATAGGTTTTTGCCTTTTTAACCAACGGTGAAATCATCAAACAACCGCAAGAGATTTATTTCCATTTATTGACGACAAGAGACCTCGTTATATACATACCATACAGTCGGAGCATATGAATTGAAAATAGATACTTATGTCCTAATCATAGTAAGTCCCTTAATTGATAGATCGAGATTAGCATGGAAAGGGTTTTAGTAGGCATCGGATGAATCCTAGCGGGTGAGATCAATTACTATAATTACCTCGTCTCGCGCGCAGATGATGCTCGTACTCAATAATGGTGCGACTGTGTGCACAGATAACAAAGGGGCATCAAACTCTATTCGAAAATGAGGGTAATCTCAACGGGAAACTTAGCGGACATAAATCACGCACCTGAATACGCCAAACAACCTATCTCCATCTCCCCGAATGGTATTGATTTTCCATTCCTCTCAAGACTTATCATCAAATGTAAACAACTATGAACGGTATTTGAGTAAGTGATTAAGGACATATTGACTATCTTCGTAGGAACCCCCTAATATTCTATAGGATAGGTTCAATGAAATTCCTAAAACAAGTAAACATTTTTTATATATGCTATAGTTAAGGCGATGATAGCACATTCCTCTATGTGTATGTTTCCATATCATCTCTAAGTATTGCGTAATAATATTTTCAGTGGAAGACTATAAATTTTGGGGTATCATAAACTTCGGTTAGATAAAAGAAATTGCTTCTATCTATGTATATTTATAATATTTTCCTAACGAAATTGCAAAGAGAGAAAATATGGAATTTGTTTTTATATATTTTTAATGTATCTTTCTTGAAGATCCATCAATAATTTAATTTTTTTCTATATGTTAATGTGAGATTGATCTTAAAAATACTGAACTAGTAATTTGAATTTTATCTAAAATATTGAGACTACTATAAGAGCTATACATAAATGATTCAAAAATGATAAAATGGGAGCTCCCATTGCCATCAACTGCCTTTCATGTTAATCTTATACCCATTTACTTTATATTTCTCAAAGAAAAGCGCTTTTAAATTAGGTCATAGTCAATGTTTTATTTATGAATGTATGGCTTTCATACTAGGCATTATCAATAGCAGTCTTTTCATAGTGACCAATTTGTCTTTTGTAGACGTAGTTATAAAGGCAGACGAGCGACATATATTTTACATTGATCAATCATCAGATATACATACATATCCTTGTGCCAACAATTGCTTTTAGCTTGTACAGGACTCTTTGAGTCAGAATGGCCTCCGCAGTAGGTGTATAAAATCTGAGACGCCTGTTTATACAGCCTGTCGGCATCACTCTTAGTGTGCCATTCTCTGCCGACGGACGATATGATCGAACCAAGCAGATCGAGACTGGTGAATGCAAAAAAGAGTTTATGTCCTTGGTGGGCGATCATTGATGGAACGAGGTGCTTCGCCGGGGCACACGTAACACGTGTGCTCCGAATCCTAACCCCATTACTTGAACGAGAAGGCCCCGCCGTTCACCCGCCCTCAGCCCTGCGCGTCTGGCAATCCAGCCGACTTAATCATGTACCCTCTCCCTCCTCGAGATCAGTGGACTGTGTAACATATCCGCTGGGGCCGTAGGACTGCTACCCATAAGCTATGTACACGTTCAATGCGCGTATTCAATACCAATTGGTAAAAAAACGATATGTAAGTAATGAAAGCCGAACATTGTACGGTGTTTTAGAGTTTCCTCCTTCGTTTCATCTCTGAAACAGTAGCGACATTAGTTAATATGAGAGAACATTTAGAATCTATAGAATACTTTATTCTATTTATGAAACTAAATACTAAGAAATGGCTAATGTAGATAAAAAAATATTTATTTTATAAGGTTAAAGGTTTAAGCTGATAATCATAAGGAAATGAATGCTATAAAACAACAAGCAGAAATATATTATATAGGCTAAGTCCACGCGCAATTGTCAAAAAAATTCTGATTGCTGTTTCCCTATTACTGGGAAACCTTCCCTATTCCCAGGTATTACTGGGCGTAGAATTACCTTAGACGAGGTGAAGTTTAATTTCGATGCGAGATCTGAATCATCTTCTAGCGGAAACGATTTTATTAATAGGAAATTATTACAGGTATCACCGTAAAAATATTCTCAATAGGTTTTAATTGAGCCTAACGTTCTATGTTCATACATTTTGAAACCTTAAATATGAGGTCAATACATCTTTCTCAGCCTCCCAAAATCATCTAAATATGAATCAATTTTAAGACGGTGCGTTAATTTACTGTTCTAAAGTTTTTTTTCAGTCTTAGTTTACATTGTTAGCTATTCAATAAGGTTTGGATTAGCCATATTAGAAAAATCTGATGTGAAGTTGTATAAATATGTATATGTCCTTTTTATGTATGCATACTATGAAGTATATGTTGCCACAAAGTGATTTTTTCTATGAAATATTCAATAAATTCTTTCGATGACATATTTGAACCATCTACCATTTGCACATAAGGACAGAGGTTATATTTATCACGCGAGTAGTAAATAAAAAGAGAAATTTCCTTTGTCAATAAGTATCATGAGTTTCACGGCATTGGTTCATATTCTTTGGCAGCGTGCAATGCACGCATGAATTGTATGCACAATTGCAAATACATTTAATTTTATTTGTAATCCATGTCAATTCCACCATTAATCTCTACGAGATAACATTTCCAATTATATGCTGAACTTTTCTGAATACCACTCAGAACAAAACAATTTCTCGAACGAATTATTTCCATTATGACTACAGTCGATTTGGCGCTCCTTTCGTGCGTAATCGTAAGCTCAAAAGCCCTGCGTTCGCTCTTATCATGTGGCATCTGTTTGTTACATCGGCCGTTATACGCGCAATTAAAACCTTGCACGAAATCCAGCGACCCGTGGGGTACATTTCAGTGCGCGGTGAAAGAGACCTCGGCTTTTCACCAGGTCCCTCTTCGCGTTATTCGGCCGGAAAGTGAAAAGGCAGCGTTTTGTTTCCACTCCCTGAGCGTCGCTTCAAAAAAAATAAATATATACGTGCGTGTAGCGACGATGCACACGGAATTCACTGAAATAAAAAAAATATATCCATCGAAAGGCTCAGCTGTCATGTCTTATCTCTAGTGCTGTCAATGAAACGGGAGCTGCCACTCCAACGGCACAAAATTACGGAAGGCGTACACTCGACTCGCATGCATGGACTCAAAAAGTACGTTTCTCCCCCACTTCCCCCCCCCCTCCCAACACCCCTATTTTTATTCCGTGCCTTCGATCCTTGTTTATTTCTCTCCCCCACCCCTTTCACTCCTCCCCCACCGCACTCAACCCCACCCACACACCCAATCCGGGTCCTTCCGACCTCCCGGCAAACTCTCCTTTTTTGCGGTGATGTGCACGTCACTCTGGGGATGAATGGGATTAAAAGTTATTAGTTTACCCATCTTTTTTCCCAACGTCAAATGCATGCCGGTGACGGTGGCGGAGGCAGGAAGGCCGGGAGGCAGGAAGGCGGGGCGGGATCGCAGAGGGTGTAGGGGAGGTGGAGGATTTTGGGGAGCGAAATGAGGGACCGGTGGAGGGGAGGTCTCGATGGAGGAGTTTTTGGGAGCTCGTTGGTAAAGGGGTGTAGGGAGCGCATATAAACCGGGAAAGGTTTTTTTTTAATTCTCTTTTTATCCCGCGGGTGGAATGGGTTGTTGGATGATGGCTGTGGGTAGTGGTAGTGTTTTGCGTTTTTCCCCCTTTTCATGTGTTTTTTTTCGAAAAAGTTTGCTTTTGGGCTTTCACGGGAGCCTGGACATCAGTGCTGCCCTCCGTGATGAGTCTCGAAGGATAAATGAAAGGCGGGAGCCGGAGTGTGGGTTTGGGGGAGGGGTTGGGAGGCGGTGCTGCGGGCTGGCAGGGGTGACGGCGGCAGAGAGTGGGGAGACTCTCTGGTCAGCTTGATATTCGTCCGTCGGATTTGGTTGCGATTTTGAAGGGCTGCACGGGGAATATGGAACGCGATGAGGAGAGCTCTAATCCACGAAGAATGATCCGCACTCTGTTGTCTACACCACCCCTTCCGTCCGCCACTCTGGTTCGTCAACGAGCGGAATTCGGCAGGGAAAAATATACTCGGGCGAAAAATAAATATATATATCTCGAATTCGGAGTCTTAATTGGAATAGTCATATTAATCCTTTTCTGCGAGAAAAATCTCATTTGTCATGGGATGGATGCTATGGAGTTAGTTGAAGGAAAACATCTGTTTAATGGATCTAAAACCTCGCTAAAAATAGTTAAAATGTGCTCACTATTAGAAATCTTCTTAGGCAAAAATCTGTTGGTCGTTTTTATATAATGCCTCAATTTCGGTGTCCCGAGGAGAAATTTTCTTTAAGTTACACCTATGAGTAAATTTTAATGGGCTGAGAAGCTGGTGACACGTCTACCGAACTAAATTCGAGCCACAGATTTAAAAGACCTAAGTCAAAAAGTTTCACGTCACTGACTACTTGCGGGTTGGCCTTAAAATTTGAAAAACAAAAATGTATAAATGAATAAGTAATAGGAAATTTTGGAATTGAAAATTGAATTCGTTCCTAAACTTCTTATAGACTAACTTTGCCTGGGAATTGAGGAAATATCAATTTACACAAATATTAATCATCCTTATTATTTCATTTCATCTTTAGATGACTTCAATATTGTTGTCTAGGTGGCTACACAAAACCCATTCGATGAAGTAGGTTATGACGCGTGGATGATATCTCTGTCTTTAAGGTCTCCCATTTCAGTTTTCAATCCTCCCTTAACCTTAAATTAAGAATTTTTCACGATGGTGGTAGTCTTCCTTTGCATTTTTCCTGCGCCATACATAATATAATAGAGTGAGGTCTAAAATGCAAGAGTGTTCCCGGTAAGGCATAAACTATTGCGAAATTGCACTTAATATTAATGGGTGAAAACGATTCTTCTCTAGTTAACTTTTACTCTACCCAAGTTACGCGTTTGACGTTTTTCTTGAAAACTTGAGCTTGGAAATGGATACAATATTTAAAAAAATAATTTAATGCATGATTTTATAGGATGTCTAACGTGTGTGTGTATATATATATATATATATATATATATATATATATATATATATATATATATATATATATATATAATTTATTATATCTATTTCATTTCATTCAACACCCACCCTAACCGGTAGAATACCAATAATAATAATAACTATTTCCCTTAAATTTGTCAAAAAAGTAAGGTTTTGAAGGGATAAACTTTCAGCTCCAAATTTCATTCTTGAGAAAAATAGGTATTCTTATTTTTTATTTGAAAATTTATGCGTTTTCCAGATAAGTTGGTGCCATTTTCACGGGTCAATTTTATGCTGATTTTTATTTCCCCATTGTTCTCTTCTCCCCATTCCACTCACACGCTGCGCCGGTCGCCAAAAATCATTTCAGACAGGTCCCTTCCCCCCTTTCGCCCGTCCGTCAACTATTATTAAACCCTACTGCCATAAGCCTTTTCGGTTCACATACAGCTTTTCCAAACTCGCCCATTTTGCAGCTGACTCCCCCAGCCCCTCCCACCCGATCCATCCCCGAGTGACCGACCGGGGACGGGCCGCCACACCCCCTTTACCGTCCCACTTCGCCCCGGTCACTTCACATCAACCCCCCCCTCTCAACCCTCTCACACCCATTCTGCCGCCATGACTTTGATTCCATCGTCAATCACGACGTGATTAATCATGTGCTGCGGTGCGAGTTCCACAGTTCGCACCAGCGTTTCCGATAAACAGTAGCCATAACTCTTCGTGATCGGGGTTTGACGGGAAGTGCCAACCCATGACGCCGGGAAACCTAACTCGCGGTCTCTATTCTTGTCTATACTCCGCATAGAGCCCAACTCTTAACCTTCTCTCTCTGTCTGTGTTTCTTTCCCATCTGCAGTCCCTCATCCAGAATTCCCTCTTTACTTTGAAAAGAGAAAAATACTGCGTCATCGGAAAGGATTTTACAGGGGGGAAGAAAAATAATGATTCATCTGTGCGTCTAAGAAATATCGAAATAGAGATCGCATTGTTTCCAAATGAATAATAATTTTGTTTATCAAAGACATACTTATAACCCTATACATATTATCTCTCAAAGAGTAAATCCTAATGAATGGCACAAGGAGCAAGTACTTAATAGGAGTAGAAAATGTGGTCTACCTTGAATAATATGAGAATCGTGTGTTATTTTTTTTGTAAAACAAAAACTTTTATCTATTTCCATGAAGTAACCATTATACATTTTCCATTTAAACTGCAGATAAATAGATTTAGAAAGTGTCAAAAGTTTGTCTTCCTATTAAAATACCAGGAATAATCTTAATTAGTAATTATTTTAGTTGAAATCTGGTGAAAGATGATTTCTTTGTACACTCATGTTGATTAAAAAACACCTAGTTTCGGGCGAATAGAAACCTTGGAAAGAAATTACATCCTCTGGATATAATTCGAAAATTATTTCTTTCTCGCGGAAATCTATTAGTTACTATTGATAATTGTTCATTTCTTCATTAAAACATTAGGTCCCGGTCAAGGCAAATTATTTTCACTCTTTTAAAATGTTGCTCTGAAATATAGGTATATAAAGATTAAGTTGTGTGTGTATATATATAGTATAGTAGTATACTTATATATATATATATATATATATATATATATATATATATATATATATATATATGTATATATATATATATTCATATATATATATATATACATATACATATATATGTATGTATATATATATATTCATATATATATATATATATATATATATATATATATATATACTTACCTCAGGAGCCAGGAAAAATGGATGAAGATCGTATTGATCGACAGTGGAATGCTGAGGAATGTAATAGAGGGGAGAATATTTGGCAAAAGAGGAAAGGGCAGGAACAGGATGGGGATGTTGGACGGGATTAAGGGAGGAAGTACGCAGAGATGAAGAGGGACTTGATATAGAGTACGTTGCTAGATTGCGTTTTGTTAGGAGTCACAAAATATTTATTTGGTAGGTGTGTTCATTCAAAACCTACCTTAACCGGTATATTACTTAATGATAATTGCTTTCCATCATTCTTAATATGTTCTTAATGTATTTAATTAGTAAAAATTAAACACTATATTATCATTGTTTTTATTGTGAAAGCTAAATTATTATATAAACAGGAAATTATATTTATGAATATATTTTAATATATTTGCTAAACCAGAGATCATATTCCCTTTCACCAAACTAATAAGCTGATTCGGCCTGTGCTTCCATACCTTCGTAGTCTCCAAACAGGGGCCTCCTACCCTTGTCCTTCCAAATCATTCAGTGAAAGTCTGTTATCGCCCTGTTTGCTCCTTTAGTACGCATACCCAGCTTAAGTATTTAAAACGATCATATCCTCCATCCCCTCAGGTAACCACATATCGGCTTCCAAGAACCGACCATTTTCTGCCGCTCCATCCTTTTCGCAGCCGTAGCCTCCCCGCAGGGTCCCTACCCTTCGTCGGCTCTTTTGGCTCCTATGCTCCACCCCCTAAACCCTGAGTCCCGTCCCACCGTCATTAGTCTCTGCCAAGCTGACTCCCCCTCCGTCAAAACCGCTCGTCAGCAACAGCCAATGCGATCCCACGGCTAGGGATCCCACCATCCCCGCCATAGTTTGGCAAAGTGAGAATATGGCTGGGACTAGGTTGTTTAACCTCTTTTCTTGCCTAGATTCTTTATACTTGCAGGTGAAACTTTATTCATTGTAATAAAGCAATATTGCTTTCATTGCGAAGCAGGAGCAAACAGTAGTAGTACCGTTCCACCTGTTAATTAATTGTTCCAACAACGTCGAAGGGAGTAAACTAGTTACTATCTCAAACCGGAAGAGATATAATGCATCGAGAAAATGGTCATACGTATGTTCAGGATATTAATTGAAAAGAAATACTCTGTGATTTATTTTGACTCTATCCACAGAGATTGGTTACCTGCAAATCCTAGTTAATGGGATTTGGGAAATATTTAGGATATTTTTCGTTTGAAGAATATAGTATATTAGAGATACAAATGTGCCAAACTGTGTTCTTTTGCAGTAAATTCCGAGATGGAGTAAGTTGAATTTTTGCTACACAAAACCGTGTACCTCGTTCTTTCAATTCCAAATCAGATCCTAAAGAGGATTTCGAATTTTTTCAGTTTAAAAGGCATCAAAAGTTCACCGTATACATTCAGGTAGTCCCAAATATTTCCTGAACCAGACATTATCTCTGATCAATTGTGTTAAAGATTGGATGATTAGGTCCAGGAGTTTTGCATACTGCGTTAAAAAATAATGCTTGACTAATCAATAGTTTAAAATTGAATAAAATTGCTAGAGGTTACACTCAGTGTAACCTAGAGTTTTTTTACATTTTGCATCACGCATTTTACGACATTCCTAAATGCAAAACTTAAGTACAATGGAAATCGTAATGATACTTCAAGAATGCGTTTTGTTTTATCGCCAAATTAAGGACATAAGATAAATCATATCAGGCACATCACATGGACTAACTTCAAAAGGTTATTCTCTATCCGATAATCAATTGATAACCTCCTCAGAATAGATTAATCGCTCAAGTCGAAATGGAATGGAAATAAATGGTTTTCAAAGCACAATAAGAAGATGGATAACCGAAGACATGGTATTGCTATTGACAAGGCTCGCAATCTGCTGGAATATTAGAAACTCGGTGGAATAAATTTGCCCGGGAGCACTGGAGTGTCCAGTGCGCACTCCAGCCGTAACCACCCACATACACCTCAACCGAGGGTGATGACGGCAGCGCCGACGGCGGGACGGGATTCGGGAATCCGCGGCCCAGCGCTCTCTTTATGGCGGTCTCCCCCAACGACACCCTGGGGACCTCGGGCCGCCTCCCGCGTTAATTTCCAGCATGAAAGCGAGCGAGGGCGGGAGGGTAGAATGGGCAGGGGGAGTGTGTGTGTGCGTGGATCAGCGGGTGGGGCTGCTGTTGGATAGAAGGAGAGAGAACGGTAGACAAGAGATGAACAGAGAGAAAGTGGCTTTTAGAGGAGTGTATGGACGTCATGGGAGTGGAAAATTTGATATAGAAACCTGCACGTTATCAGTTTGTGGATAAGAGGAAAAACTCGGAATATGTCAAAATGGAATTCATCCCCTTTCGATTAAAAAAAACTTTTTAGAATGTGAGTGACAAGGTGACGTTTAAAGATTTCAACTCATAATGCTATCCAGTTCGACAAAGAGTGAATAATTTCTTATAGTTGACATTAAATTTTAAACGCAAATAAAAACCTCTTCACAATTAACATTTGAAAAGTTAACAACTATGTTATGCATACTTTTGAGAAAATTTTGCTATCCATAGAAATTTCTTTGAGAACATAAGGTAGAGAATAAATGCTCACTTCTCCAGATCAGAGGCTACTCGCATGATAATATTGTAAACGTCACTTTCTGCACGTTTTTTATTTCAGTTTGTTCCCTTCCTGTAATATTTTTTCAAATAACAATATATTCAGATGTATTCCAACAAAATGTTATTATTTTTTTCAATTCCCATGTATTCGTACATAAAAGCTATTGATATAACTAATGTTTAGTTTAATAAGACTTTATGAAATCCACCAAGGTTCCATTTAAATAGGTCCGATTCTTTTCTATGACATTATCTTTAATTGAGCCATTAATGACAGTTTGGAATTTCAACAAGCCTTTTAACGGTAATGAGAAAATATAGCGTGAAACCGGAAGTTTATGCAGTATTATTGAGAGTAATTTAAAACAATGGAAAACTATTTTTTTCCACCTTATGACTCAATTTTTATTATCTGTAGAACTACTAGACAACAATCGATAAAATCTCGTACCTACTCTCTATATCCAGCACACTAAATGTGCTCCGGTCTCTTTTAACTGCAGTATGAACTGCCGTCTTTCAAATTGCCACAGCGCACGCGCCATCGAAATTTTATCTGCGCTTATCTCTCTTGGGGAAATGCTTTCACGTTTTGATGCCTTCATATCGCGAGAGCCGACCTGTTCACATAAAAAAAAGAAAGAGAACGAACTCGGCCTCCGAGAGACTGAGCGAGAGAGCGGGCGAATTTAACAAATAATCGGCGAGGGAGCAATATCAGGGCTACTTCTCGCATCTCGACCGCCACCTCCCTCCCTCACACCCTCCTCCTCATCCACCTTCACCCCGCGCGTCCCATGGCTTGCGAATCATTTTTATGGCACCAGGACGATTCCCGTGGATGGATGGACAGCGCTTTTTTGACCGTTAACCGACCACGCACTAAACTCACTCTCTCCCTCCCCGGGACGGCCAGGGGTGGGGATGCGGGCTTGTGGGAAACGGAGGCCGAGGAAAGATAGAGGAGCTTCATGCTTTCGAAGGGGGTAGACACCGAGCGTCGACGAGTGTCCTCCGCACTCGTTCCGTGAGAGCGGGCGGAGGACAGAGGGGCAAGGGTGAGGGGGTGGGGGGGAGCGACTCCCGGCCCGCGTGGGCACGCGAACCCCATGAACCCTATCGGCCCATATCTCGGCGCTATCGCGGAGGAAACGCGGGCTCCGACGAGCCAACTCGCAGGGAGAGATTTCAACTGTTGCGTTGTTATTTTTCAGCCGTGCGAGGAACAGTGGGCGAGGGGAGGGGTTTGGACCGGGGCGCGGGATGGTGGTAGGGGAAGCATGGGTGTGGATGTTCGCGGGTGAGGTATGTGAGAGGAGAGGGAGATCCGGGAAAGGGATTCTGGACGACGGGGAGGATGAGGGTGGTTTTTGGCTTGGAACTTTCATTGCGCGGGGTGGTGGATTTCATGGGAGGCATTATCCATCAAAGCGAAATGGATAGTGCCGCTCAGGGAGGAGGCGGGGTGTTCAGAGTGGAAGGCGGGGGAAGGCGAGGGCGGCAGAGACGATGGAGTCGGGGGAGGCTCGCGGTCGGCTTTTGTAGGGTCCCGGGAAATGAAGTGTGAGGGAATAAGGGAGGGTGGGTGGGTGTGGAATGGAATGGAGCGTTGTCCGTGGGGGAGGGAATTGCTTTGACGAGGGTACGGCGCAATCGGACAAGCACTGGAAACAAACTATACGTAGGAAAGCGGGAGATGAAAAAAATGTGTTGGGGAGGAGGGCGGCGGGGAGGGTGGAATGGAGGGAGAGGGTGGAGCGAAGAGTAGAAATGGAATTGTCAGCGGAAGTGGTAGGTCGGGCGCATTTTTTTTATTTTATTTATCGCCATTCCTGTCGCCCATTCCTCGTTCCCAGCTCTCTCCCCCTCCCGCTTTGTGTTT
Source organism: Hetaerina americana (assembly GCF_022747635.1). Lineage (NCBI taxonomy): Eukaryota > Metazoa > Arthropoda > Insecta > Odonata > Calopterygidae > Hetaerina > Hetaerina americana. The sequence continues at coordinate 96,920,684 of NW_027286874.1, read as the reverse complement.
CTTCCCCGTCGCGTTTCATAACGGAGTCTTGTCAACGGTAGCGAGAGGGCAAAGAAACGATCGCATTTCTAGTTTTGATCGATGTGCTTTCGCTCGAGATTGGCCGGGTGACTGGGAAAGGGAGGTGGGGGCTTGAGTCGTCCTTGAGGGGTCGCGTTTCCCTCTCCAAGCGATATTATAAAAAGCCAAACAGGAAAACATTGCACCCTATCTTGCGCATCTAATAGCGGAGTTATCGTGATTGAACTCAATTACAGAGGGATGAAAACCAAATACCGGCGTAGTTAGTAGCATAACTGTGATGCCGATCTTATTAAAATATTAAGCATATGTTGCTGGTGCTTAAAATGAGGAATGAAAATTCCATTACGATAACGAATAAAACTCGAGTTTCTTTTATTTGCTAGAAATGTAGGTAAATTTCACTCCAGGGCACCCAGAAAAATGAGCACTCACTTTTATTCATGAGCGGTTATATTGCGATAATGTCGTATATTAGTAATGAAACCCATTCTGCAAGAGACAATTTCATTATTGAATGCATGAGTGTATTAATATGGTAGTGTATCCATGTATTAATGAGTTAAGGTAGGTTTGACATATCTTAATTACTATCAATTTGCGTTCAAAAACCATTAACTTTCAGCCGGCTACATTGAAAATATCATGTTTTCATGCACAGGTTTACGCTAATTGAAAAATTACTACGTCTTCTTTCAACCACTTAACGAAGGTTGGGTACTTTGGGTGAATTTCTCCAATTTTCCTCATTATTAACGTTGGCGTTGTCATGTTTTGGAGTGGCAACGTAGCATAACCCTTCGTCGTGAGCTTGATTAATATTCTCTTGTTCTCGTCCAATCTTCCTTCCTTAAACAATGTATTAATCGGTGCTTGGTGAAATAAACTCTCCTTCACTTTCCTTGCGGGAAGGTGGCCATAAATAAAGGCCCCCATACTTCCTCCCTTTCCCAACAACGTCGTCCCTTTCTTCTCTCCTTTCCCTATCTCCTTCCTCCCCTTTTCCTCTTTCATTATTCTTTCCTTTTATCTTTTTCTTCGTCTTCTCATTCTCCCAAGCCAGTTCACCTTACTAGTTCCTCTTCCCAGTAACGGAACGACCACTTAAATTTCCATAAATTAGTTCCCGAACTGGTTCAACAGCTGTGCTGGCCCGAGAGATGGCGTAAACTGCAAGACGAGGCCGTCGATCCGGCGCCGCGTTCCCCTCGACCACTCTCCCTCTTTATTTTCCACCACTCATCGCCATTTTCCACCCAATGCTAGCGCGATTCATACTCTAGAGCTCTGCCACATTCGCGCCGCTCCCCACTCTACCTCACAGCTCCATCAATTTGAGGACAACCCTCTCGAGAAGGACACTTATGAGGCACCTCAGGAATCCCAACGACTCCATTCATCATTTTTCCCTTAGCCATTCCATCATATTAGAGTACTTCATGGACTCAGCTTATCGCCGTGTTAAATCAAGAATTAACATACATCAGGGTATGCGAACGAAAGCTCTGCAGAAGATCGCTTCTAAGGATGTCATAACAGTTTTAGAAAAGCATCCCTCAGCTCTCCGAGTATGGTTATTGTGCAGACATTTGATTCTTCTTACGAAAGAGACCTTTGACAGTATAAATTTGAGAATTAAAATTCGGACAGCATAAAGCACATATGAGCATTTTTAAATCCTCTTTTCGCTGCAGATACATGGGTTAAATGCAATATACTTCTCGCTATGGTAAAACAAGTTTTTTCCCAAGGTTTTCCCAATCAGTTGTTAAAAAGACTCTTCGAAATGTGAATAAAGTCAATTTTATCGTAATCACTCTCACATGACACTATCCAGCCGCGATATTTTGTGCTCTTTTGGTCTAATTTAATTGAGGCAAGAAATATCCTCAAAATCCAGCACTTAACCTTGCTACATCACTAATCTGATGCGATGCGTTGCCACAGCGGAAGCAGTTCAAAAGATTCACTGACCTCCACTTCCCGGTTGAACATTCTCGAAGATCACCAGTTCCTCGCCCCATCGTCCTCGCACGAGATGAATTGTAATGGCCAGCCATAAATATTTTCCACTGTTTGGGTGGGGCATGAGTCTCCCCACCTCCTCTGCCTTTCCTTCCCCCTGTTCCCTGTCGTCTCTCTCAACTGCTCTGGGTCTGCCTCTTTTTTCCCCCTCCCTCCTGCGACTACCTACTCCTCACCGTCTCTCGTTCCTCTGCGCGCGAAAGTCGGGGGCAGCAGTCGCTCTGAGCACGAAGTTCGAGCGATGACCGACAGAGGCGCTAGCATTGGATTTTCTTTTTCCGTTTTATTCTGAAGAGGCGGAATAAACCATTTTCGCACGTTTTGGATCAGGCGCCCCCACGAGTAAAACATTTTTTTGACGCAGCATTGTGCATCCATCAACACTCCCACAAATGTATTTCAAAGGAGATGGGCAATAAGCATTTTTTACGAGATAGGCATTTATTCGCAGAGTCAACCGATCATTCTAATTGTTCAGGAAAAAAATTTACCACATTTTATTCATCAAGGGAAACAATAATTTTAACAAATTCTTGGTAGCAAAATCATTGATTTCAGTTAAACAAGAAACAGAATAAGCAAAGAAGATGTTTATTAACGTCGCCGATTAAATATTACTTTCGTAAAAATCTCATTTTAACAAAAACATTTAGCCTTGTCAATAAATCATGATTTTTCTTCATTCTTTCTTTAAGGTCTGCAGTTTCTATTTCATAGCCGTAAATCAAATCATTACTCTAAAAACTGTGGAATATTTTCTGCGGGGGAATTGAGGAACGTAGGTATCTTAATGAAATGCTAATAAATATTGGATATTTTTTACGAGTGTGATAATGTTTAGTGCTAAAATTGCATCTGTCGAAATCTCGTTGGAACAAATTGCTGATGATAATAGGTAGCAACAAAAAGGCACTACACTATTCGTAAAATCAATATCATTTTACTGGTTTGTTTTCCAAAATTACTGATACCGTATGAGAAAAAGGCTTATGTCAAAAGGTGAAATAACACTTATTTTAATGTTGCAGTAGAAAAAAGAAATTGGTCAAGAAAATATTCAATGTTTTGGCCTCAATACTTCCTTTCTTTAAAGCAATAATGGAATGCCCTCTTCCCTTTTTTCTCTCTCGGTTTTTCGTCTCGATGAACCTTTTCTCACATTTTTCCTTCGAAGAGGAGTCCTAGCTGATTCCATCCCACAATATCACTGCGAGTCCGAAGACCTGAGAAGCGGTTATAGACGGGGAACACTCCCGTCTATACAGTTTTTTCGTGGCCTCTGTTTGGGCGATCGATACGGCTCTTAGAGATAACGCTGTTCTTTCTCTCTCTCGCTCTCCTATCCCTCTTTTTTACCCCCTTCCCACAAAATCCTCCATATCGGTTCGACCTGAATATTCATGCACATGCCATGTTTGCTGCTGGCAGGAAAGGGGTTCTCGAGCAGGCGGTGGTGCTGACGAGCTCTCCCACTGATTCTCCCCCGAGCTAGCCTTCAGAAAGAGCATCGATTATGCATATATATTTTTTTGCTTAATAGATGGTGAAGAATTTGTCGAGGCTTTGGAAGCTATTTTTTTCTTTTTCTCTAGGGTACTACGTGAAGGAATGATGAGCAATCAGGCCGTTCGGTTCGCTTAAAAATTAGTGGCCTAAGGAGGGAGAGGCCCCAATAGTGGAATTATTATAAGAGGATGCGTGGCGGATGATGCCTACTGGATGCCTACCGTCGCAATGGTGCCTACTGGTCCGTAGAGAAGTGTGGAGGGGTTTTCGTGTTAACGCAGCAAATGAGCAACGGTCGAATGTTTTCCATTGGTGCGGTAGCGTAGAACCAATGTTGGAGTATTTTGAACTCTGCTATGGGAAATGAATCAACTCTTCTGGTGGATTATTTTTAAAATTTGAGGCAATGACCGTAGATTAAATTGTTAAATTATGTAAGGTTAGATTTAGTTTTAAAATGAGATAGTTTCGCGGAATGGTACTTAATGCCATAAATGAAATACATTTTGCATAAATTGCGAGTGATAATAGGTTTACCAATAAATGGTTTAGCTAACACAAACAAAGACATGTAAAAAAACTTAACAAAGTAGTTATTGGTAGGGTTACAAGAATTTTGTCATATAGACGAATGGTTGAAAATTTCAAATGTAAATAAGTATATTTAAAAACTTTAAAACGTTGCTACTATTTATAAGCCAAAGAGATTAATCCACGAGTAAGAAAGTAACGGCACAAATGTCACTGTAAAATAACTGTCTATCTTCCAATACATTTATCGTTTGTGTCCTCAAAATAGCTTTGGCATTTTTTAATGCAGAGTATCGGCCTTTTTTCATGGTTTCTCTAATTCCTCAAGACCCTGCCCCCTTGTACCTCCTGAAGGTCTACTGTGGGTGGTATAAAGTGAGCGACCGAAGATACTGGCCAGCACATAACGCTGGTCAGCACCTTTGGGATCTTAATTCTTTCCCAGGGCTATATTTAGAGAGGAATGAAAATGTCTACGCGTCTCCCTTGGGACTGTGGCCAGATTGTGAAAGAGTAATCAGCTACGGAGTTTCATTACAGTATTTTCTGTTAACTTTTGTGTCAACTTTGTACTTCTTTGCTCGTTTGCAAATCAAAAATCAAAATTGAATAATATTAGTTGATTCTGAGCAAGGCCAACTGGTTAAACATATAATTAAGGTGCTAAAAGGATGTGAGTTCTCGATATACGGCCTCTTAGATAAATTACAAGACACATAGTAAACTGGTCCCCTTGCCCTAGTGCGTGAATTTTAGAAGCCCTCTGCTTAGAATATGGTGTAGAAAGCGAGCTTATCATTGCGTATGAAACCAAATTTTTCGTTGAACACTATGATTTTATAAGGCTGGCAATTTTTCAAAATCACACAGCTAAACGTTTGCTTACTTTGCCAAGGTTGTTGACATGACACTAAATAGCCATCACGCACTAAAAAAATGAGTGTTTTATCTGAGTGGGAATCTTACTATCTGATAGTTCTTTCCATCTTGATTCTACACTAAAATAATCAGAACTCTGATGCACCACTACATATCAGCTTTGACGTACGTAGTAAGGTCGTGTTTTTGCCTTTCCTGCGTTCCTAGCCCTCTGTAAGCGTCCCAATGAAAGGCTGTAAGATGTTAACATTTGATTCATCCCTCACTCTCTTTCTCTCCTCTCTCTTTAAGGTTTGGTGGTAGATGATATCCATAGTCTCAAACTTGCCCCAAAATAAATAAGTCTACCAATCTGTTTTTCATGCATCACCCGCTCAGTACACTCAAAACGTTCTGGTTAACCAACTAAGTATTTGATTTCCATGATCCCACAGTGCAGCAGGCAAGGCTAAAAAAGTTACAAGTAACATACCTGTAGTTCAAGAGTAATCCATCGGAGAACCTCCTATCCAGCAGCGATGCAGGGAATGACTGAAGCAAGGAAAGAAGAGAAATAGTTTCTTGCGTGGAGAAATTTAGAAAGCGGAAAAATAGCTCCGAAGCCCAAGAGCCTTGACTTTGCCCTTTTGCGTTTTATGGTGGAAGGTGTAACTTCTTACCACTGGGTGAAAGACGAAGATACCCATGGAAAAGAGGTCCACGTGTGAAAGAATGGCAACGAAAATAGAAAGTGCCAATGTAAGGGTTTGTTTTCGTTTGTTTGGGTCGTGTCTAATCGGCTTTCTTCCGTGGTCAAGGGTACGAAGAGGTGACTAGCAAGGTTGTGTAAAACTGGAGTGAAAGTTGCAGGGCAAGAGAATGGCCAAAAAAGGGATTATTCTGAGCGGGCTTTAAGGAATACTTCCCTGCATGACTTTAGAGTATTTTTGAATTCCTCCGAGTTACCGGAGGGGCTGGGAAAAGACTCGATTTTTTACGATTTTCGAACGTATTTTAGGATCTACATGTAAGAGATTAAGCTGATTACATGGATAGGTATCTCGAAATTTAGTGGAATATTTCACGCTTTAACAAATGAATGTCACTTTCGTTTTACAAAACAGAGGGTTTATAGGTAGTTTTAGGAATATTTTCTATGATAGAATAAATAGATAACTTTTGTTGATTTTATTTTCCCGGAAGTTCCTAAGATATCAATAATATGAGTTTGAATTTAGATTACGATATTTTCAAATCCACACACCTGACATATGTGGAAAGACATTTAACCAATAGTTCTGTCATCGCCATTAATCTTTCAAATAGAGTTGTTTCAATATGCCATTACTTAATAGTAAATAATGATGATGCTTTAAATTACCGTACAACATATTTGCTAACGAAAGGAAGTTGTGGCTGGAATAACTGTTTTCTACCCAAGTATATAATTCAGAGGAGATATTTACTCTGGACCGTACGAAAATTTATTATCGACTAGAAATATCTCATTCATTTGGAATTGAGAACAGCTCAAGCTCAAAGACGAATTCCTACTGCTCTTAATTCCTTAATTCAATACCGAACTCATAAACATAATTCCGTAATGCATAAACAGGGTGTCAGTTTATTGTTCTATTTATCGCGTACCACCCGATTAATAGCTAAACTGCCAATAAATAAATGTATTTGCAGGAAATGACTTAAGCTTGCGATCAGCCTTTTGTATTTAGATCCCTTCCTACTTTAAATCTTAAAGTTTTAGAATGGTAAAGTTTCTACTAATCTCTCGCTAGTTTCGCGTGATTGTTGTTATTTGATATGTATCTGTATGCTATTATGCGTCATCGTGTCATAATATTAAATAGTCATTTTGCTCCTTATCTCTTTATTTCTTATTTTATGAGGTCAGAACTACTCATTGTGTGATAACGACTAGTTTTTAAATATCGTACTTAGACTTCTTTGATCTGGCTCAATATAAGCAGAAAGGCATCACATTTAATGAGCACTTGGGACGCTAAAATTTGGTAAATTGGGCATATGGGTGATTATGAAAATTAACTAATCTTCTAGTTATGGTGCATAAATTCTGCATTAAAATACATGGGCCAGCAGTGGTAGAATGACAAGCAAGAATCCCTTCTATAATATGAAATAATGAAAATTAATTTAATTGTTACACTCTTATTTAATGGTACAGATATAATTTACCAACATTCAAATCTTTGGATGCTGGTTAAAATTACCTGAGGCCTTATTTTGGGCATAGTATTCCTATTCAGCAATACCACTCTGTTTCTTTATTTTATCTCATCGTTTTAATTTTTTGATTTCGAAGTTTGGCGCTAACATTAATCAAAATTCGTATGAAAAATTGGTTTAATTTGGGTAAAATAATAATTTCAATCGATTGAACGATTGGATTCCCGAGCGTTCCAATCATTTTCATTCTTTCCATCTTGGAGGAAAACGTGAGTGAGCATAGAGAATATAATTTCTTTGATTTACTTGGCCTTAAATTAATGTTCAGTATATTTAGCGTTAGTTTAGTGCTCATGATTTTGTTGGAGTTGTAGCAGTTTCCACCGTATTAATTAATACACTTACTTCCTTGTTTTCTTAGTAAGAATTAGCAGTGACATTTGAAGGGAAATTTTATGTGGTCAGTACTCGTATACCTAGGTGATGGAGCGTAATTATCAGGCTTGTCCTCTTATAGCCATGACCTCTTAAATGAGAGTAGTGTAAAAAATAATGAAAAGTGTAATAAAATCTTATGATTTGTTAGTTTATCCAATTGACTCTTTGTCTTAACACTTGCTCGGGCAAATAGTTCTATTTTCGGTTAACAGGGAGTGCGAAGATTTAACTCCGGAAGAAGGGAGGCGCAGTAAGGCGGGAAGAGATAAAAATGGGACAGAGCCGGTCCCATGGAATGGGAATGGGCCGGTCGAAAAGAGCGTTTAGGCGGAAAACCTTCGATATAACGCGCGACGATGCATAACGCGACCCGTGAGACAATTCATGGGTGCTGCGAGGGCACCACTCGGTGGTCGTGCCACCACGGATAGAGGGCAGTTGGGGTCTTGTTTTTGAGTAGCAGTGTAAAACACGAGGTGGTGTTCGGAATGGGTGGGAGGGTGTGATGGTAGGAGTGAAGAGGCAGGGAGTGCCCTGGCCTTTGTGTAGGCTGTCTCCCTTCCGTACTTCTACTCGCAAAACCGGGTCTCCTTCTTCCTTATTGCCCTCTTCCAGCCCCCCTTTTCCCCCCATCCCCACGTCCCTCTTTGACGGTCAAGGTTGAGTGGAACGGTGGAATGATAAAGGAATGTCCTTCTCTCACGAGGTTCGAGGGTTCGACGACATAAGACGGTGGCGCTGCTTCTCCCCCGAAGAGTTCCTCTCGTCCAGCTTTTGCTCTGGCATTTCAATTCCCTGTGCGTAAGCAAAGTCTATGCGTCAGCAGAATACTTTTAGTAGCAGGCGGATAATTTTCATTTTATAGGCCAGTGGTTTTATAGCATGAGTTGGGTTGAAGACGTTTTCAGAGCGAAGAATAACTCCGGATAAAAAACTGAAGTATACTACAGCATCTATAAATAAATACTCATCCTTCCTTCGAATTACGCAGCTACAACGAAACCAAGACTTTTAATACCCCAGCAACGTTAATCGAAAACATGCCATGCTATTTAAAGCATCTAATGTGTATATATTCCTACTTAATAAAAGGTTTTTCATTTCCAATCTCTCAATATTAGACGCACTCTCGTTGCAAGCCGCATGGTTGGATAGATATTTATATACGAGGACGCGCTATCTCAAAAATCATAATTTAATGAATTACATCCTACGAGATGCATGAAATTAGTGATAAAATTTAAAAGTTGTAGTTATATTTCGAATGAGTTTTTTAAATACCTAAATTTTGATTCCATTGCTACCAATATAAATTAAAAGAAAATAGTTGGCGCACCACTCTTCAATTGTTATTTTTAAGTTATATTTTCCAAAAATTAATTTTCATAAAAACTGTATAAATTTCTCCTTACACGTTTCTATATGTTTCTATGAAGGCATAATATTATTTTTTGTATTCGTAAATATTTTATTTGATCTTTTTCTCATTCGTCACACTCATTATGTGGATAGAGGAGAACTATAAAAAATATCACTACTAGAATTCATTCTAAAAGAATATAGTGTTCCTTTTATTGAGAGAAAAATACTTCCAAATCTCACTCGTAGCAAACTATGAGTAACCAACGTGTGCAATGGAGAGAACGGAATTGGCCGTTTCAATTTAAGTTCGTATACAGGGGCCACTGTCTCGTTCCCGTTCCAATTTTCCAATTACCTCAGCCAGTTGCAGCCACGGGTCATCTGTTTGAGTTGGTGTGGGAGGGTGTCGGTGGTCTCGGACACAATTTAATTGCTTCAGCCGGAAAGGAAAAGTCAGGAAGCTATTAATAACAACTCAGAGCTGGGGAGAAACGGTGAGAAAACGACTACGCCTACTGGACGAGATATCTGGGAACCTATGCTATTTGAAATATTAATTACTCTGTTATTACGGTATTGTAGTGCATAGTTCAGCCCACTTAACTTTTTAATTTAATTGGAGATTGTAGCCAAATTCAGTCGTAAAGACATATATTCGTGAGTCATTAAATATTTTGCATGAATGTGGAAACATAAATGAGAAAGAGTTTTCCAACGTTATTGATTACATTACATTAGGGATAAATAAAGATGTATTGAAAATCTTAAGGTACTTTAATATATAGATTCATCATTAGCTAAAGCAGACCAGATCATCACAATGAAGGCACGTGAAAAGAAAGCTGTATTATATACCTTTATATAACAATTAGTCCAAAAATAGTCTCTCCTGAAAAAACGTAAAAACTCGATTTCTAGGTTATCCTGTAAAACTCTGTTTGAAAATAAAAATGCGTATACATAGCCACGGGTTAAATGGTTAATAATTCAAGAAATAAATTTCGAAAAGAGCTTTATATTTTTATGAATAGGAGTTTTTAAAGAATATTTAATATCTCGAAGTTCGGAAATCTTAAAATCTTGTCATTTCAATTTGGGGATCGAAATAAAATCTGAAAATTTTCCTAAGCATATTTCCAATATCATTTCTTCTTTCACATATACCTTCACCCCGTAAGTGCCCATTGGAGACAATTATTAAAGAGTGGGGGGAAAAGGAGAACTGGAAATCATATCTTGGTCAAAGTTCAGTTTAGCTAAAAGTATATTCAATAATTTACTTTTAATTTGCTCGTTCTCTTTTATATGAACAATTTACTTTGGAGCGGTGCATTGTTAACCAGAAAACCATTCTTCCTTTAATCAAATGTATACTATTTTTAAAATTTACATTGGTAACCTAAAATGAATATATACCTTTATCTAATGTGCATTTTAACTTTAATTAATTAAACATTGTACAGTTTACAGTACCAGTGTAATATTTAAGTTTTACGGATTTCATATATTGATGCCTAGCATTAGATAAGCAACAGGCCAATAGACCTTTAAGTACCTTGAAACCTCTCGTTAATATATCTATCCATCTTGGTGTATTTATTAAAATTTTCTTCATGTCCTGAACTTGAACAAAATAGTGGAAATTGTTATGCAGGGCACCATTACAATAATGATGGTTACACCGATGTTGAGCGTAAGATTTAAAATGCATCCTGATGAGATGCCACACTTACTAGTTCATAAACTGGTTGGCATATTTTAAGTGAATTTATCAGCATCGATAACCCTATCCTCTCGTTATAGTAAGAGATTTCTAACATATTTCGCCTCTAGGCATGAATCAGGTCTCCATTCGACCAAAAACAGAATTTATATCCTTCAAAGAAACCTTTAGGAGCATAATGATAGTTTCTAATAACCTTAGAGACGCGCTTGTATAAAAAAGCAGATCGATGGACTTCTGAAGAATAAGAGGAAGATTACAATACTGTGCCCGTCTCATCTGGAGGCGACGTAGGTGCGGCAACACTGCTTAGACCGGACCGTAAGTCTGCCATCCACTCGTTCCGGTAGTTGCCTTGATGAAAGACACTCGTAAGGTCCTCTCTCGGGGAGCAGCAGAAGTAGGTCGGAAGGCATTGAGAGGTTCGTTTTACCCGCGCGCTATTCGTGAGGAAAAACGCGATCTCCCTTTTACACTGTCCTCATGATCGTCCATGGTAAACGATGCATCGTTGTCATACATGCCTTACGCTGGCGGTATCTCAAAAGGGAATGAATCAAGAGGTACATCCATCGCCGGGTACGCGCGTGGCTCAGGTCGATAATTCTACGTATTTTTTCCTATCTTAATCATTGCCGGATCACACGTTCTTTCCTCCCTCGTGGCACCGAAGGAGGAGGAAGGGTTAGCCTCAGCGCGGACTTGGCGCCCAACCAACTAAACCATTGCCAAAATAACCTTAGGGACGTGAGCGATTTATAAAGCTTAAGTTGAAGAAGAGGCTCGTGAGGATCAGAAGTCATTTCACAGGATCCCCGGAAAGGATGAAGGCCAATTTCTAGGAGATATGGCTAAAAGTGACTCCATTAGATGAGATACCTTGTATTATTACCTCTTGTTCTAAAGCGTTTCGTATATAGCACCTCTATTTTATAAATTACTTTTAAAACTTTGTTTTTTGAGGATAAAGTGCTCATTTTAGCCCATTGTATGGAAAGCGTGATACACAGGGACCGATACTGATTGATACAGATGTGAAATATTTTCTTTGCCGACAGGCGCATTCAATTATGCCAGGTATTTAAACAAACAAAGCATATGGATGCCGCCTGGACCAAATCTTATTATTAATATCAAGGAAAAATTAAGCCAACGATACGGATATTTAGACAAGCTAGTGGCGACCGTAGAAGAGTGATCGCATTTGAGGAAAAATCAAAGAAGGAAACTAAAAAAGTACAATGAATTTCAAATAATCTTACAGTTATTATAGGCTAAGAATATCCGTTAATTTAAACAGTTGTTCTATTTTCCCAACTTATGATTGGTGAGTACTTCAACGTAAACGTGAAAATAATTCTGGAGAATTTGTCAATGTTGTTCACATCACCCTCATTGTTTTAGATGCCCTTTATCTAACAACTGAAAGAAATCATGAAACCCGTATGCACCATAATGATGGATTTTATTGAATCTCCAATCTGTTGCCTACATTGTTTCTTTCATATTTCCTCTACGGGTTAAATGGAAGAAGGGACCATTTGGTCTCAATTTCGCCCAAATAAAGACCTCTATCTATCTACGGGGGTTGTCGAGTATACTTAATTAGTTATACTTATTGAGTCACTATAATATTAAAGCTATTAATGTTAAGTTAACATTTAAAACTCTCAGGCCTCAAAGAATTTGCGAAGCAAAATTACCCTGGGTCACCCAAAGCGAAGGGTGACCCCGGGTAATACGATGAAGATTACCTCACAAGAGGAAGATACAATTTCCGAATGGTTAATTTAAATGCGTCTTCCACTTTAAGTTTCCCTCCAACCCCTCCTTGAAGCTCAAAGCAGATCCCGTCCTTTCCCCGGCTATGCTGAAAGCCACCCGACCGCCCACCCCCAACCAGAACCTCAACCACACATACGGCCACGGTGCTCGAGAGGAATCTCCACTGTTAGCGAAAACGTGTTGAACATCTGCCTCGGATGCAGTGGTGTGGGCACGCCGCCTCCTCTCTCTCCCTCTTCACTCATGCTCTTCCTTCTCTTCGTCCCCTCTTCCCTCTCTTCCTTGTCCTTCGAGTGATCCTCATCCATGTTAAACGCGCGACCGTAATGCATTTAGTATCGGTGCTCACAGCAGAGGCCATACCCCGGCTGCTGCTAGGGTGCGGCGGGGAACTGAGAGTAGAGGGAGAGAGGAAGAAGAGGAAATGGAGTCTGTGGAAGTGGTAATGAGGGATGGTGGTGGAGCTAAGAGGCGCGATATTTCCGACTCATTTCGAGGAACAGAAAGTCATTAAACTTTTTTCCGAAATCCTTCCGACCACCCCTAACGAATTCCATTGCTCTTTTCCCACGAGCTGAGTTGTTCTCCGCCTTTCTAAATTATTCCCAATATTATAATTCCCAATTGGTGGGACGATATCATTAAAATTGCTCGATTTTTTTAAGGGTTGACCATAGGAGGTTCCGGATTTGCGTGTGCCGCCTCTAGGCATGGTGGGTAATTTATTATTCCCTTCCTTCCCTGCTTGGCAGGGAGAAAAGCGGCGCATCTCCTGCCTTATACGGTCCATTCCCTCACATCCGTCTCCGTTTTGCATTCTGCCTTCCTCTACGGTCCCTTCACCCGCTCCTCTATGTGACCGCAGACGCCGGCAATAGCTCTTACCTACCCGCCGACACCCGCTCCCTTCTCCCAAAAACCATCATGCTTAGTTGTTCCTGCGGTTTATTTCTAGCTATCGCTCCTCTAAAAGACTGGCGAGGAAATGGGGAGAGCATTTGCTGCCTCTATGGTCCCGCATCATCGTCTTAATCGGGCAATGTGCATTGGCTTACTTACTCACTTAGCATTCATTGCCGTGAAGTATTGTACCCTGATTTCAGGTTGTACTATGTAGTATTTTAAATTGTCCCTGTAGAGTTTAGCAGTAATTTGATTTTGTTTGCATGATTTTGCATACTACCTGAGATAAATAATTATTAATATTTCAAATGTTAATAATAGTCGTTAGTCTCAACGTTTTATTTGGCCCGGTAAATAAACCACAAACGATTGATTATTTGCTAATAAGTATTTATTCTAATGTGTGTCACTATCTCGTCGAACTATGATTTTTGATGTATATATTATTTGGAATATTATATTATATATCATTGGAATGATAAATAATTAATAGTATAAAAATTATTTTTACGACCTTAAAAATTATAGATTCGCCAAAAATGTTCTATAATAATGTCGTTTATCTATCTCGGTGACCTCATTTTATGTATTTTTTCTCTCTCAATCCAATTTCTCATTTTATTTTATACAGTATCTCACTCTCATTTGTTTTATGCAGGAATTCATTTTTCCTATTATTTTAAAATATAGTGGTAATCGTGGGATCACGCCTGAAGAGTAAAGCCAAATTCCTTTCTCACTATCGTATTTTGCATCTAGTTCGCATATATCAGAGGAATGGGTGCGATAGGTGGTCTTCTAGTGAAAAGGTCGAGCGTTATCTAAATTTCTGTCAAATTTTTACTATACCGTAATGTCGATTTTTCTACTTTTTATTGTAAATTTCAATTCTTAAAATCTTTTTTGTTGTTATTGATTCAGTATCCCGGCAAATCTTGACTTAGCATGAGGATAAATTGGATCGAATCCATCAACATGCTTCCCGCTTCTTGCTCAACGCCTTATCTATTCTCGTGGCTACCTTCAAACGCATTCTCATTAAGGATGGCGAAAAATTGCTTAGAGACTTGAAAAACCTTTTTGTGAGAATAAATCGCTATTGGTGAAAACTTCCTCCATTGAAATTTGGACGAATGGCACGCGTGGTGACCCAGCCAGTTTTTGCCTTCGCATCTGCTACATCCTCGTCTTTGTTCCTTTTGTACATTCAAATGTTTCCATTGAACGACGCCTTCTCCCTTTATGTCCCTCGCCAAACGGTCGCGTCCGGGCAATGCCTCGTGGCCAGGAAGTCCTCAGAGATGGAAGGCAACCATTTGCGGTCCCTAAGGAAGATCCTCTTTGATTTGGGCTTCACTCATACCCTAAACCATCTTCTCTCACTCCCTCTCCTACCTCTCTGTTCTCCCAATTTTTCACAGTCCCACCACTGACGAAGGGCAAGAATCGTGTAACACGCCCAGGTGGAGACGAATAAACAAAAACTCGTAGCGAGTTTAGACATTTTTTGTATTGAGCATTTCTCTAGTGTCTACTCTGCTACAGCAGTACCTGTACGTACGGCCATTCATTATCATTGCGGTTTCAATTTCGACGAGGCCCAGAAATATAAATGATTCCAAGAGAAAATGCAATATTAAATATATATATAACACAGAGTATAAATTTCTTATGCATATAGGTCCATTTCCAAATGAATTTAAAGTGAAATAATTAGGAAATTTAGAGTCGTCTCTGATAATTATTTTTTTGAACCAAAGGAAGCATCCATTTTGAGAAAGAGTGTGTTTGACCAAGAGGACCTTTTTGTTTCACCTCTAAATTCCCTTTCCCCTCCTGCACTTTGGTTCTTATCATTCGTCAAAGTCGGGCAAAGCTCTGGCCTACACACCCTCACAACCCCCTATCCACAACACCGAAAGAGAGAAAGGAACCGAAACCTCCCCCTCCCACTTTGCTCTCCTTTCCCTGGTGCAGCCTCTCTCAACTGGAAGCCACCCCAAACCCTCCCATCCACCCATCCGTGCTCCCCCTTCCCCTTAGAAGCATCTAAAGACATCTCCTCAACCGAAACTCTTGCCACACTCGTTCCCTTCCTTCCATCTCCTCCTCTATCCCTTTTTCCCGCACACAGCCTCCACCCTCGCCAGCTCTTCAAGAATTCCCTCAACTGTCGCTCAAGCTGATTCGTGGGGGGGAGGGGAAGAGAGCGATAGGGCACCCTCTCTCTCTCTTCCTCCACCTTCCTCTCCCTCGTTTTCCTCCTCTCGTGATGCTTCCCTCTCTCCCTACTTGGCTCACTCTATCTTCCCAAGTCAGTGGCTCACTCGGAGTGGCTGCAGGAGCCACGGATTCGATCTCGTGGTGAGAAAACACGAAGAAGTTTGAGCATGCCGTCTAACAACTCGATGGCGCCTGCGTTGTGGTGTCGATTTCTTCGAAGCATTTGAATATATTATTCGGAAAGTTTCCTTCTTACATCGGTTCCGGCAGCGAAGCGCCGCTTCCAAAAAGGAGGTCCTTGTAGATAAAAATCGGTTCGCGGGAAGAGTCCTTTCGAGAAGGATTTATGGAGCGAGGAGGGGTATTCATGAGGGAATATCCTTTTCGTAGAAGGAGTTATTAATTCAGGTAGGTGGCGCGATGTGCCCGGCAAACGGAGCTATCTCACTCCGCCCCCTCTTTCCGCTTGCCTCTTATCCTCCCGATTCTTTTACTCACTTCACACCCGTCTCTCTACCCTTAAGGCTTCTTCTTTTTCCTTCACCCCTTCTTCTTCTCCTGCTGGGGAGAGACATCCCGCACCTTCCTTATCGCATTCCGACCTCCTTCCCCACCCGCACAACTATCCGCTCCCCTCCGATCGTTTATTACTCCTCCCACCTCGCTATTCACCGCTCGGTGGCCATGTGCGTGCGATATCCCGACGCCGACACGCTTGAATGGGCCGCCGCGGGATTGACGTGCTAGAGGCGCCTGGCGCGTGCGCAGTGTTTTCGCATGCGTTCCCCGCGATCCCGTCTCGTGAGAGCACTCGCCACCCTCCCTCCTCGGCACGCCAACCTCCATCAGCCAGAGTCCTCTCCTCCCGCCTTCCATGTTCCGAGCGACCCCCTTCTCATCCCTTCTCCCTTCCCCTCCACTAGCCTTCCTCATGGAACTCCACTCCGTCCTCCTTCTGCCTCCCAAGTGAGCATTTTATCGCTCCGAGCACGCTTCTGGGTTTTTCACGTGCTCCGCTTTTGTTCTTCTTTCTTTCTTTTTGTTTGGCGCCTCCGGACATGACCTTCCTCCTCTTTTCCGAAAGCCTCCCTAGACGAGTTGCACCGAGGGTGGGCGCGGACGTATGTGCCTTTCCATCCTCGGGAAGGGGGTGAACGAGTGCTGTAGAAGTGCGTCAGAGACATGTACCAATGGGTGTTAAGCGGGGCTATATAGTATTTTTAGGGCATTAGGGCGCTGAGAAAATCGCTTCTCCTGCTTCATTTTCCTCCCCATTCTCCCTTTGCTTCCTCTAAGAAGGTCGAATCTGAACCCGTCAAGTGTATTAAGGTCGTATTACAGAATAGGAGTTTTGATTGGAATAGTTGTTTTTATTTTTAATGTAAAAATGAACACGCTTGGAGGTCAGATGAAGAGATATCTATCTTTTTTGAATCCGCTATGGACACGTTTCTGACCATATTAAATTCCTCGGAATTAAATATTATGAAGGAAAATTTTTCCTTTTGCACACCGGGATATAGTCAGGCATGATTTTTTGAGCGTATAATAATAGGTTTCCAAAGTGCGAATTGTACTCATTCTGCTTCCTCTCAACACTTAGCATTTCTCTGGGAAAGCTCGCTGGCTTCACTTTTGACGATTGTGAGGTTTGCTCACCTTCTCTTTCCCTTGAAATCCCCTCTCGCCCTGGTCCTTTGTCGGAATGGGTCTCCGTTCCTTTGAAGCATGACGTGGTGACTGCCACGCCCTTTTCTCGACATCACATTTGCAAAATGTTTTCCCCGGGAGACCCTTCCCTGATCACCGCATTTAAAGCCACAAGCCTGTCTTTTAATATTTATGAGTTACTTTGAAAGAAACGCTGCGAACGCCCATCCCAAATTTTTTCAAGAGATGTGGTTGAATTTCTTTTTCATTATTTATTCTTAAACATAAGTTCTTTTTTTATAACCTTCATCAGAAAAAAATAACCACTATGTATATTTTACGGTAACCATCTCCCTTTAAATGAAACAAATTACGCCTTATTATATAACATTCTCGAAATGTAAATGAGAAAGGCTAACATTATGTATATTATCTCTACATTGGTAAAAAAATATATTTCCACGCATGATTATATCATCTGCATAGTATAAAGTTCAAAGTATTAAGTCAACAATTATCTCTCGATTTATGGCCGTGGAATTGCCATTTTCGAAAAGAAATATTTAAGAGAAGGGAAATTGTTTATACATAGGCATAATGTAAGTTTTTCAGAAGAGTTCAATTGATTTTCCAAATTAAAATTTGAAGAAATAAATATCTATGATTAGCAGTAAATATCTGCCATTGATGTAGACTGTAAATAAAAACTACGTAAAAATGACGTTTTTAAAAACTATTGACAAGTGTAGGCATCCCGCAGAAGATTTCCATTTCATATCTATCAGTTTGGATATGGAATCAAAACTATGACAAGTGAAACATTATGAGATATGCGTACCATAGTAAAAAACCCTATCCCACCTACTATCGGCAATCGCGAGAATTTGGATGATTCAGACGCCAAACGAGAAATGCTGGTGATCATAGAGCGCGTGCTGCGACTAACGTGTCCTTTGAAGGACAATCTCTTGATTTATTCCGAGAGCCTCTCGAAACGGCGATTTCGACGTCGTTTGAACTTCATTATGTTCGGTGAGTTTAGGGGAGGTTCTTGATTTCGGTCGAGTGGGGGTGGAGTGGGTGGTGAGAGGGTCTTTGGAGCGCTTGGAATACGGTGGGGGTGGACCCTTCTATCCCCAGCCCAGGGGCAGGCCCTGGGCTTCGGAATCGGACATGGGCGGATAGGGAGAGAGAGAATTCTGCTCCAGAGAGGAGACCTTAGGGGGAGGGGGGTTTAAGAGATTCATTGCCGGACAACGCAACACTCGCCAGCTCCTACATCGAATTCATTACCTCCACCACTCCTGATCTCAACCACTCCTCGATTCAACTTCCCTCCCCATCCCTTTTCCTCTCCCATACCCCACTTTCCAACTCCACCCCCTACCTGTCTCAATCATCCCTCTTGACTCCGCTTCCCTTCTCGCTCCACCGCTTGTCCGATATTCTCTTTATTCAAACTCAGTTTATAGGCGGCCAGGAGAACTATCTCTATCTTAATGGAAATCTAAAATCTACGCTCCGTTATTAATCGTTCTATCCGAGGTGAATATCCTCATAGGGGATCCCGTTCTAGTTGCCTTAGAACTTCTGCGATATTTTTGCTGCATAAGCTGTGTTTCGCCGTCTTTGGTAGCGAGCGAGATGGTTAGAAATATTTTTCAGATCTCGCTACAGAGTTTAATGGGATTTATAACATTTGATTAAACGCACAGTTTTTATGTAATCTTCCTAGCCTTGAGAGATTACTTTTTATTTGTGTTAACGAGGCAAATTCAAATGTTTTTATCATCGCCTTGGAAATATTTGGCTGAGAATAGACTTTTTAGATTGGAAGTTATTACTTTATATAAAAGAATGGAATAAATGTTTATTTTCTTCAATTCCTCCCTTCGTAAGTTTTTTCTCCGTCCCCATTACGTATTACATTTTAAATCTACCCCTCCACTAACCATTTAACTCATTTCTTACCGGTTATCTCCAATGCACTCAAAGTATAGCCTATTTCCAGAAGCTTTTGTTTTTAACCGCAACTTTTTTATTTTTAGTTGGAACTTTTTGTTTTTAGCAGGAACCTTTACAACTCGCGCTAGCGTTAGGTGGTTTGCCTGGTGAGTGGTCCTATTTTCCAAGTCTCGTCCTTCTGATGTTCTCAGCTCGCCTATTTTATTCCCAGAATCTCGTAAATGACTCGTGATTTTTTCCCCGGAAACTCATTCTTTGCGCTTTACGTAGGGCTCCCCTACTACCTCTCCACCCTCTCCTCATCGATCGCTCAACCCATCCCTTCCGCCCATAATCCTTCTTCTCACACGTGGTCCACCCCCTGTTTGCCACCTTCCTTGTCATGCATCATCGATTCACCCTCCGATTCCTTTTTTCCAAATTTCGCCCCTGAATTTCACCCTCGCCTTCAGCCTCAGCCGCGTCTCCCACCCGCACTGTGCTCCCCTTCCACCCGCCCCATCTCCCCTCGAGCCCCGCCCACTCCACCCCGCCCATCTCGTCCCTCCTCCTCCTTCCGCTCAAACGTCTACCTCCATCCCTCGCCTCCGCTCTCCCTCTCTTGCTCTTCTCCCTGATGTAGATACGCGTCGAGGTGGATTATCCGAACCTTCTGGCCATTGTTGGGAGGTCCGAAGGGTTTGCAATCCGGGCAATTCGTTATTCAGGCGAAAGTAAACCGACATGGGAAGGGTGAAGTTGGAGGAAGGATTGGGTGTGGTGGGGACTCCCGGAGGACGAGGGAGCGCGCAAACTTTTTTTTTGAAAATATAATATAAATCATTTGATTAGTACTCCTCGGGGGAAGTTTCAATAAAATATTTCTTGTTCTCGTGACACTTCAACCTTTTTTTCTCTCTTTTTTGTTAACCAAGGGCAATTAATTAGTATTTTAAGGGTTAAGATGTTGTGAAATCCTATCTGAAGTGTCACGCATTTTTGTATCCTGAGGGAATCCTTTATTTTAATCGTTCGTTAAAACTGATTGGTGAAATTGGTCATTCAAAATATTCAAAATCATTATTTGTTCATCTTTGTTGAGGCAGTATCTAACATGTCTTCTTCTCTCAGGGGAATAAATTATGAGTTAAAATTCTTTAACCATGTCTTTTGAATCCTCTTTCAACCAGATAGGTATACAATTTGCAATTTTTAATGTATACGTTGGAGTTATATCCAGCATTTTATATTACCTCTGCTTAAACATCCCTCAAACTTTTGGGCCAGGATTTTAAATGGATAGGTATGATTTGGTACCGTTTTCGGGTTCGAAAGGCAGCGGCTGCTGAAGACACGCATGCAGCTGACCGTAGTTAAGGGAGTTTTTGAGTAATGTGTGGTACCGGCAGAATCAAACACTTCTATCACCGCGCTTAAGTCCCTCCGTCAAGATTTTTTGTGGGAAATGCGGAAGTTCTTCCACGGGGATTTATTTTTACCCAACGCATTTCCACTGGGGAGGATGGAAAATTGCCCAAGACTCACGTCACGGTTGAACTTGAGCAAAGGATATTGGAGAGAAGGGAAGGAGGAGGATGTGAATGGGAGGGAGCGGAATGGATGCAGAGAGAATGATCTCTGATTATTGACACTTCAGATCTAGTAGGAAACACACGGTACCATGTGCCCACCGTGAAAGGGAGCGATATGTATTTGTCATCGGACAGATATCCTCGGGACGATAGGGACAAAAACATGGTGAAGTGGGGGGGGCGGCGAAGGTCGCTATGGTGGAGAGGGGGGCCAGAGGGGGGGTAGTAGAGAACACTCATATGGGGCAGAACAACGTAAGTGGTGAAGGTTTTCCTCTTATACTGTTCTTTGGGAACTTGCGAGGGTCGAAGTGCACATGCCAAATTTCACCCCTCGGGCGATGCTTGGGCGAAACCAATATGTACACTGCGGTTCCTTTGCGGCATCTTTTTTTTCTGTGCGGCCACAAGGAAGAGAGGATGGTAGGAAAAAGAGAGAGTAGGTCCGAGTGTTTTCGGAAAGGATCCTCGTCCTCATCCGCGGCACGGATGGCGGGACCGCTCGGTATTTTTTTTTATCCGCCGTTCGCCCGCGCGCCCACCGTCACCCCTTCTCGAATACTATTCATGTATGGGAGATGTTCGCGGCTGCCATCGAGTGATGGGGAAGGGAAAGACTTGGAAAAAAACACACATGACGCGCATTATATGAATGGCCACCGCGTGCCGACTCCACATCACAAGAGGTCTCCGGAGATTTTTTATTTCGCACGTTTTTTTTACTTATTCTCTATGCTATGGTGTGTTTGAGGATGGGAGGGGGCGGTTCTATGAGGAGGGTGTTGGTGGGAAGATCGCAGGAGGAGAGGGGATATGTTTGTGGGAAGAGTTTAGAGGATCAGGCTTCGTGGCACCAGGAGCCGTCGCCCTCCGCCGCCACTTCCTTCTGTCCGATTCTTGTCTCCCTTGTTTGATTTTTTTCTCTTTCTCTCGTTCCGTGCAGGGGCGGATGCCACCGGAATCTCGTCGGGAGGAGGGATCTTCACTGCTCGCCTCTTCCGCCGCTTCCAATCGTCCCAGTTCACCGTCCCGGAATCCCTCGTCGTGGGTGCGAGGAGGTAAGGCGAGGGGAAGGCGGCGCGCGCCAGCGAGCACGTCCAGCACCACCATCGCCCGGTCCGTCGAGCACCACCGCCGAAGACCACCGGCGGGCTCTCGATAGCCCAGGAGGGAGATACTCCCGAAAAAACCTCCTCCCCATTGATATTTTTCCCACCAATTCCCTCTCAACCCCCACCCCCACACAACGCCAGTGCTGTATATTACGAGAGTGTGTGTCGAAGATCTTCTCGAGTGTCTGAAAGTGTTCTGCAAGTTGCAAATCCCGAGGATGCTACTTGACTAAAGAGGGAAGTTAATTTTGATTAGAAAAGTTAGAGGGGGTATAAAAAACTGTGACGGTCAATCACGTTTTAGTGAGCGATCAGTCCGTTCTCGCTAGTTTTCTTCATTGGAAAAGTCGACCATTTTTTTAAAAAGAGCAGAAGAAATTATTTTTCTCCATAGTTCGATCTTGTGCAGATTTGAAAGGAAATACGTCGGTAACTGTGTTTTTATTATCTAGGTCTCCCAAAACATAACGGCATCCTCTCCGAAAGCTGTTGTGTTAAGGGTGTTGGTCTGGGAAAGTGTGCAATAAATATTTCTTCATTAAGAATCCGATAGCCGTCGAAAAATTTTAAGGGAAGTTATTTAAGCCAAAGACAATCACCCCTCTCAAGGGGGTCAGAGCGAAAATCGCATAATTTTCTAGGTTTGGGAGAAGGCGTATAGGGTCCACACTTGGGCCAAGTTTTCTTCGCTGCGAAAGTGTAAATTAAAAACCGGTCCAAGCTGGAGAGCATGAGTTCATATTTCGCCAACTCCTACATCCCCGACCTGCGGAACGGCACCCCAGATCACTATGCCGCCGCACAGGTCAACACCCCGGACCCCTCTTGCGGCGACCCCAGCCTGCGGCAGGGGATCCCGCACCATTACGGTGGGCCCCCGGCCGCCGGCCAGCCCCCACCCGGGATGCCGCCCTACCCGCGCTTCCCGCCGTACGACCGGCTGGGCTACTACGGGACTCAGGGCCCCGGGGGTGGAGGCGGCGGCGGCGGCGGAGGAGGGGTCGTCAATCCCATGGTGGACAGTCAGGGGGTTGGCGTGGGCGGCGGGGGTGGGTATCGTCCCAACTCACCTGGGGCGATGGCGGCGGCGGGCCACATGCCCCCCCAGCACGGACCCCAGCAGCAGCAGCAACAGCCGCAGCAGCAACCTCCAACCCACACGCACAACCACACTCACAACCACACGCTCAACCACAACCACCACAGTCCGGTGGGCGTGCAGCAGCCCCCGCCACCCCCTCAGCAGCAGCAGCCCCCGCCGCAGTACGCCACGTGCAAGATGCAGGCAAGCGCGGTCGTGGTGGCCGGGGGGCCGGGCGTGATGGGCGGAGGCGTGAGTCCGCCCCCGAACCACCAGCAGCAGATCTCCATGCAGCAGCACCAGACGGCGCCGCAGCATCACCAAATGGTGGGCAACGGAGGCCCGCCCAATCATCATCAGCAGACTCACCTCATGTACAACAACGTGAACCCCCAGCAGCACCACCAAAACCAAGTGGTTTCGCAGCACCATCAGCAGCAGCCCCAGGCGATAGTCCAGCAGCAGCAACCCCCACCACCGCACCCCCAGCAGCAACACACGCCGCCACAAGCCAACAACCCCAGCGCTAACCTCCCTAGTCCACTTTATCCTTGGATGAGGAGTCAGTTTGGTAAGTGTCTAGTGGTATTTGCAGATTGTGCTGCGATTGATTTGAGCGACGAAATAACAGTAGTTTGGGGGGCTAAGGTTGGCCTCAGAAGAGATTCCGTTTATGCGTGTTCGATCATTCGTTCCCACATAAAGATTTAGATGCTGGGCCCGGAAATGTAAGGGTAAATATTCTTTCTCAACTCTCTACCATACAGGAATGAGGGAACGATGAATTTTTGACAATTTTTAATCGATAATATAAAATTCATAGAATAGCGGCAGGTGTATATGTAGAGGGTCTACAAAGAAAATTATAGAAGTTAGGTTGATAGAAATAATTTTTTAATAAGGCAAGGTCTTATACAATTATTTATTTAAGAGGAGGGATTTTTTTCGAAAAAACGAACCGAAAATATAATAGTTCACACTATATATCCATAATTTTGTATTTTTTGTAGTCAAGTAATGACGATATGCAATACTTCCTCCATCACTTTCACTCTATTTAGTAACAAATTAGAGAGTATCTTAACTTTTTGTTAAGGATATTCCTCACAGATATGCAAGATGTAGTTGGTATTATAAGGAAAAAAGTTCATATTTGTCCTTCTATGTTTTCATTCAAAAAATTAAATAATGACCTCTTTTCTTATCTTCTCGTGAAAAAAAATTTTACAATAACCCTCTTATAGTACTGATTGAAAACTAAACTCACTGTAATTTAAATAAAGGTAAAGAAATATTGAATTTGGCTTAAATTGGTTATTTTAAGGTCAGTGACTTCGCTAAATGCTAACATCCAGAAACTTATGGGTGACTAATATTTTAATTTTTGATGTTGAAGTTTCTTCTATTCAATATTGATGATAGTTAACATTATTGATCAATAAAAATATAATTACGTCAAATCGAGCA
This sequence comes from Hetaerina americana, assembly GCF_022747635.1. Classification (NCBI taxonomy): domain Eukaryota; kingdom Metazoa; phylum Arthropoda; class Insecta; order Odonata; family Calopterygidae; genus Hetaerina; species Hetaerina americana. Next base: position 96,896,261 of record NW_027286874.1, on the reverse strand, counting down.
GGAAATGAAACTATTTTGAACTTGACCCATTCTTCAGGATTATTTTACATATTTATTCCAAACAAGTGACCAAATAATTGCAATTTCTCCTAAACTCGATCTTTCTGCAAATATATCAGCTGCTAAACCCTTATGGACCCTATCTTCCCTTTTGCCATTCCTTTCCTCAATTCATGGCGTAATGCGTCACTCTGTACCTCAAGATGATACAGTACCATCGAAACCTGGATCGAAATAAGTTAAATTTTTCAAGCAAAATATTGCAAGTATTTCTCAAGTCATTATAATCAAACTCCCTCGTATTATGTCCTAGTCTTTACACTTTATAATTTCTGGCCTTTGTTCCCCTTAAACAAAATAATTTTGGTCACAAATAAGCTTGCAACGTAGCCAAATAACCATTGTGAGTGTAAATCTGTTAACGGCATATGAGATGCTGGGGAGATTACTAAGTTATTTCCCTTAAATAGGGAATTTTGATTAATTCTATGTCAATTGAAATAAAGGAACTCGTGATTTTTTATTTCGTTTTTCGTTCTATTTGTGTTCAAGGAAGGTACTTATCATTAAAACAAAAAAGATGCGTAATTATTTGTAAATAATATTTTTTAAGAATCGTTGAATTACTTAAGCGCAAACAATCAATTAGTTTACACGAATTTATGCACGTATATTTTATAGCTCCTAGAACGTCAGCGTTCAATGATTCATTTAATTGTCCCATATATTTCGCGTATAATATCGAGTCTCGCCACGTACTGGACTGTGTTCAATACCCCGCCCCGCATCCAATTTGGCCATAATATTTTAATGACACTTCTCATATTGGGAATAATGTAATTCCGGTGGCGTTTCAATGGACGTCCCCTCAAGCCATTGACTGATTTAAATTCCGCTCGCGCGCAAGCAATCGTCACCTATCGCTGTCTCGCATCTTATGGATCGCGACACGCCACTTGCGTATTTATCATCCCGGCCTTGCCGGACGGAGCCCACGTGGTCACTGGGGAAAGCGGACGGGCTGAGCGGGGAGTGTGGAAGGGGAAGGAAGATTAGGTGGTTCGAGAAGAGTAGAAGAGGGACCGCGGGGGAGCGCTTGGACTCCCAGTTATCTCCTATTCTCTCCCGAGTCCAAAAATAAGCGTGAGTTGTTTTGGCATTGAAACCTACACCACTCCGAAAGGGGAAAGGTTTTGAATTTCTTGTGCTCCGCAAAAAGCAGGGACAACGAGCATCGAAGCATTTATGATTCAGTTACCGAGAAGTTTACTAGTTTTGAGTTACTACCTACGGTGCATGATAGGGTGCAAGCAGGTAATCAGTCTTCATAAAGAGTAGCTCTAAATAGCAAATACAATATCAGGCAGCAAAATTCTTCACTGAAATATCCTGTAGCACGGATGTCATTTATCCTTATTTTGTGAAAAGTCGTGGACATATTTGACACAACCAAATATGTATTAAAAGCTTGGCTGTTTAGAAAGTAATCCCTCAGCCATGAGGTATTTTATATGTATACAACCTTTAAGGTGGTACTTCCAATAGGAGGTATAAATTAAAAAATATTATTTTAATATCCACAAGCAGCGAATATTATTGCCATAACTTACTTGCTCTTTATTTACATGTTTTCGGTTGGCAACAAAACCTGCTATCCATGGTTGTATATTTATTAAATGTGTGAGCAAGACCTTTTCCTCTTCACTCACTCCTTCGGCACCCTATATTAAGAGTAACATCTATTTTTCCTATCTGTTTGTGCCAATTATAAATATTCCAACTGTCAAAGCCTTCAGCGTCATGATTGTACTTGTAGATTCCAAAACCAACCACTTCTATACATCCATCATTTCCTTCCTTCCCCGAAAATATCTCACCTCAAGCTTTTCCACCCTCGTACAAAAACAATTCTCAAACACCTTAAATCTTAGCCAAATGCTGTTTTTAAAGCCAAATTTATGAGAAATAAAACCCTACACCCATAGTGATATGAGTATTTTCCTTATCCTTTATTTGAAGTCTTGTTATCTTTCCATTTTATATATGATTTTCGCTAACGTATTTCTCCCGTGAAACCATCATCAATTCTGTACTATTAGCATGTAATGGTGCCCAAACACCAATCTGAATCGTTCCACGGTCTACAAACTCATTAACATTCTATTTTTTATTTCCCTTAAATATATTTGTTACGGTGGTTTGCTTTATACTCATTATGAACACTTTGTATTAATCTCTCATAATTTCTCTCGATGCAAGTTTTTAAAAATTTTGTGACGTAAAAATTTATAGCCGCAGTCATTCATATTAACGTATATATTTTTTACATCAGTATGTAGAAGATTCCAAATCACGCCCTCATTCGCTCTGATTACCATCGAAGCGGCAACGTTAGAGACGCTAACGTAAGAAGCCATGGGCTCGGGAACCGGGGATAAAAGGGTCTGGTTCAAGTGTTTCATGAGAAAGGTCGCGAGAAACGATTTACAAGGATGAACAAGTTTTAACGGGTCTGGGGGAAGGTGGGCTGGAAGATTCTTGAGTGTGTGTAGTAGGGAAGGGTGGGAGTGAGTGCCCCGACAGTGGGCCCCTGGCGTGGGCGGAGAGGGTGGAGGGGCCGAGCGTGGGGCGGAGTAGGAGGAGGATGAGATTCGTGAAGAAGGGAGGAGGGTTTAGGAGGAAGGGGGAGGCAGAGGGATAAGCCGCAGAACCTCCTGTTGCTTCCCCACCCCACCGCGCCTCGCAGGTGGATGCGGGGCTGTGGGGAGGGAGGGCGGGAGGGAATTAGGGACGAGGCGCGGGAGATTGAGAGCACCCGGCGGGTGCGGGAATCGAGGGTGTGGATGTGGTGCGGAGATGTATGGCCGCTGGAGAGTGCCCCAGCGGAGTGAGGCGGAATATGTGTACGAGAGAGGGGAGAGGGTGGTGGGGTGGAGCCGTTGTTTGCCCCGGGGTGGAGGGAGGGATGTGTGTTGCGTCAAGAGGGATTCTGGAGGGGGGTTTGCAAAGGGGTTACAGAAGCGCAAATGGGCTGGGTAGGGGGGTAGGAAATTACTTTAAACGGAGTGTGAAAGACTGATGGAAGGGGTCACGCACTGGAAGCGACGTGTTTTTAAACGCGGGTTGATTTGGCGGCCGCAGAGCGAAAGGGTTCCGAACGCCCACGAATTTGAACCCTTGCCTCCCCTCGGATTCGGTGCCCTCTCTCCACGAACCACTCCAAACGCGCCTCTCTCTCTCGACGGATCCCCCTATCCTACGGCGTTGTGGATTTTGGCCATTTGGTCTGGCCGTTTAGGCGTCGAGGGGAGGGCGGGGTTTTCGTGGGAGAGTAGAGGAAGGGGTTCGGAGAAATAGTGGGTGCGGAGGGGATAGGAGTTATGGCTCCCGGTGTGCACCACTGGGACCCATTTCGCTCCCTCTAGCCCCCTTTACTACCAGCCGCAATTTCCCATAAACGCAGCAGGTTGTAGCGTGGCGGCGACAGATTAATTCGTCTTTTGGCGTCGTAATCGTAAATTCATTAGCGGTCTCAGAACATGCGTGTGGAGTTCCACCACTAACGTCAATTCATTCCCGATCTTATTAAATAATTTTCTCGGCCGAATGTTCACAAACATCGTTTACTTTCGTATTTCGCATTTTTTCTGATTACGCCAATTTTTTTCCTTCATATTTGGATGCTTTTTGGCCATTTATTTAATTTGTTTTTTAATTATGTACTTATTATGCCAATAAGTATGTATTTTAGAGCTAAATATCCTCGTAATCATACTTAATCCTTTACTTTGTTTTCAAAGTTCGCATACTTCACGAGTTTTTGTTCGATTTTTACTAGTTCAGATGTCAGAAATTACTTTTGAAGGGATGTAAAACTATGTGGCGAAGCCTAGTTATTTGACCAAGTCGAAATGCGACAGAAACAAATACCTAAACTTTATTTTAATTTTCCGATGCATATATTTTCGCTCGGTTATAAAATCTGCGTTTATGTTCAGGCTCTAATAACCGCTAAATTTACTTGAGATATATCTTCCGTTCAATTAGTATATATTTTAACATATTAGACTAAATCTATACAAATATGAGTCTTTAGCTGATAATCATACCATATTTAGAATTTAAAAATCCGAGAACTGGCAATGCAAGGTTTACTCAAAATGCTTCAATTTTTTGTTCTCTACTAATGCCACAATATTTGATGGACTGTACCCTCTGCTGAGTTATGGAAGAGGTTTCTCCACATACTGTAGTATTTATTCCAGTATTTAGCGTGCTAAATGTGTCCTCCAGTTGTTAAATCTTATTTACTAAAAGAAGTCACCAGTTCGCGCTGACTGCCACGTGATTTTTCACCCTCAGAAATCCTTGCCGTCGTGGAGGGGGGCGCCGTCGCCGTGCTCACATTTCCATCCACAGTGTGCCCCCACCATTCCCCCCCATTCCGAGTTCCACTCGTTCCCCTCCTCCTCAACCCTTATCTCTACCTCAGTTCCTCCCTCTCACTTAATCCCCCTCCTCTTTCCTGCCCTGCCGACTCCATATCTTCCCTTCCACCTTCTCCTTAGCTCTCCGTCCCCTACTCTCCGCGGGCCCGAGGACTTGTTGAGTCGCGATTTATGGAGGCGCAAGGCCCCCGCTTGCGTTTAGCGAGCCCCGTCTTCCGAGGGTTGGGTGGCGGAGGAGGGAGGACGGGGAGAGGGAGAGGGGTAAGCGACCGTTATGGGGAACATAGATATATACGGGGAGTGGCGGCACACTCCCTTGTAAAGCGCTGGAATTACTCGTGTCGGCGTGTAAACATCATGAGTTGGGAGAGGGGTGATCGAGGGTTCATGAGAAATGACGGAAATATAAACGAAAATGATTATTTTTCGGTCCTTTTAATACTTGTTACTCGGTCTGATAGCCTGTGTAGGAGAAATAAAATATTTTTTTTCTGATTACAATCACTTGTTTTGGCGATAACTTTCACTCTGTATTCAGCATCGCAAACCCCAATAGCCGACTAAGGTTGGTTTGTTTTAATCTATGGACACAGATATCTATATTTAAATAATATTTGCTTCTGGTAAATGAGAATAAATCAAGTATGCTGTTCTAAGAATGGATATTGTTGATACTTTAATATAAATATACTACGTTAAATTTGCCAACAACTGATTTTTAACGATGGGAAATTATCAGAAAAATGCCCACTACGTTGGCATTTTTCTAATAATTTCCCATCGGAGTACGGAGCGGAGATACGTGTGCTTCATCAGTGGATATCATTTTTCACGTGTTTGTTTTATTTTTTTAACGCGGCCTTAGGAATTATTGTTACTTACGTAATTTTATTTAATCACTTTTGCATACATTATGGAATCCAAAGAGTGCAACCCTCTCCAAATTATATTAATTAAAATAGGTTCATTGGTGAAAAGTTCACAAACTATTATTTCTAAATTGCCAAACTATTTATTTTTCTAGCGTTTGGCATAGTAAATTTTCATCACGACTCAAGAGAGTTGTCATCAGTGTTTTTCGCAAATGGGTAACTGTAGCCGAATGAGCACTCGTAGTAGTCAAGGAATGCACAAACTTCGCATCCCAGCGTGACAAGAGCAAACGGTTATCATGTTCTCGCCTCTCACTCTTAGACGTGGGGCTCCCCGGCTCCTTCCGTCTGCTCCGAGGGGAAGCGAACGGGTTCCCGACCCCTTTAGCCAATCGAGTCTCTCCGTCTCCTGGGCACTCCACGGAATGAGGAAGGCCCCGAAATGGGGATCGGTGCAAATGCGATTAGCTCTCCGAGAGATAAGAGAAAGGGATGGAAAAAATGGAGGGTGAGGTGTTGAAGCTGAATATGGGGGAGGATGGTACGAGCGAGGGTAGGGTGTGGAAACATAGGAGGGTTTGGGAACCTGGGTGGAGTGTGGTGGGTAGAAACGGGCAGCGAGTCGGCGGGCCAGACGGGCGGGGTGAGGGCAAGAGTGGGTGGGGCAGGGAATCCATGGAGGAATTCGAGGTGCGACTCGTGAGGCGGAGGGAAGAAGTTTGAGGAAGGAGACGGGCCCGGTTGCCCACGTGCACTCAGGGGAGGAGAGGGGCGTCGGGTGTTTCAGGGATGCGCGGCAATCAGTTCCAGGAGTCACCCCCTCCCCCGGGCATTCCTCCTCACTGGCGCCCTTCTTCCTTGCACCCTCTCCAATTTCGTCCTCTTTCCATTAAAACAGCTTCTGTCTCAACCCCCCCCTCCCACACACATCCCCCCGATACTTCCACCCAACCTCCACGAACGATCCTCTTCCCCCGTCCCCGCCTCCTCCTCACCCCGCTTCGTTTCCCCGTTCACCCTCTTGGACTTTTTGATTAGTGCGACTCACTCGAGCGAATAATTAACACGCCCCCTTCCACGGCTCCTCCCAAGATTCTTGCCCCCGTATCATTCCCCTCCAACCCTTCTCCGACCGGCAGATTTTTACTTATATCTCCCTCTTCTTTCTCTTCCCGTCGCACGCCCTTCTACCCCACTTTTCCTTCGACAATTACTGCCCCCTCCGTTCCCAACCCCACCAACCTGAAACCTTCCGGCTTCATTTTTCCTGCAGTCCTTTCTGTAACCACCTGAGACGCTTCCCTCTCCCCCTAGTCCCACTGCCCTCCCTTGTACTCTCCCCTTAATCCTCGATTTCCAAGGGAGCGAGCCTCTCTCTACATCCCACTCCCCTCTCCTCGCCTCTCCATTCCCCCTCTCGCCCCTGCCTCCGAGGCAGTAATCCATTTCCAGCCCTCAGGGTTTCTTTGCTCTCTCCCTCTCTTTCTCTCTCACTCTCCCTCCCTCCCTCTCCCCTATCCTTTCCAGTTGACGCGAATGCGGGAAAAGCCGATTGAGAAAATATGCATTGAAAATATGAGATTCATGTGCGACGGAGATTTTATCGAGGCGGCAGGAACGGAGTGGTGCTTTTAATGAAAATTTATGCTGGTAATTTATTTCCTCTTTGATTGAAATCGATTAAGGGATATCAGGAATTACTTGTTTAATCTTTTGAATAAAGGACATCGTCGGAGGCCGTGCGGTGATTTCACTTCAAAGGAAATTTATAAAAGATATGTACCATACTTTATAACTATGTATGCCGTTGATTCTAATCGAGAAAACGGCTCAGTGAGAACCACTTATGGAAAATTTTAGATTTTTGGAAAGAGAATTTTCGGTAATGGAAACAATTATCTCAGATAAATTAAACGGATTTTCTCATCGTCAGTCTGCTTTCATTGAATGGGGGTGATTGAAACGTCCATTGAAATGGTAAGAAATAATTGGGATTATTTTTTATTTAATCCTTGTAAGTTTTTAAAAATAATTTATGTCAGCATAAACTATGCAGGCGCTTATTTATGTGCATTCAAAGTATCCACGACCGAAATTTTCGTTCGCATGGTGAGAAAATAATGCCATAAAAGTCTTCGAGGTGTGTTCTCACAAGAAGATCAACTAAATTCATGGTAATTGGTCAAACCGTCTTATGCATTAATTTCACAATACTTTTCATTAAAATAAGCGTTATCAGTTGAGAATACTTTAGACGAAGCAAGCCTCTAAATATGAACTGCTGGTAAGCCAAAAAAAATCTGAGCATGTTTATATATTTGTTATTTCAGTCATTTTTTCCCGAAATAATTTACCCCTAGTGGTTCATGTGAGAGGAGAGAAATATGGCTTAGTAAGTCATTTGGCAAACATTGTTTTGTAATCCACCTCCCTTAAGGTATCGTCTGTCTCCCTTCTCATCTCTTTAACATTCCGAGAGCACGTGCTGGACCCTACAATCTCGCTTTCGCGGACCGAAGCCACCCTCGCTCTCCCTCTGTAAACTTCCACCCCGTCCCTATCCCCACGGTTCCTCTCCCTTCCCACTACCCCCACTTGCCAACCCCCTCCCGACCACGCCTCCCGCTCCTCCCGCACCGTCCCTTTCCCTCTACCCTTATCGCTCGCTCTCCTCCCAAGCGAAAAGTACATTAGCGGAATTGCCTCGCCATGGAGTCGGGTCATTTTGAAAAGTGCTTTACGTAGGAAAATGTCTCTCAGATGCGGCTGTCCCCTTGTATCTTTTCCCACTACCACCTTTTTTTTCATTCCCTCGCCGTTCCGAAAACTCGAGCAATCATTTTAACAGAGAGTAGGAGGAACACCCCCTCTGGCAAATTAGCGTTCGCGGAGTCCGGCATAAAATCAGCATCGGCTTGTATTTTTGCTCTTTATGGTTTTCCCGGCCAGTTTCATCGGCTGGCGATAAGGAATGGGCCGTTAATGAAAGCGGAACTCGTGAACAATAGGGCTGCACCGGATTCCATTGTACGACGTGTCCAATCTACGTGCAGTACATTCAAATAACTTTATCCAGCAATACTTCCAGCGTAAATATTTGTATCACACTTTTTGTAGACTAATCCTGACAGAAAGAACTGTTGACTTTACCTAAGCCTGTACTTAGTCTTTCGTTTTCTTCTTAATTGAAATAATGAATTGAATGGGTCGTTAAAGTTTATGAAATTTCGGTGCGATTATCCATATATCCACATCCATCCAGTTTGCATATTCATGGATGAACGAATATTTTCGTTCCAGCTTCAAGTTTTCATCGATCCCCGAGTCAGCCTAAGGCGAATCTCTAATTGAATTTAAAAGATCCTAACTGAAATTAGTGAGCCCATAGTTGTCATTAAAACTCCCCTGCCGTGCATCTTTAAGGAGACAAATATTTTTCAATCAATTGGTTTTTATTTTAGCTAAAATAATAATAGTTAAATATTCCTAGTTATAGCACAGGCTCAAAAATAAGCCAGCATATTTTTCACACCTCAAATTCTCTATATTTCGTCATATTAAAATTATTTGCCAAAATGATTAAACATTCTCTTGTTAGACTCACATTTATCTTACAGGCATTGTAAATCATATTCTATTATTTATTTAAATGGATAATTTAGCGAAAGGACTACTGAACGGATTGCACTGAGATCTCAAAATCAAATTCGGAAGACAGTTAGGTGCTTATAGTTTTACGGGGAATTTTAAGAGCGCCGCTGTGTCGTTTTCCAAGGGAGCCACGGAACGTCCAAGTTAATTCACCCAGGACCACCAGGTATGCAGTAAACCGTGACCTCCTTTGTTGAAAGTCTAGGAAAGCGATTGATGCTGGTAGCGAAGGGATGTTATCAATTTTGAACATTGACGACACTAAATGTGGTCAACCCTGTACAAAGTTTGGAGTAATCTAAGTTGGTAATGCTCCCGATAGATTCCTCTGATGGAAAATGCTTTGATTTTAAAAATAACAACTGAGAGCATCTTAAGAATGTCACTGCATCTTGATTCGCAAAAACACAGGTGACAAGAGGACTATATTACTGGGTGATTTGTCGCAAAAACTAACTAGCAAATTGATGAGCACGAGCGTTTGTTTCGATGAGCACGAATTGTTTCATTGTGTATACGTTATTCTTCAATATAGCTATTCGCTATTCTATCTATACAGCTTTTCATTAATTTAAACACTTTTATCTTTTTGTGGAAACCTCTTGGGTTCATTTGCCTTTTTGGTTACCTCAGACCTGGTCTCACCTCAGCCTCTTAGGCTCAAGTGTATTCGGATCTGGTGAATCTTTAAAAAGGTTTTTGTGAAAAATATTAACATGTCTTACTCTTTAAATTTGAATCAAATTTGATCAGTGCACTCATCGCTTATATTAAAACGAGACCCGTTTTATTCATACAGAGTAGTGAAAACATTGTTTTCCCTTATGGGTAACCACTTAAGAGCTGATATATTGAATGGAATTTTCCTTCAAGTTTTTCGTAGGGGTTGTATTTAATCGCAGTCCTTTCTGAAATGAACTAATATCTGAACTGAAACCTTAAGTCTGAACTGAAAGCTCATTCGCATGCTGACACAATCTCGCAAGGTTTAAAAGGATCCCATCGAATTGGATAAATACGTCACTTCCGTTATGAAATCTTTGTCGGAGAATTTAAAAATATCTTAGACTAATAGCTTAGGTAACATTGGTTAGATTAGCTCAGTGTTGGGATAAAATCTTAAGGTAAGTATACATTTCGAAAGAAACACTTTTTTTTTAATTCTTAGTCATGTGTTAGGTCTGCAAGTGTCAAGAAGAAGAAATCAAAGCATCGGAGATTTTATTCATTTTCAAACAACGTCTTCGTTACTGTTACGTTATCCTTCAGCAGTTACATAACCATATCAGTATTACGGGATAACCATACCAAACCAATGCCCAAGACCATCGATATCTATGACCTGCCACAAAAGCGTAGAAATGATATTGTCGTAAAAACTCTTAAAACAATATGATTTCTCGTTTGACGAACGGGACGAGTAGGAACATATTTGACGTTCGTAAACCTACCTAAACGGCTTATTGCTTAAAAAGCTGTCGATCACCGTGAATAAATCGCACCAAATGAGCGAAAATATTTTCCGATCTCGATCGCGGAGGATGGAAAGACTTGCCTTATCGCTTTACCACATCTCGCTCGCACTCGCGTGAAACACGTGCAACTCCCTCTGGTCAACTTTGCGGCCCCGCGCACGCTTGCTCGTCTCTTCACGGCTCGCGTGCATGTGAGCAAGGGAGCAATGACGAGGTGGGTGGGCGGGCGTGGCGGTCCGAGGGCGGGCGCGCGTCGCAGCGGCGTCCAGCTGCGGCGGCCCCCTCAAAAGGGGGCGGCGTCGGCGGCGTCGAAGGCGTCTTTCCCCCGGAACACGCCATTGGAGGACTCCGAGGCCTTCATTTGTATCCGTCGGCCTGCTTAAACCTGTCCCTCCCCCCATGCGTTGCCCCCCTCCCCTGCACGGAAAGAGAGGAGAGGGCGTGAGGAAAGGCGATGGTTGCCGTTCTCCGATTCTCTTGGTTTCAAGAGCCACGGACAGAGGGTGCTAGATGCTTTATTTCAAGGATTTTGGAAGGCTTCTCATTTTACTGTGGCATGTCGTTTACACAGTTACTGGTTGCTTAATTATTCGCCAAAAAGACAAATGGCGAAGTATTCATTGCATAATATTATCAAAGATTGAATATGATTAAGTGTAAATCAGGTTTTGTTCATACAGAGATTTGTCAGAAGCACAAACAGGAAGTAAATTAGAGTAACAAAATAAAGATCTTCACCAAACCGTGGATTTACTTAATATTTTATACCGATGTTATCAGGTAAAATATTTTTAAGACTTGATTCGTAAAGCTTGTTTTTTCCCTAACTGAATTTGGCTCTCCATTTTTACTCGCGGTGAAACATTATTTATAGTACTGCCGACATTAAATAAAATTGTGTGGCTTATATTATAGAGTAGTACATGTGCAATGCAACTGATTGCATTCCTTGCCATTTTAAATTACTCCAAAAAAGCAAAGACGAAGAAGAAATTTACTGAGGGAATCCTAATGTGATGCATATAATATTTCAACAATTGAAATTATTGTATAGTCCATATATTATCATATTAAGGAGATCATGTTGTAAGTTTTTTCTAATTATAGACGCTACTTGCTACATCTATGACTCTACCTGATGAATGTTGCATAATTTTTTCGCGTTGACTAATTTTTTTAATTGAAATTGCCCAAATTGGTTCGTATTATGGGGTTTTGATTTTGAATGAATAGATAAAAAGTACTAATACCACACCAAAGATATAGGATTATATCCCAAATGAGCCATAAAATATTAAATTTCTTAGAGAAGCATTATTTGTTAAATAAAAATTTTTTTCATCCGATTATACCATTCATATTTTTTCCATTGATCATTTTTTTGTATTCTCTTCAAGAAAACATCCAAACTATTATTTAAAAAAAATTGAATCGTCAAAATCATTATTTTTAATTCCTAAATCCTTTGTTTGGATTTGTTAGACTCTTTTCAAAGCGCTATACCAAGCTAAAAGATCTCTGTATATCTTGAACGGTAGGAACAAGAACACCTTTTCGCAATATCCTGGCTCTTGAGCGCAAGTGATCCTTCCCATCCAGTTAATGTCTTTTAACTTGAATTCCGTAGTTGGGCCAGTTCATGTAAGAATAAAATTAAGGTCAGTATTAAGGTGCTCGCCCCCGTGAAAGAAAAAGAAAAGTTTCCCCGCTGGAAGAGGAAAAGGGACCTATACATCATTATGTGCCCTCCCATTCGAACCCTTCCTCTCCTCTAACCTCTTCCCAGGCCCTCTCTTCCCAGCAGACCACTTCATACTCACCATCCCACTCCGCCTCCCAACTCCCTTCCCCGCCCATCCCGCCCCCCCCCCATCGTAGCCGTGACTTTGATGGGAAGATAATTAACCGCCAAGTTCCACCCCCCTCGCCATCTTTCCCCCCGCCTCTCCATGTCCCTCGACTCCCAGCCTTCCCCCGGCTGCCTCACTCTTCTCTTCTCCCTATCCCTTCTTTTGCTCTCCTCCTCCTGTTCTCTCTCCTCCCCCCTCTCTCTCTCTCTTTCGAGGATGTGGATCTAATTTAATATGCCAACCGTTTCGAGCATGGAAAAGAGGCTGAGTTTGAAAAGAATAAGGTTTGATTGAGGATCTCTAAAGTTCGGAGAGGAAGGAGAAAGAGCTAGGTTATTTCCAACGCGTCCTTAGATAGAGACAGAAAGACGCTCTGCGGCATTGTTAAAAAAAAGCCTCCAGAATATTAACTACGTTGACTTATTTTTTTTGGAGTTTTGGTCGGACACCACCATACTAATAATTATATATCAAATGAATAATTTTAGCACACTTAGCGAACTTAAATGATAATTATTTTGCCATTGAAAAAATTATTATGAATTATTGACTAGAAAACTATTTTTATTTGTTGAAATGTATATCTCTGGTTTTTCATCTCGTTTTTCATGTGTTTGATACAAATATTCATAGTTAATTAGAGTCGACATACCATTCTGTGTTCTCAGGCGTTCACAATTACCATTTACATCTAAATGCCTGGCATTTAAAAAGTTTTCTTTGGTTTAGAATAACCCCCCGAGATGTATGACTGAAATATAGGAAACCATGAGAGGACTTAAAAAAGGTTTTCAAAATTTCTATTAATTCGTTGAAATTTTTGTTCACTAAATGGCCGACTTGTAGACTCTGGCCCTCGGCATCTCCGGCTTCTCTCACGGCTGAAGTCGGCTCCCGATTCAGGGCGTTCACACGGATTTTGCCGTCCGCCGTGCCTCGCTTAAGTAGACCTGGAATTAATAATAAGATTATCTATCTATTATAATAATAATCAATGGTAGTCTTTAGCTCACAGTTATAAAATCACGGATGTCTTTTCTTATTTCATACCGTCTATTTTATCAGAAAATGGAAGTACTTACTTACTCAATTTCTCTAATCACAATTCAAAACGCCGTATTATCATTTGCTAAATAGATTCATTCAGATAATTCACTGTAGAAGTTTATAAAAAAGGAATTGATAATAAGTAGGAGACAACCATAAACATTTTCAGCATAACATGGTTATACTTTTATCTCATAACTATATTCCTCTTTATTTCTAGTTCCTTTGTTTTATTGTACACTTTTTGAAACAAGATAATTGTTCGTAATTTATGCGTTCAGTTCAGTTAGAATCAAACGTCCGGTAACATAGAGCATTGATCGTGAGGAAATATTGATTTTGGGTGAATACGGCAACATTTTTAGTCTTGTTACGCACGTATGATGCACTTCATTATTTGCTAAAAATAAAGTCATTGAGATGATTCACAATATTATAACTACAAATAAAAATAGTTGGAAAGACTTTTCAGTCATAAATATCAATTTGGAATACACGACTAACCAACGGTTAATACGAGGGTCATCCGGAAAGTAGTACCCGTTCGTGCCGCATGAAGTGCTGACGACGCGAGTAGCCGCTGGACGAGGTCAGATAGCTTCAGTGGCTTGTCTGCCTTCTCTGAGCCAAGTTGCGTGACGCTAGCATTGCCTGTGTTGTTTCTATGATTGTTTACAATGTTTAAAAAAATTGAGAACGCCGCCAGTTGTGAAGTGAGGGCAGTGATTAAATTCCTCAATGCAAGAAACGTTCGCCCATGTGATATTCATCGCCAATTAAAGGAGGTGTATGGAGACAATGTAATGGACGAGTCGTCTGTTCGGCGGTGGTGTCGCAACTTCAACATGGGGAGGGGGAACACACACGACGATGAGCGTTCGGGGAGACCGTCTGTCATTACAGACCAACTGGTGAGCTCAGTTGACGAATTCGTGAGGAACGATCGGCGCGTCACAATTGATGACATCTGTGAGCATTTTCCCAATGTTTCTCGAACAATTGTTCATGAAATTGTTAAACACCATCTGCATTATGCAAAAATTTGTGCAAGATGGGTCCCTCGCGTATCTCAATGAGCTGGCGGCGAAGGACTATGCAGCAGGAATACAGAAACTAGTCACACGTTATGACAAATGCCTTAATTTGCTTGGAGATTATGTTGAGAAGTAGTTTAAAGTATCCTCTTTCAAATAAAATTTTTTATGTTTGTTAATATTTACTTTTGTGTCTTTATTTCACGAACGGGTACTACTTTCCGGATGACCCTCGTATTATGAGTTACCCTACTATTTTATGTTTATGATTTAATAATAAACAATTATCTCACAAGAGGACAGTTATAAATCATTCCTGATCTCTTCACACGATTACATTTAGAATGAAGAGAAATGGAAAAGGTAAAATATAAGAATGATTTGGCAGACTGAAATGACCTAAATAAGAAATCTTCCGACTCAAAAATCTGTCTATGATGTAGGCTTTGGGCAACATTCGAGAAATTTTAGGCTAAAAATTCTTCAACATTCTTATCATGTAGACCCCTTACAATTTCTTATCATTTTTAAGCAATATAGAGTTAGAGTTATAAAATTTTGAGTAAATGTTCTCGGGTTTCATCCAGCCATGTTTTTTAATAGAGAGATTACATAAGTAATGCTACGAAAAGTGACGAACAAAAGGATAAAGATAAGTGTAGATGAATAAATTTAACTACCCTTTGGACTTTTTGCTAGTATGAAATGAGGTCTTTGGATTTCATCTTTAAAAAGAACCTCCGGGATGGTAATTACTTATTTATTCACGCAACGGGACTAATATTATGGTAATCAAGCAAAATTGTGTTGCACATTTTGCCACTGTGCACATCTTACTGTGTGATGGTTCTCATCCATTTTCTCTTTCTCATCCTCTCTTCCTTTTCCCACACGCAGAGAGGAAGCGTGGCCGTCAGACGTACACGCGGTACCAAACGCTGGAGCTGGAGAAGGAGTTCCACTTCAACCGTTACCTGACGCGGAGGAGGAGGATCGAGATCGCTCACGCCCTCTGCCTCACGGAGAGGCAGATAAAGATCTGGTTCCAGAACAGGAGGATGAAGTGGAAGAAGGAGAACAAGGCGAAGTTGGAATCCGGGCAGACACCCGACGGCATGCAGCCCGACTCGCCGCCCACGCCACCGCAATAGCTGTCGAGCCCCGGTCCCCCGTTTGACACTCCCATCTATTGAACAAAGAGAGAAAATGAAAATGAGGAGAGTGAGGAAACCTTCGAGTGGAGCCCCGTGACCCAGCGTGACGCAGTTTCCCATCAAATCCTTGGGCGCAGTCATTGCCGTGTCAATGAGAGGACAGGCGCGGCGGACGAGTGTAGGTTGACTACAAGAGGTTTCAATAAGGGGCGAATGTGCCCGGTACGGGTGCAAGGGCCGAGAAAAAAAGCTCATGCCGACCAAGCTAGTCAGCGCGGGGATTATGCACCTTATAATTGGAATACAAAGTTAACGGCCGAGGTGAGGAAATGATGTTCCAAAGCCTCCGGTAGGAATCTGGATTTATATGAAAATCTATATATTTTTTTTAGATTCCGAAGAATTATGACCACCAAACACAGGATGACACAAGCGGAATTGGAATGCAGAATTGCATCTGAAGGTCATACTGTCAGTAATTTGGCTTATTATAAGTTACAATTCCTCTTCTTTTAAAAATGGCATCAAAGCATTCCGAAACTTGACTAGTAAATTTATCCGAAGCAATAATTTCGGTTGAAGAAATATGGTGGTCGATGAAATAACATACTTTTTGTTGAAGGCTGGAAATAAATTTGAATGGAGTGATGGTTTAAGTTTCGAAAGTCAAGCAGATAAAGAAGATTTTCTTTGGGAAAGCATCAGCCGCTGGCATAAAAGCATCATCTCTTTTTTACTACCGCGCCATCCTTTACACCATCAGTTATTAAAACAATATGTCATGAGCAAGAGCTTAATCAGTTACATAAAATCGGACTCGCCCACTTCTAATATCGATCACGCCCTCTTCATCTTACATTGAATTTCTCTTAATGGAACGGAATGCAATTTTAAATCAAAAAAAGGGGAGACATTATTCGGGGAATCGAACTGTAAAATAAAAAGCTGCACATGAATGCGTGGAACGTCGACTGAACCAAGGGACCCTTTCCCAGGGACAACGACGGTGAAGTAGAGGAAAAAGAAAGGAATGAACGTGTTACATGTTGGCCTTTTTATTTTAATTTGTGTACAAAGAGCAAGTAAAAACTTTCAGAAAGGAAATCCAGGGCTTGGATTATTTTATTCGTATACTGTGCCCTGTTTGCCTTTTCTCAACTTCGAGGCTAGTCTCTGCTGTGAAAGGAGTGTGAAACCCCAAAATGTTATTATTTTTTTTGCTCCACCTGTGTAATCCACCCTTCCCCGTAATTCACATCGGCAAGCTCCTCCTACCTCCATCAAAATCGGCCCCTTGCCTCATCATCGGCATCCATCAGCCTCCATCCACCGCAGTCATCAACGTGTCATCTCAAATCTTCAAGTTGGCAGGAGCTGGTCTTTCCGGCCCCCGTTCCGAGGTATGAAACCACATCATATTGGACGGGGAGTAGCCGAGGAAACAACAGGGTAGGTAGGGCGTCCGTGAGGAGAAATCTTCCTAGTAATCCCCAACAGCGAACATCGAGACCGTATTCTCACCGTCTCGAGACCATCTCCATCGGTCTCGTCTACTCTGGCTTTCCGCAGTCACCGCCAGTCAAAGAAAGTCAGTTTCCTGCACCGTTGCAATATCTTAGCGAACTCTGGCTTCTTGGCGAGGCATAAAATCCACGGAAAGGATCAGTCAGCATGTGGGCTCCGTCCCGTACCTCTTCCAGCGCTAGGTCTGGCCAAAATTCCATTCGACAACAGGAAGAATCGCGCTCCAGTCATAAACTCACTAGCCAAACATGTGCATTTTCTTTTGAAGAAAGCTGTAATCCCTGTCATCTTCAACGCCTGCGGGTGTCCGTGAGAGTTTAGGCGGCATGCGTCCGGCAACGCCAGGAGGGAATGTGAAGAGGTGAAAACTTGATATTGTGTGCGCTTGTGTACCTTCAATATGTTTGATCCTTCAGCAATCCCCACCCGACCAACCCTCCCATCTGTAAGATTCATTGAATTTGTGCAAATTAGCTTCAAACCCTTTCTTATCTACCTTAATCTGACCCCCAAGTGGAGAAAACTTAACACCCCAATTCTTTCCCAGCGCCCCAAAGAGCAAACGGTTCCTCCAGAAATGAATGCCTAGTACATCTGTGGACATTTAATGTTTGAGTGCAATGTCAATGAAATAAGAAAGAGGAAAACAAGTAGTCTTATGTCTATTAGTGAATTTTTCCTCCTCCCTGACAAACCCAGTGTGTTGGATAATGTAAAGTATAATATATATATATATATATATATATATATATATATATATATATATATATATATAAAGTATATAAAATGCGAGTGTAAAACATATAAGTATATATTTTTTTTGGGAGTCCGTCAAAACGTATATGGCCCGGAGGGAGGAGGAGAAGTGTATCGGGGTGGTGTGTGTATTATTATATTCTTTCTTGCGACTATTCACTGTGCAGTGTCTACAAGTTTGGCGAGTGCAATGGGGTAAAGAGTGAGTGAATGCACGGCTCCTAACCTCCCCTTTGCCCTCCTGCACCAACCCGTGGAATTACTTGCAGGAGGGCTCTCGGAGGGGAGGCAGGAAGTTGATTGGCGAGGATAGGGTGGGGGGTAGTGCAGTGGTGCTGGCGGCGGGGGAAGGAGAGCAGGAAGCCACTGATGACAACGGAGGTAAAGGCTGCGCGCGAGGCGAGCATGGAATCCGAGGAGATGAAGCAAGGTCAGTTCTCTGAAAAATAAACAAACATCCGCCCCAACCTCCCTCCGCACATTCTCACCGCCCCGTCGCTCCTCTCTCCCTCCCTCCCTCCCTTCCTCCCACTCTAGTCCCGATACCAACATCAAATGTCACGGGAAATTTAAAATTGAACAAGTCACCAAATCATCCTCCCAGCCATCTCAGACCATCTCACCCGGTTCTTATCTATCCGAAGACGGGAGGGAGGCTGAAATGTCATTTTCCGCGGGCGTCACCCCTAACGAGAAAAGCCTGGCCGGGTATGGGTTTCAGTTTCGGCGCACGGGAGCAAGGCTCGGATTGATCGAACGGGAGGACGGGAGAACGTTCGGGGTTTGTGTGTGGACTTGTGAAACAAGTGGCAGCAGAACTAAAAATGTGTATGGTGAGCAGAAGGGACGAGCACGGAAAATGTGGGGAAGTTTTAAGACAATGTGATGCAACTAGATGTTTTCAAGAGTTGCTGATAAACCATACAGACAAATATTTCTTGAAAATTGACAATTTTTTTGAGTGCCAAGGTTGATGAAATTTGTGCGAGTGAATGGTGATAGCATGTAAAAAAATCCTAAAATTACTGTTCCTTTTTTATACAACACACACACACACACACACACACTCACAATGTGTCAGATTGCCGGAGATTGAAACGCGCTGAAGAGCGCATACGATTCTTCTTTTGTTTTCTCTTTCATTCTTCCGAGAAAGCGCGAAATGTCATCGACATGAGCGCACGAGTCTCGAAGGCACCGGAAGGGAGTCGTTGCTTTTTAAAGTGGCGCCGTAAAACGCTGACGATTGTGGAGGCACACTTCACTTGCGTACGGGCTATCCACGGTGGAGAAGGCTCGGCATCGTCACAGAACATCGTGTAACACCTTAGGCGTTCTAATATGCGACACTTGGGCCTGGGTCTGCGGGGACTTTTGGGTCGGGGGAAGGATTGGATTGGCGATGGACTCGTACAAGTTTAAAGTTCCGAGCGCAATTCAGTTCACGTGGGTCACGTCCACCTTGTAAATATATTTAAAAGGAATCACCACACGGCATTCGAGAGTTGACATTCAACCAGTCCAACGTCGAAGTGAGCGTAAGCACGGCGCAGTCATTCGCAGATGTGTTAGTGCACGTGTTATGTGTGTGTGTTTGCGAGAGAGATGCTTGAAAAACGTAACGACGTGCGCTTGGAATTTGCTTTGGAATGTGGGTTTTATTGTATCACCGGCTGCCCTGCGTGACAAGAGTGAAGTCGTCGCAAAGCGTGTCGCCCTTGCAGGCGAGGGAACAGTTTCGTAAAAAAACCAAAAGTAGGGGCCGAACCGCAAAAACACTATGGATTTACTCTTCAATTCTCTCCTCTTGAGGCGCCGGTTTTTTCCAAATCAAATTTGTCATTAAGGGGAGTGGTTCAAAACGAAAGAAACCGAGGTTTTCTAGGTCCAATGTGTCGTGTAGTGTGTAATGAGGGAACCTTGCTTCTTCGCCTTTGGCGGGGTGTAATCTCGCTCCATACTATGTGTATATTAATATATATTATATATAAATATATTTTTAACTCGAGTCGATTGATATTCATAATATTATATAATTAATATTGATTTATTATTGCATTGAAAGCGATATAGAAAAGAAAAAACTGTAGGTTGCGGTCGACGTCAGGGGTCGGGCCTGCGGGTTGTATCCTTCATTTGTTTGTAACGAGAGAGGTGATAGATAAGATACGACGAAATGGACAAATTCTTCCGCTTCAGGAGAGAGAGGCGGAAACTTGGATACCAAAGTACACGTTTTTCTTTCCCTTATTATAACCTAATTTGTACTTTTGTTTACTTAATTTAGGCCTAAGAGCAACGAAGTGGTATTCGTTCGAAAATAGCATGAGCACCAACAAAGAAACTTCAAGTTTGCCTTTTTCCTTTCTCTGTTATTTTCATATTTATCTAGAAAAACATATGCCAATTGATGAGGTGTGTGTTAATAAATAAAAGGCCTTTTCGAGCGAGGAAATTCAATCGACACATCACTGTGCACTGGGAAGACGAAATGTTTGGTTTTTCCTTCACGCCGCGTGCGAGTCTTTGTGAGATTTTTATTTTTGCTCTTCTGATATTTGGAATAGTTACCGGAGGCTGTCGTTTAACTTTTTCGGAAACAAAACTAAATGAAACCGTACTAACTCTCTGCTGCCGTTCCTCTGAAGTTGTATACGTGAAACATGTATAGACGGATTGTAATTTATACACCAATGACTAGATTTTTAACAATGTATTGATACATGTATGAGAAATAAATAAGTTTGTGCTGTGTTTAGTAGAGAGTAAGCTTAAAAATTTTTATAAGGCAATTTTTGGTATTAATATTGCAACTGTAACCCTAAGTTGGTGTCACGACCGTCGCTTTAAACCAAATTTCGTTGAATAATGAGGCTATATTTTTAATCTTTCCATCAAAGAGGACTAGTGCGACCTTTTCAAAACGACAAGCCTAAATTATTTAGATTCTGTTTTCCTCAATTTAGTTTTATTTCGGAGCTGATTAACGTTATTGGACGATCCACCCAAATTTACACTTTGAAAATATAGTGTTATTATTTATCAATGTGCAATGTTTATTTCATCATCAAGTATGGATTTTCGAAAGCGGAAATTTATTCTAAATTAATGTAAATTTTTCTCCATAATTTTGGTGGTTCATTCATTTTTCAATTCATATTCATAATAAATGTCGGATAAGTGGCAAAGCAGAATGTGCGTTTAACGTTGTTTTCCTTATTTTTAGCGCTGAAGTAAAGACTGAGATCTCGTCATTAATTTGTTATAACATACCTATGATACGTAAAATAACTACAAGCCTGTGTACTTTAATGGAGGACCATTGAGTAACTCGAGACCTTGTTCCATTAAATGGAGAGAAAATTTGAGCCTTATTTCTGTATCCAAAAATACCTTCTTGAAAGTATACGTAAATATTATACTCTGGCAATCCAGGTTATGCAGGACTTGTTTGCCAACAGTATTGAATTTTTCATAATTGAATCTAATACGTCCTTAAATATTTCGAAAGAGTTTGATGCAAACGGTGGTACATCTAATTTTATAAATTTATTCGGCCAGCGGGTTGGAATTTTGAGGCTAAAACCATTTTGGCATACATTTTCCCCACTAATTTAACTTTGTACAGCATCAAAGGTATTCGAGCTAGTGTATATCCCCCCCCCCGGTTTAAACTAATAAATTACTCTCACGGGTGAGCCCGTGATTAAAAAAATTTAGATTCAGTTAAAGCAATGCGTTAATTAAAGACATAGTTCCCGAATTTTTCATAGCTGATTTTTGTCTTTGGTGCCTCAGAGACATTGGTTATTAATAAATCAGTTTTTACTTTATGCAGAACACAAAAGGATAAGAATATTCTCGCCAGATCTCCATGAGGATTTGGTTAAGGGTACCTGCCACAATTGCAAAAAAACTCCTTAGGTCTTTCATCCAATATACGTGTATATAGCCTGTATACGAGAGCATTACTTTTGAAATCTCAATATCGCAAATAATATAAATATATTATCCATAATTGTTTTCGTTATTTATTCTGAATACTTTAAATTGAAAATATTTCAAAAAATTTTGCAGCAAGTGATTGAATGGCACGTCGCCTTTCTGTGCGTAAAACAAGAAAACCTCTCCTCGTGGAAATCTGTCTCGTTTACATACAAGAGTAGGTTGTAGGCTTATATAGACATTGAAATACCTCATCGTTCTTTCGTGGTATGTTGTTTTTAACGTTTAGTCTGAATTGTCAAAGTGCAAATTTAAAAAAAATTTCTTATTGGTAGCCTAGATATCGTACATGTAGTGTTCCAGTTCTAGTGTGCATGATGAGCCTGTCCAAATGTGTTTGAAAAAAGAAAACAATAAAAAGTTGTGGTTGAATAAAAATCTGTTTGAATCTCTTAAGCTCTACAACACCCTTACCTGGTTAATTGAAAAAAAAAATTAAATATATGGGACAATCACTGCCTTTACAGCGGATTTTGAGAAGAAAACTGAAATAGACGGCTTTTAGTTTGATTTGCCCAATTGGAGGCCACTGCTCATATGTGAATTATATGTCATGTATTTCATGATTTCCCAGAGTAAAACACCAATGAGTACATATTTGCATGAACACACTTTGATTATGTACCTAAACTGTGACACAAAATGAAAAAAAACTGGCTCGATTAATTTGATATTTATTTGCCAGTTTTCTTGGTTACAACTGTAAATGTGAAGAATAAGCATTTTATGTTAATTTTAACCCAAACAATTTTTGTACATACATATTTCTTTTGTTTATTTCTTAAGATTGTGATAAGTTGAGTTTTTGTTATTGTTTTATTTTTTGTGTGCCACAAAAATTTCTGTACAAAGTAAACAGTCCACTCAATATAGTGTTTTTGAATACTATTCATCATTTTTTTATTTTTTAACACAATCTCACCACT
Organism: Hetaerina americana; assembly: GCF_022747635.1. Lineage (NCBI taxonomy): Eukaryota > Metazoa > Arthropoda > Insecta > Odonata > Calopterygidae > Hetaerina > Hetaerina americana. The sequence continues at coordinate 96,873,519 of NW_027286874.1, read as the reverse complement.
CCTGCGACGTAATTAATTCCTAAAATTCTTCAACAACTCTTGCTATCCCATAAAAAACGCTGTCGAATTCTGTTCATCACAATAATACTGTTATATCCACTAAATATATTTATTTGTCAATATTTCAACATAAATCAAGCATGCAAGCAGCGAAATTATATTCCGTTTCGCCGTTTAAACGGTCCCCAGTTGACATTGCCGCGAGCGCGACGTTGTCTGCTCCATCTTTCGTTCTCCTCGGGAATTGAGTTCCCCCCTCGCAGCTTTCTATCGACTATTTTAAAATTCAGAATAATTTGGATCGGAATAATTCTCATACCCAGGCAAAGATGGCTGCAACCTTCCTCAGCAGAGAAAATTATTGGCTTACACCATGTCAGTGGCCCCGCCTTAGGGTTGGTTCTTGACGGAATGATGTATCGATTGAACCTAAAATACGGCTATGAAAAGCTTTAAGTGTCAAACTGCTCTGAGGGTGTTTCGGTGCTGCCGAGACGGGGCTGGCGGAAGATTTGTGAACTAACACCACCTACCACACCAGTTTTCTCGTTTGCGGAGATGTCGACCGCCGTTTGTCTTGCTTTTGCGGCTCTCCCCACCTCACGAGGAGGGGGACCACTGCTTTCCTTTCCTTGCCATTTCTCTTCCCTGGTCGCCACAACCTTACCTACTCTCTCTGTATCTTTCGCACTTAACCTCCCCTAGACCTATGACTCGCAATACCGCTATGCCCTTATTATTATCCTAAACCTTCGATAAAAAGAGAAGAAGCGTCGATCGACTCACCCTCACACCAAGGCATTTTCCCTCCCGAGGATCTTGCCTTCAGCCCTCACCCTTTCACACCTCCCGTCCCTTTGCTTGTGGTGACCCAAGCCAACTCACTCTACAAGCTTTTAAAGAGGAACCCCTGGCTGCGTCTTCCTCGTCCTGCATTGTTTTCCGGGGGATAATTTATGACGGGGAGAAGTGGCTATGGTGGCGAGAATAATAATTTTGGAAGGAAGAATGGTTGTAGCTTGGCTAACGGTGGAGAATTTAAAATTTTTAAAGTCCCATTTTTCAACTCAGTGTGATGATAACATTAATAAGAGCGTTAGAAAAGTATGAAGATCATATAGTTTGCCCTGAGAATTGTAGGAGAGAGGGAACTGTGGTGATGGTTTACTTCCACTGGAAGTAAACCACCATCATCAGCACCACCATCACAGTTCCCTCTCTTAAACGGTTCGAGTCTGAGAATCAATGATAAAGCTATATCAAACTGTGACAAGTCCGTCCTTGAGAACTTGATGGCCTACTAATGTGAGCCGTAGGAATTAATAATGCAGAGAACTGTTCTAGAGCAGGAATTAGGATTTTCTTAAAAGTTGCTAAGAAATTCCATTCAATTAAAGAAATAAAAATATTCTATTTATATACAAAAGTTTACTCAACCTAATTAGTAATTTCAATTCTAGGCATGACTCTGACGAGAAATGATAAGAAAAGTTTAAAAGTGCATAAATATGATATTGTAGGAAAAAAATATTAAAATAAATCCTCTCCTCCGCCATTTATCTAAGATCCACCAAAATAAGCCATGAAATATCTATTTTCCCAATTGTCATTAACGTAAGAGAACTTCCCAGAGTTCGGCATAAAACACCAACGAGGTTTCCTTTTCCAATGGATAAAGAGGTTTAAACTGGGTAAGAGAGCCCGGATGCGAGCTAATCTGCTAAAGAAAAAACACATGAATGCGGTTTTTTCTGAAAAAACCTGCTATATTCCTTTTGATAGGAGACGAAACAAACGTGAAATTTATTTAATCTGAGGGAAGCAGTAAAGAAGAGAAATGGCCCCATTTTCTATCTCCAGGAGGGTAAAATTGAAATTTTTGCTCCCATAAAATTGATCTACCCAAAGTATCCCGTTGAAAGGCAACCTGTTTGAATTCGCGCAAGGAAAGGAAAGGAATGAGGGAAGGACGGAGGCCAAAGTGGTGGCGCCTTCCCCCCTCCTGCTCGCTGCCACCGCCGCCCATCCACCCACCCCGCACACATAATTCCTTCCCCGAGAGAACCCCGCTATCAATCCCGGGATAGCATCGCAAGAAACCACGGCGCTCTCACCGACCGGGGTAAGATACGACCGTGCGTGGCGGTATCGAGGGGGGGAAGGAGGGGGGCAGCCGGGGATGAGGACCCGAGAGGCTACCCCACTCTCGCCCTCGAGCAAGCGGGCCGCGCTCAAATGAATGCACCGACCGACGAATTCTGCGCGACGTCAGACGCAGGCGGGGACATCGCCATAGACACTAAGCAGGACTAGCGTCACCACTACCTTCACCTCCCCGCACTCCCACAACTCATTCACGAAACTCATAAACATTCTCGCTAAACGGCCCCGATCCATTCATCTTAGGGCCCTCACACCGGGCCCTAGGATGAATGGATCCTGCGGGCGGCCGGGTGGTGGCCGCGATGGGGGAGAAGACGACGGGGACGAAGGGTTCGGACGGGAAGATGAAATTAAAGTGAAGAGAGATAAGAGATATATATTTTTTGCATAAGAGACATAGGAGATATATGTACGTATATTTTTTCCATAACGGCCGAACGAGGGAGTTTCTACTGCTACTCATCTTATTTATAAAACTTAGTGGTCAAAGCCTCACTCCGGTGGAACCAATTGGCCAGGTTCGATTACAGATGTAATCAAAGTTTATTCCTCTCAGAATCAGCGTGCATCTGCATTTACCACCTATTTTCATGTTGATCCCCTGTCTCTCGTCAACTTATCCTTATGTGTTTGAAAAAGATACGACACAGAAGATACCAATGCTAATATCTATTCGTAATGTAATTTGCTGGAGATATTGGTGATGTAGTGAAAGTGCATTGGTGAGAGAGATATCAATGACGCCGTTTGAGGGATGATGGAGCAATAGGGAGATGGGAGGGAGGGCGAACGTGATGGGCGAAGGGGAGATGTGATAGGAGTCGCGTGGGTAACCAAGGAGGGAGTACGAGGCGGGACGGAGAGGAGATATGGGTGTGTAGTAGGTGGAGAGCCTGGGCTTTTGAAATGGAAAGGGGTTGGTTACTCCTGCCACTGCCGCCGCCTGGATGTAGGAATTTATGGCTCTTTTATCACTCGAGGACACGTTTATGGACTCGCCCTGAGCTCTCTCCCCCTTGCCCCCTCTCCCCTTCCCCCTTCGCGTAGCCATCGAGCCCCCCCCTTGACCATCCACTAGTGGCAGTCACCCCCTCACCCTTTACCCCTCCCCATCGCACCCCGTCCCGATTTCAGTGAAAATCTCTTTGCGCCCACCGCGCCGCGGTATCTCACTCTTGCCCCTCCCCGCTTTTCAGTCCCTCCCCTCTAATCCTCTCCTCACCCTTCCGACAGTTTCTCTCGCCCCCTCACCCGTTGACAGTGCGGGTCAGTGAGGCGTTCACGTACTTATGTGCATATGTAGTGGATGCTTTCAGTCCCCTCAATCCTTAAGTGGGTGCCCTTTTGCATGAGTGTGTGTGTGTGTGCGTGAGGTATGTGTCTCTGTACTGGGGAGCCACTTGTGGGATTGCTCGAGACCACTTCCGAGGGCTTCTCTTTCCTCATCCCCCCCCCTGGCGCCGCGACATTGCGGAGTTCACCGGGGGCCGCGCCAAAAAGACGACCGCTAAGGAATCCACTTGAGGCCTCCCTCCCCGGCCCGGTCGTTAGCCGCGCCGAGAGAAGCGAGGCCGCAGCCCCCGCCGCCGCCTCCCTCTCCCGGGATCTCGGCGGTCGAGAACTCCAGACTAAAAGCCCAAGTTTTGGCTGTGACTGTTCTCAATTTTCTTCACCAATGAGAATTGCACGGTTAAACAGTTAGCAATTCTTCAGCATCAGAAAAATTTTCACCCGAAGAATATGATACCTCAAGCAAAGAAAAATTATTCTCTTCGTAAAACATCGAATAAAAACATTTGTGTATCAATTGAAGCAGTAAAGAGACTCAATTGATTGAGGAGCGGAACAAAACGTGTAGAATCAATGGCATTTAATGATTTAATCTGGAACGAATTATTCCTACTGTCATAATCTTATCGTTTCTCTGCTTAAATTAGAGTCGACTGATTAACCATTGCTTGTTTTCTTTTATAGCATATTAATTTATTGGCAAATGTAATTAGAGTATTTCCTCGTAATATGGGTTTTAAATGCGCTCTATACCGCTAAATTAAGGGATACCAAGTAACTAAATGCTTGAAAATTAGTTTTTTTGGAAAATATTTGCATCAACGCTTCAAAAAAAGAGTTTTGCCATAAAACTTGTATTGAAAGCAAAACATTTTTTTTTAATTTCCTGGAAACTAGTTCTTAAATGATTCTAGAAATGATCTCTTTTAATGAAATTAATTTATCGTAAGAATCCAGTATACACACCTTTCAAAATATTGGAAGATTATCAGATCGTATTACTATTGCTTTCCATGGTATGAATGTTAAAATTTGATTAATCCATGTGTAATTAATAGTGATAAACATGCAGTGATGCAGTTTATGAAGTTTAAGAATGACCTATGCTTACTAACAATCAAAATTCAATTTATATTTTGTTATTATGGTTCTTTGTTTTGGACAAGTATGGTTTCAGAAGTTTTCATGCTATTCGTAGTACCTTAACTGCCTTGTTCACCCATTATTTATATAGCAATATTGGAGTTCGATTTTTATACAAGATTATGGAAAACGTAGGTTCTAATCAAATGTAGGGGATATAGTTGAAGCTAAAGTGACACTCCCATATCTCATATTCTCTATCTAATTTTCACTTCAAAATAGAAAATAAACAAGCCTCTTTGTCTAAAGGACTGGATAATAAATGTCTCTTTTAATCGAAGACAATGTCACTGGAACAATTTTTTTTTGAAAAGAGTCGTTCTGTCCCTCGGTTATCAGCCTGTGCCTAAGTTGAACAAAGATACAGATCTGGAATTACAGCAGTGCATTCTCCGTAAATTCTCATAACATATGATATTTTAATGACGAAAACCAGGAAAAAATTGAAAGGTCACCTATGGGCTGCCTCGCCGACTTCTACTGAACAGATCACGTGCTCTGATCATCCATCGCTAGCCACCAGAGTTATTGGGCACGATTCCTCAGGGAAAGACTCTTTTGCCTGCAACTCTCCGAGAGGGTCGCCCGCCCCGCAGCGGGGTCTCAAGATCGCCGTCCCGGCGGCGGAGCGGCGGCGGCGCCTGCCTAGACAGCGAGAGGAGCTGCTTCCAGAGCGGCGGGTGCGGGAGTAATGGGGCCGTGGGGCGGTGGGAGGGGCCGTGCGAGGGGGAGGGACCGGGGGGCCGGTCCGAGGCGCCTTCGCCCCTCCCAGCCCCGCTCTGTCTACGTCGCCCGTCAATGCCGCCCTGCCCCCCGGGACGGATTACAAATCTGCCCCGAGGCCGAAGGGGAGGGGCGAGAGCGAGGCGACGGCGTAAACACGGAGACGCGGCCCCTCCATTGGAGGACTCCCTGACGGGCCGCTTAGGATATGATAAGGAGTAAAAATTAGGGGGCGGAGTGATCCAAGGGGGCCTCGGGTGTGTGGGGGGAGGATCGGCGGGAAGTCACGGAAGAGGGGAGGGGGCTGCGGGGGTTGGGGTGGTCGGGTCGCGCGGGCCCTTCGGGGGATGAGGTGAGAATGTGGGGGAGGGACACGCACACAGATGCACTTTGCAAGAGCCTACTGCCCTCTCTCAACTAATTCTCGAACTTAAGGCTGGAGGAGGAAGGAGGAGGAGGAAGGAGGGCTAGCATGGATTTGAGGGGAGTTCGTGGCAGCAGCCGAGAAATCCATGAAAATCAATAAGATCGTGGTTTTTCCCCACGCTCCTATGCCTCTTCTTCATATTGCTCATAGAGCATTTCTCCTTGGATTTATATGTATACATTTTATATTTAATATCATACTGGTCTTGTGTTTATCTTCTGCATTATCAAACTGGCTTTTAATTTTAGATTAATATTTTACTAGGAGAAGTTTTTCCCGGAGGGTGAGTTAATTAAAAAGGTTTATCTCGAAATTTATGGATGACATTTCACCATTATCATGTAGAGTTTGAAACAAATTTAATAGAATAGTTATATGAAAGCATATATCCCATTCCCTTATAAGATCTCGGCTTGTTAAATATATCTAATATAATGGTTCACCAATCTGTCACACAAAGAACATTGGTGAATAAACTTCAACAATTAACAAATTAAGTCTTTACAGTGCATGATTGATTTCAATAAGAAACTCATTTTTATCTCAGCCTCAAAACTATCTTTGAGGTTCTGTAGTGTAGCTCATTGTTGTTTAATCTTTCTAACATGCGTAAAAATAGATCCAAAATTTATCTTTAAATCATGAAAGCAAGTGATATATTTTTTATAAATGTATAAGTATCACGCAGGCTGTGTAATCATCAGAGATGACGAAGTTTTTCTAATCTATACATCAGCAAAGCAAAGAAAAACAAGAATTTTTGTAAGTTTTATGCAAAAAATACCTTTAATAAGTCGTTTGTATTGCCGCTAAATTTATAGGTGTAAAGAGTCATGGATATAGATATGTTACTTCAATATTTTTCTTTATGTCAGATATAGAGTTAGTAATAATTTATATAATAATATCTCCTTTTTCCAGCTCATAATACCATTAGCGTCACCTGGATAGGAAGTCCGTGAGGGCCGTTGGTTAGACGAAAAGTAGAGCTGAACATTTTCAATTAAAAATGCTTCGTAAGTTTGGCTTTTTATAGTGTGTTACGACGCTCAATATGTTATAAATGATTATATAATACTGAAATTACGTCATAAACACACATTTATATAATGATGATAACCGCTATCATTCTAATTTAACTAAAAAAATATAGGTTTTGAATCATTGGTTTCGCCCTTGTAATTTAATATGCCATTCCAACTGATTTTACAAGATATAACGACTTTGTTCCCCCCGCCTATTCCCCAACGCGCCTTGTCTTGCCTGCCGCCGACCGACACCGCCTCTGTGGGTCTCTAGATCTTCCCGACATTCCCTCTCGTAAATATTCCTTCAAAGATAGCTCGTTTTTTTTAACTACCACTACCCCACAATGTGTGTTAAGTGCTTTGCGAGGGAGTCATCGGTATGTTTTTCCACCACCTTGCCCCATAAAGACCTTAACTTGGAGCCCCACAATTCCTTAACGGCTTTTTAACTGCTTTTGTTGCGTAGGATCGTTGTCCGGGACACGGCCGTAAATTTGATCGGCTCTCCACCCTACCCTCTTGCCCACGTGCCTCTGTGCGTGAAGGCCTAGTTCTTCTCTTTCCGCGCAACCTCTCGCTGCCAAAGGTCTCTTTCAGCTACATCATCGCAGAGTCAAGTCTCATAAATACCAAACTGGTCGTAAATTGCATCGTGTTGCAGTGTTTTGTTTTACTCAAACCAGGCACGAAACCGTCTCTGCACCTTTCCCAACGTAATACCCATTGTGACTCCCATTTCAGTGAGTCGGTAAGATTTTATTCTGGTTACCTTGTCTTCATTGACAGTTGAATCTATCCTGCGTAGGGATGTATCGTGCCTTATTCCATCCACCAAATATTAAATAAGATGTGAAAAGAGAAATCATTAGATTTTAGGCATAGCTTTTCTAAAGAATAGCAAGAACTAATATATTTCTTATATTCCGTATTTCGCAATAGTTATTTGATGTATTTGAGACAAGAAAAAAAATGAAATCTGGCTGTATTATCATCTCTTATAAAGCTTGTATATTTAGACATGAATAGTACACGTATATTAGAACAAATTTCCTATATTATATCAACTTTACCAGAAACAAATGGAGGAATAATAGTTTTCTGATATACTCCGGATTTCTTCAAACTTTACATTCTTTTTCACTGTTCTCAATGTTTTAAACGCTACCGTACGACTACAAAGTACGCTAGCGTTAAAAAAACCACTTGGAATCGTATTTTTTTCGAGTTGAAGATTAGAATATTGTTCCTTCCTCATTCCGAAAGTTCTTAAATAAACACTATAGAGATGTTAGGTATACTTTCAGGTGCATGTGTATGTTAGTTGGTAGTTTGAGTGCTTGCATGTGTGTGGGGTGTAAGTGTTCATGCATGAATGTATGCCTTTTTTTTTATATATATGATTTTGTCGTTATTGCATGAGGTTTTTTTTCTTTTTCTTTTCTAAATTACGGGTGGTGTCCTAGCACCCCCCGCCACACGCCCTTGCGGCGGCTTGCGGGGTATTAAGTAGATGTAGATGTAGAAATAAAATGCGTAAAACTACTTAAGAATGTCAGTATTTCATACGGTTAGATTAAAGCGCGTATTTATGTTCACAGCGAACTGCAACTTATTACCATAAAAACAAATTTATAAGGGCAAACTTAATTTTTTCCTCTGAAGTTTTTCAACGAATGTATTTTCAACGTGTGTGTGTGTGCATATGTGTATGTGGGAATATATATAAATAAATAAATAAATTAAAAAAAAAAATATATATATATATATATATATATATATATATATATTTATTTATTTATAATATATAAGCATACATACGTGTAATTGTAGCAGATAAGAATTCGTAAGTACTATTCACACACATATGCCTATTTGTTTGTACAAGCCACGAATTTCATATCACTGCCATTGAAGTCCCGTTATCATCTTTACGAGATTTGTGAAGCTCGTTTCATTATCATTTCAATATTTTATTTATTTCTCAAACAAGAATAGTGGTACTTCAATACTATTTCAACAAGTAATTTTCATTTTTTTTCTCCTACCCACTTGTGAATTTCAACGGCGATCTTTATCACCATTATATTTCACAGAGTATTTCTATATTTTCAAAGATATAAAGATTCCTTAGTTCTACGTAAAATCCAATGATATTTTGATTTTGTTTTTTTTATCAATTTAGTTTAATTTAGTAATATTGAAAGTAATCCCTTGAATGGAAATGACAATGAAATGCATTCATTGGTTTTAACCACATTCTTAAACTAAGTTTATAAGAGATAAAACTTCATTTACAATAGAAGAAAGATCTGGTGCTTTCCCGGCGTATTTGCTTCATGAAGTTTTGCTTCATGCAGTATTTGCTTCATGAAAGTTCTCATTTACAATAAATCAACTTTTTTTAATTCTACGTACATGGCGTAACTTTCTACGCATTTTTCGTTTCTGCATATGTCTTAATCATTGAGTACAGATATTTTTGCTCAGTTTGTTAAATGAAGGTACAGTTTTAAATTTGTTTCCAGTATTTAATTTTAAGTAAGGCATATTTCTTCGAACCTAATATTAATGGCCTTAGGTTATTATATGGTAATATTATTTATAATTAAGAATGCCACTACATATTCCAGGGATAAGTTTATAGCAATATTCCTGAACTAAGAATTAGTAATAACAATATATCTTCTAAAATGGTAGTGCGTTATCTAGATACTTTTTTGTGGAGATAAATAATATATAATATTACTAAGAATAAATTAAAACAACAATTATTTCTCACTCACCATAAATTTTCTGTTCTGACTTCCAAATGAATACTGTTTCCAATGAATGTCCTAAAAAGTAAAAATTGGCTTCAGCATCCTGTATGAGGAGAACATTTTCTATGAATTTTTGACACAAAGACATCGGTTTATTTATAATGATACTGAAGCTAGTTCAACGGTGGGTAATATTTCAGCATTATTATTGTCAGTTCATTCATATTATTTCTCTATGAATGAAGAGTTTAGGATAATATAGTTAACCTCTGGACTTAATTTTGGTGCTTATCATACGTGATTTATTATTAATATTTCCCATAGGATTGTCACTTACATACGTAGGCCACTATTCTTCTAAGATAAAATACCAAATATCTATCAACATTAAATCGTAAAAAATATGTTAAGAACAAATACAAATACAGTGTGTTTATACAATGTAAAATAGGGAGTTATCTTAGAAATTTTAGGGAATGAAACTTCATCATAATTAGTATTTCAACCCTAGGATTGGTTTACTACAGCCCTTCATTCTACTCTATTTAATGTCAATTCCCTCAATCCCTGATACCTTCTCTGTTTACGTCCGTCTTAATTTGTCCTATGCACATGTCAACTTAAATCATCTAATTTAATGATAGTATAAAACGAGATTTATAATTCAATGATAGTTTATATTAATCAAATACACAAGCCTAAGTCTTTTCAAGTAAATATTCCACCATAATAAAAACAATATCTATCATCTTCGCTCAGGTGCTTTACTAACTAAATAAATAAAATATCTACACCATTTTTCAAAGAACTACGGGAGCTTACTGGAAGGAGCCATCCGCTATAATACAGAAACTTTACAGTATCAAATTCATTCGCCTTGACCGGAAATTGAAATTGAACCCCTTGAGGGTTCCTCGGTTGTATTCAAGTCAAAACGAATGATTTTTACGCATATTGATCTAAGTATGTATGTAGTATATGCTGCAGTTCCATCTACTAGGCTATATGGATTTTAATATTCCAAAGGAGTTACGATACTATGGTGATTCTCACCAAGTACCTTAGATGGATTGGGTCAATAAAATTATAACCTAGAGACTGCGTTAAACCTATAGTTTACATTCTACCCACCTATGGCAAACAAAGATGCCATTAAACAACAATCTATTAAAAATATATATTATATCCTTAAATTGTCTTTTAAAATGTATTTCCTCCCATGATTGCAATTAAAACCATTGTATAAACTGTAATCGAATATGATCATTGCTTATACTCTACGATTTTAGTCTTCAACCTGTGAAAGTATTTAATATCTATAATAAAAGATATGGTAATTTTCCGCAAACTTTAATTAGTGGTCATTGTTTGTTGCAGACAAATAACTAAATACTGAACCAAAGTATTACTCTCCTACCTGGGTCTCTAATTTTACCGATCTAGTAATTGGGAGTGATTTGGAAAAGAATATTCATATAATTTATGAGAAAAAAATTATATCATTCAAACATTTAATGTGCCTGATATTTGATTAAGCTCAGTTGAGCAAAAAATATCTAGTTATTATGAAGGGTAATATTAAAACTAAAAATGAAAATAAACAGTGATTGTGAATTGTTTTTTATTAAGACATATAGGAATACTGATTCGTATTCTTAAGTATCTGAAGTTTTACATTATTGCTTTAGTTAATTATTAAATTTATATCGGTTAATATTTGGCGACAAATTCCATTGAAAGCTTGAATAGGAGGACATGGAATTGAAAATTACATCCTAAAAACTTCAGCTTCGTTGTCAGTCACAAAGGAAATAACGATATGAAAGGCATTCAAAGATAATCTTAAGAGGAATGTGAAATTAAACCCACGAAACCAAATGATTTTCTATTTAAAATAGAAAAATGTGGAGCTATTGGCTGTTGAAGAAATTGTCACAAGAAGAGAATCCTATAGCCAATAAAAATAATTAAGAAGAACTCCTATACCGCTATTTCGGTCACCAGGTGACCGAAATACCGGTATTGGAGTTCTCCTTAATTATTTTTATTGGCTATAGGACTCTCCTCTTGTGACGATTTTCTATTTGATCATTTCTATTCATCACATGTGGTTCATATGGTTTTGCTGTCCCAGAAATTGTTGAGGTACTACACCTTCCTGTGTGATTTCATTTAAATTATAATGTTTTTCGATTGATATAATGTTGATTTATAAAAATAACGTCGGAGTATCTATTTTAAATGTTTAGATGGTATAAATACCTATACAATTACCATGGAGGTTTTAAGTAATGCGTTTGGTATTAGTGGTTTGAAAGGAACAAGTGTAAATCACTGTCTCTTTGGGTATTAGTTCAAGAAAAATCTTATGTGTAGTTGGGCTATACATAAGATTTTTATACTGCAGTTGCATCTGTTTAAGGTGGACTTTTCACACAGGGATATAGTGCACTTTTGACAGGCAGAATCAAGTCTCGACTACTATTATAATGACAAACAACTATTTTCTTATTCCAGCCGATCCCCGACCTCAATCCTCAAAAAAGCTGCGCTGATCGGTGGAATGAGTGTTTCCCCGCAGCAGGAAGTGGCGTTTACTTGCACCAATGGTTTTATTTGCACTCCTATCTCCTAGGCCATTAATTTTTCAGCTCAAGATTTAACGGAGTCAGAGAGGTAAGCCTCTCTTGCGTCACCCGTGCCACCTTGGTTGCCGGGGTGTGGTGGGAGGGAAGAGAAGAAGGCGGGAGCAGGGGCGAGGGGGTGAGATCGCCGGTAAGGAGGCATTTCTGAGAGCCGAGCGACCCGCTTGAGCCGATCGCTACTGGATCGCCAGAGATACGCCCTGCGCGCCCGGTGGACCCCCGTCGCCAAGTGGAACACCATGGCGCGGGGCGGGAGGGAGAGGGGCGAGGCGGGGATTGCCCGTCGGCGGGCGGGGCGGGGGTCCAAAAGAGCCTTGCGCCGGACCTCCGTGCACCACCCTACCCCACCGCACCTTTCATTTTTCCCACCTACATTTCGGACCCTTCCCGTGCGAGAACGGAATTCCTACCCATAAGTTTCCCTTTTCCTCCCCCTTTCGATTTCCTTCACTCTTCTTCCTCGCCGTCCTCATTCCTCTCCTCCCTCCTAGTTCTTGCTTTCAGGGAAGAAGAGGGTGTTGCTGTTTTGTGTGTGGAGGGGGGGGTGAAATGCAAAGGATTCCAGAGTGCCCGAGATGGGGGCATGGAGGACTGGAAGTGGAGGGCCCCGTGGGAGGCGGACGCGTTCCCGGAGGGATGGGTCAGCCTCCCCGGATAGATGGGTGAACGGTGAGTCCCTAGACAGTAAGAGAAAGAGGGAAGAAGTTGAGAGAGAATGTGTGCGTGAGTGTGTGCGTGTACGAGCGTGGACGAACTAGGGGTGGTGGGGATGGTTGTGGCGGTGGTGGTTTAGGAAAGCGGGGTTGTTTCTCGTGTGTGAGAAGGGAGGGGAGTTAGTCGGAGGGTCCAAAGAACGGTGGACAAAGAACGCGGCGGAGAGATTTTGGTGCAAGGGAAGGGAAAGGATGAACCAAGTGGTACCCTGCCATCCAGGTGTCCCTCTGAGTCTTGGGGTTCTCATTTTTTTAAATCTCTTCACCGTCACTCCGCCATTTCGAATGTATTGGTCGTTTTTATCTATGAACGCGGACTTAAGGGGTGCCGTTGGCATTACGCCTGAGTCCCTAGATGCATTCAACTTTTGCTTGTAATCGTTAACTCCATTTTATTTGTTCTCTCATTATGAAGTATTTGTCTTTAAAATCATTCCACTAGAAACAACCTTTAATTTTTCTTTGAAAATTTTCACACAACATTTCTATCAATTCTTGTCAAATAATCATATGTTCAACATAAGTTGAAAATAAAACTATTTGGAATCCCACTTGTAAATGTAACAAATTTAAACTAACAATTAACAAAAAAATGACGTCGAAATTCAAGCTCTAAGTCGTATCTATGCATTTGGAACTACTAGAATAGAGTTTGGAAAATTTTTCTTTTCAATGTTCACTCGTATTAGTGAGACTTTCTCTCGTGACGTGGTGCCAAATCAGAAAGTCATAATGTATTTCACATACGGTGATTAACTTAAAATTAAAGGACCACTTCCATTTTATTCATTTTAGTTAGATCTTTGATTTCAATCATTCAAAATTATTTGCCCTATCAATCGTTAGTACGTTAATCCTAGGCCAGAGGTTTCGATGAATATATTATATAAGGGTAAGATTGGTGTATTTTTATTGTATTGCTATTTCCTAGGGCATGAGAAGATGCAACGGTAAGTACGACGGACATTGATTTCCCTTGTTTCTCTCTAGGAGGAGCCGTATAATTTGCCTGGAAATCACCTCTCTACTTGCAGTGCCCAGAGCACTTCACGCCTTCGGTAAGCATCCGAAAGGAAGGTAAAACGTCAAGACATGGTATGAAACGGAGGGGAATAGGCTAGAGGGAGGGGAAGAGGAAGAGGGGAGGAGGGTTGTGCAAGGAGGAGGCGGTTTAAGAGGTGGGGGGCATGGGGTGGGACGAGATAGGGGAAATGAGGGGAGGGAGATGTGGGGAGAGAGAAAAGGAGGAGGGGTGGGGGGTTGAGGCGGGTGAGATAGGGCCTGAAATAAGATTTATTGCTCGAGCTCCCTGAAAAGCATGTCAGGAAAATAAATAGCGCGCCCAGCGAAGGTCTGTCACTCGTCTACGAGGGTGGCTTACAAATGCGGAGATGAGACAGGGAGGGAAGGAGGGAGGGGGCGAGTGAAGAGGGAGTGGAAGGGAGAGGGAGGGGGAAGGGATACGGAAGAAGGGGAGAAAAAAATGTATAAATAGCATCGTAGGAGAAGAAGGTGGGGTTTTCGAGGGAGGGGAGGCGGGAAGTGGAGGGAGTAGGGTGAGGAGAGAGGGGGAGCGGGGGGGGGGAGAGCTGGAGGCACACGAGGAGTGTGAGATGATAGACAAGGGGTGGAGGTGGGTGACCCGGAGGCAAGCAGGGAGAGAAAGATTATGTAGATTAGGAATGAGTTTTTATCTAGGGAGAGTAGAAAAAAAATAACATGTGCCCGAGAGGCGTTTGTATTAAGAGCGACGGGGGTTCGACCCCGTGGACGGAAAAATTAACATTTACTGTTTTGCTAGAAGTTATTGCCGCGACGTGCATAAACGGACTAAGACGACAGGGGAATCACGCGTGCTTAGGCGTGATCGGTTATTTTTTAAAATAACCAATGTTTTGACGATAGTACCATGTGCCATTATATTGCCATTCATTGGGTAAGCTTCACACTTTATTAAAGTTAGCTAATTATAAGTAACACATCTGCTTTTCGAGTGGGAACTCCCTGTCTTGATAATTTCATAAAGAACCAACGAATAAAAGTACCTTTGGAACTCATTATACGGTACGTTATTTATCAACCTCAACTAAAGTGAAATAATATACATGAGGACACTTGAAAGCTATATTCGAATTCTCTGTTCACGACATACATTTCAAGGCATAGAAACAATCCTTGAGTATCTATAAATTAGTAATGATTTTTATAAGAACTTGTAAAATTTAAATCTACTACTAGCTTTCAAGAGTATATCTGGCAAAGATTTTCAACTATTTGCGTTAAAATTATAGTTAATACGGCTGATAATATATCAATAGGACATATGTATCTTCTATGATAGTAACTTCACTGACCCTGATATCTGGTTTAAGGTGAATATTTATTTTGTCTTCCCAAAACCAAAGACGACCACATCTAGTTAGTGTTCACGTTTTCTTTAATACGTTATCATGATAAATTCTGAATAGTAAAATGTTTAGATTACGAAATATTATCACTCCAAAAATAAAAAAATACATTTCGCTTGGTATGGATTTTCTGGTTAAATGGCAATATGTTTTCGCAAACTACAGTTGTGAGCTAAAGATTGTCGTTGAAACACAGAAACGTCAGATCAATCTCATACAAATACGAGTACATAAGTTTTTGTGGAGAATTAATGTGTGAAAAGTGTTCAATTCAATTTATATTTTCGCCGTTTGATATTTCCGGTATCAATAACCCAATTTCCGGTAACAAATAACAACTAGGCCTTTTGAACTCATCATAGAAGGTGCCTCTAAATATAACTAAACCTATTCTTCTCTCAGGCAGTAAATAATCAAATCCAATCGATGATCATTGGCGTTATAAGCGTGGCCAAAAACAGTAAAAACCAGTGATGCCAATATTGCCAGATACTTATATATAAAATTACTTTTTTCTGTTTTTAACGATTTGCAAAGGGGTTATTAGTCGCTATCATACGCCAAAGGGATTTGTATTCACCTTGATCATAACCATGAATTTCTAAATGTATGTATATCAAACTGATCGTAAAATATCATATTAAATATACTAATATAAATCTTACATCAACTAATAAGTAAATCAAAAAAGGCCTGACGTAAGAAAAATTTATATATTTATTCACTATTTAAAACTATGGAACATTTTGAAATAATTTAATAATAAAATTTACATAATTTTTTATTTTTTAAAAGCAAAAACTTGTTTTAGGCTAACTTAATCTAAACACCACAATTTAAGAAATTCCTCCCAAGTTAAAACTACAATGCATTTTACATTGTTGCCTATGTAAGGTTGTTAATAACCAATACTTATTTGATTTTTTTTCAATATAAATGCTACATAGATAGTGTTCATTAATACAAGGTATTTAACCTAGAAAATCTATGTTTGGGCGCCCCTTAACGACTATTATCTTCAATGTATTTCGAGAATTTCTTAGTTTCCCTAAATAAGTTAATTAAGTTCTTTAAACCCTATAATTTGAGCTCAAACCGTTGCAAAGGGCCTTCCTCATTCATTCTGTAACCCGCTAATTTAAGACTCTCCAATTAATCATGACATCAATATCCAACTCTTATTCAATTTTTCCTCCGCCCAATTTTTCTTTCTTTTGCGAACATACCATATTTTTGCCATTTGCCCCCATAATTATTTATAATTTCTCCGTGGCCGTCCTCTTTTAAAAAACTTATGTTCTCCATCCTTATTCTAATCTAAGGTCATTCTCATTTTAATCACCATGTTTCAGACCCATATAGCACTATGCTCCATATAATGTGCCTTTACTAATATATGTAAAATATTTCTGAAGATATATATATACATAAAACCATAAACACAGTAATCAACCCGAAGATCGGTTTAGTAGGTGATGGTAGAGATCACCCAGTACCAAGCCCTATACGGCGTGTAGAAATTCACACATCAGGGTAGGGGGGCCAGTTCCTTTCCCTGTGCCAGTTATGGTTTCCCAGGAAGATCTGGTACCCGAAAAATCACTTTAGCTTGGGTGGAGCTGCAGGTGCCCAGAGTGCCTTGCCCGGGAATTGAACCCAGGACCCTCTGGTCAGCAGTCTAACGATCTATCCACTGGACTACCGCGACTCATATATGTATATATATATATATATATATATATATATATATATATATATATATATATATATACATATATATATATATATATATATATATATATATATATATATATATATATATATATAGTTGTCGTCATAAAAAATCGTCATTGGATGATGTACTTCGATTCTTCGATGTGAATCGATTTTTTCTGTACATTATTGAACAGGGTTGAATCTTTATTAATGATTACCCCAAAATGTTTCCAACCTGTACAAGTATACATTCGAATGAACACTACCTCGTCCTCAACCAAAGTCATCAATTCTGAGGCTAGTTTTTATTGGTGAAAACTTAGCTAGTCACCTATAGTATTAAGGCATATAACAGGAATCAATTCTTTCGAAAAAATACATGCATAAGGGTTAGTGATTAGCCAAATGTCATGCTAATATCTGCATACCCCGCAGAGATTTTACCAATTTTTATTAGTAATTCACGAAGAGTGATAAACTATTGTCATATTAAGTGATCGAAAAAGATGCATAATTGGTACTTTTAGTATTAACAGACATAGTTTGGTCGATTTACAGGATATTTAAAAAATGAAATTTCTTTTTAGAAACCATTTATTTAAGAAAGAGCTTGGAGTACATTCGGATAGTACATGTTTGAGTTTTGGGTACGAAAACGATGAAGAATATAATTTATTATGAGAGATAGGAAGATGGAGGATTAAATATGGTTATTGAAGAAAGTTGGAGGAAGAATTTCGAAGACAGAAGAAGGAGATGGAAGAAATACTAAAGAAGTAGTGCGACACTAAATGCTCTGAAACGAGGCATCGTACAAGAAATGAATTCTCAATGATTAAAGTAGGAGGAGAAAAAGAATGGTTATGAAAGTTTTTATTCTATTTTTTTACAGTGCCAATCCAATCGGACATTGAAAATCATCACTGTCATATGCCATCTTTGTATGTCCTCCTAAAAACTTCCGTAAAGTTAAACCACGGTTGTAAATTGTGCATCCAAGAAATTTTTCTTTCGCTTTTGCTCCGCTTTACTTCTACTTTTCAAAATAACTAGTAGTTTTCGCCTCTAATTTTGCGACTGAAATGATGAAAATTTCTATTCTGAATAGTTCTTTGTATTCACGTTTGCTCACTCTTCGACGAACTTTGATTTCATCCATTTTAAATCCATTCGTCACTCTTTCTACCTATAATAATTTAATAATTAGTGTGTAAAACCACAATGAAAAACCTCCAAGTCTTTTTACACTCTTTCAGCGAACTTGCTTTAGTTCATATTAGAGGGTAGAGGAAATATAACAGTGGAACATACGTATTCTTATTTCCAGAATTTATGATTATGGAGGAATATTTTCATGGGATAAAAAGTTTGTCAGGCATTGTCAATAAAACATTGTATTACTTTTTGATTGATTATATAGTTCTAAAATCTCTGTTTCCAGACGTTTGTAATATGAGACTTTTTTAGTTCGTGTAACTGTTACATTGATTCTAGCATCATTAAATTTCGTTGTTAACTAAAATAAAGTTTTCTTTAAATTGATGAACATATTCAAGTATTCGAACATTTTTACAAAAGAATAATTTTTTTAAATCCGTCAGAATTGTTTGACATGATTTAAAAAAATGTTTTTCCACAAAATTCTGTACAAAGTGTGAAGAAAAAATGATTGCTTAGGTATATCAGTTGTCAATGCCCATAGATTTCGTGTTGTGGTCTTACATACTAACGCAGTAGTCTAGGATTGTCCTATGTGTTAATATACTATTTACACGTGGTGTACGTATGAGGTTAAGTTATTTATTTTAACTTAGTGATTTTAATGGCTAACAACAGACGTTCTTTAATAAGGCTATTACAACATATGCAAGTTAATTAGGATTGTTACCAAAAGGACCACTTTTCTCGGTAAATGTCTTTTCAGCATTGGTTTCTTCAGAGTAGAATTTAAAATGCACAGATAGCAATCGAGGCTAAAAACAACATTCAAAATACCTTAAAATAACATGCCTCCTTTTTACTCCATTTATTAATTTGCTTTATTCATTCGAATATTTCTAAACATAAGGGTACTATATTTTTTTGACATGACTCTTACACATTTTTTTGTTTTTCTTGTGAAAAGTTTTGGTATATCCACTAACATCTACTTCTCAAAGTCCGCAGATGTAGGGGTGGATGAATTTTTCAAAAACAATACTCTCGGTATACGTTGGAAATTTATCTAAATTTGATGAAAACTCTAGTCTCAGATGAGTATCGTTTCCAGAATCTCAGCTAGAAGGAATCTGGAGAGTACAAGGGTTCCATTAATGTTTTCCTCTTCCTCCTCCATCCTCTCGTAATATTCCCCTCCTGCAAAGTCTTAGCGAGAGTTTTTCTCCCAGCTAGATTGCTCGATGTCCCCCATCGCCAATCAACGCTTCGCCAAGTCTTGCAGACCTTAGATGTTCGTGGCATCAAGTATAAGGACCCATGGGTACCCGACGTCTCCGAAACGTAAGAGGAAGATCCAAGAGAAGGAGGGAGAGAGGGAGAGGGCTCCGACGCTGGAATGCAAGGGGCGTTGATGAGGCGGCGTGGGTGGGGAGGACTGTTTGCCCGCGCGCGGGTGTGCGTGAGTATAAAGGAAATGGAGTAGGGACAGTGGTGGGAAAGGGGACGTGATGAGACGTCCTGAGGTCGTCTTGGGGTGGACCCCGGAGAGGATACACGCGAGTCGCACCGGCAACCGGGGCATTTGGGTCCTACGCACGCGAGAGAGGGCGGCGAATGGCAGAGCGGGCCAAGGGTTGTCGTGCTGTGAGATGTGGTTGCATCCCGGATGGGGGAGGAGGGTAGATGGGGTCGAGAGGAAAAGTCTGGAGAGAAGAGAGGCGGAGGGAAGTGCGGGGGAGGGCTCTTGCAGGAAGCGTGAGATCGAAGAAGGGGGAGTGGAGGGGACGCGGGTGAGGTCGAGAGGGTTGGGAAGATGGTGATAAACGTTGAGCAATCATCGCCCTCTTCCTCTCTTCATTTAATTATTCCATTAAAGTTGTCCGTGTTCCACAAGGAGCGACCAGATGAAGACGGAAGGGCGGCGGGTAAAGGGGTCGGTGCGACTGGAGGTTGCCCGAGGGGGGGGGGGGTTTGGCGAAGTGAGCCCGTGTAAGACGGAGGGGGGATGAAGGCCGGGGGTCGAGACGAGAGGGAGGTTTTAAGGCGCCTGGGGGTGGAAATGCGTGCGGAAGGGCTGCATTATCGGGAGGGGTGGAGGCGACGCCGAGGAGTGGATGGCGCAAAAGGAGGGGGGGGGATATATGGATAGGGGTTGGGGGACTCTTTCTCAAAACCTTTACCTCTGAAGCACTCAAAACTCCGCGTTTAGCTCAAAACTCCGGCAACATTCCACGTAGCTTAGTGGCCCACACGTGGGACCGAATCCCTGTGCTCACCGAAGCCTTGGGATAAAAAAACGAAGTCCGCAGGACGGGTTCGGATAGTAACGGTCCATTCTGTGAAGCGGAGCAGAGGGGGACAAGGGGGGGGGTCGGTAATGTGCGAAGGTTCCGACCGCAAATCGCGGAGCTACTTTGGACGGGACGTAATCGTCTTGTACTCGCGTCTTAATTTCCTGTTCTGCTCGGCAGCCCTCTTTTCATCCCCCACTCCTTCCTCCGACTCCATCAACCCGAAAACGCCCGCACTCCCTTCTCCCACTCTCTCGCTCAGACCGGAGGAGCACTAAAGCAATGATGAGGGACCATCCGCCGCACACAAGCACACACTTTTCCCGGATTCTCCTCCCCTTCAAGAGAAAGAGAGAGAGAGAGAAAGCTCACGAAACCCAAAAACTCCTCTGCTTGTCTGCTGATGACGTCACCTCCGCCATCATCATTACCGTGGCCATCAAGAGTGCGTGCTCGACTGGGTCGGGGGAGGAAAGGGCGGGTGGGTGGTGAGGCGCTTTGGCGAAGGGATTCCTCGTGGGGAGGGGGGGGGCGTGCCGCACTTTTTTAGTTTATTAGGACGGCAGGAGGAGGGCACGAGACACACTGTGGAAGGATGGGAATCGTCTTGCTTCCCTTTATTGTCTTCCACGTCTTGAATCCGGGACCAGAGACAGTGAAGTCAAAAAGGCGAGGGTCTGCTATACATCTGTTTCCACATATCACTATAATTTAATGCTTCATCTGGGCTTTACTGACCCTCAATACACATACGTGATCCAGTTAGAAGAAGTAAGAGAGTTAATGAGAGGAAGAAAATATCATAACCGAAATCGAAAAATATGGAGTAAATACATTAGCAAGTAATACGCTGCTATTAAATGAGAGGCAATTTCCTCTTATACACTTTGCCACGTCAATCCAAAACAATAATTGTATTCATCATTTCTCTATCTACTCTTTTTTGTACCAAAATGAGAAGAAGGGACCTAGCAGGGCGCCATTCGTTTTCTTTTGATAGCAATTCACCCAGTGTGAAGATACGTCCGTAGTCCTGTGATTTCATCCAGATTATCACTGTCAACATTTAAATTTCATTTTGACTGGAAAACTCACGTCATGGCTAGAAAGCTGTACTTTATGCCTACCAACCAAATTATCTTTATAATTTATATGCATTATCTTAATTAGTGCATCGATTGAGGAGGGAGAGTAATTCTGATAAATGGTAAACGTAATACAAACGCGGTTCTAGGATACAATTAATAGGGAGCTGGTGACAAAATTGAATCGCTTTATCACAATTATATTATTCGGTTGCGAATTCAATAGTGAGTTTCTTGAATAATCTAATTAACTCTTGCCAATGAAAATTTCTGATCTGTTTCTTGTGGCTGCCTTGGAATATTTTTGATATTTAATAATTATTTGAAGCTCAATAGTTACCACATGATTATTTTTCAATTAACATGATCAAGTTATTCAAGAGAATTCAGATATAATGAAAGATTTTTAGCATTTCAAAGGGTAAAGAAATATTTAGTAACGTTTTAAATACAAATATTCATGCATACTATGCATAGTGGGATATGGAAGGCATGCCATTCCATCGTAGCACACTGTTTATTTTGCTTAATTTATTTCGTGTACTATATATTTCTGTGAAATGGAAATTATAGCAACTGTTACAGTTTAGGTGCCTTTTTTGTTAAAATTTTGATAGAAGGGAGAACGAAAATAAATCTTCGGTAAACGGAATTATAATTCACATCTTAAGTAACTTTTAATGATAATGTTGGGAGGATGAAAATTCAGCTGGATTTCGTCAACGCGAGTTGATACCGATGTATTAAGTGCAAAATTCACTTTCATGCGAGTAATGAGCGCATTTTTTGTGGCTCATTAAGTGAATTTAATAACTGACAGATGTTGTTCCAATTTACATGCTACCATTGTTTCAATGAACATAATGAGCATATCATTATACATTTTAATGCACATATTTTTACGTACCAGGGATTTTAACCGAAAAATTTTATAAACCAATCTATAGATTCAAAAGTGTAGGTGTAGTACAGTATTATTTTACTAACTTCAATTTAGCATATCATATTTTTTCACTAAATTTCATTTTCTAATTAAAAGTAGGGAGACAAATAAACTAACGGTTGAAGAACTATTTAGGCAGTATGCCGGGAAAAACTTTATGTGTAATATTTTTCTTTCCATGAATACCTTTTCCTAAACCTTGAAATTAACCGAAGGAATACCCCAAGGTTATTTTTTACATATGATTATTCTTCAAGATTACTCACCCATCACTTGTATCAAAGATTTTTCTGATTCGCTGGCAAAATAATCCGAATGGAAAAAAATACGTTTGAAGCATATCCAAAGTGATTTTAATCCCATAATTCCAATTAGGGAGAAACGAAAGCCTTGATTTACGAGTCTCAATTACATGGTGACAAGACTCAAAAGAGATTACAGATGGCGTTTATTTCCAGATAGAGGCCTATTGTACGTTAAAGGGAATAGAATTAATGCAAGAAAGTTACTAAGTGTATAATGAAATTCATAAAAAATATATTATTCTCTTAGTTTTTTTAGTATCCATGACTTTAAATATACCTCTTGACGAATATTTTGTAACTATGTTTCAAGAGTTGCATTATTGCGATTTATCAAATCAATTTGTATTTTAATAAATCAATTCAAAAAAATTATTTGGAAGCAGTCAGGACAATTTAGGCAATAGTAGCCTTTCAGAGTAATTTTTTATTAGTTATATTTCTCTAAAATGACCTACTAGTATAAGTGAGAATTCCGCACATTACTCAATTTTTCACATTTATATATTGATGGAACTTTCCTGAATTCATTTGAAAAAGTCTATCTTCATACGAAAAAATGTGATACTGAGGTAAACAATGGGAGGTATTTGAAGCCGGATTCAAATACTAACCTGTCCATGAGTTGATTAAAATCTTATATTATGCCATGGATAAGGACGATAAAATAAAGGTTTATTTCATAGTCAATGTAATCTCTCACGGATCATAAGGAACCACATCTTACGTGCTCTTATGTAAAAATCATTTAAGTTTGTTAATATTTTCTGTAGCAATTCAGTGACTTCTGATCATTTTTAAACGTAAGAAGAACATTTTTGAAAAAG
This sequence comes from Hetaerina americana, assembly GCF_022747635.1. Taxonomy (NCBI): domain Eukaryota; kingdom Metazoa; phylum Arthropoda; class Insecta; order Odonata; family Calopterygidae; genus Hetaerina; species Hetaerina americana. The sequence goes on along the minus strand of NW_027286874.1, from coordinate 96,849,898 downwards.
ATCTCACATTTGAAAGTCTAAAATGTATTCCTTAATACTAAAGGAGAAAATATTTTTCAAAAAAATATTTCAACACTCAGAAACGATCGTTTTTTAGGGTAAATCCTTTTCAATGTGACTGAGAGAATAGTTTTATGATTTGTTCCAGTATGAAAAACACATCCAAGAAATATATTTACGGAGACTTAATTGAATAAGCCTAATGCGAAATGGACCGGAGGAAAATAACCAAATAGCTCTTCCCTCACTCAACACTTTTAAACCACTGCAAACAATATGCTCAGCAGTATTTTGTTCACATCTTAGGTATCAATTCCTGCATTACAGCATTACTTGATATTAAAACACCATGGGTAAATAATAATCGGTTTGCAAAAGTGGTTTTTAAGTTGAATGGTTAACTGAAACATTAGCATGAATACCAAGTTAATTTTGGAGGAAAGAACATCACAGAGCTGTTAGAAAGATGAACAAAAAAATTCAATCCCTCCACGCATGGTCATCCCCGCACAATTCCCCTCTTCTCGATCGCTCACTTATATCCCTCGCTCGGAATCGGCTCCTCCTCCTTCGCACGGTGGACAGAAAACGGGACCTGGCGCCACGGGTGGTTCGCTGTTTACTTTGGGCTCCGGCGTTAATTCCATCACATCTACAAAGCTTTATAAATATACACACCCGTCCTTGCAAATACTGTGCAAATCCCCTTGACGATCATAAATCTTCGACTCTTCCCCACCCGAGCCCGTCCCGCTCATCCTCTTCCTCCAGACAAACACTTTTTATTTTGTATTCCTCCGCACTTTGGATGATCCTCTCTTTCCCTCCCCCCTCCCTCTCCCGCTTTCGATGCCCTCCTTCACCCCCTCCTAGAGTCGCAGACCTCACCGCCCCCTCTTTAACCACCCAGGCTTTTATCTTTCTGCATCCCGGTCTCGTATCCCGACCCCCCGCTTGCAGTACCTCGAAAGGACACACCTACCCTTCCTCCTCTCCGAACGCTTCCTTAAACCATAGAAAGGTGGGATTTAAGCAAATGCGACTTTTTTTCATCTTTTTCTTCTCCATCCCCGGCTCGTTCGCCCGTTGCAAACACACACTCATGCAATCACTACTTTAACCCCAGAAATCTACACACAAAGTCGCTCTCTCCTTCGTTTTCAAGCTCACGCATAAACTATGTCCTTCGTCGGTCAGATTAAAAGGATTGGAAGCTCGTTGCAAATTTTTGAATATTCATCCAGATATATGCATCATTCAACAAACTATGCCCACACAAAGTGCCACATGAAATACTTTGGCAAAGTTAAAGGATAATCCTCTAATATCCTATTGCATACCTCAGGGGTGTTGTCCTCTTTGTCAAGCATGTACTGCATTTTCTCATTGAACTGGTGCCATTCATTTATGATGGTTTATGTAGCTTTGCTGTCTCCAAGATTTCAAAATTTAAAAAAGTCACTTTTGGTCTTTCATGATACACTATAAAAATAATTGATTGCGCAGATGAATCGTAAAAATTTTTCCGCAAGAGCACGTCCATAAGATTACCAATCGTTAACAGACGTTCCTAAAAAGACAAACTACACCAAATCATGTGTTAATTTTTATTTAAGTAGTCATGGATGAAATCATATTTCTGTTACAATTGAATATTGAAGAATTTAACTCATATTCTAATTATCCTATTACATTTTCCTAGAAAATAGCTATGCATTTCGATTCCCTACCTTCACTTGAAATTAAAAGTAACATAAAGGTACTAAGACTGTAACAAGTCTGTAACAGTTTTAAACAATAGTGTTATCTTAAGTGGTAAAATATTTTTATTTCTTATCGTTAGATATATTTCATGAATCAAAGCTACAATAGTAAAGGAACAACATAGGTTATCTCTAACCTTAAATCAAATAGTCCGCCCCCACCTCAGATTCATTCAATCCGCCATTGTGTGACGAAAGAGTACTGTTAATTTTTTTCAAATATGATTGAAGTTTTTGAAAGAGTATATAATTCCATTTTAAATTATTTCACAGTATTTTTTTTTTGACAATCTAATTATTGGAAATAAATATTTAAGTCTCTCTAAACCTGCATACAATACACCAAATTCACCTGTTTTTAATATTAAAATCAACATCTTTTATCGTTTGCACATCATGTTGCCAAAAAAGAGCATAGTAAACCGTTGAATAGAGCGCTGGATTACTAAATCTCGATTATAATTTGGGATTGAGTAGGAGAATCGGGGCGGCGTCCGCAGAAGGGTCTGTGCACGAGCCTGCTTGGAGCCTCCGTCGGTGTAGATCTTAGGAGTAATAGAAAATTTAATATTTTTACTTGGGTGACGCTTCTGGGCATCTTCAGCTCAAACAAACTTGTGAGATTTCCCAGGTCTCAGATCTTTAGAGAGGCATAGGGAAAGGAACTGTATCCCCCAACTCTAATGTGTAAATTTCACTCACCTAACGTGAATGTAGGTTGCGGCACGCTCATACTACGGAGGCTCGGTGCTGGGGGGTCTGACTTTTAACAAGCGGCAAGCGCCAATCGCCTGTGAGCGTTCTTTTAGGCTATATCGTGTTTTTAGTGGACCCCTGTCAAGTGATTCGGTGCAAGTACAAAATTAAGCGAAATATTGAACAGGGGTACGCCATCAAATTTTGTGTTCGACTAAGGAAATCGGCTACAAAGACGTTGGGCATGATTTGCCAAGTTTTCAAGGATGAAAATATGTCACAAACTGTTCTTTTTAAGAGGTGCAAGCTCTTCAAAGATGGCCGAGAGTGTGTGGAGGATGAACCCCGCACTGGACGGCCGTACACGTCAAGAACCGATGACAACGGGCAAAAATGTACAAGAATTGCTTTTCAGGCAGTGGATTTATTGTCGCATTATTACATATCGTATTTGCATTAATAAGATAATGTTGCACACCATTATAATAGAAAATTTGGTGACGCAAAAGATCTGCGGTAAACCCGTCCCAAACGTCTTAACGGACGTCCAAGAACTGAGTCGAGTGTCAGCTTGAGAAGTCCTTCTGCAACGGCATCGTGACAATTCCCCAACCACTTTATAGTCCCAACTTGGTAGCAGTAGGCTATTTCCTATCCCCAAAGTGAAATCCTTTCTAAAAGGACACCGCCTTGGGACCCTTAGTGCCGTCAAAGAAGCTTGCATGCGTTTCCTTAAGGACCTACAGGAATCCGCCTACCAGGGAGCCTTCGAGTCGTGGAAAAGCAACTGGCAAAAGTAAATCGACGCTCCAGGGATATACCTGTACTTTAAAGAATTTGAGGCATTTTGGCAGTATCTGAAATCAATTTTTCCGATACTTTTTATTTAATCCTTCTTTGCCTTATCCTCACCTATGTATTCAAATATCGGGTTGATGACGTAAAAGATGTTGGATTCAAAAAATAACTTTTGATGATGATACCATGCAACCATACGGATTAAGTAAAAGTATGTGAAAATTAAAAATATATGCTTAAAGAAACGAGTATCTGTAATATTATTTAAGTTCTAGATAAATAAATTGACAGATGCTGAATAAATTAATAGTATGGATGATAAAATATTTATGCATATGTATATAATTGAAACCCAGACATATAGTATTTTTCATAGACATATTTCATTAGCCATTAATATATAATAGTTGAATATTTTTGATAACTGTCAGATGTCCGTAACCAATTGCCATGGTGTGATTGAATCACTACTTCTTTTTCCATTTAAATGGTTGAAGTGTTTTGCCCTCCGAAAATAATCACATGCTGCGAAAAAATTACCTACTTTTGAGCTAAGAGTGTTTTGACTAAGTGGTTATCCATTAGGCACATATCGGGTGTCTTTGCGATTTGGAATTAATTCTATTTAATTTTGATTTAATCAAACTCATTTTCACATTTACCAATTTCTTCTACGGAAAAGATTATACAGGTAAGTTTAAAAATTAATAAAACATTTATATAACTTTTAGAGCGTATCAAGCGATTATTTTGCAATTTTTAAAATTTCTTAACTTAGAAAGGAAAATTAGGGTTTTTTTTAGGGGAAAAGGAAGATTAGGGTTTTTGAAACATTAATCTCTGGAAACATTTCTGCCGAGTACTTAGCTGAACAAACTTCCAACGGACAAATTTCTGAAATAGGTGTATTTCGCTAGTTTTAAATTCAAAGAATGAGACAATATTGAATAATTCCCAAAATATAAGACGATTTTTGGCATATATGGAGAAAACAATTTTGGAAAACAAAAAAAAGTGATTAAATTTTAATTTGATGTTATTTTCTATTGAAAGTTGGCATAAACGATGGGTCAGTGATTTATGTTAGCCCTAATTTAAGCAAGATCTGGGAACAGTTAAGATATGCACTTTCAACTCTCATGGCAATGAATAAACAAAAGAGCGAAATTATACGACCAAATATCAATACCAACAATCAGCAGTGAGTATTGGTAAAAATAATTATTTTTTTTCAACGCGTCAATATGTTTGAAGCAATGAGTTTGTTGATGCTAATGTTTAAGCATCGGGAACGCATTTTTAAATTTATTTACATTTATGACTTTTGATGCCGTTGAAATAAGTTGTAACTGTTTTGCAGCAGCCAAAATAATAAATGATGAGATACTTTTCGTTTAAATGAACATATATTGCTTACTCCGCCAATTAATTCGCCAAGAAAGGTCATAAAGAGACGGAAAGCAGAAAAATGAGTAACTCGTGGGAAAAAGTCGATATATTTTATAACAAGTAATTTTCTCAAATTCTTCATGGTTAGGAAAAAATCAAGGGGAACGTTGGAAACATACACGATTATAAATTAATGTTTTATCTACTGCAAGGTATGAATATGGGATTTGTAAAAAGAGTGCTGGGTAAATGTGACGAAAAAGTGAAGGAACGATGTTTTATTGCCCTAGTCAGGCCCCACCTAGAGTATGCTGCCAGTATATATGATCCGCAAGAGATAAATTTAATTTCGGAATTGGAACGAGTTCAGCGGAGGGGGGCTAGATTTGTCAAAAATTGCTATGACCAACGCAGTAGCGTAACTACTTTGCTAGAAAATTTAGGCTGGGATTCCCTTACACAGCGGCGTTTACAATATAGATTAAACTTATTAAAAACATTTAAAGATGGGTCCTTTTCCGATGACATCAAGAACATAATACGAACCCCATCGTATTACGGGCGGAGGGATCACGAATGTAAGATTAGAGAGATTGACTGCAGGACAGACAGATTTAAATGGTCATTTTTTCCGAGAACAATAAGAGACCAGAATTCTTTTAATCGAAATCGCCCAGGATCCGGCTCGACATAATAAGTATTAACCTACAAGGTAGCGAGTGCGCAGGGTTATACGCTTATATTTATATTTCATATATATATATATATATATATATATATATATATATATTTATTTATTTTTTTTTTTTTTGCAGGTTCCCCTTACCTTTCCCCATCCATTTGAAAAACCCTAATCCCCTCATCCCTTACCCTTTCCTCCTGGTGCTGCACACCTTTTTGGTGGCTTGCAGGGTATTGATGTAGATGTAGATGTAGAATACCAAACATTTGGCAAATTAACTAGAACATTAAATGAATGTAGAAATCAATAAGCAAGTCTGATACTATCAACTCGAACTCCCATTCATCTACAACGTATTATAACTGCCATCACCAAACCCTTGTTCACAACGACTAAAAGGAACTGCTTGAATAATGAGCTTATTTTGAAATTCAACGTCATTAAATATACACAAAGTAAATTAAATCTAATAATTTTTAGGTTAAAAATATGGAAAAGTCAAGGCCTTGTTAATAGGAGGAATTCACTTGCAATTTCGGCCCAGAAAATGGTTTTGGAAATGTATTAACCACCGATGAAGCTAGAACTCATGAATATTTAGCACATTCAATTTAGCAATTTTGTTATTTGTAACTCTTAAAGCTGTAAATATAAAACTCCGTCTAGAAAAAGCTTTATTTTGTGTCTACTATTGCTCACCCATTGGCTAGCAAGAATAATTATTCCTAATATTTCCATATATTCGGACAGCCTCACTTAGTCATTTAATTCCCCTTGCGTTATGGTTTCGACCACCATTTCATGTAAAAGAAAACCTCTGCTTTCTTTTCTTCACCAAACTCTGTACTCCATTCACCCCACTGCTTCTTTTTTCTCGAGCCATTCCTTTCCCACCAGTCACCATTCTCCTCAAAATAGAAGTCTCCCCCTCATCTCTTCCTCCTTTCCCCATGGTTGCCTATGGAGGCCGATTTTTCACTACGGGAACCGAAAGGTGCGCCTTCCCAATGCGTAAGACCTCCAGCCTCACCCAACCGTCCCGTCAGCTCACCTCACTAAAGCCCCTCCCATCCCACCTCCCTTCAAACCCCCAGCGTCGAAACTTGCCGCACTCTTCGCTTCCTCTCCCAGAGGTCCTTTGGGAAATTTTCCCCCTTTTTATCCAAATACTTCAATTATAAATTCATGTCATTTTTCTTAAGGAAATATTTCTCATGAGCATAGTGAGGTGGTTCCATGTATTTTTTTTTAATTTCACTCTAAGAGCGATAAGCACTGACAGGATAATGTATAGAGGCATAAGTAGATGCGTGTATTATTTATAAATTATCCTCCTAAATACGTACTTGTTCGGATTCTAACACCAGATTTTACGTTCATAAATCCCCATACATATCCGAGCTTGTATTATAGACGCAGCCCAACTTATCCAAGTCAGAGTTTGCAATAATATTGACGATAACATTTTCATTATTGTTGAGCTGAAAAAGATTAATTGCTTATCTTTGTGATGAATAAGAAAATAGTATTCCTCATGCATTGAACATTACCATTTTTTAGTGTTAAATTTTAAATGGCATAAAAAACTTAATAAATTATTTAAGAATAGCAATACATAAGTTGTAAAATGTTTTTTTTTGCGGGTAACGCTAATTTTTTTTACCTAAGGACAAATATTTACTTTTTATGTGGTTACATCGGGGCTTACGATAGGAGTCGTGCAGTGCAGAGTGCATTGATCTTTCACATACGCAGCTTTTGGAGTTAAAATCAATAATAATCTGCCCTTCAGCTCTCATACGTGAAATTAGAGAAGTGGAGAGCTTATATTCGTTCGGGGTACTGGAATGTGCTTAAACTCTACAACCGCATTCGAAAATATAATAAATGAAATGAGAATTTAATTATCTAGAAATATTAAATAAGTTTCATTATTGGTGCGTGAATGGAATGTTCCTAATTAAAATATGTACCATCAAACTTTGTTAAACATGTTATGATTATTTGGTAAAAATTAGGTTTGGATACATTTTAAATTGTTCAAACCCGAGTTCTCGATGGGGAAGTTGAAGAGTTGTATTTGGTGGGAAACCTTGCGAGGTCAAGCAAGCATAGAGAAAAAATACCAGTTCCAAGTCGAATAAAGGGAGAATTTTCAGTAGGCTGAGAGGAATGGAATCCAAAATGATACAAATTTGAATGTTATATAGAAGTAAAATAGTTACCGTTTTAAGCATCTGAAACGTTTATTCAAAGTGATGTTTAAAAAACTATTTCTGGTGATAAATATTTTTAATAGTAGTTTCGGAAATATTTTTAAATAAGTCATCCCAGGTATTCAAAAATTATATATATATATATATATATATATATATATATATATATATATATATATATATATATATATATATGCGGAGACAGATCTGGGGAATACGGTGGCTGCGGCATTATTTGTGTGTTGTTTTGGGCCAAAAATTCGCTCTCAAGTAACGATGTGCGAACAGGGGCGTTGTCATGGTGCAAAAGCAAACTTATGTTCTCCCACAAATCCGGGAGTTTGTGGTGGATTGCTTCACGAAATTTGCGCATAACTTGCAGGTAATATTCTTTATTCACCGTTTTACCCTGAGGCAAGAACTCACAATGCACCAAGCCCCTGCAGTCGAAGAAAACTGTAAGCAAAACTTTCACATTCGACCGAACTTGGCGTACTCTTTTCGGTCTTGGCTCGTGCTGCAGTTTCTATTGGGATGATTGGGAGTTTCATCGTCATAACCTTAGACCCATGATTCGTCACCAGTTATGACCCTCTGGAGCAAATTTGGGTCGCCGCGAACGGAGTCTAACACCTCATTAGCAATGTTAATGCGTTGCTGTTTTTGGTTGAAATTGAGCAATTTTGGTACGAATATTGCAGCGACCCGTGTCATGCCCAATTCATCGGTAAAATCGAATGGCACGTGCGAACCGATATGTTTAGGTCCTCAGCAACTTTTCTAACGGTGATTCGACGATTGGCCAATACTATTTTCTTCACTTCATCAATGTTTTCGTCTATTGTTGACGTGCTAGGGCGTCCGGCACACTCTTCGTCGTTCACATCTTCTCGGCCCCCTGACAACATTTTGTACCACCAATAAACGTTCCTTCGGTCCAAGGTAGCTTATCCATGTGCCACAGTAAACATTCGGAATGCGTCCGCGAATAACGTTTTCACACAAAATTTGATACAGATCCTTTTACTGGAACAGGCAAAAATGGAAGACAAGCCAAAACACATCCAAGCAAAAGAGCTGTCAACAACATTTAAAATGACCGAACCTTTCGGTGTGACTGAGAGACATAAGTACCTGCATAACTCAACATCAAAATCGAAAGTCAAATATAGGTAATCCGCGAAAATTCAAAATTCGCGATACTTTTTGAACAAACCTCGTGTGTGTGTGTGCGTGTGTGTGTATATATAAATATAAATATATATATATATATATATATATATATATATATATATATATATATATGCATAATATCTTGGTGCTTTATTTAAAAAAATGTCTTCGAAAGAAACCAACTGGGAGAAATCAAATTTTTCCCCTCCTTGCATTCCAAATCATTTCTAGGGAATAGAACATTTGGATAAAGGGAGAAATAATGCGGGAGATTTGGGAATAGCAAAGTGGCAATATGTCAAATAAATATCAGGATCATACTTTACATGCTCTATAGAAAAACGGAATATATCTTAATGAGATATTTTAACTAATCGCCTTTTTGGCTAACTTTCTCCTCAATTTAGAATATCTCAGATGTGTACTCCAATCACACCTCTCTATTTCAGCTAATCTCCTCACAAAGCAGAAGAGGAATTTTCTATTAGCGCAGAATACGAGACAAAAGACCTGGAATCCCCTCAACATCTAGCCGCCTACATTGAAGAGGAGGCCAGACCTCGTTTCCCACCCACAGCCCATTCTTTACGACAACGGCTCCCCAAACCTATGTGTGGTGCCCATGTGTTCCTCATGGTTTTCGAAATGCCAAACATTCCCCGTCGATCCCGCCCGAAGCATCGGCGGCGCCTCCCCAGTCGTCATGCAACATCGCCCGCCATTTTCTGAGCCTGCCCAATCCTCCCTCCCACCCTTTTGCCCCGCGTGCAACCCCAAACCCCACCGTCTCCCCTCCTGCCGTTCACTTCCACTCTCCACCGTCCGCATTGACTGCGTAATTGAATTGGGCGGCAAAAACTAATCAGGGAGAGGGGGGTCCTGCCCCGGCGGAATGGGGTAAGAGGGGTCAGCGTGTTCAATGCTCAACTCCCTTCTTACCCTTTGAGGGTTAAATTCGTCCCTTTCCTATCTCCCTTCCCATCACAGTTTCTTTTTTCCTCCCCCCCCTCTCTCCCCCTGGATCTCACCAACTATCTCACTGTCTCTCTCTCTCCCCCCGCGGACCACTTCACAATCCCTTACCGTGTCGTAACCAACAATGCACAAAATACCGGAGAACCCCTTTTGCTGGTATGCATTGTGAAAGAGTTTTGAAAATTTTGAGTGATTCCGGCTGAAACATGTGTATACTTCTGTAATTTCTTCGTGACACTAATCCAAAGCTAATAACTGCAGTTTTTCAGTAGCAATTACTGCAAAAAGTATGTGTTCGGAATAAGAATATTTTATTTTTAATGATATTATGGTACCAAAAAAGAAAACGGTTTATTCGATGTTCAATTTTCATAGTCACCCAGGTCAGCACACAGCAAAAAGAATGAAATAAAAAATTGTAAGTCGTAGTGTTGAATCCTTGTTATCCAAATAAATATATCAGTATTTAGTAGCTTTATTTCTTTTTTATTTTGTAAAAAACGGAATATGCAAGAGCACAAAGTAAATATATATAATGTATTTTAAAATTTCGTCATTGAAAAAATTGTATAAAAATATACTAAATATTAAACAATGCAGATTGAGGTATATTTTTAACCTGAACAAAGAAGCGCCGAAAATACTTTGCAATTCTATATATTTGGTTGTTTTATTATAGCCTATGCATAACGAAAGCGTGTGATCCACGCATGAGCGGCTTTCACTACCTTTTTGGTCTCAGCCAATTTTACGCGAAGAGAGGACCAGGACAGCGAATGGGATACACAACACGTAAGAACGCTGTGGCCGTATTGCTCCTGTTCTCTGCCATTTCCCCAACGGGTAGAAGCATCCCATGGCGTGCCGGAAATTCCGTGTCCCTGATACATGGCAACCCGCGTCACCCTAAACACGATGCCATGAAGCGAGAGGGTAAACCCTTCTGAACAACCGATATCGAACAGCAACAACCACTCCTCGGGCGCCATCCAAAACTCCTCCCGACTCCCTCCACCTCGCCGTCCTCTAATTCCTCCTCCCACTCTCCCTGGGCACATACCCGACTCTCACTTCGATATCGATGAAACACTCATCGTGAGCTTAGGGCCCCTTGTCCAATAACATCATTTTGGTGCAATAGATGCCAGCATTCTCTACCATCTGACTGTTTGACTGACGTGACAATCTACTAAAAGTTAATACTAGGAAATGAGAATAAACAATAATCAGCAAACAACAGAAACCAAATTATTTTCATAGGCTTTCATATATTGAAGGTTTTAACTTGAACTGAAAATATTTCTGGTATTTATCACTTCAAATATACATTTTTTCTGTTTATGAACGTTTAACGAGTGTTAAAAGGGTTTCATATTAATGTGTCCAATTTTAATGCCGAAAACTGAATGCTGAATACAAGGCAATTAGTACATTGAAAAATATAACCATTATCACGATTTTTTTCTCAAAAATGTACCCAAGATTAATAAACTGGACTGACGACGACCATTTAAAAGTTTTACGAAATCTGCACATACCAAAACTCCAAAGAGAATTTTGGCAGCTTAGAGAACTAAAGATATAATCGATATTTCGATCGCTCGGTGGAGTTTCACTCTGCGCGCAAACTGCGGATACAGAGACGCGGCAAGATAAGTGATGTGGTAAGTACTTATTCTTCTTCACCATGGGAACTTTCAAGTACATTAGTTGACCGATATCGGCTTGAGAAATTTTAAGTTCCAGTAAGGAAATCGTTTCATGATAAATGAAAGTTAAAAGAAGTTTATTTTTATACTTGACAAAAACTAATATTTTCAACTTAGGGTTAGTGTGTGGAAGATCACACGTATGTATGTGCGTATGCGAACTCAAGGAGAGTGAGGCTTAAGAGTCAAACAATCGAGCAGTTTTGGTTCCTAAGTCCACCAAAGGAAGGTTCCGTCAAGATAGTGACCCTCATCGCCCTCGGGGAGTCCAGATTAGTTAGTAACGGCTCTACATCAAAGAAGTAATTTCTTATCATCAACCACGCTTCAGGATATCCTGAGTAAGGTTAGTAATAATGATGCATAAATATATTGCACCTGAAAAAGTATGACAAAGCGTTACTAGTTGAATGAATTTTCAAAATTTATTGTTTATATTAGTATTATAAAAATCTACATTAAAATAGTCTATAGTACGTAAAATAGATTATATAAAATAAAGCATAAATATTTTATGCACCTTCGTACCCCGAATGTTACATAAATTAGGTATTTCCGCACACGATTTGAAAATTCCGTTACATCACATCAAGCAGCCATATTTATAGCAAATTCATTATTGACGGTGTTGAGTTTGAGATAAGAAAGATGAGTGTTTCTCCTCGTCTGCCTCCTACTCCTCCAAGCTCGGCACCCAGAGGCTCTCACTTACCGGATATGGACACCGCCTCCAACCATGGAGCGGCTGGAAGGCGTAATGACTTGGAAATATCAAGCGCGCATCTACATATGCATAAATACATATACATGCAACTGAGAGTAGTGAAGAGTGTGGGGACCAGAAAGAAGATTCGACTCTGAAGACAGGCACGTCGGATGACAGATGCGAGAGAGGGATGAAGGAAAATGGAGGACGGGACACCGTGCGCTCGAGGGAGTTGAGAAGGGAGAGAGAAAGAGAGAGATGGAGTACAAAGGCGCGAAGTTTCCCAAGCGGATAAGGGAACAAACGCAAAGGCGAGCGATATGAGGAGGAGCCGTAATGAATGGGCAAAAAGAGGCATATGAAAAGGAGCCACGACCATTTCATATACTCGGAGGAGAATGAAAAAATAACGTTAGACAAAAATGGAATCGGTTGTGCGCACATGGGATGAGAAGACAGGGAGGATGGTGAATGCTAGAGAAAAGAATGCGCACCGCAATCTCAGGCGGGCAGAACTGGAGAACTAGTCTCAAACCAAAGGAGAAAGAGATAAAGGGAGCTGGAGAGGAATTAATCATAACCCCGGCGTTCAGGAAAATGGTATAGAGAAGGGGGAAGTGGGCAGAAATTTCTCCTAGGGAGTGAGTGGCGTTGAGTAGCGGGAGAAAATGGGAGGGGATGAAGAGCGAGGTTTTTAGGGGTACGAAGCGGAGGAGTAGCAAGCTAAGACGCCAGAAATGGAGGATAAAGTGGAGGTACGAGGCAAGAGGTCGAGATATAGGAAGGGGAAGTAAAAGTTGAATGACGTGAGGTCGTTTGAGAGGAGGGAGGTCACCGCGGGCGCGGAGCAGGAGCCTGCCCTGGGAATGAGAGGGAGAAAGAGAGGGATGGAGGGAGAGGTTGGTCGGAAAAGAAAAGTAGCCAAAGAGAGAGTTAGCGCCTGAAAGCGGGGTAATGTTGCGCGAAGGATTTCTCGTGGGGAAGGAAGAGAGAGGCGAAGGGAGGGGGGAGAGGGAGTAGTGTGCATGGGACGGAAGGGCGAAGAATGGAGAAGGCTGCAAAAGAAGTCTTAAGGCCCGCGGGAGGAGTATGGGAAAAAGGGGGAGCAAGAGGGGTGGGGGACTGCGGGAGGAATACGGGGCGTGGGTGATTTTTCACGGGCATTACAGGAAGGAGAAGAAAGGGATCCAAGCTCCCCTCGTCTCTCCCGCGGGTACGAGGGGGCTTGGCTGGCAGGGGCGAAGGGGTCGAGGGGGCAGGATAGCGGTGGGTGAGCGGCGAGCTGGGGAGGGAATTAGAGATGGTGTGGGGGAGTGGAGGCAGTCGGGAAGATGTGGAGGAGGGGGATGAAATCATGAAAGAAGGGATAAGGAGCGTTTGCGAAAGACGGCGGCGGGGGTGGGCTTTGGGAAAGGGGCGGTGGGGTGTGGGTAACACGGAGGCGGGGATGGGTTGAAAATGGGTAGGATTGATGAGCGCTCGTGGGTGGGGAGGGAGTGTGAGGGGAAGGAGGTAGGCGAGGGTGGGTGTTTCGGGAGGGTGGGGCGTCGGCGGGAGGTTGATGCGGTGATTTGAAGGAGATCCGAACTGGTAACGAGTATAGGAAATGGAGAAGAATCCAGATGAAAAAAATGAGGAGGAAGGATTCTCTGATGGATCGGGGGAGAAAGTTGCGATCGGGGTTTGGGCTTTCGGGGAAAGGCGGGGTAGAAACTCAAAGCGGAGTTTGCGAAGAAAACTCTGGCAATATTAATCTTCTGTAGACGACAAAACATGAAATCCATGAAACATTAGCTCAGCATAAGCCCATAAATATAAAAATATTTTTCCCCCGGGTCCTTTGGATTTTTATCCCCGGCTGTTTTTGTACTCATTGCAGGCGGAGAAAATGCTTCGTATAGACTCAGTGTTTAAACCAAAATAAATGATTGATTACAATGCAACAATGGACCACTACTAGTGTATCTAAAATGACTCTCCCTTTGTGTAGGTAATTAGGGATTTATTTTAAAATTCTACCCAAAACATTTCCATTTCTATATATAGGGTACTTAACTACAACGTAATGATTTTACTTTAATTTTAAGTTGATTGAAATACCATACATTAATCAAATAGTTAGTATAGCAATAGAATTCACCTAAAAGTTTGAGAAAAGAGTCAAAAGTGATTTTTCAACATTAATACTATTAATAATTTTCGATATAAGTACTATTGACATGCATTGAGGAGCTAGTGCAATCAATTCATTAGGCAGTGAAATTCTGAAACATTAAGGTTAACATTTTTTTCTCGTTGTTCCATTTCCTTCCGCGTTTAGGCAATCCATCAAAGGGAGTAAACGTATAGAAAGGACTTTGGCTCACCCTCACATCCCTACTTTACCTGTTTATAACCCAGAGTGTATGTCCCCATTCGGTCTTCTGTGAGGAGGGGGCGACATATAGGGAGAAGCGAGAGGAGGAGAGAGAGAGATGCAGGAAAAGAGAGAGAGAGAGGTGAGGTCCCGACCCAGACGACCCGGGGACATCAAGGACCTGACGAGCTTTAAGAAGTTGGAGGTGAGGTCCCTGGATTATGGTTTCGGAACACGGTGGGAGGTGGCGCGGAAAGGATATGTGCAGTGGGGGCGAGAGGTGGGAAGGGGGAAGTGATGGGTGGAGACCGGGATTGTCGGGGAGGGGTCGGGGTACGAGACTCGAGGAAGAGTTGAGGAATAGAGAGAGAGGCAGGGAGGGAGAGAGAGAGGGAGAGTGAGGAGGCTGGGGAGACTTGGCAAGGGGGGAGGAGAGAGGCGATATATAAGTTTTAGAGGCAAGATAGTCGGCTCTGAGTGAAGGGATGAAGGCTTGTTCCGGCGGACTTGAGAAGGCTGCAAAATGCGGGAATAAGTATGGGATGCGAGGAGGGTGGGTGGGGCGACGTGGAGGATGATCTCCACGCCGTCGGGACGACGGAAGGGGGGAGGAGTGTCGAGGGGGGCATCTGTATGTGTGTGGAGGAAGAAGGTGCTACGCGCAAGGGACGTGATGCGGAGGAGAAGAGTGA
The DNA here is from genome assembly GCF_022747635.1 of Hetaerina americana. Lineage (NCBI taxonomy): Eukaryota > Metazoa > Arthropoda > Insecta > Odonata > Calopterygidae > Hetaerina > Hetaerina americana. Next base: position 96,834,743 of record NW_027286874.1, on the reverse strand, counting down.
ACGGGAAGCGAGGGGGAGAGCGGGCGGGTGCAGCGGCCAGGGGAGAGGAGGGGTCGGCGGAAGGAGGGACTTGGTTTGTTGGGAGGTAGGAGGTGATGTGAGCCATCGCTCAAGGCGTGACTTATCCGTCGTCATGGTCCCAAGCCCATCTTGAGATGCGGCGCCAGCATCCCTCGGCAGCGCATAAACTTCCCCTTCCCCCAACAATCCCTCTCCCCCAACTTCTCTGGCCCCCAACGAAAGCTCCGCCTGCCTCCGCTGGAAAAATCAAACAATTCTTGGTGAGGCCATCAGCAAAGGGTGGAAAAAACCACTCTTGAGCTATTGAAAATCTTTTTGACTTTTTGAAATGAACGCTCGGCCGTTCTTAGATTTTTTTCTCATCTCCTGTCTACCGCTATCTCCTAGAGGTGGGGTTCATAACTGGGAAGGTTTTGTAGTCCATAAAGAATTATTCAGTAATGCAATGCAGACCCTGAGATACTCAGAAATTATCTTTCAAAAGTCTCAATTAGTTGGTAACATAATAACAACCAGTAGTAACCTACTAATGTTTTATGAGAATTTTTGGAGTTCCCTTCTTATATGTATGGGAGCTCTAAAGAAGGGAGCTTTGCTACTAAAGAAGGGAGCTGTCTATGTTATAGATATTTTAAAGAATAAACCATTTACCCACCCAAAAATCAAATGAGGTGCATACTTACCTAAATTTATTTATAATAGTCAAAACACTTGTCAATCAAGCCCATGCCTATACATATATAGCAACTTTTATTGATTTTATGCTTAAAATAATTTATTTATTTCTTTGTTTAATAATTTCATGATTAATTATATTATCAATATTAGTGTGTGACTAAAATATTCAGTATCTTTGATGTCAAAACAATAAAAATTTATATATATCCTTGGTATGACATATCCTAATTTTCTTTTTGAGCATGGACTTTAATATACATGCCAAAGTTACTCCTAATGTATTAATTTCGTTGTATTTTAATTTGAAGGTACCCTCAGAATATGGAATGCAAACAAGGAAATTTAAGGAAATATCACTGTTGGTATTGATGGGTAAATTTAATTTTGCCAAATTCTAGTAAGTCTATTTTAAATTTTAATATAGTTGTGTCACCGATACTTTAGTTCCGGTTTTATAGATATGAATCGTTATTTTTTTCCGATTAATATTACACAGCGATGTTTACATGCTGAATTAAAATTCAAAAAATATTAAAAACCTTTTCGCAGTAAATTTACTTGATGTAGGTACTATTCACCTATGTTTCCCGAAAATTAAATCAAGATCAACCTTCCCTTTAGCATTAGTGCCTTCTGAGCTAAATTTCTCCAGTCAAATCGCAGCTGATACATTGGGGAAGATAAGGGAACAATAAATAATTCATCCCTGGCTGATAAGGATTCAGCGATGCACTGTGTTTTTAACCAGGAGTAGGGGTACAAGCCCTTCAGATGCATTAGCTCCTTGGATTCGGCTTGATGTCTTCCAAGGACGTCCTAGGAGGATATTTGTCGTTGACCTCAAAAATTTGACGAAAAGGGGAAAAAAGTCGGAGAAAGGTCTTCACGTCTTGAAAATGCATTCGACTTCTCCACCGTCGATCTCCGATCGTCGTAGCGCCCATTCCGCTCACTTTGTGGGCGGTCCCACCTCCCTCACGCTCCATCTAATTCTCCTCTCCTCACTCACTCACCCACTCCTCTCTTTTTCTCCAGCGACCCCGCTCATCACTCTTCCTAATAGCCCCCATCCCGTTCTTCCTACTAGTGCGATGACATCTCCGTCCTCCAAAAACCCTGGCCCGGAGGCGTCCACAAAACATCAGGGAGTCATTGGCCCATTCCTCAAACCACTGCGGTGGTCCCCGCTAGGCGGGGAGGGTGGGCATGCCATCAGTGTCATTCCGAGGCCATCTTCTCCCGTTTCCACCCACGTTCCACCGGTCTGCCACCTCCTACTCTACCCCCTTCTCTCTTCTTAACAGTGACTCCTCAAAATCCCGCCGTGCCCCTCACCTCTGGTGATAGCCTTCCATGTCGAAGGGAATGCCTCATTTCCAGAGGACTAACCTACTAACCCATCGGCGGCACGTCCCAAGATTTCTTTTTTCTCATCGTTGGTGATTCGAAATACTGTAGTATATTTCGTGTTCATGAGTATGCAATGAATTTCTTATTCCTCATGAAATTTTCATTAGAGTGAAACTAGAATGGCAGAGAAATTGTGAAAAGCATGATAATGCCTTCTTCCATTATTCCGTTTATTACGGATATGAGAGGTTTACCAAATTTTTCAAAGAAATAATTTTTGTTGTTTCTCTGCATGGTTCTAGCTAGTGTATTTGTACATATAGGTATTTCATAATGGTATGTACATCATTCAATTACTGATTGACTCTTTAGGAGATTTACACATGCTAAATTATTATTAATACCATATAAAAGAAATTTTCATATTTTATTTTTATTTCACTGTAAAAATATTTAAGTAAACCAATAAAACTTATGTTAAACATGCATACGTTATAGTTAATTTCACCAAAAAGTTAAAAATGTGTTGTGCAAATTTAGGTACGTAAATATGTATAAGGGATATACTTGTTAGAAAATTGAAAATTAGTTTTTTTATAGAATAATTAATTTAAACAATGAAAAAAAACAATTTAGTGGGTTTAACTTAAGTATATAGGTTAAATGCATTGTTTTAGTGGACCCTTAGCTGCGTTTGGCCCAGTTTGAACCAAAACTCAATTTATTACAACGATTTTAATATCGCTTTTGTGTTGCCAGAAACACGTAGAAAACTAAACGTGCCGTAAAAATTGTGGTGAGAATCTTATCATGTTTAAAAGTTATATTTTTTCTATCAGCTTAACAATTACGACTTTAGGCATCACATAACGGCAGTTAACTAGTTTCTTAAAACTTAATGTAAACAGAGCTACTATTTCTTGAAAACACATATGTTTGTAATTGCTACATGATATAAATAGAAAAGGAAAAAATTTGGCAATATTTTTCCATTATCATTCGTAACCATTTCATTTCATATCATGTTTTCATCATGAAATAAATATTTGAGCGTAACTGTTTTCTCCGTTATATTAGCCATAATTCTAAAGAAGTAACTAGAATAAGCTCAATTAAAATTTAACTTTTTAAATGGAATGAAACATTATCTTTATGAGGGAAAACGACGCCACCATTTGTTCTCCTCAATGAAAAATTATTCATATCACCCTTAAAAGCAAAGTCTGTCCAATGTCTCATCACTCATTCCTGATCTGTACTATTGCACAGCATTCCTACGATGGAAACCCCTAAAATATTCTAGACTGGTGGAAAGAAAAGCTAGGAACCGATCGTTGTGAAACTGCAGATTTTCTCCTTTCTTTTCTCTATCACAGAAACCGTCATTCTATTTTAAAACATAGATATTTTGAGGTTTAACATGAAAAATGCTTCTTAAACGGGAATGAATATTGGATAATGGCTGAACTGAATTCTATCCTTAAAATATCTAGATGTTGTGAACCACAGCCAAAACAGTCATATACTGCCGATTTTTTGGCATGCAAGTCATCATTGAAAGATCTAGTTTGAAGATGGTGAATCGTCTTTTCTGTCATCAAAGCTTCAGAGGCTTCATTGTTATCCAAAAGAAATATGCTCAAGGTTTATTCAGAAAACATTTTTATGTTCGCTAGGGACGGCAGGGAAAATTAATTCCCAACTCACTATTGTGATAAGTATCATGAACAATAAGAGATTGCGGTATGGCCTTATGGTAGCCAACTTAATGTGGCATGGTATTTACCAATCAGATTTGACTATTAGCTGGTGTTGAATTACCACACCACTAACTACTTTTGCTATTTTTATCTGTACGATTAGTGGTATTAGCCAAAAATATGTTTTTCTAAAGAAATATCATAATCATGCAATTTACTTTCAACAGTTCGTTGGATTCGCTACTGACATTATTCATCACATTCGCATCAATACTAAACATTTCCAAGTTTCAGAATTTCCATTCGGTCTAATAGGAGAAAATATTGATTTTTTATCACGTATCACTTATAACGCAATGAGTTCCGCTCATAACAGTTTCATAAACATTTTCTGGTGTTTTATTTTTTTATTAAATCTGGCTATCACTAAGTATTTAAATCGCACACCGTAGTCCTTAATATTATTTGGATATCATGGGATATTTGTAAAACGCTGACGTTTTAGAGCATTTCGAAAATTGCAAGCCGTAAGAAAAATGAGGAATGGGTATGATAAGCCATTACAAATGGTCAATTTACAACATACATCAGCCTAAAAGGGAGAAAGCGAGCGAAAGTGAGAAAAAAATAGTTACCCTTCCTAAATCCTCTACCCTCCCTCGGAATAATACTTCTTGTTATTCTCTTTCAAAATTTTCATTATTTTTACCAAAATATTTATTTAATTTCCTTTACTTGGAGGCATTTATCAGGGTATAGATATAAATTATGTCATTTTTTTGAATTACTTACAGTTTTTAACTTTTTACTTCCCCATTTACTCCTAACTTGTTGACCAAGAATTCCTCGTAGGTAATGCTGCCAAACTGATTTAAAGTTCTGTGATCCATATATTCATTCCATATACGTCCCAAAGTCTTTGTCATTTCTAAGCCATTTGATATGGTTTGTAATATGGTAACTATTTTTAAATGTGAAAATGATGCAATTTTTCATTTTATCGTTTAAATAGCTTGTAATTCATTTTTCTGATTGATCAATTTTGAGTTCAATACAATTTCTGAGTTACTAAATATTTTACTATATTTTCAAACATTTTAAACTTGGATTAAATGCATTAACACATACAGTAAAGTGAATGATGTATTTCTACTCACATAGAATACACTAAAATTACTAACGCCACCTATCAGTGAAAAATTTGATAAATATGAATCCGATATTCATTTTCTACTGTGGTTAATATCTCTAACCTGCACATAATTTTTACGCAATATTGCAATGTTTTTATATGTAAAGAATCAATCAGCAACTAATATCTTAGAAGGAACTCATTTATTCGTCATGGTACAACTTATTAAAGGTAAGTGGTAATATTTTGATTAAATTCTTCTTATGTGAAGGAAGAAACTTAAAATTTTACGGATAAAACAACGCATATTCAACCGACGTTAGAGTCTAGATGTAAATTCCTTCGTCTGTTTTTCTATTACAGGGAAGATGTACAAGCATGCGTTATTGTCACATTGTAAATAACTTAAGTAAATGTATGAATCACCAAACCTTTGAATAGATTTCAAAGTTTACCGACACGATAGAGATACAAGACCCGGAGGAGGGGTTTTCGTGGCAGTTAAAAGTCATTTTGAAAGCAGGCAAGTTTCATTTGAAAATAATAACATAGAAAGTGTTTGGTGCACCTTAATACGGACCAATCAACCCAACATAAATTTATGCTCTTTCTACAGACCTCCAGACTCAGATTTGAAAACACTTCACACCCTCAACGATCAAATTTACAATTTTACACGTAAATATAATAACAGCATAAACATAATTGGTGGCGACTTTAATCTCCCTGGTATAGATTGGGACAACAATATCGTTAAATCTGGGACCCGCGATCGCGAATCTTGCAATTCCATGATAAAATTGGTTCAAAGAAACTCCCTCCATCAAGCAGTACGCATGCCCACCCGTGGAAAGAACATATTGGATCTATTTCTTACAAACACGCCTGAACGTATTATTAGTGTATCAACTGATGAGGGCTTGAGTGACCATAAAGCAATTAATGTCCACTTGGACATAGAAATAAAAATGATTGTTAAACCAAAAAGAAAAATTTATAATTACCATAAAGCAGACTTTGAATCTTTTGCCAATCAATTAAACTCTTCACTACCCGAGTTCAAAACCCGCTTAAGTCATGTCAACGTGGAAGAAACTTGGACAGAATTTGTCAATATCATGCAAAAAGGAATCGTAGATTTCATACCTATAAAACACGTTAAAGCAAATCGCGACCCCAGGTGGTACAATAAAGACGTTAGAAAAGCCCTTCGAAAGCAGAGAATGCTACACTCTAGGGTAAAGAGGGCAGGCGTGAACACATCATCCCCTGAGAATAAACAATTATGGGACACATATAGATCCTCTAAAATTGAAACCAAAACACAATTACGTAGCGCCTTACTGGACTTTAAACGCAAAGTACTTTGCGAGCACTTGGACACTGACCCCAAAGCTTTCTGGTCATATGTTAGGGAAGTAAATGGGAGTAAACAAACCGTGGCTTGCTTAAGGGATTGTAGCAATATAATTCATACAGACAGTGAGGGTAAAGCTAACATCCTAAATTCATTCTTCCAAAGCGTTTTCTCGAATGATGTTGCCACCGCACATCTCCAAGAAACAATACATACTCCACCCATGGAAAAAATAACAGTGGACCAACAAGGAATTCTAAAATTGCTTAACGAGATTAAACCCAACAAATCCCCGGGTCCCGAAAATATACCAGCTAGGGTGATAAAACATTTAGCTCCAAACATTGCCCCGTACCTTGAGTTTATATTTAAAAAATCCCTCAAGGAGTGCAAAGTACCTAAGATTTGGAAAACCGCGCAAATAACGCCTATTTTTAAAGGTGGTGACAGGGAGGATCCCAGTAATTACAGACCTATATCTCTCACTTCTATCTGCTGCAAAATCTTAGAGCACATAATTGTCAGTTCAATAATGAGACACCTTGACAATATTAACTTTTTAAGTGACAATCAACACGGATTCAGGAAAACCCGGTCCTGCGAAACCCAATTAGGATTATTTACACATGATTTACTTTTATCGGGTGAGAGAGGTAGGCAAGTGGATGCCATCTTCTTAGATTTTCAAAAGGCATTTGATAAGGTCCCACATGGTAAACTCATTCATAAATTAAAGGTCGCGGGTATAAACAAGGGCGCCATAAGTTGGGTTAAAGATTTTCTTTCAGAGCGGGAACAGAGGGTAGTCCTTGATGGCGCTAGTTCCGACAGCGTTCGAGTCACGTCGGGGGTACCTCAGGGAAGTGTGATCGGGCCGTTGCTTTTCTTGATTTTTGTTAACGATTTGAACCGCGAAGTGAAAAGTAAAATTAGGATGTTCGCGGATGACACGGTGATCTATCGGGAGATATCTGGGGATGAGGATCGTTTTATTCTAGAGCAGGATTTAGGTTGCATTACTAAATGGTGTTCTAACTGGGGATTGACTCTAAATTATAATAAATGTTCAGTGGTAAATTTCTTTAAAAGATCAACGGGATTTGCTTACAAATTAGCTGGAGGTGACCTGGCAGTAGTTGATACGGTAAAATACCTAGGTGTCACATTCACAAAAGACTTAACTTGGGGGACTCACATACGTAAAGTCTGCGGTCAAGCATATAAAAGATTGGGATTCATTAGACGCATTGTCGGCAAAAGTGACTCGAAGGTCAAGGAACGTTGTTACCACGCTCTTGTAAGGCCTCATTTAGAATACGCATGCAGCGTGTGGGATCCGAGTGAAAAAGGCCTCATTCGGGAAATTGAGAAGGTTCAACGCCGGGCAGCCCGTTTTGTAAAAAATTCCTACGATAAAACGCAAAGCGTCACCGAAATGCTCATGGATTTGGGGTGGGAATCATTGGCTGAGAGACGATTCAATGCAAGATTGAAATTATTAAATAAATTTAGATCCGCATGTTTCAGCACCGAGGTCTCGCAAATTATTCGTACTCCTACATACATTAGTCGCTTGGATCATGCATATAAAATTCGGGAAATAGATGCCAGAACTAGCCGACTCAAGGACTCCTTCTTCCCACGGACAATACGGGATAGCAACTGCAGGGTTATAGATAGCAAAAATTCCACTTGCCACCCTCAGCGTCTAAAAAATAATTAGTTGTATTTAAATGCATGCTCTTCCACTAACCTTATGTGTTTTGCTGTAATAACCCATTCTTTCCGAATGACCTCATTCGTGTTCTGTTCATCTGTTTTTAAGTTTCCCTTTCAATCCCTCGTCCCTCTCCGCGGGGGGAAATTCCTGCTACCTGCAACGTTGGGTCGCATTTCCTGCCTTTTACAGACTCTTGGGGATAGAGTGTTTCGTGGTGCATTTTCATGTGGTGTTTCAATTTCTTGCTTGTTTTGTCCTGGCTTGCGTGTTGTTGGATGGCTTTCGTGCTGCATCATGAGGTGCAGTTTTTTAGTTGTTTTGCGGTATATGTGTTTGCATGAGTATTGGATAAAGGGATTTTTGCATGAGTGTGTGCGCTGCTGTGGGTGTAATTTTCCGTGTTGTTTTTTTGCATGTGGTATTTTTCTTTTTTACGGTTGGTGACCTAACACCCCCCGCCACACGCCCTTGCGGCGGCTTGCGGGGTATTATGTAGATGTAGATGTAGAACAAATGTTTTGTTTTCTATCAATCAAATATATTTTCCGTAAACATACTAAACTCTAAGATTCATTCTCGAGAGTGATATTATTTCAGATGTTCTAACGTAGGTGTTCTACGGAGATGTTCTAACATCGTCGTAATAATTACCCTTCGATTTTATTGATGAAAGCTGTAATATTTGAAATTTTACCCTTAGTTGTACGTAATAATTGGTGCCTTAGACTTCTAGCAAATCTATGAAAATGAATTTTGCCCTTAGTTGTACGTAATAATTGGTGCCTTAGACTTCTAGCAAATCGATGAAAATGGCTTTTCAAGTATACAAATATTTCATCTATAATTTCTTAGCATGGCCTGACCATCCTACGACATACTTCCATTTCGTTACATCTTTAAAGTACTTGGTACCAAAACCACATTAGAACCTTAAATTCTATTTCGCGCATTATTTATTAAATTTTTACTCATTTTGTAATGGGGCATTCCATTCGCCATTCGTGATAATAGCGCATGAATCCGAGGTTTACTTAGATCAGCCCTCCTATGTGCTTCACTGCCTGCAGGTTTATTCTTTTATTAGATATGCTTGCTCCAAAACATTCTTCGTCATAAAAATTTGATATTTAAATTATGAAAAAATCATTAGGATTCAATACAGACAGGGTATTTAGTGTTTGAGGTCTATTAGATTGCGTTCTAGCTACATATCCTCCGCTACATAGAGAATAAGGCAATCGATGGACTCAAATTTTGAAGTTTGATAGCAAAGATAAAGATCTAGTACAGCCTGTTTCGGATATCTCCTGCTGATTTTCTTCAACTAATTCCGCTATTAGTACATTAAAAGTCTCAAAATTATTTGAAAAGACATAGTTATTGGGCTAGATGCTGTACGCTGTTTAAAATAATGTAAACAAAGGTTTCTTAAGAGTTCATTTTTTACCTTTGACTTCTGCGGTATTATTACTTTCCTAACACAAGCACGCCTTTATTAATTCAAGAAGTCGGGAAGAATATAGGTCTAGCTCTTTGAAGAAGTTTTTCCAAGGTCCCACTTGGGTAAAATGAATTCGATTATTTTAATGTGAAGAGCTTATTAACATTGTATATTATGCGTTAAAACAATTTCCTTCAGTTTTGACTTAGTTACAACGCACGGTTCCTTTAACCAATGTATATCGATAAATATACTAAAGTTAAATTTAAAAAATACCTTCTAACAAACATGAGATTTAATTCAGGAGACAGGTTGCGTTTCGTATTTAACAAAGAGAAAGTAATTTCATTGAGCTTACACATTTTGATTGTTTCCAAATTTCTCTTAGTTAGGTCAGAAGGTGTTCAGTTACTTTAAAGTAGGCGTCCAAATTAAAATATTAGACTAAATGTAAGTAATCAAGAGTGTCCCATTTACACTAACTATTTTGAATACATAAGATATTTACAATTATTCTTTTTATGAAATAATTCTTTTGTGAGTTAACTATTCGTGTTTTATCACAAATTGGCATCTCGATTTTTAAAGGCCTTTTCACGATGGATAATGGTTATTAAAAATAATCCAGGATTATTCGACGTATTTGCCAATAGGGAAGGAAAGGTAGCATAGCCCTAAGTGGGAGAGTTCAATAAATAGTTAAAATCAAGTTTTTGTAAATCCAAATAAAAGGGAAAGTGAAAGGTGGGATGAGAAGAAAACTTCAAACGAGTGAATACAAGCGTACAGGAAAGGAAAGAGAGTGACGGATGAAAAAGAGAGACAACCAGAGAGAGAGCGAGACAGGTACTAAAGAGGGATACTCGGTCTTTTGGAAAGGAGCTTGTTACTCCATTAAGCACGACGGTCCACCATGGGCAAAAGCTACGAAATGGGGTGGAGACAGAGAGAGGGAGGAGAGGGAAAGAGAAAAAGGAGGAGGCAGGCGCAGTCGTAATGGGAAGCCTGCTAGGGATACATCCCGCGGCCAGATTAAGGGGTTAGGTCGAAGGGGACTTGCTAACGGGACAGGACCCGGTAAAGTGTGAAAATATGGAATGAAAGGCTGGTTCAAAGGTTTCTTGACGCGACCGAAAAGTTGAAACTGCCACGGGGGAAGATCGCGAAGGATGTCATTGGATTCTAGGAGGAGGAAGCTGGAACAGGGTGAGACAGGGTAAAAGAGACGAAGCGGCGGCTGGCGCAAGGCAACGCGGATGGGGGACACGGGAGAAAGAAAAATTGAAACGATATATATGTGTACCTACTCGCCAGTGTGCGTGTGCGAGTTGTAGGAAAAAAAACGAAGCGAAGGAGGAGGGCTACAAAGAGCCACTAAATGAATAAAAAGGGAAGACGGGGAGAAGGAGGTAAAGTGATGAGGAGGATAGGCATGTATAATGACGTAACAAATGCGGGGTCATTTGATAAAAGTCGTGCTCCCGCTTCGCAAAGATGGGAGGAAGTGCCTTCTGCGGGATGCCTCGGCATTCGGAGAAGGGGCGGGCCAGGGGGTAAGGGGTAAGAAGTGGGGACGCCAGAGGGGGAGGAATTATAGGGAAGGGAGGTGGGTTCAGGGGACTGCTCTCCCGGAAAGGTGGACGGACTGAGGAAGGGCCAACGGGGCAGGCACCCTCATCCGGTCTTGCTTCGGTTCCAATGATTGTGTGGAGCCTTCCCCTGCCTCATAAGGGGTTAAAACGTCTATTTCTCACTCTCTCTCTCTCTCTCTTTCAACCCCAACGCCGGTGCACTCTGGTATCATGCCGGCCTTCATTTTTTTTACCTATGGCGTCCCGTAGTCATTCCATCGAAGGAGGGGTTGCCTTTTAATCCGGAGAGGCCGGCGAGGAGATGGTGGGGTGGGGGAAAAGACGGCTCCCTTCTTTTCAATCATGTCATCTTTCTACGCTTCATTCGTACCTGCGTGTGCATGCGTCCGACTCCAAACCCTTCCTCCGCCATCAAACCACCTCCCCTTCGCTCCCCTTCCACCCGCTAGGCCCGTCCCACAAAATTTTTCTGCATCCTTCCTTCCCGCATTTATTTATGGAAGCGACATACTAAGAGGAACTCGGCGACATTCGTTACGTGTCGTACTGGGTGGAACTTAGGGTGGTCGCGCGCTTTTTGGTGGTGGCCCAACCCCTTCTCTCTCGCCTCACACGTTCCGAAACCAACTCCCGCCCTCCCCCACCGCGCACTCTCTCTCTCTCTCTCGCGCGCTTCGCCTCGCCCCCACGGCTCAACTCTCCGCCCATACCACTCCCCGCTTCACCTTAATCTCCTTCGCGGGGTCCTTTCTCCTCATTTCCAGGATTTTCCGACTGCGTATCATTCATGCGCCATCCCTTCCCCTACCCCCCCCCAACCCTCCTTTGCCTTCTCCTCCTCCCATGCCCCCCTCCTATCCACACTCATCCCCCAGCTCTTTGCCCATCGGCCAATCCGCTGGCCGCCATATTAATGACCTTTCATTGCCGTCCTTTGGGGTTTCTTGGACGTAAATTTTAACGCGCCGACTGGCCGGCCTTACGATGCCGCGTGTTTTCGCTCTAGCTGTAAACTCATCATGTCAACCCGAATGCTTCACATGACGTCAAAACAGATGAATTTATAACGCCCTTCTCTTTTCGTCCCGGGTCCCCTTCTGTCCTCGTCCTTTTATTTCCTTCGCTCTTTCTCTCGCACAAAATGCTTAGGTCGCCTCATCAATCCTTCCTCCGGCTTTCTTGAAGCCACGCATTACATCCTTTTAGCAATCGTGGGACCGTTTTAAACGTCGCCGACCATTGTCAAAACGAATATGAGCAAGCTTAAACGAGGACGCATCATCATGTACCTCGAATATATGAATAATGCATTTCAAAATGAGTTCAGTTTTACAGTCTGTAAATTGGTGTACAATATATATATAAATCAAAATTTACTATTGCAATACGACTAAATTTTATTGATAATCACATTTTCAAAAATGACATGATAACTATAAAATGTGTCCCAGATTCCAGAAATGCATTCGAAGTTCACAATACACGCTTATAAAAGTTCTTTTTCAATGGTTTTATTTCGTCTACATGAATATACATTGACATATGAACGTTATCATTCCACATTAAAAAATATTTGGCTGAAATCTCTCATGTAATTTTCTTTATAATTTGGCTCAATTTCTTCAATCGGTCTGTGATGAAGCAAGGACTGACAGAAATTCTCTGATAAAATATTTTACCAAAAAAAGCTAAACAATACAATATCAAAAACAAATCGTTTGTGCCGCTCTCTTTCATATATGTGTACTATATATGTACTAAGAGGTTCTAATATTTGAACCGTTAGGTTCATTTATTTGGCAATTGTGTAACCAGATGAAAGTATTACACAGAGTGAAATAAAAAGTGATTTTCAATATTCGACGCAGGGGATTTATTCTTTTGCTTTTAAACTAAACAATAAATATTTAATCATATTTGAAAGTGAATGAAAGGGCTGATATTTTGTGTTTTGTTAGTTATTATTAGGTTTCTTATGAGTTCGGAATCAGTTTATAAATATGCTTATATAACATTTAATGCAAGATAATAACAGATTTAAGCCCCTTCCACGAAGTTTACTATACTATATTAGCTTATTCACCACGCTGACCGATTCGACCACAGGAGTTTTTTGGTCCTTATAGGACCACCACAAGGGCGTTTTTGAGGTACATGAGGTCAGAATATTATCGGTACATTTGCATATATTGACAGATAAAACCTGGTCTTTCTTTCTTCAGGAACCTCTCCGATATGAATTTCAACTTGCCAATAGTCCTAACATAGATAAACGAAGCAACCGATCGAAGAAGCATTGAACGACGCGATAGATTGCTGTAAAAACGGTCCATGGTTTCGGCGGAGGGCAACATCATTTCACCAGCGCTCCTCTACTTTCGGAGCCCCCGTTTCCAAAACCAGAGTCCTCATTGGACCGCGCGCGAGTGGAATAATGGAATTTCGAATCATTCATTTCAACCATTACCTTCCTCGGTATTTGACGATGCACCATTCCTGCTCCTCGTCAGAGAGGGAGAGCTAACCGCTCGTGTTTGTGTTCCTTCCTTTCTTCCCCCGTCTTATACCCATCTCCACCACATTCCCGTCTCGCGTCCCTCTTCCTATCGGAGAGAGAACCAACCGAACTTCTTCGCTCGTTCGACTGACAGCTGCTTCACGCATTTTCCCATTCCCCCACGCTCTTCATCCCCTTTACCACCATTTGCCGCCTTTCCCCCAAACCTCATCCTCCCGGGTTCCTCTCACGAAATCCGCCCGACTCTTCCCTCATTATATCCCTCCCTCGTTTCTTCCGCGCCGAAAATGTATAAGTGACAGCGCCGGCTGCTGCACCCCTGCACGTGGGCATCTATGATGGTCCCTGCCCCCGCTCAATCATCCTCATCCCTTTTCCCTCGCCCCGTTGAAAACACCAATGCTCGTCATGTTGAGTGGGGAAGAGACGAAATCCCTTCCTGGAATTCTAATATTCTCGCTCTTAATAGACATAAATATGGAAAAACGCTTTTGCCATTAAGGGGCATTGGTATTTTTGTTGCCGTCTGAGAGTGAAGCTCATCCAGTAAACAGTAATGATAATGAGAGCTCGATATAATACCATCTTCGCTCAGCGAGAGTCTACGAACTTAATGTGCCTACCTACGTTTAGTGAAGTCACTCTGTACAAATTGGATGTCCACGTTTATTTAAGTTTCAAGTCGCAATAAATGTAAGCAGGAGATAGTAACTGATTAAGCAAAAGAACTGATAACGCCTAAAAGTACCTATATCCTCTATAAATATTCATTTCAAAAACCTTTGTCTCAGTTAATTTCTTAAAGTTGATGAGAAAGTTTTTTTTCTGAAAGTCAAGAGGAGCTGGTTCTTTAGTATTTACACCACCACGTACTTCTTGCTCGCTCTGATTATTCACATCAAAAACTCTTACCAATGCTATCAGTTAAATCTGTTTCTCTAGTAAGAATAAGGCCTCATTAACCTAGTAGAGACTGCCATCTCGTCTTTATGAATTTCGCATGAAATTCTAGATGCTATGTTTTTATCTCTGCGTAAATGTATAACAGGATTGAATTTTGAAGCAAAAGAACACCTGCGTCTCGAACAGGATTGCCCTTTGAATAAGATATTGTGCATTACTAATAACATGAAGTAGTTACTGAGATGGGAGCATATTTGATTCACAATTAACTTTGGAGTTATCCACATTGGATCGGAAATATTCTCGTGCCTGTTCAATTAAACCACCAATAAAAGTGATTGACAGGAAATCTCGGCGTTTTTTACACCCCCGTCAGAAGCCTATTCTATGGAAATTAACCTCTCAAGTAGCCGTCCGTTTTTAAGTGTTACCTCACCGCCGATGACGCCAATCAGTCACGCCGTGCACGTGGCGTTGGAATCCCGCCACGTCTTTGTCAATTCAGCGGGCGTCCTTGCGGCGTGATGGAAGGCTGAGGCTAAAGCGATTCGCCGCGATAATCTCGGAAGAAATGACCGCCAGAAGACGGGAACTTTTAAAAATGCTCTTGCGTCAAAACAGTTTCTTCTTTTTAGCTCTTAGGCTTTTTAAGGAGAGATTATCCGTGAGGCGGAGCTAGGAGCACGTATAAAGATCTACGATGCTTTAATCTTGCTGCATCCGCAATGGAGCTTTGAATTTTATTGCTAAAATATTTCAAGAAAAAATAGGGTCGATTTGTTCAAACAACAAAAAAATACATTGAGCTTATTCATTGAGAGATTTTTGTAGTTCTTATGAACATTTTTGATGAGTTAGAACGTAGAATATACATAGAATGGAGTATATGTCGTTCAACTGTGCATTATATGAATTTGAAACCAACAAAATATTTCATCTTTTCCCAGTTCAAGTGCGTTACAGGAGAGAGAAAATAATTTTACTCTAGAGAAATAACAAAAATAGAATATCTAGAGAAGCTATAATATTTTTAAGTATGCCTAATAATCGTAAATACCTGATGTTAGAAACTATGAAAAAATAGTAACTTCTACTTTTATGCACCTAATTTTTCTTATTTCATTTTTCATTATTGTTAATGATCACACCAACGTTTGGAAAAAAGATGCAACAGTTTCATGCGAAAATTACAAAAATATTTTTTTAATGGCTTAGGGAAATAAATATTTCAAAATATTCTGAAATTAACTTCCAAAAGTTAATTCACCAAAACCTATATTTTACAATGAACTAAATTCTTTGACTTTAAGTGTTAAAAATAATATTATGATTAGTATAATCTTCATTAAAATATGCATGGACATATTTATATGATAAAAATTATTGTAGTCACTGAGAGTACATCGTAATAGAAGACGAGACCTCATTAGAATTAACGGACTGAATATGTTTTCGGTGAACTTTGGTCAAAAATAATATTTGACTTTCCTTAAGTGTTTTCTGAAATTATTTATTCTACATTTCCCTTAACTATCAAAAACATTGCGGCTAGCCCATTGGTGCAGAGAGAGAAGTCGCGATTGGTCTAACGCAGTTGTAACGCGGATGTCCCATTCGTCAGAACAAATAGCTCCTTGAACTATGCTCAATAAGATAATGCCAAAGCCAAAGCTCTTGATTAACTTAAATTTGAACGTCACATTGTCATAATTATAAAGCTTTCTGCAATCATTTGGCATGTCGTAACTTAGAAGATGAATCTTGCAGGCGGACACCAAAAAAATAATAAATCAAAGAAATATAACTATTAAGTCACTCAAAGTGAAATCTATAATTCAAGAGAATAAAATACCGTGAGTGTATTCGGAAAAGAAATGCAGAGGTTGTCAGTCCCGATGTACTCGTTAAAACCAAAGACCGACTGAGGAGGGAATGGCGAGTAGCGGCGCGGGGACAGCGGAAGGCTGACGGATGAGAGAGAAGGAATAAGCCTCCTCCATCTCCAAGATGGCGATCCATCGACCCATAGGCTCCCTACTCCCCCTTTAACCCGCTCTCTCTCTCTTTCTCTCAGTCTTACCCAACCACCCACATACACCCTCCCTCCCTCTCGCCCCATCATTCCCCTCCACCCTCCCCCCAGCTCCATTTCTCCTCTCTCACTCTTTCTTCCCCGGCTCTCCTGTCAACTCCACTCGTATCCTTCCGGCAGAGACGGCGACGAATGGGAGGAGAGGAGAACCGAAGGGTTGTTTGCCGGGAGGGCGTGGTGGCGAAGACTGAGGGACACTGCTGCGAGGGGAGTGGGGCGCGGGTGGAAGAAATGGGCGGGGGGAAGAGGGCGAAGAGAGCGGGTGATTTCATTGGGAAGGGGAGTGAAAGAGGTTGACGCGAGGGAAAGACTCTCGGGGAAGGGAAACTAAGAGCGTCTTGGGGGTAATTATTATTGCCCCATGTTGCTGCTTTGGAAAGGGACCGCGCTGGGTGGATGAGGTATATGTCATAGGGGTTGGGAGGAGGAGGCTGGAGAGGGTGAGTTCGGGGAGCAAAGAGTAAGAGAGGAAGGATTGTGCGGGAAACGAACGAAGGAGTGGAAGAGGCCCTTAGGCGGTGAGAGATGGGTGAGAGGACTAATATTCAAGCAGTGTTTGAAAGGCTTTGAATACAGTAAGTTTTAATTGCTCGCTTTGTCTTGATAATTAGCGTTCACTTTTGGCGCGGAGAATCTATTGTGGGCGTTGATGGAGCACACCATTTGAAAGAACGACGCGCGAAGATACGTGAACTGAAGAGCGGGGAGGTAGGGAAGATGGGGTTTGCTACCTCTCCTTCTGAAATTATTTGACTTGATCACAACTGGATGTTGGAATCCTAATCGGGTCTTCTATATTAGTGCATGCGAAAACAAAAATTTGATTTGTTAAATAGAATTATTCCGAAGTGAATTCTAACGATGAAACTATATTTAATAATTTAGTGAATTCTTCATACTAATCAGTTCACGTATGAATTATTGGAAATTGGAAAAACAGTATGTACAAACAGAAACGGGAGAAGATCTACAACAAGCATATTTATTGTATATAGCTCTTATTTCATTCGAAATAGTTCAGGAATAAAAAATGAACATAGCGAGAATCAGAAAAAAACGACAATAATGGATATAAAACACTTAATTGACTATTGGGAATAAAGTAATATTAGAATAATTAGTACATTGATGTAATGGCAAGTTATAAAGTATAAATATAACATTAAATAAATTTATCACTGCCATTTATTTTATAATTATTTTTTTCTCACTCTAAATGAAAACTTGCATTTCTTGGGTGAGAGGAAGTAAGGCATATATGATATTCCAGCACATTATTTATAAAAGGATTTGAAGGTTTTTTAATAAACTTTGAAACGACAAGTTAACGCAAGTTATTTCTTTCATACCTTTATGCTAAGGAAGCTTGATATATTCATCAATTGTATAATACGGACACATACAGTTCTGAATAATTATGGTCCTTCAACATTTTTTATATATTTAAGGGGCCATGTTTTTGTATTTTTTCGAAATTTTATTGACACGGAAAATTACACTTTAAATGATACATGTTACGGTCAACATGAATGGTGAAATAGTTTTTAAATCACTCACCTCTCGCAATAAATAATCAGTGAGATGTGAATTTGGAATTGCTTAGTTGGGGGGGAGGGGTGATGCCCGCAAAAATTCCACTTAAAATATGAATAACAGAGCCAACTAGAAGGGAAATTATATTGGACAACATATTACCTTCGAGAGGTAAATTAAGCCATGATTTAAGATTCACCGCATACGAGATGATTTACCTCATAACCCTGACTGTGAAAAAGTATCTCATTTATTTATTCCAACGACCCAGGCACACTAAATTTGATACTCCAGTAGAAATTCGGTTCAATAGATTGAGTGGATGTAACGGTAGTGTTGATGGCCGTAATGTCAAAATTCCAGTCGTATATTTAATTTTTCCATTGGGTAACTAGAGGAAAGGAGATTCATCATGACCTTGAAATTCCGTTTATAATTCAACTGCTCAAAGTAATGCTCATTTGCCAAGTTAGTTTCTTACAGAGAAAACAAAAATATTGAATTCAACTTAATTTACGCTGCAAATGAAATCTGTATCTTAGAATGATTCCTTATCGCCAATCTTGATCAAATAATTTAATGATTTTTCATTTCCTGCTCTGGAAATACGTCATGAATAAAAAAAGCCATTATTTTCCCTTCAGATGAAGCAATATTATTGCCGCGAACTTTCTTCGCATACCTTTCTTCGTATACATATGACCAATATAATAAGTGTATTATAATAAAAATTATTTTACTTTGCAGCAAGTCTATTTTTTAATAACCAATAAATCCTACTAAAAATATCGAGTGAAGGTACGATCGGGAACCCGCCTCTCTACTCGCGTCAATACAAGAAAAGTACATAACGCCCTCTCAAGGAGACTGAAAAGGGACACGCTGATGCCAAATCGGGTAGAGGTTAGAGCACCGTTAATGTTTGCGGAGAGAAATATCGGCGGTGGATAAAGGACAAGGAGATTGAGAGCGGATCGGGAAGGAAATAAGGGGGCCCGTTGGAGAGGGTCGGGAAGGAGGCGACAAGGGTGAGTTGAGTGGGCCGAGGGGCGGTGAAAGGGGAGGGTTAGAGGAATTGGAGTGGGGGTGGTTCGAAGACAATCACTTAAATGGGACCTAAGAGGAGGTGGTGCTAGTCTCCTCCGTACTCCGACCTCCCTCCCACCCCACGTCCGCCTCTCCCGTCCCCCTTGACATTTCTGCACCCCCCTCGCCATCCGTCCCTTTACCCCCGTAATTAATGAATCCCGCCGCCGTGGGCGCCGACAACACACGCGCGAAGAGGAGCAACGTCTCCCACTCGAGTGATAAGTGGTGAGGATGAAGGGTGGCAAGGATGGGAGGGAGACGTTCGTGGGGATCGGGGCGGGCAGGAGGGGGCGAGTAGGTCGAGGGGGAGGGGTAACCGGCGGGCGGGTAAAAGGGAGGCCGCTTTGAAGCCGCGGTTGATAAGCACGACTGATGTGCGACACGGCGAATGGGGAAGGAAGTAAGTCCCCTCCGTACGTAAGACGACCCTTTCATCCCTCCACCTCACCCACGTCCCGCTCTCTCTCTCTCTCTCTCTCCCGTGGTGGAGACGTTTGGTGGGGGGGAGGCGACCGAGATGGTAGGGACGAATGCTAAAGCTACGTATATACATACGGTGACAACACGCTCCTCACCCTCTCTCCTCCATCTCTCCATTTACCTCGGGACTTCAGGAATCCTGCTTGCTGAGGAGACGCCGTGTCATTTTGCCTTTTGTTTTCGCAGCCTTTCGCCGACCCTCCCCCATTCTTCTCCAGGCCATTCCAACCTTCTGACGTCCTACCATGCATTCAATGAAGAGAGCAAGGGAGACGATGTTTTTATAACGAGCAGAGCTCGAACTATGGTATTTTCCGTGAAGTTTTATCGAATGGCTGATATTAAATGGCCTGATTGAGAAATTGTCGTTTGTGCCTCACTAGTCTGGTTTCACCATTAATCTTCATGCTTAAAACGTCATGCCATGCCACTTGAAAATCAAAAAAATGCAAATTAATTAAAACTTTTCTAGACTTCAGGAATAAAATGCTCGATTAGATTTCTAGGATATTTTCAAGATTCGGCTGTATATTTTGAATCTGTTCAACGTTTAGAGTGATTTTAAGTGATGTCCACGGACTTGCCATTGTAATTAAAGGCCCAAGAGGCTGTAATTTCATTTTCTTAATCCAAGCAGAATTACCTTATAATCGCCATTGAATTTACGGAATGATAAACGGTAGTTAAAATGAGATACAGTTAATATCAAAATATAAGAAACGTATTATATAATGATTGTACCTATGAAAGAAAGAAGATATATTACGTTACCACCACTTGAGAAATGGGCAGAATTATGCTAGTGGCAACTGGAAGTTTTCGTGATACGAATCTTGTCTTTGGGCACAAAAAGAGACAAAAAAACAAGCGAGTTCGAATTGCCCTCCCTAGGCATCTCGTGAAGTGGCCCCCATGTCGCTGAGGCTGAGCCTTCGATTATTCCTATTGGGAGAAGAGCGAGTAGAAGGGCGGTGCGGATGAGCGAGAGATTGCAGTGAACCTCAGGAGAGGAGACTCGGGCAAGGGGTTGCTCCCCTCCAAGCCCTCTCCTTGCTAATCTCACTTGATTCATTCGCCTTCGTCCTGTGGATCAAGTAGTCCGAGCAGTATTATTCCGAGTGGAATGGCGAGACGAGGGAAAGAGGGTAGGGGTAAGGACGGAGAGAAATAGGGAGCAGGGGTTAGGCTTAGGGAGGAAGGGGGGTAGGTATCGGTCGGAGGCTAGTCGGATTGGAAGGAAATGAATAAACAGGCTGAGAGAATGAGGAGCAAGAAGAGGCAACTGTCGGCGAGAGAGGGAGGATATCCCGCCACCGCTCTCCTCTCCCGAGAAGTCCTTCGGTCTCCGGTGGACGGGGTGCGATGCCACGGGGCCGCACTTTTCAACGGCACCGAGAGCGGCGGCCCATGCTCATTTCTCCTCCCCCTCTTCTCCCTTCTTACTCCCATCTCCTTCCCTTGCTCGCCTCGATCGCCATCGGCGCTTTAACCTCCTCACGTCCTCATTTAGACTCGAGTCGGTTAGCGCTCTCCTCCCTCTCCCCAAGTCTGCCCAACCTCTACCGTCTCCTCCTCCTCACCCTCATTATTCCCCCATCTTTCCTTTCTCTCACCCTGACTCCACCTCAAAGAGCTGGAATGCACGTGATTAAGTGCAGTAAGGCGACTCACGAAGCATGCGAGCGGCGACTTCCTTTTAAACGTTGCCGCATGGAGTGGGGGAGTGGTGAAGTGGTTGATAGGCTTTGAATAATGAAGAGATCCAAGTATTGAATGGGTCTGACAAATTCCGTCTCTGTCATTTCATGCTTCACGCACAAAGTTCCTCCGAGACTCTACACTCATGAGAGTTTGTTCGTCGCACTTATTCCGTGTTGAACTTTTGAATGTCATATCCACGCGGGTGTGGTGACTAAACGTTGGGCCATCACAAAGGGAATGTTAATGATGTGGTTAGATGACGGCCTCGTCAAAATAGCACAATAAATAACGTGATATCTTGAACGATTAGTGAGTGCACACTGCCATTCATAATTGCTTTCGTGGTAAATTTCACTTTTGGAAGCCGTAATGTGTTCCTGATTCTTATTACATTGAATTATCTTCGCCGCGATTGTTTTTTACTTCGCCACTATTCTACTAGGAGTTTAATTTCAAGTAATTCAGATACAATTAAGACTAAATTCAATTTTCATCACAAATTTTATATAAAATATATCATGAGTTCGAATCAGATCCTTTGGAATACGGTTGATTCCTTACATATGTGTCAGTTTATTGCGCAGTTTTTTGGCTTCACCGCTCCTCCTTTTCAATCAAAATCCCACCTAAAATAAAAGCGCGTCAGTAGTATTACCAAAAATAATTCGATACACATAAATCACCCATGGAAAACAACGATTTTTTTTGTGCTGAAATCTTCTCGATGTCTACATTGAGCCGACCTGTCGACTTGTTTATCAATTCCTGTATTCTAAAGTGTACTGCCATAATTATTCACAAATAATTATTGAATAATCACCCATCGATGTCAACGAAATGTGATATTATTGATATTCATATTCAATTTGTATTGAATTCAATTTGTATTGACTATAACCTTGCAACCTTTTTGACGCAATGGACGGCTTTAGCCACCGGTCCCTCACTAGTATTTGCCGTCGAGCGTCTGAACGCCCGAGCGGCACAAAAACAACGCCCACCAAAGCACCTGCATGTACGCAGGGACCTTTCTCCACCTCAGGGCCTCACGACACCCGGATAATAGGGCCTTTCACTCCACCGCAAACCTATTTCAAAGCGGTTGCCATAGCATCCAATCGACAGTCGATATTCCTGCCACCCGTTCTGGCCCCCTTTCCCTTTGTCTTCCCCTTATTGTTTGGCGGTGGAATGGAGGAGTGAGGAAGGGTCAGAGACAATGGGAAAACAATGAAAGTGTGGTGGGAACCCTACGGAAGGTGCGTGAACAAACCAACCCATGCCCTTTCTGTACTTATCGTTCGCCCCGAGGAGAGGGTAAAGGGAGAAATTGAAGCAGTTGAGTCAAGAATGATTGAACGTGGGTGTTAAAATCCAAGCAAGCACCTCACGTCACAAAATGTAACAGAAATAAAATTTAATCAATATCAATTCCGTTAAAAAGGAATAACTTGCCCGCTAAAATATAGTAATTTTTTAGGCCTTGATAACTTCAAATTATTTCAATATTATATGGGGTTTTAAAAGAAATTACGATACGTACACACTAATATATTTATTTTTAATAATCTAAGGATTTTCAGTACCTTAAAATACTGAAAAATTTCAATTAAAATTGTCCTATATGAAATAGTGATTCCATAAATAAAGAATGTTAAGTAAAAATACGAACAAACGAAATAATAATGACGGAAAAATAACAGTTATAACCTTAGAGCGAAGCCCTAACTTAAAATCACTGTAAAAATCTTTCTAATTTGAGAACAATTGATTTTGGATTAAAAGACAAGGATGAAGACTAGACCTAAGAGTTTCTATACGGGAGGGAGTGTATATAAACCGATGCTACGCCCTTCGTTGTTCTGAAAGACAAACGCCAACTCAGTCTAGGAAAGCCATTTTAATATAATGAAGAAGTAGGATTCACAGCGAGTAACAAATGATTGCAAGGAGCAGAAATATCAATCATGAAATGTGATTCCTGCACTAAAATTACACCACGGAAAAATAACAAGGGTTATTATTTTCAATCACTGCATTCAACTTTAATATTTTCACAGATGTACGTTAAAATATATCAAATACGGGGACTAACGTCTGCATCTACATGGATAAAATATATGTCCTCGATTCACTGACCACAAAGCAATTTTAGCAGACATAAAGCGTGATTGATATGACCTCAATTGAAAAGGCAATAAAGAAATAGCGTACCGAATAATAGTATTGTGGAGATGAAAAGAACAGAAATCATACTTGAGACCGGGTCATTAAAAATCGTCGCGTGCAGATATTTGGTACCTGGAAAGCAGGGTCATCAGTGGTATTAGAAGGACAAAAATTAGTGAATCCCAAAAGGATGTACGTAATGAGAAAAGTACAACTAGGGTCAGTATGACTAGCATAACAGGACATACTGAATCGCCAATGAAAACTTTTTTCCAAGTTATGCGAACAATCTCTGTTCGTAGCAGTCCGCTAAATAGTACAAAAAATCACTAGAAATCATACATTGGTACGAATAACTGCGTCTTGATTACTGTGATTGCGTAAATTGAATGGACGACACGAAAGACAAATGAGGTATGAAATACTGCCAGAGGGTTGTAAGATATGGAATATATGGAGAGAGGAAAACATGTAGAGGCTGAGAAATGAGGGGGACTATGCAGCAAATAAATCTTTGGATAATAACTGCTAATGATGATAATAGTGATAGGAAATTTGCATGGTTAGATATATTAACATAGGATATTGGGACTATGATATAAATAGCAAACCAGAATTGCACACCAATCGTGATTCATAAATTGCTACCATTTACACGGTTACTGTTGCAGTACCCTGTCAAATATTTAGCTCCACAGGTTTGTTTCGCTAATGTAAATTGCTATGTATCAAATATCGAGCGAGATTAATTCGAATTAAAAATCAGAGGTATGAACATATCAAAAAGTAAATGAATGGTAATGTCCTGAAAAGATGAGATAAATAAAACATAACTTATGTGGTGATATTACTATGCTAATTGCTTTTGTAGTGAAAGATTTATTGTATGCAACATAAAGGCCATCCCTGGCAAGTTAAAGTCATTTCATAACGATTTGCCACTTGATTTAGAAGAAAAATAATGCAGGTAAAAATTATCTTTTTCCTTGTTCTCTTCTTATAATAATTCAGGTGACTAGTGACGATAAAATAAGATTTAGTACTCATTAAGCGAAAACATTCAATTGATCATCCGACAAAAATAGCTATAAAATGAAAACGTCTGGTTGGAATTTCTTCCAGCCGGCAAAAATAAGACCTCGGGGGTTGGTTGTGTATTATATTGAAATTCGCTTCGCCGAAAATCCTCCTGTCTAGAAACTCCCCGCAAATTCATCCCGAGACCTGAAAGGACACAAAAATAAGAGGCGGCCAACATCGCTCTTAGTCATAGCTTTATATTAATGACGGGATTTGGGAGGCAGGAAGAGACAGCCATCTGGAGAGGGGGCCGGGGTAGGAGCGGTAGGTGATCGAGGGAAAACGAAAGAGAAAGGTTTTGGGGATTAGGGTTGTCGAGATAGGGCGTCAACGTAGGAGGGTCTACGTGGCCGGCGGGGGTGTGGAGGGGAGAGGGAGATGGGGGCGTAGGGTGAGAGGGATGGGGAAGGAGAGTGGTCGAGAGTCCGACCAGAGGGTGGAAGTGTCGGAGGAAGTGACGTGTTCGGTGGGAGCAGCAGCGGCAGGAACGGCGGGAAATATTCGGGTAAGGGAAGGAGGAGGTGGTAGATGCGATGAAGAACAACCCACCCCCCTCTCCTTCCTTTCCACCCTCCCCCACGCCGGTCGCCTCCCTCCCCGAGCACTCTCACAGTCAGCCTCGTGCGGTGCAGTTTCGTTTGATCCCCCTCTCGGACCCCCCGAACATACTACGCTCCCCCTCCCCCAAACTAGTCCTTTCCTTCCTTCCTGTCACTTCTTTGCGCTCCCCCACCAACACCCCAGTCCCCCACCGCCCGCCCCTCTAGAGAGGGAGAGAGGCTCCACCCTCCCGGGCTTTACTCCCCATCACGAGCTGCCCAACAACCACTCAACTTCTCTCCCTCCTTCCCTCGTCTGTCCCCAGAACCGCCCGAAAACTTCCAACCACTCCCACCTCTTAGCCCTCTCTCTCTCTCCCACTCGCCCGGTCCTTCCTTTTCTCTCTCTCTCTCGGCCTCACTAATGAAAGAATCGAATACGGTCAAGAGAAGGGCGGAGAGTGAGAGAGGAAGAAAGAACGAAGAGGAGTAGTAGGAGGGGGAGCAGTGGAGAGGAAAACGATGTGGGAGTGGCGAGGCGGAGGGAGAGGGAGTGAATTGGAGGAAGTTTAGTCGGAAAAAGTATGAGAGTGTGCGTTGTGGGAGAGGGGAGGAGAATCATGGTTCAAAGGAGTGAGGCACGGACAGCGGGAGTGATCAGTGGGGATTTGAAGGACAAGGGGTGGTTAAATTCGAGTAAAATCATTTACGCGAGGAATTAAGGGGGGAGGGTTGACCGGAATTGTAAGAGTAGGGGTCGCCTTTAATTCACGGCGGTGAAACGTCAAACGGAATCCTGCGGACCATTAAATTCCCAGGGAATTAATTAGCCTACGGGCAAAAAAAAGCGTAAGAGCACCGATTCCATTCTTAAAGAATTAGTTTACCATACTAAAGGGAACGAATCAAAATGTACAAAAATAAAATGACACCTAAAAGTGTCATAAGCAGACGTAACAATGCCTTTTTATAGGGACAAATCCTTTCTCTTGGTAATAGTCTAGGTGATCTATTTAATGCCTTCCTCATGGAAAGTTATTTAGTTTTATTCGATTTCCTAAAAATATTTTAACAGATGTTTAAGGAGAAATAATTAGTATACCGAGTGTATATTAGGTTAAAAGATCAGTTTATACAAAAGGATTTAAAAATAACAATGAATAATATGCTATTTTTACTCAAGAAATCAACACAAATCAGGAAAATCATTTGAAATGAAATAATGAAAAAAGCAGTTATTAATGGATTTTCTTCCAGTGAATTGCTCCATAATATTCAATAGCATTAAGTGTTTTAGTCAACATATTACGAGAGAAAATTTTCGCTAGCCAGAGAGGCGTCATGGGTGATACAATGGATCGAATATACGTGTGGATAGCTTTAAACTAAAAGTGACTACAAACATCATTTCAAAGTTAGAAATACTTATGTAATTATGACATTAACACAGTTATAGCATAAATACATATTTGACTTTACCTTTGATCGAACTTGGATTTCTTAGCTGACAGAATTCATTCATTAATCTACCCACTAGGTGCAAAGACCAAATTTTTTTCCTTCATTGTAAGCAGGGCGATTTATTTTGATTACTAACTTAGTTAAGAGTAGAAAATAAATAACAGAAAAAATACTTAAAACTATATCTTTGCTAAATTAGAGTAGCGCACCAGCCCATGTCAGTGATTCAGGGCATTTCACTGCGATGGAAGGTCGTTAAATAACAAATATCACATCTACCAAGAACTACATAAAAGGCATTCATTCCGAAGTAGCATTCGGTTTCATCCAATGTTTACGGTGCCCCGTATAAATTTGAAATGAAATAGCATTCTGCGGGAAGGGGGCTCTTGAGTCGTGTCCGAATAAAACCTCAGCGAGGAGAGTTTTTTCTGCTTGCCGAGGGACGCCCGAAGGATTTCGGAATTCGGCGGAGAAGTGTAGGCGCAATATGAGGTACGAAGCGGGTCGAGGGTGAGGCGAAGTGAAAGGGTAGGAGGAAGGCGGGAGACGAGGGGAAAGGGGAGGAAGACGGATCCAAAGAAGAGAGTTAGGGGCGAGGGACAGAGAGAGAGCGAGAGGGGGTTGGAGAAGCGCCTTTTCGCAGTGACGGGGCGTGGGAGTGAGGGGGAGGAGGGAAGTGTGTGTGAGGGGAAGGAAGGGAGGAGTGCGGGGTTGGTTTTGGTGTGGGGGGGCAGGCGTTTTGGGGGGCGGGGGAGAGGCTCCTGAACTTGCGTTCGAAGACCGCCATGATTGCCTGACTCCTTCGGGACTTGCCCCCCCCCCCCTCCATCCGCCCCCGACGCCCGAGCCACCCACAGACGGCCCTCCCCCACACCCTTCCGTCATTCCCGCCGGAGAGAGAGAGAGGCCCCGCCGGCTCACCCCTACATCGCCCATCTCCCTCGCCTCCCCCCACGCTCCGCCCCTCTCCTCGCCCAGCGCCGCCCCCCGTAGCGGGGAAATTGGATTTCTGCTACCAAAACGCAGGGCCGGGGTGGAGGAAGGGGCGAGGGGTGGTGAGGGCATCGTCGTCGTGGAGGACGAGGAGGAGACGTGGGAGGGTCCTTATGGACACGAAACGGGGAAGCACAGCGAGCCTAGGAGAAGCCCAGGGTGGAATTGGGAACGGACATAGGAATTACTAATGGAACACAATAAGTGGAGAGGTCTCGTGCACCATCATGGAGGAAAGATGAAACGAAAGGGAACGAAAATGAGAGCGATGGATTGTAATATTCATATTTTTTCATATAATATTCAATTAATAAATAATATCTTTCAGAGAGTGTGATACATAATAAATATTCCTATAAATAGACGATGGATCACGGTCAGTTTTGCATAAGGAAACAGATATCTACTTTGCAAACCTTTTAGAGGAATCGAAAACTTATTCATCTATTTGTACGAATCTGAGATTGTTAGAACAGATACTTCGTTCTGTTTTATTGAGACAATTAAGTCATGACTTAATTTAATATCTATGGATAGTGATGAAAGCGATAAATTTAATTTTATCCTAGGCTGAGTCTCACATGGGCTCTACGAAAGTCATAAAAATCGCTTTGGGGATCAAAAGCATTAATAGCAAGCATGTCTGACAAAAAATTGGAGAAAACAATAGCAGATGGAGTAAATGAGTTAAGCGTCATCACCCCCGCAGTTGTACTTAATTTTGACAGTTTATGAGCCCTCATTACTGCCGGATGAATAACAACCAACAAAACACAATGGGAGCGAATTTTTCCGCCACGAAATCCTGAGACGGGAGCGTGACTGTACGAACGCTCCCATTATTCCCTTCCCCGAGATGGCAAGGTTCAGCAAAGTAGTTCAACAAATGGTCGGGACGACGCGCTCTCAGAAGAAATGAGCACGAGTTGAATAAACGAGGAGAAGACGGGATGGCGAGGCAGGGAGGGGGGAGCAAAACCAAAGAAACGGGCAGGATGGCAAGTGGACGGGCGAGTGGCGGGCCCCTCACTCTCTCGACCTCCCTGCCCCCTATTTCCCTCCCTCGCCAAGGACCGAGTGATATGAACACTGTGGCTCCTCTGTAGAGATGCGTGGGCGATGCGGCGGCCGGGGGGACGGTGAAGGGGAGGATGAAGGGGGTGGATTTCCACGGCCCACCCGCTTTAACCGCAATCACTTTGCAGTTCCCTTTTTTTCACTTCTCCGGTCCTAGTCCGCTGGGTATTTCCCTTCTGTAAAAGGAATTCATTGAAAGACATCGAAAAAAAGTTTGAGGCGACGTGAGACGCGGATAAACATGTCTATTCTGAGGAAAGTTGATTAAAAATATCATTCGAAGATATATAGATGTAGAGAAATATGATATACAACTTCCGTTCAAAAGATCAGAGAAAATTGCTCGCTTCATATAATAGAAAACAAAGAGGATACATGTTTATGTTTACTATACATGTGCATTGGAATATTAAATACCTGTGAAAAATTACGGTGTTTTAAATGTACCTGATCATCATAAACTCCGCTGAAAATCATTCCAACAGTTAAGTTTTGAAATATCGATGGGTTTCTCAGGAGCAAGGTGGACTTGCTTTGAATCACAGTCATCCATACGTAGCATGTTCTTTGTTAGTCATTAATAATATTGACAAACATGTAACCCTGTACTTCAACTAATTGTATTCTTGTCTATTCGAGGGACTAATTTTGAATTTTTCCTGAACACGATGTTCATAAAGGTTTATAACATAAATAAAATTTATTAACTGTGTGCCCACACATTTGATGATAATTGGATGAAAAAGCATTATCGGCCATCTACGACCACTCTATGTTAGGCAACTTTCCCAACTGAACTTGATAAAGTAATTTCAATTAAAAGAAGTCATTTCATATGACTTTAAATATTAAATTTATGTTTTAGTGCTGGAAATAAATATAAAGATCATTATTAGTTTGACGAAAGATTTAGATAAGTATTTTCACTTTTGACAAGTGTATGTCATGCATGTGGGTTGTAGGAATACACCTCAGGCATAAGAAACTTTTGAAAGATGTATGTGCACAGATAATTCTGGCCCACTTCTGTTGAAATAATGCCTTGAATCCTTCTCCGCTCGTAATTCTGTGCGCCACTCAAGGGAAAGGAAGCAATTCTTCCTTTAGTTCATTCTCACAAAACTTCCAATTCTCAGCCCTCCGAAGAAACCACCTTTAACGCCTTCTCCACCCTCCCTTCCTTCCCTTTGGCCCTTTATCTCGCTCTCATGCTCACATCCTTTTAGAAGGCAGGGAGCCTCTTACCCTCCCGCCCATAGTTTCCAATCTCTGGCACTCATTTTTTCATTTCCTACTTTTTTCACCTCGACGTGGAATTATAGGCGCCAGTCAAAGCGCGCAATTACTGTCTCAACTTCTCAAAAGGTTTTCTTTCATCTCCATTTTCCTTTCTTTCAGAGAAATCTATTTCCTCTTCCCCAATGCTCATTATTTTTCTGAACCACTTTCTCTCCATTATTTTCGCGAAATGTCAAATTAACAAGAGCCCAAATAAATTATAAAGGTTTCAAATGTGAATAGCCTTCTTCCATGGCTTGTTCCAAAATATTTTCATGAAAGGTGAGATAGATTTAGTTTCTCAACTCAAGCTTGGTGCCATTTTATGGTGGTATTTTCTTCTGTCAGGGTAACGAGAAAATCTAATTTGAGTTTATTTAATCAAAAGGAAATGCAGATACTTAATATCGTTTTAGTAGTGCAAGTTTTATAATTAAATCAATGTTATTACGTACAAAATCGGAATATGCAAGCCTTCCTCTCCTACGATGAGGATGAAAAAAAGTTTCGAGCAAAATATTATATGCACAGTAAAACCACTAATAATCAAATATTTTTTACTTCATCTAAATTCATGAGAAGAGTACAGAATCATGAAGATAGTTAATATCTGATACAGGACATAATATTCCTTTTATCTAGTGCTGTGGTATACCCAAATTCAAATACGTTATTAGTACTCAATATTGATGTGAATTTTACGTACGTAATTAATATACATTTTACGATATCATTACAGTAAATAATATATTTCTTGGCTAAACTTCCGCATGATATAAGTGAGGATTTATATAAGGCATATGGAGTTTATATTTATGCTTACAAAGAAGTTTCAACGTGATAGAATATCAGCCAAGAAGTAAGTTGAAGCCAAAATTTAGCAGCCAGCATGCTAATGGTGTGCCCACTAGCATGTTCGGCCGTCAATTTTCATTTATAATATCCTAGAAAATCAGTCATTAACTTTTTTATCTGATGAAAGTAATGCATTTAATTGTGCGTAGCAATGTTAAAAATAAGGAAACTACCGTCATGAAACTGAAAGTTTTGATGGCGATGGAGTTTTCTACTGGTATCAGTTATAATGCAAACAGGTAAGATATATGGAAACTGACCATTATTCCATTACTTGCATATGGACATTTTTTCCAAACCTGAAACATTTTTTGCTATTTATTTTGTCACTTATGATACAAGTATATCATAGTATGATGGTAATCACATATTTTTATGTTAGGGCCATTTTTTTTAAGATTATTAATTACAAATAGTGTTTAATTGGAGAGCTGTGCTACTAAACGTTTAGTTTTTTCTGAAATTTGTTAACACTACAAAATGACATTGGACGTAATAGGGCTTGAAAAAATTAGGCATCTATTATTCCTAAAGTGAACGTAATGGATTAATAAACTCGTTAAATTAACAGATTAGTAAAGTTGTTAACGTCGGTCATTAAAGTCGTCTCTGCAGTCAAACTTGGGAAAGCAATGACATCATTACCCCAATTTTATGCTTAAACGTATATCTTTCGAACGTTTATGCTTAAACGCGCCTTGTACATCATTGCGTAAAAATTGCTAGAGAAACCGTGGCCACCCGTACCAAAAAACCTTATGATTTTTCCCTGTTTTCCATAATAATATGTGGGATTTCACAAAAAACTAACTCCCGCGAAATTATGATTATTAATGGACGTTTACAGTCACTTTGCAGTGCATTAGTTACTCAGCCGTTGTTCTGATTCTAATTATGGGATTTACCCATTGATAGGTATCATTTGTGAAACAAAAATAAAGAATACATGCCATTGGTGCAGAAAAATTATGGATTTGATTATAAATATATTGAAATCGTATATATGGTCGCATGAGTCTGTTTGAATAAAAACATGCAACAGTTATGATATGCATTGAACCTTGCCTGAATTTCCATTTTCGCGGAATTATTGCTGCAGTAGTGAATGCTAAGATTCAAACCAGCTGGTAGCATGCCACGGAGTGATAAGGGAAGGAGGCTGAACTGACGGTACATAAACGGGAGAGTTTGAAGCGAGCGAGGGATGGCATTGAGGCCCTTCCAGTGGCCCTGGATGGGTGAAGATGGAGGAAGAGGCACTTGGGTCCACATGGGGCGAACGACGCGGAAGTCCGAGGAGCGCGGGGAGAGTGACCTCGCTGCAAGACGGCGTCGCGCTGGGTGAGCGTCCCCCCAAAAGAATCGGAAGACAGGGGACAAAGCTGATAGATAAGTGATTGATGGTGCTCTCTCCCTCCTACTCCTTTCCTTTTTCTCGCGTGGGAAGAGGGGTTGGGTTGGCACCGGAGGGGTGTAATGTCCCCTCTCCACCTATCCGGGGACCCTTCTTAAGGGTAGAGAGGGAGAGATGGCATGGAGGAAAATGGAGAGTGAGGAGATAAGGTGAAATGGAAAAAAAATCTGTTTGGTGAGAGATGGAAGAAGTATTAACCTGGGAGGAGGAAATTTTTGGTGAGTGGACGAGGGAGAGATGGGATGTTTGGTAGGGATCGAGGGGAGTGTTGGGGAAAGAGATTTTGTTTGGGAGTTATTACAATAGCGGAGATGTCAAGATTGGAAAACATGCCTTGGAAGGAATTTTATAACGGATAAGGAAAACAAACAAAAGAAATTCTTCAATTGACTGTCATTCGTTGCATTGCGCAGATGTTTGTTGCACTTTAAACCTCACATATCTTTAAGTTCTAACATTGCCTTGAATCGTAATTGCTATATAATACTGCCCCTCCATCCAATACGATGCTTGACTCAACTCATTCACATGTTTTCCTGAGGCCAAAAGGAATTGTTCTTCTTTCAATGTTTGTAATAACCGTAACATGAAATATATCAGTTTGGTATCAATAAAGGATTCAACATTTTATAGAGGAGCAATTGATGTTTATTCTAATTCGAAAAGAGTCATTCTAACCTGTTTTATTACATTCCATGGCATCAAATAGAATTAAGATAGTTGGTGATACCGCAAGGGGACTCAAAATGTGGGCGTTTCTGGTGGCATTTCATACAATGAGTGTAATGAAATCACATCGATATTTAAAAAAAAACAGTTCCCTCTTCAAACGATAAGGATTATTATGTTTCAAATTACAATGGCTCAATGATCGAAAAAAATCAGCCCGATCTTAAATTTCAAATATTCCCATTTCTCGTGAGATGAATAAAGTTTCGCTCTCTACAACTGACGAAACTACTGTAGAAACCCGAAATTTATATGTCAGTAATCCCTTGAGATTGATAGGTGAGAAATATTGTGGAGAAATCTCATTAGCTACATCTTTAGCTGACGTCGTCAACGAAGAAGCACGCAGCGGAGGAATCTTTATAGCTGCCAGAGGATTCCTATTTTAAAACCAACAATTTTATCACCTAAGAGCGAGAGTCATGCAATGATTTCCCTTCATTAGGAAACAATGCACCTTAGGCTTGAGCAGTGTGACGTACAATTCCATTGTATCCAACCAATAATGCTTAGGTGGTAGAACACACTCTTGGCCCTTTCACCCTCCTCTCCTCGATATATGATGTCAAGGAGACCTGGGACTGAATGGGATGATGCCCTCGCCATCATCTCTAAGAACCCAGCGTACCCTCGAAATGAATAGTCCCCCGTATTCTCCTCCATCATTTCTTCACCCTCGTCCATCCACCAAAGCCCTCTCACTACCCTTCCCCTCCTGCTCTATTCCCCATCTCTCCCGCCAGGGAATGGCGATGTTTTCCATGACAATGGGCGCCCACGTCTTGACGAATTTCTCGTCGCTTTGGGAAACGGCCAGCCTCCCTCTTTTCGTCCCACCTCCCCCACGTTAGCATCCAACGCCTCCACCAACCCGCCCTCTCCCCCCACGGCTGGCACCCCAAACCCCTACTTCCCCCGGGTTCTACCTCACTCAAGACTCCAACACTCTTCCAGCTCCAGCCCTTCTTCTCCATCTCTGGGTGCGTGTGAATCGGAGACGGTAGGACAAAAGGATGGCACAAGATGTCATCATGGAATCGTAACGGAATTCAGACGAGGAGAGATTGGGAAGAGTAATAATACACGCCGTCAACTCCCACCGAGAGAAACTTGATTAATAATAATCCAGGTCGACGCGCCTTTCACCGCAGTGAATGATCGATGATCATTTTCGCATCTAAAACTTGTTGTGACCAAAAATATGTGTTCTCACGTTTAGTGAATGGAGCTTTAAAAAATACGCACACACGCACATAAAGGTTATTGTAATAGCCGGGGCAAATATTTTGATAGGGTTTATGCATTGGAATTTTATTTTTGGCATACACTCCTTAGAATTAGGGTTACGAAAATTCAAAAAATCATCTCTTGATAAAGCAGCATCCACGCTATTTTCTCAAAAAACATTCATAATCATCATCATTTAAAATTCTGTAGTAAGAGCGAGTAAGGTAGCGGATAGGATACTCGACCACTGTAGGCCTTTTTTAGGATAGAGGGCAGGTCACTTAGTGGGTCAGTAACATCTGGGGATAGCGCGTATAATATTATTAATAAAAATATAAAAGTCACCGACAAAACTGGCATTGATTTAGAAAGACATGTGACACGCACTTCCCCACAAAGGCGTCCTAAATTACAGTCAGGCACAAATAAGGACGTTATTCAACATCAAAATAATTTAACTATACTTGTTATAAATTGCAGAAGCCTCAAGAACAAATCAGCGGATCTAGAACACATAATCCAAACTCATTCCGCTGATATAGTATTAGGCACAGAGAGTTGGCTGTGCAATGACATAAATGACCAAGAAATTTTCCCAATAGATTTCAAAGTTTACCGACACGATAGAGATACAAGACCCGGAGGAGGGGTTTTCGTGGCAGTTAAAAGTCATTTTGAAAGCAGGCAAGTTTCATTTGAGAATAATAACATAGAAAGTATTTGGTGCACCTTAATACGGACCAATCAACCCAACATAAATTTATGCTCTTTCTACAGACCTCCAGACTCAGATTTGAAAACACTTCACACCCTCAACGATCAAATTTACAATTTTACACGTAAATATAATAACAGCATAAACATAATTGGTGGCGACTTTAATCTCCCTGGTATAGATTGGGACAACAATATCGTTAAATCTGGGACCCGCGATCGCGAATCTTGCAATTCCATGATAAAATTGGTTCAAAGAAACTCCCTCCATCAAGCAGTACGCATGCCCACCCGTGGAAAGAACATATTGGATCTATTTCTTACAAACACGCCTGAACGTATTATTAGTGTATCAACTGATGAGGGCTTGAGTGACCATAAAGCAATTAATGTCCACTTGAACATAGAAATAAAAAAGATCATTAAACCAAAAAGAAAAATTTATAATTACCATAAAGCAGACTTTGAATCCTTTGCCAATCAATTAAACTCTTCACTACCCGAGTTTAAAACCCGCTTAAGTCATGTCAACGTGGAAGAAACTTGGACAGAATTTGTCAATATCATGCAAAAAGGAATCGTAGATTTCATACCTATAAAATACGTTAAAGCTAATCGCGACCCCAGGTGGTACAATAAAGACGTTAGAAAAGCCCTCCGAAAGCAGAGAATGCTACACTCTAGGGTAAAGAGGGCAGGCGTGAACACATCATCCCCTGAGAATAAACAATTATGGGACACATATAGATCCTCCAAAATTGAAACCAAAACACAATTACGTAGCGCTTTACTGGACTTTAAACGCAAAGTACTTTGCGAGCACTTGGACACTGACCCCAAAGCTTTCTGGTCATATGTTAGGGAAGTAAATGGGAGTAAACAAACCGTGGCTTGCTTAAGGGATTGTAGCAATATAATTCATACAGACAGTGAGGGTAAAGCTCACATCTTAAATTCATTCTTCCAAAGCGTTTTCTCGAATGATGTTGCCACCGCATATCTCCAAGAAACAATACATACTCCACCCATGGAAAAAATAACAGTGGACCAACAAGGAATTCTAAAATTGCTTAACGAGATTAAACCCAACAAATCCCCGGGTCCCGAAAATATACCAGCTAGGGTGATAAAACATTTAGCTCCAAACATTGCCCCGTACCTTGAATTTATATTTAACAAATCCCTCACAGAGTGCAAAGTACCTAAGATTTGGAAAACCGCGCAAATAACGCCTATTTTTAAAGGTGGTGACAGGGAGGATCCCAGTAATTACAGACCTATATCTCTCACTTCTATCTGTTGCAAAATCTTAGAGCACATAATTGTCAGTTCAATAATGAGACACCTTGACAATATTAACTTTTTAAGTGACAATCAACACGGATTCAGGAAAACCCGCTCCTGCGAAACCCAATTAGGATTATTTACACATGATTTAGTTTTATCTGGTGAGAGAGGTAGGCAAGTGGATGCCATCTTCTTAGATTTTCAAAAGGCATTTGATAAGGTCCCACATGGTAAACTCAT
Organism: Hetaerina americana; assembly: GCF_022747635.1. Classification (NCBI taxonomy): domain Eukaryota; kingdom Metazoa; phylum Arthropoda; class Insecta; order Odonata; family Calopterygidae; genus Hetaerina; species Hetaerina americana. The sequence goes on along the minus strand of NW_027286874.1, from coordinate 96,798,370 downwards.
TCATAAATATTATAGGCAAGAGCGTAGGTCATATATTGGGAAAAATAAAGTAGAATCCAGCGCTTTTTGTCAATTCAGTTCAGGTAATGCCTCTCAAATCCCCAAAAATATTGAACAAACAAGCACTTGCGTTAAAACAACATATAACCCACGTAAATTTAATAAAATTGGTGCCTCTACATACATAACAGATAGCAATGCAAGTGAATGTAATTCTTTTGTCTCTGTTCACCACGAATCGTCTCAAAACAGTTTTGTTAGCGTACATAAAACCGAAAAACAAGAAGTTATTAGCCATATTAAAATTATAACATTAAATTGCCGTAGCATTAGAAACAAAATATCGGATATTGAACATATTTTTGTCAGTACAAACGCAGACATAGTAGTTGGAACAGAAAGTTGGCTCACGGGAGATATAGCAAACAATGAGGTTTTTCCAAACGGCTTCACAATTTACAGAAGGGACAGACCAAATAGGTTGGGTGGGGGAGTATTCATTGCAGTAAAGTCACATCTTAGTAGCCAACGATATGAATGCGACGTAGATGACATAGAAAGCGTTTGGTGCAACATTAAGGACTACAACGGCAGAAGCCTATACGTGTGTTCATTTTATAGACCCCCAGTTTCTAACACAGATGTCCTACACAAGCTCGACGAACAAATATCCACTATCAGCAGCAGACAAAGCAACAGTATTACTATAATCGCTGGTGACACAAATCTACCGTCAATTGACTGGGAAAACTACTGCGTGGGAAAATCTGCCAAAAACAGAGATTCATGCCAAGAACTCCTTCATATATTCACAAAACACTCCTTAGAACAAATAGTTAAATCACCAACAAGGGGCCAAAGCATACTAGACATCTTTGCGACTTCTATGCCCGAAATCATTACTAACATTGAAATAATAGACGGAATCAGTGACCATAAGGCTATTCTTGTGGAGTTAAAAACTAAGTTCGTCAAAATAAACAAAGAAAAGCGTAAAATATACCTATACAACAAGGCAAATTTTAACGGACTAAGAGAATATTTAAAGATAAAATTACCGGAATACAAGACAAAAACACTGACAACAAATACAGAGAACACTTGGAATTATTTCTTAAATATTTTACGCGAAGGAATAAAGACGTACATCCCGTCCAAACTCAAATGCGACAGTAAGGAACCTAGATGGTACAACGGGGAAGTCAGATCGGCATTAAGAAGGCAAAGAAAGCTACAGTCAAATTTCAAAAAGAGTTTAAAAAGTGACGATATAAGTTTTGTGAATACAACCAAACAGCTACTAAAAGAATGTCGTAGTAAGACGAAAAGTATTATGCGCACAGCACTACACTCTTTTAAATCTAAAATGCTAAGCGAATATCTTGAGGAAAATCCAAAGTCATTCTGGTCCTATGTTAGGGAAATACAGGGTAAACGTCCCACTGTTCACTCTTTGAAGACGGAAAATGGAGAAATCATTACAGATAGCGTGAAAAAGGCAAATATTTTAAACCATTTTTTCCAGAGCGTCTACAACAAAAACACAAACGCACCAAACGATCCTCCACACCCACCCGGGGAACACATGAGCGATCTTACACTGACCAAGCAGGGAATAGTACATCTGCTCCGTAGTATCAAAGCACACAAGGCACCTGGTCCGGAAGAAATACCTGCTAGAATATTAAAGGAATTAGCTGACGACATTGCCCCATTTTTACATATTGTTTTTCTAAAATCGATAGAAGAAGGCTCAGTGCCTCGCGACTGGAAGCTAGCCCATATAACTCCCATCTATAAAGGCGGCGATAGGGATAAACCAACCAATTACCGACCCATTTCTTTAACATCGATCTCTTGTAAAATATTGGAACACGTTATTGTCACTTACATTATGAAATTTCTTGATAGTAGGAAAATACTAATCCACAACCAGCACGGATTTAGGAAAAGCAGATCTTGCGAAACACAACTTGGTCTCTTCATTCACGATATACTTAGATCGGGAGAAAACAACACCCAAGTCGATGCAGTATTCCTGGATTTCAAAAAAGCCTTCGACAAAGTCCCACACAATAAATTGTTACACAAACTTAAATACTATGGGATCAATAAGAAAATAATTAATTGGATTAGGGACTTCTTGTCAAACCGCAAACAAATAGTAGTCATAGATGGGTTGTGCTCAACGGAGAGAGATGTTACTTCGGGCGTCCCCCAGGGAAGTGTAATAGGGCCTCTTCTGTTCTTAATATACATAAATGACTTAAGCACACACGTTAGTAGCAATCTAAGGTTATTTGCTGACGACACGGTGATATACAGGGAAATAAGGAGCCAACTAGATCGCGAGCTACTCTCTAGAGACTTAGACAATATCTCGGGATGGTGCAATAAATGGGGATTAACACTTAATATAGATAAATGTGCAGTTTTGAAATTTTGGAATAAAGGAAGCGAGGAACAGGATATAAACTACAAAATAGAGGGTTCAGTATTGACTACGGCAAATCAAGTTAAATATTTGGGGGTTGTTCTAACACCACGCCTTTCATGGGGAGCACATATCAGGACAATATGCGGATCAGCTTTAAAGAAACTTGGCTTCATAAAACGGGTGGTGGGGAAATGTAATGAAAAAGTTAAAGAGAGGTGTTATTTTGCTCTAGTTAGACCTCATTTGGAATATGCCGCAAGTATTTGGGATCCGTGGGAGAAAATTTGGCAAAAAGAATTAGATAAAGTCCAGAGAAAATCCGCTAGATTCGTTAAAAATTGTTATGATAAAAACACAAGTGTGACAGGTCTCTTAGGGGATTTAGGCTGGGAACCACTTGAAGTGCGGAGAGAACAAGCGAGGCTTAGACTTTTAGAAAGGTTCAGAACAAACGAGTTTAAATATGACACTGAAGGAATTATAATGGCCCCACACTACTTAGGTAGATCAGACCACAAAGATAAACTAAGGGAGATAGATTCCAAGACAGATAGGTACAAATACTCATTCTTTCCCCGAACAATCAGTAATCATAATAGCAAGAAACCGAAGTCACTTTAGAAATATTAAAAACTTTGAATTTACAAGTCGGAACAAAATTAAACACTATAGAGATGTTAGGTATACTTTCAGGTGCATGTGTATGTTAGTTGGTAGTTTGAGTGTTTGCATGTGTGTGGGGTGTAAGTGTTCATGCATGAATGTATGCCATGTTTTTTTTTATATATGATTTTCTCGTTATTGCATGCGATTTTTTTTTTAATTTTTCTTTTCTAAATTATGGGTGGTGTCCTAGCACCCCCCGCCACACGCCCTTGCGGCGGCTTGCGGGGTATTGAGTAGATGTAGATGTAGATGTAGATAAATTAAAGGTCGCGGGCATAAACAAGGGCGCCATAAGTTGGGTTAAAGATTTTCTTTCGGAGCGGGAACAGAGGGTAGTCCTTGATGGCGCTAGTTCCGACAGCGTTCGAGTCACGTCGGGGGTACCTCAGGGAAGTGTGATCGGGCCGTTGCTTTTCTTGATTTTTGTTAACGATTTGAACCGCGAAGTGAAAAGTAAAATTAGGATGTTCGCGGATGACACGGTGATCTATCGGGAGATATCTGGGGATGAGGATCGTTTTATTCTAGAGCAGGATTTAGATTGCATTACTAAATGGTGTTCTAACTGGGGATTGACTCTAAATTATAATAAATGTTCAGTGGTAAATTTCTTTAAAAGATCAACGGGATTTGCTTACAAATTAGCTGGAGGTGACCTAGCAGTAGTTGATACGGTAAAATACCTAGGTGTCACATTCACAAAAGACTTAACTTGGGGGTCTCACATACGTAAAGTCTGCGGTCAAGCATATAAAAAATTGGGATTCATTCGACGCGTTGTCGGAAAAAGTGACTCGAAGGTCAAGGAACGTTGTTACCACGCTCTTGTAAGGCCTCATTTAGAATACGCATGCAGCGTGTGGGATCCGAGTGAAAAAGGTCTCATTCGGGAAATTGAGAAGGTTCAACGCCGGGCAGCCCGTTTTGTAAAAAATTCCTACGATAAAACGCAAAGCGTCACCGAAATGCTCATGGATTTGGGGTGGGAATCATTGGCTGAGAGACGATTCAATGCAAGATTGAAATTATTAAATAAATTTAGATCCGCAAGTTTCAGCACCGAGGTCTCGCAAATTATTCGTACTCCTACATACATTAGTCGCTTGGATCATGCATATAAAATTCGGGAAATAGATGCCAGAACTAGCCGACTCAAGGACTCCTTCTTCCCACGGACAATACGGGATAGCAACTGCCGGGTTATAGATAGCAAAAATTCCACTTGCCACCCTCAGCGTCTAAAAAATAATTAGTTGTATTTAAATGCATGCTCTTCCACTAACCTTATGTGTTTTGCTATAATAACCCATTCTTTCCGAATGACTTCATTCATGTTCTGTTCATCTGTTTTTAAGTTTCCCTTTCAATCCCTCGTCCCTCTCCGCGGGGGCAAATTCCTGCTACCTGCAACGTTGGGTCGCATTCCCTGCCATTTAGAGACTCTTTGGGGGTAGAGTGTTTCGTGGTGCATTTTCATGTGGTAGTGATGTTTCAATTTCTTGCTTGTTGTGTCCTGGCTTCCGTGTTGTAGGATGTCTTTCGTGCTGCATCATGGGGTGCAGTTTTTAGTTGCTCGCTCGGCGGCTTGCGGGGTATTATGTAGATGTAGATGTAGATGATTAATTTTTCGCTGCAAAAATATCTTCAATTACATTTCCTTTCCGATAACACTATTTTTAGTTTCTTGGTGATGTTATTACATCTACATCTACATAATGCCCCGCAAGCCGCCGCAAGGGCGTGTGGCGGGGGGTGTTAGGTCACCAACCGTAAAAAGGAAAAATACCACATGCAAAAAAAACAACACGGAAAATTACACCCACAGCAGCGCACACACTCATGCAAAAATCCCTTCATCAAATACTCATGCAAACACATATACCGCAAAACAACTAAAAAACTGCACCCCATGATGCAGCACGAAAGCCATCCTACAACACAGAAGCCAGGACACAACAAGCAATAAATTGAAACATCACTACCACATGAAAATGCACCACGAAACACTCTACCCCAAAAGAGTCTGTAAAAGGCAGGGAATGCGACCCAACGTTGCAGGTAGCAGGAATTTCCCCCCGCGGAGGGGGACGAGGGATTGAAAGGGAGACTTAAAAACAGATGAACAGATATTAATTCAAATAAACCCAATAAAATAAAGCTGGCTCTCAGGAAGTTCAATTATATAAAATTTTTCATGTACTGATTGTGTGTTTTTTGAGTTAAACTGACTATTCTTGGTGTTAAATGATTTATTTTTCATAGGGGAACTTTAAGTAACACTCTTACTTGACGATGCATAAGTTAACATTAATATCTACTTAAATGTGGAAAAAAGATTTAGCTTTTGAAAATAAGCGATCAGAGAAAGCAATGAAAAGAAGATTGTGGAATGAAATTTTGTTTAGGGTTGTTTTGCACTAATCAACTTTGTAGGTTATGTATCATGCGCAAAAAAGAGATCAAAAATAATTTTGAGCAATTATTCGAAAACACTTCATAATTTTTACCCTTATTTACATATAACTTTAGTCACAAATATTTCATATGATTATCGGTGTAGGTCACACTCAAACCCTATATTCTAGCAAATACACTAATTTCATACACGCGACGAATACATATGTAGGTTTGAGCAACACAGCATACGTAATTGCGTCTTCCTATCATTTAAAAATTAGTACTCACTTATGTGGCTCATCACTTAACATTATCCATAAATGTTAAGCAATGAAAGCACATTTTTTAAAATCCATTGGTAGGATGGTCTTTTGGCTCAGTAAGACAACTAAAACATTACTTTTCAATAGGCTTATCAGTGTTCAGGCAAAAGTTAAGAAAGAGGATCTATTTAATCGAAATAGAGGAAAGAACACCTATAACAAGCAACATCCGTAATTGTGAACTCACCTGATCTTATTCTATGGAAACATATTATATCCCATGTTCTGAGAATTCTTGAGTTTCTTCACGAGTTTACGTATGATTAAGTAACTTTAACTTTTCATTACTTGAGTACCTAGTCGATTGAATGAGATTTTTTGAACTAATATTTTTAAATGCGCCAGCTTAAAAAGTACTAAGACATCAGCTTACTCTTATCTAAATTTGAAGTTACTCTGGTAACTAAATTATAACGTTTAGCAAAAAAATAGGTTTCTGATCACTACTCTCCCTTGAACTCAACAAGATTAAAATCGACTACTTCGAAAGAAAAAGGATAGTTCAAATCTAAATATTAATAATTACTTAGCATATAACTCGTTTTCATGCAAAGGAACTGAGTTTGATACTCATAAATATCAAATAAAAATTTATTAGCGCATGGCTCCTGGAGATACTAATAATCAAACGAGAGGAAGCTTTTTCGAATGTTCAATTGCCATATACTTGTAAACCAAGCTCGCCACATGAATTCTAGGCTAATATCAGAGCCTTCAGGTCTTCCTGAAACTTCCCTTTACCTGTACGTCACGTGTCTGGAGGTCATCAAGGGTCGGCTTTCACAGAGAGGCTGGCAGGGACTCCTTGGATGTTCACCGCAGCGGCGGTGATTGCCGGAACTGGTCCCCCGGGACTCAATTACGAGGTCACGCGACAGTGTGATGGGCAGGGGAAGGGGTGAGTGGACCATCTGATTCCCAAGAGAAAGCCAACATGCTGTCCTTAAGAGGTGCGGTCTACATCGCTTAAAAAGAAAAACAAATTAGCCAGTGAAATGGCGTCTGGATGAAGACGAACGAATTCTAAATGAGAGAGACCGAGGAAATAAAAAGGAATATTAATGATAAAATATTTGCTAAGAAATTAAAACGAATAGAAGGGCTATTTATTAGGACAAGAAATGGATTAATCAGAAGTCAAATGAGGTAGAATTGCCTTTGCAAGGAAATACAACGGAAAAGGGGTGATAATAAAGAATTCACCAATTATTTACAAAATGTCTACAATTGTTGTTCAAAAAACATTGTGAAGTCTTCACTCTGTCAAACGACCAAACTTTTTTCAATATTAATTGAATATTAAATGTTTTAGTGTATAAATTCAGTAAATTTTGAAGTGCGAATACACGGCTGAAATGTGCAGAAAGCCATGAAAGTAAATAAAAAAATGCTTAATATTTGTGTGAAATCCCACAATCCTTAGCTTGGTATATTTGTAAAACTCACACAAGGTGTTGAGGCTTGCGAAAATCATGAAATAACTTTCAATTCCGCATTTACAAATCAGTGCCAAGAAAATAGTTGCATACAATGCATATGTCCACGAAATGCTAATCGAGATTGATATTTTAATTCAAATCTCAAATAATGAAGAAAACGATGAAACATTCAAATAAGCAAATTAAATATAAATATGTTAATACTGAAGTGAATACTAATGACAAGATATTACTTAGGTGTAATTTCAGAACCATTGTAGGGAATTTCGGTGGTGGCAAATAACTCATGAAGGGGTACCAAGATGCGAATGAGCGAGAAAGAAGTTTGAAGGAAGAGAGCGATAAAGTGAAGTATCATAGATGAAAAGACGCTTAGGAGAATCAGACAAAAATGCCATCTGGAAGCCGATGGAAAAAATTCCTGAGTAGCGTAATGGCTAAGAGGACTTGGACGAGTAGTGGGAAAAACGGCGAAAGGGAAGGGAGATGAAATGAGATGTCATGGGCTCACGCGACTCCCGGGATGATGCCCGAACACCTGGAGAGTGAAGAGGAGGCGGAGGGAGGAAGCGGCGGGAGGGAGGGAGGAGTAAGAGAGACGCAATCGAGGGCTGATCACCTCAGGGCTTAATCCAAAGGAGCACGCAACAGGCGAGGCTGCAAGAGCAGTCATTTTCTCGGCCCTACATAAAAAGCAAAACTCAACTTTGGTGCTTTGTCAAACGAAGCTCGTATGTGGAACGTGCGGCACGGATTTTTTTGCTGACAAAGATTCACGTGGAGCACGTTAGATATTAAAAATGGGATTGGGTGGTAACTCATTTCCTCAAGAGCTTAATTTCTCTTTGTTATTAAATTTTCCATTTCACATGATCGAGCGTTTCCCACCCATTGAGCCCCCAATTCTGAAGGTGAATGGAAAATGCCCACTCATTCCGATAAAAATATTCAGAGCACAAGAGATGTGGCATGGGATCTAGATTAATTATCAAGTACCGTGAGCCATTTATCATACGACAAGGTTTGTGCAATAAAAGTGTAATTTTAAGGCACAAGGTGACCTTGTGTTTCAGACATCGCAAATAAATAGGGAAACTGGCGAAAATGGTCCCTAATTTTAATATTTGTAGTATTCTTACTTGATGCAATCTTGAAAAATTCTGGTGAAAGTAAAATATAAAAACTTTTTAACTCATTTTAGCTAATCATGTTAATTATTTAATATATATCTTAGCTTTATTTGGACAGCCATCTACAAAGTAAATTATTTAGTAGCTGTATGTATTGAAAGGGGAAGCATATTGCAAAAATGGGATATGGAAAGCCGTGAACGGAACTATAGGATCAGTTCGTAAGAAAAGGACAAAGGAACTGATGCATTATAGACGAGATAATTAGGAAGATAAACGAGGGAAAAATGTACATTTAGGATTAAGAGGAGGGAAAGTCAAAGAGCAAATAATTCACTGAAGGGAGAGACAAATAGAGCGAAAGAAGCGTGTTGGAAGACAGTGAAATTATATGAAGAGCTTACAAAAAAGAGAGCAATGGGTGATCTAAATGGAAAGGTGGAAACGCTATGTGAAAGTAAGAAGAAAAATCCCGTGCAAACTATTGAAGATACATTATCAAAAGTATTAAATGAACCAAGATGATTTAAAGCCAGATAGAAATAATTGCTAGAGGGTCAACTTAATAAAAATATTAGACAAGCAAGTCTAAGCACAGAAAAGGTATGGCGTGGATGAGGATAGCTTGAATTCAGGCATCTACATCTACATCTACATCTACATAATACCCCGCAAGCCGCCGCAAGGGCGTGTGGCGGGGGGTGTTAGGTCGCCAACCGTAAAAACGAAAAATACCACATGCAAAAAACAACACGGAAAATTACACCCCAGCAGCGCACACACTCATGCAAAACTCCCTCCATCCAATACTCATGCAAACACATACACCGCAAAACAACAAAAAAACTGCACCCCAGGATACAGCACGAAAGCCATCCTAAAACACGCAAGCCAGGACACAACAAGCAAGAATGTGAAACATCACTACCACATGAAAATGCACCACAAAACACTCAACCCCCCAAAGAGACAGTAAAAGGAAGGGAATTCGACCCAACGTTGCAGGTAGCAGGAATTTCCCCCCGCCGGGAGGGAAGAGGGACTGAAAGGGAAACTTAAAAACAGATGAACAGAACACGAATGATATCATGCGGAAAGAATGGGTTATTATAACAAAACACATAAGGTTAGTGGAGGAGCATGCATTTAAGTAGAACTAATTATTTTTTAGACACTGAGGGTGGCAAGTGGAATTTTTACTATCTATAATCCTACAGTTGCTATCCCGTATTGTCCGTGGGAAGAAGGAGTCCTTGAGTCGGCTAGTCCTGGCATCTATTTCCCGAATTTTATATGCATGATCCAAGCGACCAATGTATGTAGGAGTACGAATAATCTGCGAGACCTCGGTGCTGAAACATGCGGATCTGAATTTATTTAATAATTTCAGTCTTGCATTGAATCGTCTCTCTTCTAATGATTCCCACCCCAAATCCATGAGCATTTCGGTAACGCTTTGCGTTTTATCGTAGGAATTTTTTACAAAACGGGCTGCCCGGCGTTGAACCTTCTCAATTTCCCGAATGAGGCCTTTTTCACTCGGATCCCACACGCTGCATGCGTATTCTAAATGAGGCCTTACAAGAGCGTGGTAACAACGTTCCTTGACCTTCGAGTCACTTTTGCCGACAATGCGTCTAATGAATCCCAATCTTTTATATGCTTGACCGCAGACTTTACGTATGTGAGTCCCCCAAGTTAAGTCTTTTGTGAATGTGACACCTAGGTATTTTACCGTATCAACTACTGCCAGGTCACCTCCAGCTAATTTGTAAGCAAATCCCGTTGATCTTTTAAAGAAATTTACCACTGAACATTTATTATAATTTAGAGTCAATCCCCAGTTAGAACACCATTTAGTAATGCAACCTAAATCCTGCTCTAGAATAAAACGATCCTCATCCCCAGATATCTCCCGATAGATCACCGTGTCATCCGCGAACATCCTAATTTTACTTTTCACTTCGCGGTTCAAATCGTTAACAAAAATCAAGAAAAGCAACGGCCCGATCACACTTCCCTGAGGTACCCCCGACGTGACTCGAACGCTGTCGGAACTAGCGCCATCAAGGACTACCCTCTGTTCCCGCTCTGAAAGAAAATCTTTAACCCAACTTATGGCGCCCTTGTTTATACCCGCGACCTTTAATTTATGAATGAGTTTACCATGTGGGACCTTATCAAATGCCTTTTGAAAATCTAAGAAGATGGCATCCACTTGCCTACCTCTCTCACCCGATAAAAGTAAATCATGTGTAAATAATCCTAATTGGGTTTCGCAGGACCGGGTTTTCCTGAATCCGTGTTGATTGTCACTTAAAAAGTTAATATTGTCAAGGCATACTTGATTTTGAGAAATAACAAGAATTCAGGCAAGTGGAAACAAGTAAGACTGTAGGAATAGATAACCAAACTGCATAACTACAGGTAGTACTACAGGAAAAGTTGACGAAAGAGTTTTTATGGGCTAACTCGCAGCCCGTTAAGAAGGAGTAATTTGGCAGGAATATTTTGTCAGATCAGTGTTTGTTCAAATCCCAAAAAAAGGGAAGCTAATATTTGTGGACTAGAAAACAATACGTATGGTTTTACACGCAGCTAAGGTGGTACTTTCGATCATAAACAGGATAATGGCCAATTGAATAATATTAAGTCAATTAGTTTTGGTACAGGTATGGGTGAGGTACGCCTAACGTCATGGCGATAATGCGATCACCAGTAAATTATAACCGAGTATTATCAAGATAGATTTGATTTTTTCATACATTCAGAGTATATGTTTAATACATTAAATTCGTTCCGCTTAAAAAATAGTAATATAGAATATAGAAGCAGATGAAGGAGAGATGACTAAACCCTAAATACTGATAATCTTCCACAAAGGGGAGGGAATTGATGGCAGAGACGCTGAGAAATAAAGCTAAGAAAAGATTAGTAAACAATTTTACATAGAGTATGGTTGCATGCAGCGTAGAAACGTGGTGGTTAATGCAAGGTAATAGGCGTAGATTCTAGGCTTTTGAAATGTGGGTGAGGAGAAGGATGGAAAAGGTGAACGGGACAGAAAGAAAAATGGACCAAGTACTAGGAGGAGAGTGAGTTGTTGGGATAAATACGAGGTAGGCAGAAAGGTGGATGCAGACAATTTTAATTTAATTTAATTGTGATAGAGAGGCGATCGTTTAGAAGGTGAGAAAGGGGGAGGCAAAGGTCAGATGTAATGGATGGAATGAAGATAGATAAAAAGTATCTGAAATTGAAGGTCAGTAAATGCAGTGTGGTACTCGTACGGGAAGGTGCTTCTTTGAAGGCGTAGCTAAATCATAGCAATAATCATTCTGTCTTTATCTAAAACATGCCTAACACTGTATTCTACCAGTAATAATAATTACATACTTTCCAAGTTAAAAATACTAGAAAATGGAATTAATGCTGTGTTAGTGTCATTGCATCACATGCAGTATAGCGGGCATTATGCGTAGAGATGAGGCTCTAATACCAAAGTCTTAGTGTCTGTAGGTTGACGGAAAAAAAGAGGGTTAATGAATTAAAAGAAAATTATCCACACTGCATAAAATAGGTAAGAAACAAAAAAAAGCTACTATCCGAGAGGAATCACGATTGAGTGTTCACCATTTAATCCTCAAGCCTTGTTCTTATGGAATTCTCTCACATATAATTTTATAATTCATCTAAATATTATTCTCATGCACATTAAGAATTTTTTTCTAACGATTCAAGGTGATTTTTAAATCGGCTAATTTATCGTGGGAAATTACGTAAAGCCTAAATTACTGACGATCCGTGTAACTATGAGAAATTACTAATTTGACCCGTGTATCGTCAGAGGGGAACTACACGCTTGAAATTACATTTTCATTTACAGCTTGCCGAGAAAACCGTCCAGAGGGCAAAAGAAAGAGTTTCACTATTCATGAGCCATTAGAGTAATTGGTAATATAACATCCTAAGCACATATTATTTTACTATCCGATAGATTTAGTAATTTCATGCCCCCTTCTGCTTTGCCGCGAATATCATAAAGCATTTCATGTAGGTCTCATGATATTCGGTAGTCATTTTCCCTTCTATTTTTATTGTAGTTTGCCTACTGATGTAATGCATGGCTTGAACTATTCCCTTTATAAGGGCCTGCTCCAAGTGCAAGCGATTCGTATTTAAATTTTCACTGGCATCCAATCAGATTTTCCGACAATCACGTGATACTTCCGAAAATTTTACGGATGATTCTTTTTCGTTCCAGTATTGAAAAAGTACGGGCATAAATTCAATTGTTTTTAGGTAAATCTTGTAAGAACGGCGATATTATAACCGGCTCATCACTTCATTCCGAATGAGTATAATGAGCGAATGAAACGAAAATCAACTGGTAACCAATTCTATCGTCATGCGGCTATTCCCACAAAGTGACAATCAGAACTAATCTGATGTAGTCCTAGTGCAATTGATGAGCCGTAATAAAGTTACCGTTGATTAACGCTTTAATTCGGCTCTCCATGGCCTAAAAATACAGTGATATTCAGATGACTCGTGCGAGGTTCAATCAAAGCGTCGCTTCCATAGGTGTCCGCGTTATATTACTTCCTTTATTTTCGAATTTTAGTTACAATAGATGGCTATACGCAGGTCGAAATTCATTACATATTTTTACAAGCGTATACATAATTGCCATATTTATAGCTTATATAAAGCCCTCTGTAAATAATTTTTACTACTAATATTATGATTACATCCTAAGAATCTCATTTATCATGAAAGCATTGTTTTTGTATATTTTCTCCAAATGCCAATTTTACAATTATATATTACTATAATCAAAACTAAATCAACAAAACCAAGCCAAATGGAACGGGTTGCTTATGCAAATAAAATATATATTGTTAAAAATGATGTGGCATAATGCCTTATTGCAGTTCACTTTCTTTGTCATATCTTTTAGTCATTAGCATTTAAGCTTTCCCATGTGTTTTAAATAAAACCCCTTAGTATTTTGGTTCTTCACCTTTGCATAAAATATTTATGTAATTTCATCAAATTCTATTATAAAAAATAGATTTCCAAGTAGCACTTCTGTATTGCAAAACGTATTGCCATAATCATAAGTGTAAAATTGAGATCCCTCATTAGGTAATTGCAAGCGCAACATATACTTTACATTCATTTGGGGTATCTCTTATGAATTCAAGAGGCATTTAAATAAATTGAGGAAGTGATACAGTCAGCGGGTCTCGTTGGTCAGAAATTCTCTTGCATACGTATCACAACTGCTGATCTCTTAGCTCAATCCCCCAACGATTCACTTTCCAGAAATGTATTGACGATGGTTTTGTTATAATTTATTGTTTGAGGGTTGTGTACACGCTTGGTACAAAGTTTTCATTGCCAATAAAATACCATTTGTGAAAACTTCCTTTCAAACTCAATCTTCACAAAAATCAATGTTAAATGTTGTTAGAGGCTATATTCCACGTTGCAACTTAATGGAAATTAAGCTGGGTCGGGGAAATTCACAACCAGGTTTGTAGCGTCGGAATTCATGAACTCTCGTCTCTTTAACTTCAACAGATGAAGCACACGAGCAGGTATAGAGGGGGAGCCGTGGAAAAGGAGCCCCCACCTCACGCTGAGTCTTTACCGATACCACCCACCCTTCTCCATTTTCGTCTCAAGCCTCCAGCTCCTCCGACGATCGCCGGGAGCCATAATTCTTTTTCTCTCCAGATAACGCGGCTTCCAATTTTTTCCACCCTATCCACCTTATCCTCTGTCACATGCCCCTTTCACCCATACGGCGACCCTCTCGCCCCTCCCTACGATCCCCCACCCTCACACGACCCTAGGCTCACCCGCGGCCACGTGCTTCACTCCCGCTGCTCCCTCAGAGCCCCCCGCTCCTGACACCCCCCTCCGCTCATTTTTAAGGCAAGGAAGGTAAGCCCATACGCGTGAGTCGCGACCGCTGCGGCACATCCATCACAGGGAACGCGAAAAGACGGGCGACGTCCAAACGCCTATCCCATCACCCCACCCTCGAACATCGCCCTTGGTACCTAGACCTCGTTCTTACCTCCCTTCTCCATTCAACACATACCTACACGTTTCACCATCGCGAACCACAATCCCCTCCCCACATCCTTCCATCCCGCGTAAAAGCACCCCGTTTTTTTCACCACTCTCTCATATCTCACCTTACACTTCTTTTCCCTAGTACCTGCGAGAGATAAATTCGGGCAACGTCATATTACTGTTGCATGTGTTTATTTTAGCCAAACTACCCCATTATAATAATAACTACAGGCGAAAACAAACTCTTCTATTAAAAGGTTCAGGGAAAATGATATATAATCTCTACCTAGCCATACATTCTTACCCTCGAGGACTTCAACTCGTCCAGGAATCAAATTTGTGTTCATTACAGTTGTCAGCATAGAGAATGCCAATTTATGACACTAAATATGTTAAAATATGTTCCTATTATTCATAAATAAAAGGTTCGCCATTCTGAAAACTTTGGAAAAAACAGGAAATGTGAGAACGGTATTATTCCATCTGGATTTAAATATCTTGCGGAATGTACCGATGGTTTGCGGTAAGGTACTTAAGACACTAGGACCAACACCTTGGGAAATTTTGGATAAATGTTATAGCTATAAGAATACTATATATGTGTATATATATATATATATATATATATATATATATATATATATATATATATATATATATATTACTCTTTTTGTTTGAGGTGAATCCATAATTTTTTTCCAAAGCCCTGTGAACTGTTCTTTCTTTTTCTAACTACTTTTTACTAATTTAAGGGGCTTACTTGAACGTTATTAACTTTAACTCAAGAAAAAGATGTAACTCAAATGGATCTCAAATATCTGCTTAGTGCTACTCACTGTGCCCAAGTGATTTCAAATAAAATCTCTCATTTGGAATAACATTTTCGTACACCCCTGGTGGAGTTTTCTCTTTGAATTGGAAATTATTCTTCGGATGCTCATTCTTTTCTACGTGTTGTGTGCAGAACGATTTTTTCAAAGTTAGACAAAAATACAGGTTTTTGAGTAACTTTCCGCCACTTTGTTTTATTCCGACTTCATCAATGTCAAACCCTCTTTATATTTATTTTACACATAATAATTTGGTATTCTTAATTTTAAACATAATTTTGGAGTATTATGTGCACTCATCAAGTATTACGGGCATTTTTTGCTGTTTACGACGGAGTAGGGGAACCTGTTTTACTTTTGCTCGCCAGATGTTACATGTATTTTAACTAAAATATCTATGCACTTTTTATCATTCCGTCAGTCTTATTCCAGATAATAGAGAAAAAAGAACGAATATTTTTCATTTTATATATCGATTTCATTTGGCTTTATTTTTCCATTGCATGTCTTAATATCTTGAAAGAAAATCGTATTAATTGCAATTATGATTTTGCAAGATATAGTACATGGATTTTTTGGCTTTAATATACACTTTTTCCGTATAGAATAAGTAATATTTGTGAGCTAATTCACAATTACAAAGACTTTAATATTTAACAAAAGTAAAGAATACGCCAAATCATTTTTAAAGTATTTATGCTGAACTATATTTATCTTCAACTGGTTTTCCTCATAATTTTACCGATTTTTTTCTATCTAACTTGGCTGTATTTATCTGTTTTAATGTTGCTTCATGTAATGTTTATGCCTATCATTTACTAGGCGTTTAACGGGTTTATTTGCTGCACGCGTATGTTTGAATAAATGGCCCTTAAAATATGTTTAAAATTATGACATAAATCATACGATTTTGTTGTAAAAATTTAAGTTTTAGTCAAATATTAGGTAAAATCTCCCTGGTGCAATGAACATAAACCATAAACACAGGAATCAACCTGAAGTTCGATTTGGTAGGTAATGATAGAGTTCACCCAGGACTTGGCCCAATACGGCGTGCGAAATTGGCACATCTGGGTAGGGTGGCCAGTTCCTTTCCCTGTGCCAGTTATGGTTTCCCAAGAAGATCTGATATCCGAAAAATCCCATAGCTTGGGTGGAGCTGCAGATGTTCAGAGAGACTTACCCGGAAAGGCAACTCGGGCCCTCCGGTCAGCAGTCTGACGCTCTACCGCTGGACTATCGCGCCTCACCATGGGGTAATAATAATTGCAAAATAATAAAACTCGTATTCACTTACAGTTATATTGTCACGCTACAATTGTGCGAAACAGAGAGCAATGAAACTCTTCAACTCAGATATTGCTGGGTTTCTTTGGTCCCGATTCTGGACATACATTTACATGCGCTCAAACACACACCCATGTCACGAATGCAATTGGCATTTTGCAATTATGTGATTTGAGGAACATGCAGCAATCACCGTTTGTCATTTTCTTATACGTCACCATTTTTAATGGTGGAGAATGACGGTACACAAAGAAATTCACATAGAAAAGTAGAACGTATATAGATAGTGGGAGTGGAGATATACAGCTAAGGCATGGAGTGGGTCTATTCCTGAGGTCAACTTAGGGTTAAGCAACATTAAATTGAATTGAACATTGGACGATATCAATGATGAAATCAATTATCTGATGGCGATGGATTGAAATTCAGCCACGTCCACTCTATTTACGGGTTATCGATTATCGCATTGAAATTTTATTTAATGGGAAATTAATATGATCTAGATTCTAGAAGAAATGAAATTATTCAAAAATTGCTACGCTGAAAATAAATTTCATTTACAGATTTGATATAAGAAAGTACTGCCTAAGTATCAAAGACTTATTAAAAATGCGCTAAAATATGGATGCGGCAAAAGTTATCTTTCTTTTTAATTATAAACTTTAATTAGTGACACAGGCTCAGTCTAGATGATGACCAAAATATTTTTTTTACCCCTTGACCCTGAGTTGACCTCAGTCATCGATCTAGTCTCCGTTTTCCGCCTTCTCCCACCCCACCTCATATACGTTAGCGACTTTCCTAGTTTACAACACTCATTCCCTTCTCGGTGATAAAAGCTCATACATAGAGACGGAAAAGTGCCAATTTACACCAATAATAGGTAGTCACAGCACCCGCTATCATGCTAAGTAAAACACGAGGAATACTCAGCGAGGCCTGAATTTAAAGTGCCAAAGTTCTCCCTACCACCCGAGTATAACATGTCTATGGGTTATACTTTAGATGCAGGGTGTGGCAATATAACTTCCTTTTTTAAAGGAATTTTGCTTCATAAAAAAGGAAGTTATGTTGCCGCACCCTGTAGTATGATTCTTATTCAAAATGCGATGGTGATGGCTGAATAATTCCTTGGTGCTACAGCAGAGACTGAGCTAATCCTTCAAACTATATTTAATATTAATATGAGCTGTCATCAATTTCATCGGTTTCTTGCTTCAAAGTTATTAAAATAGTGTATCGTCTCCTCATATTATTCATCGAATTGATTATCAAAATTATTATGAGATTTCATCTAGATAATGGCTTAATATCTTGTATTTGTAGATAACTTTGGTTTTCATATTCATGTTGAAACTTTTGAGTAATTTTCCTTGGTGATATTATTTTGATATTCATTATTTTGGACTATTTCTTTAATTTTTAAACTTTTTCCCTATATCTTCAGCGTTATATTTTTACCAATGTGCACAATTCTTTCCTGCGCCGTCTGAAATATTACCCTGTCGTTTGAGTTTCTGTATAGAGTATTGTTCTCACTTTTCTCACTTTTTCTCACGTCTAATATATATTTAGAAGTAATATATTGACTTGAATTACCCTTTTGGATTTTCATTGTGAATTCTAGTAATTCATTTCCTAAAAACACCCAATTTTATTCAAACTTCCTTCATCTAAAATATGAATCTTCTTAAATCTAACGAATATGTTTTTATTTATATCAAAATACATTTTTGTCACGCTTGTTTACCATTATAATTGGAAGGATATCCCTTTAGCTATGATGTTGAACCCCATCGTATTGCGATAAAAGAGATAATTTCAATAAAGTTCGAGATATTTGAGGAAAAGATAGATTTAAGATATCGTTTTTCCCATAAGGTATCAGAAAACACAACGTTTGTCCGACCGCACGAGAAGAGAAGAGTGTTTTGGGTCAAGGGCAGTCTAGTGTTTAATCACCATCTGCCGCACACCTTAGTGGAGGCTTACAGGGTACTAAATAAGACTAACTTAGTGGTTCTGGATTTAATGAACTAGAACTCTGGTTCCATTTGACGAATTAACTATCTTTCAAGTAAATATAAATTAATTTACTCCAGGGAATTGCGATTGAGAACTATATTCATATTACACTTATGTTTAAATGTAGTTGTTCCTTTTAATAATTTAGAGTAATTACAGCATACATACCAGGTTCACTTGCATCGATAAAAAGACCGAATTACGAGGCATATTCACAAAGTAAGGACCGTTTGCTTATATTTAAATATTGACGCTTCAGAACAGAGTTTTACTCCTCCAGCGCCATCTACTGATTCATTGATAGGCTATAGCCATATTTTATTTGTTCCAGAAGTCGTTTCCTTGTCCGTGCATGCAAACTACAATGTCCGCGACAATCGTTCATCCCGCCAGCTGTGAAGTGCGTTCTGTCATACGATTCTTGTACGCAAAAGGATTGTTGGCTACTGAAATTCATTGGGAGTTATGCCTAGTTCATGGACCTACAGTTATGAGTGAAGGAAAGGCTAGACAATAATGCTGTGATTTTAAAAATGAACGAAAAAATGTCCATGGCGAATAGCCAAGTGGCAGGCCCAGTATTCTGACCGATGAAATTGTTTCGCAAGTGGGACAAAAACTAGGATGTGATCGTCGATTGACGATTAATGGCCTGGCTGAACAATTTCCTCAACTTTGACGCAATACTGTCTACAATATTGTCACGGAAAACCTCGGATACCACAATTGTGTGCAAGGTGGGTACCGAAACACTGCTGCGAAAACCAATAAGAAAATTCAAGATTTTTGTTGGGAACTCTTGGAACACGCACCGTACAGTCCTGACCTTGCACCTAGCGACTACTTCCTTTTCTTGCACTTTAAACAGTGGCTCGGTGGACAACGTTTCGAAACGGAAGACGAACTCAAGGACGGCGTTGTTGATTGGTTTGACTCTCAGGCGGCGAGCTTCTATGCAGAGGGGTTAAAGAAGCTGGTGCAGCGGTACGAAAAATGCTTAGAAGTGAACGGCGATTATGCAGAGAAGTGAAATAGGTGTGTAGCTAACTCAAAGTGCCAAGAAAATATGTTTCATATGAGTACATTTTTTCCTTGGACCAAACGGCCCTTTCTTTATGAGCATGCCTCGTATAATACATTAGAATAGAATGCACGTAGCTTTTATGTTAGATAAGTAAACTTTTAGCATAGCCACGCAAATAGCAGCGTCATAAAGCTTAGTTGATAATGTTATTTTTAAATAAGAATTTTAGATGCAGAAATATCAACTGTCCGGCCATAGACATAAGGCTGGGATTCAAAATCTATTGGACATGAAAGGAATATCTCAGATATTGATATTCCACTCACCAGGTGAAAATTTTGTTTGGCTGAAAGTACTTGTTTAATGGAGGAGGAGTATGCTAGGGTTCACGGACTGCGTTGCTCTCTCGCATTTGCCGAGAGTTGTTTTTATAAACACAAAGTGTTCACTAGTGGTGTAGTAGCTGTCTGGTGAATGAAATCCCAAAATCTAAGATCTTTTTTCCTTTTTTTGGCTTTTGGATTGGACTACCACCAAAGTTCAATTCTTATAATATTTTCCCATAAAACCATAAATACAGTAATCAACCCGAAGGTCGGTTTGGTAGGTTATGGTAGAGATCACCCAGTACTAAGCCCTATACGGCGTGTGAAATTCACACATCAGGGTAGGGGGGCCAGTTCCTTTCCTTGTGCCGGTTATGGTTTCCAAAGAAGACCTGGTACCCGAAAAATCACATAGCGTGGTTGGAGCTACAGGAGCCCAGAGTGCCTTGCCCGGGAATTGATCCCGGGACCCTCCGGTCAGTAGTCCAACGCTCTACCCCCCGGAACACCGCGACCCATATTTTTTAAATATTTTTTCGTATATCGGTAAATTTAATGTAATAATTTAATCAAATGCAACTAAAATTGCTGTTCTTCATAGTGAAAACTATAGATTGAGACGCCAAATATCAAAATATTTTTCCCTTTAAATTCAATGCGCACAAATATGGGTGCATAAAAAATAAGTCTAAAATTTTATTGACAGTTCTATGATTTTATTGATAGCTATGTTGTTTGTGTGTTTCACCAGCAACTACAAAGGTAATAGCCCTTAGTTGCAAAGCTATTTGCAGATAAAGGTTTATATTTTGATACAAAAGTAGAATTAGAATTATATTAAATCAAATTTTAAAGTACCTCTGCATTACTTACTAAAGGGAGCAATAATATAATAAGAATGTTTTAAAACGCATTAGGAGACTTACTATGGCAGGTTTTAATATTCCCTGGTTGCTATTTTCTTGAGGGAAAGAAGAATTTCAATATTGCAATAATAAAATATACAGTAGTTTTATTAGCCTATTTATGTTTTACGTTTTATATAATACTCTAGTTATAATGGGTCTAATAAAAAATACCATCAATTATAAAAATATCACATCAAGGGTGATAGATCACAACAGTCATTTGCGGTTCTCCGTCAAACCATACAATCGATTAGCTAGTCCGTTTGACTACGAGTACATTTTTACTCCACACAATAGAAGAATTTACAGAGGTACCGTAAAAGTTGTTGACTGCTTAATAGTCTGGCAATATTTAAGCCACGTGTGACAACATAACTAATGCGATCATAATAGGAGGAATAGCTTTCCACTTCACTATGATTCCCTTCAAACACTTTTAGGTATCTGAATACGAATATAAATTAGAGTGTTTTATGCACAGATTGTAGAGTTCAGTTAAAAGGATAAAATATCATTGCTGCCTTTGAAAAAATAATAATGTCGTCGATGAAAATATGCCATCTTGAAGAACAGGGAACGGAAAGAATAGGAGCACCTTAACGATGCCTGCATACATAGTTGTCAGAGTATTATCAATAGTAGAAGAAAATAACCTTTTTTCTTTCTAATGATTTGATAGCCTCCGAATGTTTAATTGATTGAAAAGAGATAATTTTATCAAAACTCTACACAACAAATCGATCCGACGGGCTTTCGATTAGCCGGAGGTTGCCTCGTCCATTTCGATGACCAATAGCATTCTGTGGTTGTTTCTGAAAATCATAAACAAATTATATGAGAAGCTAAAATGAGTTAAAGTGTAACAGGTGGTCATTACGTTAAAAGAAGTGGAAGTGAGCGTATTCACGTGCGTGTCGTTCCCCCTTAGTAGCGGAAGAAGCCCCGAATAAGCTATCTTCAGCTGCCTCTAACTAATCTCAAAATATCTAAATAATTAATTTCAACTTTGCTTAGCCATCATAACCTATGTTTGCGCTATTCCACGGTATGGCTCCACACGGCTTAGGAGCGTGAGGCAGGAGTCATCCTATCTACTATTAAGTCTTTATTTATTACTTCGCCAATGATAAGGCTAAGGGCAGAGAACGTTACAAAGCCATATTATTCAAATAAATAACGTCGTAAACTGGGATTAGAAGAGGTATGGATGGCGTAGGAGAAATAAGTACTCCATTCCTTATCGGGTGAACCTACCATGAGTTACTTAAATTTCAGAGAGGTTATATTCCAAAGTTACTGACCAAATTAGTAAGGAAAGTGTTTATATATGATGTTTATATGGGCATTTATAAAGCAGAAAAAAGTTATGTGGCAACTTGTAATTAAAATAATTTAGCATTAAATGACAAAATTATTTTCGAACTTGAACTTACATTTAATGACATTTCAATGTCAATATTTATTTACCAATTTTAATATCAATACGTTAAGTACCGAAAAATTAGTTTAGTGCCAAAATACTTAATCAAGCGGTTTCAAATTTTGTTTTATATCCTCGAGCCATCCTCTGTCAAGGGCTTATGCTTAGGTGGGCTTAATCGGTGCTACACGGGCTAGCAGGATTCTCCCCTATGTAATTTCACCAGATATTTCGGCTGCTAGTGCAGCCATGCGAATTCTCAATGGACCACAAACTTATGAATGAAATATCGGGGAGCGCAAATAGGTTTACGCATTGGAATGAGCTTCGGGCAGGGTCAAGAGAGGCGAGAATACCTCATTCCTCCTCCGTAGGGGCACTCCACTATGCTCTTCCTCTTCCTTTCTCCTCTCACCTTTTCTCCTTTCCGCCGCAGTGCTCGCTCGCCACTTCAACGTGCCTCTTCCTGTACTCATGCCCCGACTCCTTCCTCAATCATCCGACTTCTTATCATCCGACACGCCATTGTGGTTTGTTTTATCACCACATTTTATCTCACAGTGGTGAGAAAAGCTCGTTTTTAAAAGAGGTCCTGAAGTGAGCGACGCGAGATCGCTATGTGAAAAGAGACTGATTAACCACGCTTATCCCATGACTCAATCACTCAGTGCGTGCGTCTTTAATCACGGCCGTAATGGACATGTTTAATGATGCAAGATTTAATCGGCGATTCTTATATCTGCAGATGCATGCTCACCCCCATGAACCAAAAATTTGTTCGTTATCCGAAGATGCGAGTTAAAAGACATGGAACGAGGATGTTTTATGATTTTTTAATTATAAGCTAAAATATCTTGATTCGAAAAAAAATAATACCTTCTAGCAGAAAGTAAATTTATGATATTCATCGGTAATTTCATGGTTTTCGGAAATTCTAAATTCTGAGTTCAACTATCTTACGTAAGATCGGTTCATCTGAACCCTATGACTCAGCCAGCGATCATCTGGTACGCCAAAGCAAGTAAATAATAATAAAATCCTTGAAATATCAAACTAAAACAATAAAATTACATTAACGTTCAAAACAGTTTAAAATAAATGTTTATAGGTTAAACCTTTAAAATCATTCCTTCCGAGTTTAATATAACATAACCGTTTGATCGTTCGAAAACACATTAGTGCTGTAGGGTATTAAGATCACAATAAGGATTAAATGGAAATTCTATCTTTCAAAGAGTTTAAATACATTCATGAAAATGCTGAATTAAGAAACAATTACATGAATAAATAATAACTATAACGAATAAGTTTATGTTTCAACAAATTTTCGCAGTGAAGGTAGTAAATTCACCACACCGGAGAAGATTTGGGAAGAGTAATCAAATCAATGCTAGCTCCCGAAGTACCACCGTTCTTCCAGTAAATTCTTTCAAACCTGCGTCAAGTTGATAGCAGAAAGGAGGTTTTCCCCAAGCTGAAATATGGACGCCATTTTTAGTATGAGAAAAACGAGATCTAAGAACTAGAGACCAACGGTAAACATTCCAGGTGACACGATCATAGGCAAGGGTACGCAATTCACAAACTTTTAAATAGCATTATAACTTAGAAAATGGAGGTTTGGGCCTTTTACAATTTTTTTATAAAATGAAATAGGTAACTTATAGAGTTATACGATCTTTCAGAATTTTAGGAAAAACTTTAATGATATCTTAATCGCCAAATTGATACTCAAGTAAAAAGAAGTGGATTAAATAAAAAAATTAGAACTAATGACTTTTTTCCCCTGCTAAATACTTGTAGATATAAACATCGATTAGGCTCGAAGCTAGAGATTCGATGGCTTGACCATATCAAAAAAATATGACGGCCATCAGATTTTCCTAATTTTATCTTTAATTGCCACTTCAAGGATCATTATTTACGGAATCATCTTACAATGTAAGATTTCATGGGCGATACTTAAATGTATTTATATGAAATAGTGAGTCAAAAATATTGAGAAGTCGAGAAATATTTGTAAGTATCTTTGCAGAATTCACGAATTTTGGACTGTAAAAATCAATTGTTAAATATTTCAAATTTGACTCTAAAGGATATTTTAAAATAGAATGACCTGGTAAAAAATGTGATATGGAGGTATTGATGGTATACAGGTGCTGCCCTGTATAAGGTGCTGCCTTGGTGAAGTTAGCATTTGTGAAATACACAGTCGGGAAGTATAACAAAGTGAAATTGAAGGAAAAATGATATTTATCATTAGTCCTACTTACATAATATACCGTGGACGCATGAAAATTTTCCAAAAAGATATCATTCAGAAATTGAACTAAATGCAAGAGAAAAATAATGATCGGGAAAATATATCTTTGTTTGACATAAAGCTAAGCATGATCAATACAAATTTTTGAGAGCAAACCCATGAGGTCTCAAATCCTGGACTAATCTTAACTTATGCATATCACTCGACCAATGTTGCCCATAACTTTGAGAAAATAAATATCCCCTCCATCACTTTATCCAAATTGCAGAAAATAAAATTAAAATTAAAGTGATTGCCAAAAGTAGTCGTAGCCTCAAAGACTTATTTCTCTTTCGCAAAGTTCATTTTCAATTTAGAATTGGGAGGTATTTGTAGAGTAAACTTTATTTAAACACGTTAAAAGACCTTTCAGCAATGTTTGGTGTTTTATAGAAATGTTGGGAAAATACTATAATTATATTGCCTATAAAATCGAAGTGAAAGAATTACAATTATATAATTATTTATACTAATACAATGGAAATATTTGGCATTGAACCATATCAGATGTTGGAAAAAAATTATTAATTCGGTTACATTGAGTCCTTGCTCAGCTAAGTGATGGAGAAACTCAAAATTTTAAGAGTTCAAAATATATATTTGACGTGAATCAATAAGTTATTCCTTATGGAATAAATTAAATTGCTTTTCTATCAATAATGATTAGCAGAGGGGATGTACCACAAGAGTAACAACACCACATTCCAACAAACAGTGTTCTATGGTGAGCAAAGAGAGCCAAAAAAATCTACTGTCGCTAATACAAACAAAATTGACTTTCAAACTCTCTTTTCTTTGGCGAGACAGAAAGCTCCTTGATAGAGGCTTGGAAGCTTGGACTTCGTGTGGAGGGAATTTCCATCACTCTACCTCCACAAAATTTTATTAACTAACTCACTGATACCTCTTCCCTATTACACCAATAAGTTCTCCCCATCTCACTCGGTTCCCTTTCGCTTTTGAATTTCTGTGCACCGCCCCACTGACGCTCCGAGCTGAGATCCCTGCCGTGGGCGAGATAGCGCGCGGAGGGGGAAGGTGGGGGGAAGGCGGCTGGGGGTGGTTCGGAGGTGCGGTGCATGCGAAAAGGGTCGCTGTCTGATGGCACCCGAAGGACACCTTCCCTTTTGCATCCCTACCCACCGTCATATCCACGCTTTATTCCTAATCCATTCCCCTTTCATCCCTTCGGCTCAACTCCGTTACCAACAACTCTCCGCCCTCAGCAAAACTCTTCCCCCGATCCTCCCTCTCCACTCTCTCTCTCTCCATGCCCTGCTCCCGCTTGATCAACGTAGTGCCGAGGCACCGGGCACTCTTCTTCGCTGCACCCCCTGGTGTTCCAAAGTTATCCTCGAAGGGGCAATACTACGCAATCTAGCCACACAAAGTTCCTTGAGTGAAAAGGTTAAAGAAATGTTGGAGTTTCCGAATTGAGGGAAGGAGTTTCCGCAGAGAGTCTCGTTAAAATATGCTGAAGTTTCCTTGGTCTTTCAAATACCAAAAAACCATAAGAATATCCATTTAACTGAGAAGCCTAGTGGGACAGAGCGCTATTTTGTCTCGAAAGTGGTATACATCTACTAAATAGTTCCTGTTCAATGAGTATTCCCGCACTTAGACTGCTAACGACTACAAAGACTTGAACTCAAATATGAAGGAATAACTTGGATATGTAGAGAAATATTTAAGTAACTTAAATCATTTCACGGAAGGTCGCTCGTTACCAAAAATGTGATGCAAAAATTAAATCATGATAGGTATTAAAGAACAGCAAATTACAACGATTTTCGACCGATCGAAATATTCCAAAGTAATATAATAGTTTTGAAAGTTTGTCGTCATTCGATTCATAGAAACTTTTGGTCCAACTCAGCATTTTACTTAAATAATAAAAACACCGAATGTAATAGCAAAGCACTCTATATATATTTAATAGCTCGGATAGAATTTAACATTTATTTAATAAATATATAAATAAGATGAACTATACTAATATAAAAAGTTATACCTAAACGCTAACCTCTGAATTATTTAGAGTTCAGCTTTTAATGGAACCTGATGAAAGGTAAATATTTCCTCGATTTATCCTTCTGCGGGCACATTTCTACTGTGTATTAAACAATGTCGTAAAAATTCATTAAGTAAACGGAAAATGGTATAAACTATGATTTACCGCTTTTAAAAATCAATTCGAGCGGCGGTTAACGCATTTTCATTATTTTTTACGAGGTGTTTGAACCTGCGGGAGAGCATAATAGGACCATAAATTAGCCACCGTTCCCCGAAAAAATTGTAAGCGCTCCAAATGAATACCTGATGTTTCCCTCGCCGTGAGCTCCTCCGCTGCCTTAAGACAATTAACTCATCTCCACCTCACCAAACCACCTCCCTTCCACCCTTCCTGAACATTCCCTCCCCACTCCACTTCTCATACCTCCCTACGTCCCCGGGACCCTCGCCGAGCAAAACGAAACGTATACTTTCGGCAATTCACTGTTTCCATTTTTATCCTCCCTTGCCTCAAAAACATGCCTTTAAAAAACCGTATCAGTTTAGGCTAATCATTGGCCCGATAATAATGGAATAACCTCTTCATCGCCGTGGCGGAAAACACACCGCCGAGAAACTCCCCCCCCTCAAAATGGAGATTATAAAAGAGAAGTTACGAGTTCTCAGCTGTCGCCAGGGGGCGATACGGCGGTGGGAATTCAGGTAACAGCACAAGCAAAATGCATAGCAGCAACCTGAATTCATTAGGCGAGTGGTTTAGGAATTGGGGGAAGTTTTTGAAGGTGATTAGAGGAGGGAGGGAGGAGGAGGAGATACAAGGGAGTGGGCGTACACGTGCGTGTATGCCGGAGAAAGAACGGGAGAAAAGGGCACTTTTTTCCGTCTCGCTTTAATAAGAGGCTTCGTTCCATCTCTACGTCACAGCGCGCGGTCTTTCGCGGTGGGCGGAGAATGGGGAGGAGGAGTGCATGGTTCGAGAAATTGGGCGGGAGGAAGGAGGAGTGTTTTCCTCGTGGCGGTGAGAAAAAGGGGCATAAAGGTGGGCGTGGGGATGTGGAAATTGCTCCCTTCAGGGGCCAAAATCCGCAACGCAAGGGAATGCGCGCGTGAAAAAGAGAGAGAGAGAGAGAGATTGAGATAAACAGAACAGAATTTGTTTATTTTTTTTGTTATTTCCTCCAGAAAGTGAGACTTCTACCTCCCTCAGGCCATCTGCAGCACCAATCCGGGGCGATAACGAATTAAATTTAAATTTAATAAAGGATTTAACGAGTGCAAAACGTTGAGCACTGCTCCTTCCTCATTCGTCGGTAGGAGACTAGCGGACCAACCCACTACGTCGTTTCCTCGTATCCGCCCATCACCTGATTCCATCTCTTCTCCCTCCATCATTTCCTCTCCGCCTCCTCTCACCTCCACCGGTCGCGAAATGAGACCAAGGGCGTCTTGAGACTGCGATGGAGGAGGATAGGGCTTGGGTGGTAAAAGGCGGGGAGAAGCTAAAAACCTGGCGAAGATTTCGTCTCCAATCCCTCTTCCACTATTTTCTCCCCTAACTAACCCGCTCCTACTGCTCAACGAACTGATATAATTATATTTTTTTGGACACTGACACTCCACGCACGTGAAGTCTTGCGGGGGAAGAAGCGGCTGTTCGCGTTCAAGGGGAGCGGTGATGATCCCCTCCGTACGTTTGAGAAGAGAGGGAGGAATTGAGAAATTAAAATAAGATTGGATAAAAACGTTCCAGGAGGGCGGAGAGAGGACAAGCCCGGGTGAGGTAGAATCAGGACGGAGGTGGGGGCAGGGGTGATGGCGGGCGTGAGGGCGAGGGACAAGATGGGTTACCGCACGAGAGAAAGCTATGGAAAGGGTGAACGAAGGGGAGGGGGGAGGAGAGGTGAGGTGAGGATAGGGGGGAGGTGTGGGTTTGGAGCTCGTCATCAGCCGGCGAACACACAAAGAACGGGGCTATCTCTATCTGCCGTTATCCGTGGCTCTCTTCAATTGGAACGGCAACACCACCCTCCTCATACCCTGTCTCTCTCTCCCCCTCCTTCCCTCCCCATCTTCTGCCCCGCGACCTCCAATTCCTGCGCCATCACCACCCCCGCGTTCGTCCCTTCACCCCTTGCACCGAGCCAAAAACGCAGGCCTCCCATCCCGTCCCGCCAACTCCCTCGGCCTCCCACCCCCTGCCCCGATCCCTCCCGCGACTGAATCTTCTTCCTTCCCCACCCCACTCCTCCACCGTAATTAAACTCTGTCTGCAAGAGGGATATATACTCCGGTCGTGATGGATCGCTGTCTTGTCCAGCTTGATTGAAGAAGCTATTAGCTTCTCGTTACGCTCCCAGTTCCACCCTCCCCTTCCCACTGCCAGCTCCCCGATTCCCTCCCCTCTTCGCTCCTCTCCCCATATCTCCATTTCCCTCGCCTCCATCCCCTTCTCTCTCTCCCTTGCTCCCCGATTCTATCTCAATCTCCCTCCCCTCCGCTATTTTTCTTCCCAACCCTCTCTGGCACCCTTTCTTTTCCTCGAATTTAGATACCTACAAACCCTTTACCATTCCAAAAAGTCCTCCTCATCCCTTTTCATCGGATCCGCCACCACCTTTGGACCCCTCTCTTTTGCCTCCTTTGCTTTTTCCGCCTCTCTCTCTCTCTCTCTACAGTCTTCCGCTTCCCCTCCTGCCACGAGCACACAAAAAATAATAGCGGGTGTGCGGGGGAGGGATGAATGAGGCAAGGGGGAGGCGAGGGCCGCTTCGGATGTCTTCTTGTGTCATCCGACGACTGCTCAGATCTACATTTCCACTTGCTCTACAACGACGCGACCGCTTTCCTTCATGTTTTCCCAATAACTCATCCCCCATTCCCATTCAAGAGACGGAGGACATCCATCGCGGCTCTTCAACATGACACCGTCGGATTAGGGAAGAAAACAAGATATCGCGTAGCATCCAGGATTCGAGGCTGGATTCTCCAAACTTATGTTTTCTCGGATTGGAAAGGGTTGCGTTAGGCCTTTTTTCCCCCCTTCTCCGAAAAAATGATCATTTCTACGTTAGAGTAATAACTTTCGGGGAATAATGAAACGAAATAAATATCATTTCAAATAAAATGAATGTAATGACGAATCTCTACTGCCCGTCGAGATTGATGGAGATCTATGTTATTTATTTACGTATTAAGGCATATTTATAGTGTTGGGAAGACGTTCGTTTAGCGATAGTCAGGAACATTCTCAATTTATTCCCACATCTTTCCATCGAATAAGAATATTTTTTCTCATAATATTGAGAAATAACAAGATAAAAAACCACGTTTGAAACCTATTATTTTCTTTGAATTACTTCAACCTTTAATATTTATTTTTCCAAAAAACAACTATGCATTCAAAATAATGCCTCCTATTAATAATGCAAAGAGATTTTATATTAAAAAAGTCCCTATTGTATCCTCTTCAAAGAGTAATAAGAATCACTTGGGTCAATTGAATAATAATACCCAACCGTTCCATGTCTTTAACAATATGCACCTCTTTGAAAAAGTCTGAAATTGAAAAACTTTGACGAAGTAACAAATTAGCATTAAGTATAATAATAAACCTAAACGGCTTTAACCGAATTTTCCATTTTTCCTTCCGTTTCGGAGATTCTAATAGTTTTATTACGCGTAATTATTATTCATATAAATCATATACATTTTTCCTGAAGGTTGTGCAAGAATTTTAGTAGCTAAACGAAAGCTGCTTTTCAAAGTACCTATACAATTAATGTTTATACCAGCCATATGATTCCAGAAGTATAACTTCGTTATTTGTTCCTTCAGGGCCTGCCAAAGAATTATATATCTATCCTAAGAAAGAAACATTGGACCAAATGATGGTCCATTTCGATAAACCCCCGTTAACGCACTATGAAAAGTTCACTAGAGTGAAAATATCAATGGACAGCCAAGCCACAAATAATTTCCAACTGAGAATTGAAAATATACTTTTCCTCTTTAAGAACTACAAATTCGTAACTTCAATCTAATAAATCGTATTACTTTCCGACAAGGTACAAGGCATTTCCTGTCATAGTCAGATCAAAAACAGCACTTCGCCTCGACTCGGGCGCTATATATAGATGCGGTCGAGGATCCCAAGGACACGTCTTGCCTTGTCAGTGTCCAAATTATGGCAACACAGAAACTTCTTGTACAACTTCAAAAATAGAACCTAGACACGGAGGAATTGCGAACGGGGGAAGAATACTCCAGCTGGAATATTTGTACGGAGCTAAAAAGTAATTACCGAGCAGATCCTATCTCCTCGGGAAAGCTCTACTGTTTTCTACTCCGCCAACATTATCCTTTCGGAAACTAATCTCCGCCGTCAGTCCTCCGCCCTCATTTTGCCACGCCACCCCTCTTCCCCGTCCGCCCGTCCCTCTCGCAGCCGACCCCCCTTCTCTCCATTGATTTCTCCTCCTCATTCCTCACTTGCGCCTCACGGGTCGATTGGATGGGAAGATGGAAGAGGAGTGCGAAGTGTGGCGGGAGAGCGAAGGGGGTTGCGAGAGGCGG
Organism: Hetaerina americana; assembly: GCF_022747635.1. NCBI lineage: Eukaryota > Metazoa > Arthropoda > Insecta > Odonata > Calopterygidae > Hetaerina > Hetaerina americana. The sequence goes on along the minus strand of NW_027286874.1, from coordinate 96,767,184 downwards.
CGGGGAGGGCCGCAAGAGGAGGAAGGAGGGCAGAAAATGGAATAGGGAACGGGAGGGCGGGAGGAGGTTAGTGACGGTGCGGGGCTGCCACGGGGTTTGGGGTCGAGTGCAGCATCGGTCGGGGTGTGGGAAGACGGAAAGGGAGAAGGGAGGTAGAGGGAAGGAAACCCAGGGCTTGGGCTAACCCAAGCCGGCAGGAGAGGTCCAAACCTTACGCTGGCCCATCTGGCATCGGAAAACACTCGGCCTCCTCGAGCCACCCCACGCAGCAGAAGCATCGCCCCGAAAAAGGCCCAAAAAAGAGACAAGGCCTGAATGCTTTCTTTTCCGTTACGAAGGTTCTCTTTCTCTTTTTCTTCCCATTTTTCCCTCTCTCCCCACTCTCTAGCTCTCTCTCTCACCCTCTCCCACTCCTTCCCTTAGCAAGTGACGCCTTCCATTACGGTTCCTGAGTAACATCATTCTCTGTGTGAGACCCTCTTGTCAAACCAACCCAGAACAGCATCTCGCATCGAAAGGAAAAAAAATGGGGAAGTTATTCCTTTGAATTTTCCTCTGAATAATATATTCTAAAATCCACAAAATTTTGCGGTGTTGATGGTTTTATTGGCATTGCTAAACCTTTAAATTTTAAATTCACCAAAAATTCTAACCCGAACACGGTATTAAAATTTGGAGATCCTGTAATGAAATATTTTTACTGTATGCTTCGGATTGTGAAAGTGTTCATCTACATCTACTTAATACCCCGCAAGCCGCCGCAAGGGCGTGTGGCGGGGGGTGCTAGGACACCACCCGTAATTTAGAAAAGAAAAAGAAAAAAAAACCGCATGCAATAACGACAAAATCATATATAAAAAAAAACATGCCATACATTCATGTATGAACACTTACACCCCACACACATGCAAACACTCAAACTACCAACTAACATACACATGCACCTGAAAGTATACCTAACATCTCTATAGTGTTTAATTTTGTTCCGACTTGTAAATTCAACGTTTTTAATATTTCTAAAGTGACTTCGGTTTCTGCCAATTATGTTTTCTGATTGTTCGGGGAAAGAATGGGTATTTGTACCTATCTGTCTTGGAATCTATCTCCCTGTGTTGGCATTGATAAAAGAATCTAAGTCATCTCTAGAAAGGGATTTTATTTTGGGTGCTTGCCATCAATTCAGTTTTGTAATGGCAGAAATAGTCATGCACGTCATGCACGTTCATAAACCTAACTGAATCCCACCACTACGTTCAAGGACTAATATACAGGAGGGCATAATGATCCTATGTACCAGATTTTACGAATACACACTTAAATAAAGTGACTTCATACTATGCAATGCCTCAATCGGTATTAATATACTAGAAACAAGAATTGGTTAATAAAAATAGTTAAATATATACTACTTTACTACCACTCTAATAGTTACATACATAAATAATTTACTCACTAAAAATAAAGCATTTCTATTTCGAAACATATCTTGCTTCTCTATGGTTTCTCCATAATAATGTTAATTATGTAACTTATCTCTCGAGGAAGGAAGCGATATATATATATATATATATATATATATATATATATATATATATATATATATATATATATATATATATATATAATAAATTGGACAGCAACACAAAAAAAGAACACTCACACGTTATTTATTGATAATATCGACGGAATTCTGCTCCGTATTCATCGGAAGATAGAGAAGCATTACTTCTCTATCTTCCGATGAAGACGGAGCAGAATTCCGTCGATATTATCAAGAAATAACGTGTGAGTGTTCTTTTTATGTGTTTCTATATTGTTTGTTGCTGTCCAATTCATTATTCGGCACTTCCGTGTTACGTCGAAAAAATTATATATATATATATATATATATATATAAAAGTATATAGTATATAGTATATATATATATATATATATATATATATATATATATATATATATATATATATATATATATATATATATATATATATATATATATATATATATATATAGTTGCATTTACGGAACGCCTGTTCTTCAAAGGATCACAGCAACGTCGTAATTTTTCATCGGGAGCCCATTTTTCATTACCCAGGAGTCAAGTTAGTTATTACGGATATCTACGTAGAGTACGCACTCCTTTGATCTTAGACTGCTGTTTTTCATTGCGCACGCAAACACTTTCAGGCTAATATGTCTCTTTCAAGGAACATCGCATTCTTAGAGAAGAACACACTTATAACAAGAGGCTTGTAAAACGTTAAAAGTTCGTCAAATAAGAGCTCCACGGGAAAACACTCTGGCAGGTTCCCGGAGCATCCGTAAAAAAGACCAAATGATTGAAGACCGTATATAATGTTCCCGAAGAGCGGAGCCAGCTGAAAACGGAATAAACATTGAGTCGTCAACAACGGCGAACGATTAGGGAACAATGAGTTAAAAACTCGCCTACTAAAACTAATAAGTTACGAATGGTTGATAGGGCTTGCCGCTCCTTTTAGCAATGCAGATTGAAATGGATGGGACCTCTGCGCAGTGAAACGTAGAATGAATCATTCCGTGGCCCCCTTGCGGATCATTTCAATAATTCTTCGCTGGCAATCAACAACGCCGTGGCCGTCAGTTGCCTGGCAATTTCGGACCACCCGGGGTCCAACTACCGCAACTCAAGCTAAGGGGGGGCTGAGTTCTCCGCTGCGAGAAATCTAGAGGCACGCTAAGATGGTTGGTGGAAGTTGCATTACCTTCACTTCTTTTTTATTACTTCTATCTCCTTCCCCGCTAGTTGCTCTTTGGGACTCTCTTTTCCTCCAGGTTTCATTGAAGCATACATCTTCACCCTTATTCGCATTTCATTCGAACAGCAAGCAAGACGTGCCGAGCAGATAAGATAGCAATGGAATCAGAAATTAAATAGAACTGTGAAAAAGTTCTCTAAGCTCCCAGGGTAAAAATAAAGGCGATATAAGGGAAATGATGTTCAGTTTTGTTGACTCTTTCATTAAATTTCAATTAACTCTTAAATATTCACAATTTTAGCCTCTCATTACTTCTTTCTCGCCTGCTAATTCAGAGGTTTCAGGTTCGATTCCCTCCACAGTGCTTTATTTCTAGATATAGGGCTTGGCTATTTGTGATTGCTTTTGTCCTCTTTCTTCTTCTTTAAAAATTCAATGTCGTGGGTGCTTTTCACTTCATAATGTTTTTAAAAAATTAGGCAGATACCATTCATATATGATAGGAAATGAGGAACAATGTCTTCCTGCTGGTAGGTACCCATTTTTTTTAATATTGCCAATTCTAAAGTACTCTTATTTTGCAGCAATGGATTTTTAAGAAAAAATGAGATTAAGAAAAATCACGTATCACCAATCCTTAGGTCTCGGTAAACAGCAACTTGGCGAGAATATATACATTTTGAAGACGCAAAACTAGAGAACAGAGAATTTTCAGCAAAAAAATCGTTAAATGAAGAATTAACAGCTAAAAACTTCAACATTTAAAATTCCCCTTATTATTTTTAAATGCATGAGACAGCTCCTAAATGTCATGCTGATTTTGCTGATGGGAGAAATAAGTAATAATAAATATGATAGCGATATGTTGAGATAATTTCCAGTCCATATATCATTACATGCCTACTATCATCAACCTCTCGACAAGTCAGGAGTTTGAAATCCTTTCACTGAATTATATTTCCTAAACAATCAAAACCCAATGGTGGCATTATTTCTGCCCGTGATGCAAGTAATTTCTTTAAGGAATTAGTGAGTGGTTGCAGAATTGTGTAAACCCGTGTGGAGTGAGCAGGCACCGGAAATTGGTTGCTAAATTCGTAGTTGAGCTTGTACTTTGGCGGAACTACTATAACTTCGGAGAGACCGCCGAAGTTATTTCTCATCTCCGTGCTCGAGGAAGGAAGGACATCTTCAAAGTCACCCTTACCAGCCCCTCCCCCCGCCAACCCACAACCCCCCTCCTCCCTTTCCCCATTTTTGCCAACCAATCCCTCTCCCGCGTTCCCTTCGGAGAGGCGTCTGAATCCCGTTCCCGCTGCCGCCATCCCATCCTCGGCTCTTTTTTTCGATCCCCGCCCCTCTCCACCCTTATATCCCCTTCTTACCGTCACCCTTAACACCGCCCCCCCACACACACACACCGCCGCCTCCTCCTCATCCCCTGCTCCTCTTCTCCTACCTCCCCTTTCATCCCACCTACCCTTCAGTACCCTTTCGTCGTCGTGTCCTCCCGCTCGCCCCCCGCCTGTCTTCCCCTGCCCTCCAGAACCCTCCGCTCCGCGCACACAGAATCCATCCACACAGCCCCCCTTGTGCCGTCCTACCCGCCGTCGTCCCGACCCTGCCCCGTTCTCTCTCTCCTGCCCCCTTTGCCTCGCGTGTCACAGCGGTAGAAGTTAACAAATGTCTTCTTCTTTGTCCACGCTCGGGAGAAAGGAAGAGAAGGGAGGGGGAGGAGGAGGAGGCGGAAAAAAAACCTCGAAAGGAACGGATAGGGGAGTGGGAGGGAGGGTGAGGTGGGGGGAGGAGAGGGGGTGGTAAAAGAGGAAGGATGTACGTGGGAGGGTTTTGGGGAGAGAGGGGGGCGTTGGGAAGGGCGGAAGGGGAGGAGCGTCGCATATTTCCTGTACCTCACCCCTTCCCTTTTCTACCTCCTCACCCCCAATTCTCACCCCCATTTCCCTTCCACGCACTTGCGAGGGTGGGGGAGTGAGTGTGGGCGAGGGACGGGAAGGAATGGCTGAATGATGGCGGACGAGAGGTGCGGGGGTGGGAGATGGGGAAAAATCCGACGCTTGTGGAATCCCGGGAGGATAGAATGCGAGTACAATTTTAAGATTAGCATCGTTGGGAGGAGGTTAGTCTCGCAGTTGGAGAAGGGTCCCCTTCAAAAGGTGTATTGTAATGTTTTCCAAGATTGTCGGGTTGAAAAGGGAAAGATGGAGGTCTCCTTGTGGACGAGTCATACCATTTTATAAAGTTGTGACTCTTCTTTAAAGCAGCTCACACTTTTCCCTCCTGTGGTCTCGCCAGAAGATCTAATACAATTGCAGCAAAGACAAGACTTGATTTATATGAAAGGCAACATGGCGACTTAGTAAGAAATATGTCCTACAGTTCACATTGAAGCATCTCTCTTTTTAAGTTGGGCATAAAATATTTAATACAATATATTTTGCAAGATGTTTAAAATAAATTCACCGGATGCATCTGCTAAACTAACGAAACTTTAGTTGCAATTATGTTACCACTAATATACTAAATTTTTCTATTTCCATCATTGTATTTCCTTTGACCTTAACAGTATTTTAAAGCAGTTGAAATAGTGACAGTTCGAACGCCAAGTAATCGTTGCTGCAAACGCCGGAACAGATGATAAGAGTGCCAACAAGTAGCCAATTGCTATTCAATAATGAATGATTTATTTTCGAGAAAGCTTACTTGGGCTATTTGCTGTTGATACAGCCCAAAAACACAATTCTATGGATTATTGCTGTTGTTTACTCTCGACGGATTGGTTTAAAGGCTGACAAGGAAAATTGTATTTTTCGTATCACACCCAGAGAATTAAAAACCTAATCAGCAAAATAAAAAACGTGGTTTCATTGTTTTTATATAGCCATACTGAATTATATGTGATACTTTCAAAAATGTAATCAAATATTTACAAAATGAAAGAAGTACACGTGTAATTCCACACGAACTGCATGAATACACGACCTAGATTTCGACGTAGGACATAATCATCAGGTCAAAATTAAAAGCAAAAGTATTACCCTGATCGACCTGCTTTAATAAATTTCATGCAGTATTACAAATTTATTTCTTTCATTTCAATTGTGGAGCGTAAATTTTATAGATTTACGCCTGAGACAACAAATGTATTCAAATATTAAATAAGTGTCTCTACTGCCAATTATAAAACCTTTTGCCCGTTTCAATAAACTGTGGAAAATAAGAGTAATTCTTTTAAAATCAAATTCCTTAATCGTTTATGTCAATGCATACATAAAACAGTATCGCTAGTGAAGGAGTAATTTTGATTTTATTTTTAATATTTTTTTCCAAATCGGTTTATTTTTACTAATTCACTTTAACTATTAAACAACTGATAACAAACAAAACCAATCGGAAAGAATAAGTGACCAATAATGATAGTGTAAAATAGCAATAGTATCTATTTCAATATTTTCAAAGACTCTGTCTTCGTCCAGTCGCAAGTAAACATACGAGTATTTTCGTTAAGACGTCTGTCGTAGCGAATGGCTCGGAAACAAATTACGACGGTACACCTAGCAGTCATCACCCGCCTGATTTTTTCCTTGGGTTCTCCTGAAGGGCAGCGGGCGTCACATGCCTATCGTTCGTTATTGCTCTCCTCCACCCAAACTTACTGCTGCTCTTCCATGCAGTCAGCAGCAATAACACCGACCTTTATTGCCATTCGTTCTCCCTCTCTCCCTGTCGCTTATTGGCTTTCGACACGCCTCCAATTTCGATCTCCTCTCCCCTTGCTCTTTCATTATTCCATCGGAGTATGTCGTCTCCTTGCTTAGTTTTCCCTGGCAAGGGATCGAAAATTTGGACTGCTGTCAAATAAATCAAGTTCATTCCAGTTTGGAACCCCAAAAACGACTTCTAGCCACCTAATAATGCCAACATAATGGCTTCGTTCACTTTCAACACGTTCTAAAAGAGATTTTATAATGTGTGTTTACTGGTGCCAAATAATTCAGTTCCAGCCGTTTACCATTTCGGAATTTTATTAATTTGGATGCCATGTTTTAGTCGTAATCTATTCATAATTCAAATAATACGATTTCCTGCCGCAGCAAAAATTTACTACTCTGAGTGACTGCAAAAAACAAAATACCAATATGAGAATACGATAATAGTTCATTGACACTAATAAAATATCAATCCTCTATGTAGTGTAAAAAAAGATGTTTATTTTTGGTGTAAAAGTGGTTTTAAGAGTTCATATGCATCTAAGGGAAAGATCGAGAAGGGGACATCCAAACCCTTTTCACGCTACAGATTCCGCAAACTAGTCTCAGTTCTCAAGGGAAACAGCTTTTCTTCTTTATTTTACGCAGGTAAATCTCAATTTCCTTTCACTCTTCAGTGTTTCATCTTACTTCATATTTTAATATCTAGACTACGAGATCTTTGAGATGGATTAAAAAGGGAAATAATATACACTTGTAGCAATGGTTACACTGAAATTACACCTCTAATTAAAAATGTGAAAATTACGGCGACCACTAGATCAATTTGACTTCACTAATGTCTTGAAAAACCTGTCACAGTTACTTTACTTTCTTTCCATCTATTCAAATGTCTACGAACCTAAATATCCCATACTTTTTTTGGTGTTTTATATGCAACAGAATGTGACATATTAACCACTCTCGGACTGAAATTGGGAAAGAGGAGACATTTGCTCCTGAAATAAAATTTACAGTTCCCGGAAGATTCGTTCTACGAAACACACCTATACATATTCCCTTACACCGTTGGTGCACCGGCTGCCTTATAAAAGAAGTGTCCAATATAATTCAACAAAATAGTGCAATAATTGCTGATTTTGACTGTTTAAAGAAAATAATTACATTTGAAATAATCCTCTCACTCTAGGAACTAAGGTACTCGTATAGACATGATTATTTTTCAACAACAAATGAAATATAATAAGTAAAACTTGAAGTTGGACTTGATTGTGTACCTACGTAGAATATTCAAATCCTAATCCATACTATATTTCTATAAATAAATTCTTAAACACCGGCTTTATGTGACAAATATTGGATTAATATTTTGCAAAAACACAATTTCCAACAGAGAAGATGTTTCTCAGTGTAGATTAAGGGAACGATAGATGATATCCGAACACCTCAAGGATGCCGCTATGAAAACTTATCATAAAGACAGGTTAGCTAATGAGACCGAAACGTTTTGAAAGTGGAAATTGGTTGGAATATTTTCTTCCTGGGAATACCTAAGGACCCCCTTTGATAATGCGCCATCCTTCATAAATTGCCAAGGTATTAATAAGCGTGCGAGCACCACGAATTTCCCTCAATTCTCCACTCATAAACACTGTGGAACCTTCGGGGCACATCAGACACCCTCCCTCTTTATGCGGGAAAGGCCACATATTTCGGAAGAGGTAGGAAAAACCTAAGTGGCCAACCCTCATCAACCGCCATTCCCCTGGTCGAAAAACCTCTCCCGGCCCGGCAGCCTCGGGAAGAGAAAGAGACCAACCCCCGTCCGTCCGCTCCCCTCGTACGGTCGACGGCCGCCACCGCCGCCGATCTACCCCTACCCCATCGTCCCTCACGGGCGCACCCCCACCCCGAAAGCCCCGTCACCCGCCAATCCCCTCCAGCCCTGGGGCCATGTGCCGCCGCCACCAGGGCTCGTGTGTGTGTCGGTGTGTGCACGCCATCTTTCCGTCATGGCGCATCGATTTATGATCCATGGATAAGTTTTGTGGTTCTTCCGCTTCCGAGGCGCACTTGTTCCGCTTTTGCGTTTCGCCCTTTTCGCCCCTATCCATCCACCCGCGCCTCCCCGCAATTCCCTACTCCGAAGACAAGCGTTCCATCCCGTGCCCACCTCCTCGACGCCACCACCTTCGACCTCGGACAATTGCGCGGGTTCGAGGAAAAGCCGACGACCTAGATTCTCCGGTCATTAGCTAGAGAGGATCATAAGGTTTTGTTGCCCTCTGCCTGCCTCCTATAGTGCCCGGGACTTGGCAACCCGACTAAGCCGGCGAGATTTTCGACCCGTTAAGCATTGCGCTCAGGGGATCCGAAAATTTGCAGCTGATAGATGAGAGATGTTGCTACGTCTCTGTCATCGATTCGGGCCGCTATCCATGGAGCTATTATCTCACTTCGCTAAGGAGAATTGTATATATCTTAATTCACATCGTTGTCCATTAAATATATTATGGCTAAAATCAAACGGATATACATATTCTAATAAATAGCTACGCTAAGTATTGGAACAAAGTTTAGCATCTTTTATAAAAAATATTTTTTTTGAAATCGCACGAGCATGTATGCAATGGTAAAATGAAAAAAATCATTCAATTAGATGACAAGCTTCTAAAACATTCATTTTTTGGTCTATTAGTATGAAAAATATTTAAACTAGCATCGTTCAGATAACTAGGTTATTTTTCATTCAAATAGTAACTTCGACGAATGGTGAAACTATGCATCCATTAGTTTTTACACAAAAATTACTCCTTTATAATACTTTGCCATATACTAACACATATTGGAGTCAAGCTTTTCTATGAACATTTTCTCGCCTTAATCAGCCGAGTTCATTCGATAATTGAGTCCACCTCTTAAGGTATGTTAATATTTAGAAATTATGTTAGCCAATGATACATAATTATAGTAACGAACTATGAAAATAAATATTCTGGAAACGTCAATATAATGTCATAGGTATCCTGCAAAGGTATCTTGAAAAATATTTGTATGCGTTGTTCCGGAATGTACATTCATTTCCAAAGGGTAAGGATAAGAAGGAGAAAGACGAGTTCATGACATATTGGCTGCCATAAAAAACGCAGCATAAACAATTCAGATGAGAAAAATGGATCCAGACACGCCCCTCATCCAAATCTTCACACTTCAAAATGCAAACGATAACGACCATATGAACGAAATCCGAGATAGCAAAAAACAATGGAGACTGAGGAATATCAACCAATCTGACCCTTCCTCAGTTTATCAAACGGCATGGGACTTTGTATGCTGTAACTCCATAAACCACGGCAACTTTGCTTTCATACACAAGCACCGCTTGTTTGTATGCGTACTCCTGATCCCGTCTTAACCGAAGCCAAGGGCGGACAAGGAGAGATAGAAATATCACCAATGCGACCGGGATGTGTGGGGAGGGGGGTGTAGCAGGTAGGACCCTTGTTGTCTGATCGGCTTAGTTTGCGGCTACCAAAGATGGATCCATGGGCTCGTGAGCGGTGGGCAGGGGGAAAGACGACGGCCAACGTTGGCACTGAACTGAGTGGCAGAGCCGGGAAAAGGAAGAGGGGGTTGAGGAAATATTAGTTGGTGAGGAACACAGAGAAACAAGTAGTGAGCATAAGGCTGATACCTCCATATATATATGTAAATACATATACATATAAATACATGTTCGTACACAATTATATATATATATATATATATATATATATATATATATATATATATATATATATATATATATATATATACATATATATATTGACATTCAAACACTAAATCCCGCCAAACGGCGAACAAATAACAGATAAAAAGGGATTGGAACACATATAAAGGACGAACACAGGAGAGGTGGGGAAGGCGGAATCAAGCAGATCATAAATGAGTATTTGCTCGCCGTTTGGCGGGATTTCGTGTTCGAACGTGTATTAGGCCAATGTGGCTCGTCTCTTCTTCTGGCTATGCGTGCCACGAAACGCATTGTTCTTATCCTTTATGATGTTGTATGATTGCTCTACTACTATCCTTTCTCCTTGTGTGTTTTCTATTTCTCCTTTGGTGGGTGAAACAGCTCCCTAACGCCATCTCTTGGCCAAAGAATCGTGGCACTTGGTTGCATAAAGCATTGCATACCTCAGTGTAAATTACGTTTCCTGGATAGCTCAAGCGATTAAGAGCCTCCGAACGGCAAGTGGAAAGATACGGAGTTCAAATCCCGGGCTTCCCCACCTCTCCTGTGTTCGTCCTTTATGTGTGTTCCTATCCCTTTTCCTTATATCTGTTTCTATATAAATGAGTATATCTATATATATATATATATATATATATATATATATATATATATATATATATATATATATATATATATACACATACATACATGCGATTCTGAAGCGAATGAAAAGGGGGGAAAATGTCTGCCATACCAGAAAACAAGAAGATCTGGGCGGTTTTTAAGGGGTTGTCGATGGAATTGAGGTGGGTGCATGTGTATGTGTGCGTTTTGGATAGCCAGAGTCCCGACGGAAAGAAGAAGAGGGGGAGGGGGGTTAAAATGAGAAAGAGAGAGGGAGGGAGTGTTGGGTCACAAAACCAGAGTGAGAGGGCATATCCTAGATAGACAGTGAGGGAAAGGGTGTTGAGGAGGGTAAGAGAGAGAGAAAGAGAGAGAGAGAAAGCGAGAGAGGGGGAGTCCTACGTTGGGGTGGGAGTTGGGAAAAAGGAATTGATGCCAGGACTGGGGGAGGGGAATTTTTGTGGGGGGGAAGGGGGCTGGCTGAAAGGATATCGGAAAGGGAGGTTTTTCTGGGACGTGCGAAGGCCACGGCAGGGTCGGGCTGAGACAGAGGGGGGTTGGGGAGTGCTGTTGAGGGAAGTGAAGGGGTGGTGGTGTTAGTGTCAGTGAGTGAGAGAGAGGGAGAAGGTTCAGGAAATTGGGAAGGGGTCTGCAAGGGTGGGCCGAGAAGAGTGGGGGGGATTGGTTCGTGCGTGTATGCTACTGGGTCGGGGGTATGGATATGTGTGTGTATGTGGCCGGGTGGAGGGGGGTAGAGGGGGTGGAAGGCGACGTGGGCCAGGGGGTGGTGGGGGCTGGGTGGATGAAGGGGCTGCTAAGGGAGTCTCGGAGGCAGAGAGAAAAGGGATTGTGTCAGCGGGTGCGGGAGTGAGTGTGTGAGAGAACCTCCAACAGCCCACCCTCCCACCTACACGCCACCCTCCGAGGGGGCAAGAGGGGTGGAGAGTGGGAGGGAGAAAAGAGAGGGAGGCAGAGGGGGAGGGAGACGGGGACGGAAGAGTGAAAAATGGCATTGATATCCGTCTCTGACGTCACCGCTGGCGTACCACCCTCGCACCTCCCCCACTCTCCAGCCAACCTCATCTCCCAAATTCCCTCTCCCTTCTTCCCCCAAAACCCGGCAAATTCCTCCCCCTCTCACTTCCTCATTCCCTCCTCTCTCTCACACACACACACATACACAAACACACGCATTCCTCATTACCCTCTTCTCACTAAACCTTTCCCTCATTTCTCATCCCTTTTCTCCCTATTTCGCTATTCCTCAACCTCACTCTCTTTCCTCCTCAATCGTTATCAATTATTCCCACTTTCTTCCACTCTCATTCTAAAGCCTCTCTTCCCCCTGTCAACCCCTTTTATATTCCACCATATCTTCTTCATCATTGCCTACTCCAAATTTTTCGCCAAGCTAATCTCTCCTTCCCCTCTTCTCCTTATTCCTAAATCCATAAGTTGATAATGTGATTTCGTGTCTATGTGAAAGGCATTGCACGGTGTTTGCGGTTTCAACTGGTCTTACACGAAATGCCCTTTCCTCGTTTATGTTCTAACATGTATTGTATTTTTTATCACAAAGTATTTTTCCCCTGGAAAGTATTTGGCGACTTTCCTTCAAAATTTTGGATAATATTTCACCGTTTAAAACAGTTTCTTTGATTACCATTTATATTTTAATAACCCGTAGCTTATGGGGAAGGATTGTTATTTTTTGTTTTCCAGTTTTTCTTAGGTAACTGCTTCATGACTCCAGTTTCGCTCACACTTACAACTATCATTGGCTGTGTACCATAACTCATCCAGGTACACACACTGTACCAAGTCTTTTCGTTTCATTATCACTTCTAATATTGTTCTTTGCAAGGAGTTATGATCGATCATATCCTGATGTATTCACCAGGATTTATCCAATCATTGTCATCCATCGTCATTATTTTTTTCTATTAATAGTTCTACAGACATATAACTTGATACCTGATTGCTGCTTTGGATATGTAATATTTCATTATTTAAGCAAAAGCAAGAGGAGAAAATCCAACAAAATTTAGGACAGGTCTAGTGATAGTACTGAAATTCCAAGGTACAGAAAAAAATAAAATAAGGAAGTAAATCGAAGGCTAAGGGAGGACAAAATGCAGAGCGGTATGAGAAACAGAGCTTTGAGAAAATGAGAGCAGAGCAAAGCTAAAAGCGTAATGGATATGTCATAATCATGATGAGAGGGGAAATAAAACGGATAGTGCAAAATGCAAGGCTAAGGTACAAATACGTAGGCAAATAAATAGGTTTCGTACACGGACCATCTGTCAGGGATTAAGCCGGTTAGCATTGTAAAGGAAATAGGATGGCAGTCAACAAATCTTAAGATAGAAATGCAATAATGACGATGGAGAAGAAATTCTCAACATTAGTTCGTAATATATTATCTGTAGTACCTAATATAATAGAATAAATTTAAAAAATTACATTAAATAGTATAATATCATTTCAATAATCAGTTTGCGCATCTTCTAAAAAACCTTTCTTAAGAAATCAAAAACTAATATTTTCCTACTTTGCTACCACCAATTTGGAAAACATACTAATTGCAATTATGAAAAAATACAGGTAGAGTTACACTGTTGGGAAATTCTTATGACTATGATGAATGAAGAAAGAAAAAAAATAATAAATCCTCAATTTATATTTTGAGAGAGTAAATACTCCAAGAAAAATGGCATTTATATGATTTGAATAGAGCTCTCAGAGGTTTTGCAATTACGACTGAAAATTAATTCAGCTTTAAGCGCTTAGTTTGAAAACATTTATTACTTCCTCTCATTAAGAACTTCCACGTAAATCATCCAGTAAGTTTATTGTCTCCACAGGTAAATTGTGATGACACCTTTCAAAATTCAGCCATTCATTAATGAAAACACCTTAGTCAGCTGAGAATAGTAAGGATGTGCCTATTACTATTTTAATCACTGCAAATTTGAAGCGTAATTCTCCAATTGGACTCCGCGGTAAAATACTACCTGTACACCACTGTACCGACTGGTTCATTATTTCTGATGACTTCATGGGCAAAAGCTGCAATCATCATCCAATCACATAGTCGAGATAACTTTATTATTCGTCATGCCTGCGGTTCGGTTTTTCCCATAATCCAGCATAATTGTTCGTCAACCAACCAGAATATGAAGGAGCAATCGACCGACACCAATTTTTATCCCACTCCCATCGACTTATGGCTTAATGAGCGGAGAGTTTAGCAAGACGGAGATGTTTTCATAATTGCATTCGCTTATGGCCACTTAGAGGAGATTGGTGGTCAGAAGCGGCATTTTAGAGAGGATTGTATTAAGTGAGACCCATTGAAAGCTCCAGAAAATAGATAGTATCTCGAGAAAGCATTCACTGTTACTTCATCATTATGTGTCGAAGTGTGAAACTGTAAAACTTGAAGGCATTTCCTGCTCGTTTAAACAGGCACATATAGCATTCAAACGTTCGTCTAAAGTCTGCAATTAACATTAGCCAGACTTAAGAATCCGTAAATGGCTGATACTCACTCACCAGCTTTAAATTATACTGTTCACTCAAGTGCCTACCCTTTCTTTTAAGTCGTAATAAAACTCCAAGTTTAACTATTGCTATGGTTTGAAAGAGATCATGCCATTTGGCGATGTGATCTAAAAACATGTGCCAGGGCTAAGAAAATACACTCCCAAGCGATGGGTATAATGGATACTAAGAAGAGTTAGGATTGCAAATAGAAAGTCACTCTCAGAGAGGAGAGGGAGACAAGAGATGTGTGATTCAACTTCTCCAATTAAAACCCAGAGCTTGAAAGATTTTACCCGCCGTCCTAAGAACGCCATCACATGGACCTGAGCGATTTTTTAGAATAAATAAATAAGAGTAGATAGCAGTGAAATAAAAAATTAACCAACAACTTTAGTTTCCTATCTGGACCCAAAGTTTTCTCATCAGGGTATCATTAATAACCACAGCTGCCAAGACTCTTGGTAGGCCCCATGCATTAACAATATCTCCCCTCTCCCTTCCACCCTCAACTTTTTTCAACTTCTTCCTCCATGCCTCACTTCCCTCTCTTCTCAGCCTCAGATTCCTTTGGGTTCTCCCGTTCCTGCTCGTCCACCCCCTGCTCCTATTCCACACCCTCCAGCCCACATTTAATTAGCCTATTTCAGCATCATTTTATTATCAGCGTCTTTCTTTTTTCACTTTTGCTTTTAAATCTTAACATTCACCCGACGCCTTTTTTTTCCTTCCACCCCACATCTCTTTCACCTCGCTTCACGTACACACCAACAGGCGTCACGACCATCTTTTCTCTCTGCTTCCCACACTCCCGCCTCTTCGCCCTTTTTATCTTTTCCTTACATCTCCCCACTCCTCGTGCCCTTGCTCGGTGGTAACAATGCCACCCCAGCGACCCACGGGCGCCCCGCCATCCCCGCAGTCATTTCGCCGGAATCCTCGCAGCTTCCTCTCTCGTCCCGCTCAGTCACTCCTCCCCCCTGCCCATCGAACACCATAGTCCCGCCCGCTAAAACACCATCTCCCTTCACCCCTCCCTTCCAGCAACCGGGATCCCCTCGCCCCCGCGGTAATTAAAGGATGCCACTGCTTATCGCTCACGGGAAGCCAAGAATGAACGCTCCCTCCCTGCCCCTCCCGCTCGCCAACGAGATTGAATTTTGGCGGAAGCTTGAGGAGCTCCCCACACGATATCGATGTATCTCTACGTACCGAAAAGCTCGTGGCTCTGGTTGGTTCAATTCAGAGTTCTTAGAGTTTCGCAGTATAAGTAGGCCTTGCATCGTCAAATCATCAAGGTCTGTGAATCTACTCCCGTAAATCGTGAAGGACAATGTTGTATAATCCAAATATTAGTAAATACTGCAATTGGCGTAACGCATAATATTTATTTTTCGATCAAGCAATTTTTACAACAAGATAATTTTTTCTAAGGATGTCAAAAAATAGTTAGGAAGATGGAGGAAGATTTGAATAAAAACTTCTCCATCTACAGCTACATAATGCCCCGCAAGCCGCCGCAAGGGCGTTTGGCGGGGGGTGTTAGGTCACCAACCGTAAAAAGGAACAATACCACATGCAAAACAACAACATGGAAAGTTACACCCACAGCAGCGCACACAATCATGCAAAAATCCCTTCATCCAATACTCATGCAAACACATATGCCATAAATCAACAAACAACTGCACCCCAGGATGCAGCACGAAAGCCATCCAACAACACGCAAGCCAGGACACAACAAGCAAGAAGGTGTAACTCCAATACCACATGAACATGCACCACAAAACACTCTACCCCCCGAGGAGACTGTAAAAGCCAGGGAAAACTTATTACATAAATAAAAAAATAGCTATTTTAAGGGTAGGGAAGTATTTTTGGAGATGATTATTCTTCATTCAACATCTGGTAAATTAGCTTAGGAAGCTATTTGCCTTCTATTAAATTTTTATTTTTCGATTACGGATCATCTTTATCTTAGGTCGTTTGCGATCGCCTCGTTGAATCATTTCCATAAGTTAGCTTTTTACTCCAGCCATATATGTACGATATACTGAACTAAAATGCCGCTCTATGCATTGTAATTTTTATAAAACGTAGGAATCGATGAAATTTTCAAAAAAAATCAATTCACGAAAAAAGTAAAATTATATCATTTGAATTCGAGCGTATTTTTTTGGAAACACATGTTATACTATTTCGGGGGGAAAAATGGAGAGTCTTACGGAATTTCTTTTCTTTAAAAACAGGTAACAATCAAAAATAAATTACTTAGAGATAAGTATTATGGCACAAGATCATCACATCATATTTAAATAACGCAAAGAAATCATGATATGATCTGCTGAAGTACGAGTAAATAACTTCATCATCGAAACCTTTTTTATAATTACTAATGAGAATAACAAAAAATAAAAAATACGTAACAAAATCAATGATTTTATTACGAAATCGTTACCTATCGTATAAAGGTCTTCATTTAGAAATTCAAATATATTCATCTAGGTTGATAATAATATGAGTTTTGAAACTAAAAGGACATGTTTTCTCATATGAAATGGGTAGAACTTGTGGTTGATGCTTAAGTGTCTTTTAATGAATGAAGTATTTTTAAGCTAAAAGTACACCAGACTCATATGGGTTGATGGCAAAAAAATGTAGCGGTATACTTCCACATTTATTCTGAATGAAAATTTACTCTAAAAACGTATTACACCATTGATAGTTTACAAATATTTACCATTTGTTTTTCCATGTAATTAAATCCAGAATCCTTTATTAACAATTTTTACGAAACATGAATTTTTCTATAAATTTAAAAATATTTTTTTTTCCGGCGTCACCTGAATTAACTCTATATTTTTAAGCTGACGGAATCAATAAGTTTCTCATGAACCATTGACTGCTCCAAAAAATGGACGAGATTAAAATTTTACTGAGGCAGAAAAATTGATACCATAAGCGCAAAGCCTGTCCCGCGCAATTCATTTTTGTTAAGACCCCTAATGAGTACAGAATTCCTGGAAAAATTTTAAGTATGTATATTGCATAGCGTTATTCCCAATAACGAGTTACATACACACGCAGGCAGAGGAGGACACTTATTTTCGGAATAAAAACGGCCTCGGACGCCACATGGTTGACTATTCATGTAGAAATATCCTCGCCGGGAACATGCCGGGTGATCCGTACAACCAGCCCCTCTCTCACCGCTCCGCCTCTCATCCCCCTCCGGCTCCCCCAATCCCCTCCCCCTCGCCCCTCTCCGCAAGCCGCGTATCCCCACTCACAGCGAGCGAGCTTCAAAAACATGTCCACTGACGTGGCATATTTGAGCCTCCGTGGCGTGGACAAAGAGAGGCAAAAATTTGCGGAGAGTGCACACGTGAGTTCGGGAAAAAAAATGCCGGAGGGAGGGAGAGAGAGATGGAAAAAGAGATGAAAAAAATACGTCAAAAACAAACAGCAAAAACGCCTGGGGTGAGAGAGAGAGAAAGAGAGAGGCAATGGGGGGTGGAGACGGAGAGAGGAGCAAGCGGGAGAAAAAGGGAGGGGGAAAAAACTCGAAATAATAACAAAAAAACGGCCTTCGACTTGAAATATCGCCACGCGAAAATGACCACGGCCGCGGATATTTTCACACACCCTCGCGCCTGTCACCCCTAACTAAACTCGTCAGTATTACACCGAAAAAGCCAGCAGCCCTTTTCCATCTCCTTTCCCTCCTCCTCCCCACGAGTCAACCTTCGCCTCTCCCCAACCAGCACCTCCCACACACCCATATCAACAATACCTTTTTGGTTTCGTCTGCCTCCCTGTGAAACTACTCCTCCTCATACCCCGTTCTCACCCCCCTCTCCTCGTACACACACCCCCTCCTCAACAATTCCATCGTTCCCTCTCCGACGAATAAAAAGAAATAAAAGAAATGCTCCCTGCGTCCTCATCCTTCTCCTTCCCCTCGGACAATTCCCCCACCCCACTTCCTCACAACCCATCCCCCCACTCTCGCCAACCCCCGCGAGCACAACACTCTCTCAAATGCATCCATCCTCACTCCCGGCCGCGCGCGCCAAAGATGCATGATTCGCATTTGTTTGGTCCCTGTTGAACTGAAAGGGTACGGCTTGTGACGTAATGAGCACGAGCGGGAAACCGGGCTGTGCGGTGGGGTTGAGTTTTCGTGGGGGATGAGGGGTTCGCGAGCGATGCGGCAGGGAGGGGGTGGAGAGGTGGGGAGGAGCGTCCGAGGTGGTGGGAGGAGGAGATGAAGAAAGCGAGGATGATGGGCCATATGGGTATGAGCCGAAGCGGCCATGATGAGGGAAAGGATGTACAAGGGCCGGTGGGTGAAAAAAAATGAGGGAATTTTCCTGTGGCCCCAGCCGAGTTTGCTTGTGGGTGGAGAGTGGAGCCGGTGACGCTTTTTGAGGTGGAGTGAAAGGGGAAGGGGAGGGGGGAAGGGCGGATAAAGCCAGAGACGCGAAAGGACTAAAAGGATAGAGGTGGATCTAAATTAATATAAAAGCCGCATTTATTTATTTATGCCTAGCGAACGGGAAGCAGTGCTAAGAACGGTTCTCCTCACGTGTACACAGGATGGAGGTCAGAAGTAATGAGAGATTAGGGCTATACATGCAGTGTAAACAGGACGGGAAGGAATGAATGATTGAAAGAAATAGCCCCATGGATTTTGAAGTCAACGGAACACGAAATCTGCAAATGTCAACCGGGTGCATAGTGCTCTCTTCGCCTAAACCGGCGAATACCTATATCCGCATCCAGGCTAGAGGATCCTTATTGTTTTTCTTTCGTAATCCGAATGATTGCGATCGATTCATTAAATGAATCCATCCACTAAACACTAGAATCACATTTTATAATGCCTTTCACCAAACCTCGTCTTCACAAAAAACCTTGCCTAAAGAATTTCCATACGATAACAGTAATCTCACCTTTACCACAGTAATAATAAATCGCCAATTTCCCTTATCAATTTTCCTTCATAAGATTCTAGAGGCCTATCTTGAGGGAAAAAGTCTCTATCATGAAGTATCTATTCACACTCCTGTTATATCTTATCAACACATTTCCTATTCTTGGTCAGAGGCATTTCGTATTTTTTTTTCGTTTTCGTATTTTCGGAGGCTTTAAGCTTCTTTCGGATTATTTCGGTCGACTCGCACATCTTATGCATGAAAAATGCATTGTGCATTTGTTAAAACATAAGACGGAGGCGAATATAGATTCGAACCCGCGATGGTCTCAGTTGGACGGTGAGCCGCCTTTCCAAATACACTAACCTGATTCGCCATCCCGATTCCGTTTCACATACTCGTCTATATAAACATTTATTCCGCCCGCCAAAATACAATCGTAAGGGACGCGAGCGAGAATGGTTGATAGAGTAGGGAGGGAAGAGGGCGTGAGGGCGGAGGTCGCGGACGGGTCGACAGGGAAGGGGTAGGAAACGGGTGTTACGGCGGCGACGGAAAAGGGAGAGAGAGAAGAGGGTGGGGAAGGGAATTAAGCGAACGATCCCGGCTTGTCCGAAAAAACGCTCGCGAGGGCGGTGGGAGATGTAAAAGAGAGAAGAAAAGGATGAAAAGAGAAGAAAAAAAGGTAACGGAATTGATGATGAGCACTCTCGTTTATTTGTCACCGGGACAACAAACAATCGCTGGCTTTCCCGAGAGAGAGAGAGGAAGCGAGTGGAAGAATGAGCGCGGGGCGACGATGGAGGAGTAAAAGAGGAGAGGGAGAAAGAGAGGGAGAGAGATAGAGGGAGAGAGATAGAGAGAGAGAGATAGAGGGAGCAAAATAGAGAAAAAAATTAGATAAGGGAGGAGTTGGCGGCGGTGGGGAGGTAGGGGCTCGGAGGGAGAGGGCTCGGGGGCGGGCGGGTTTAGGCGCGCCGTCGGCGGCGGCAGAGAGTCCTCCATTGTCGGCCGGCGTGCTTTTAGCGGTCGGCATATAGAAGAAGGGTCCGGAGCGACAGTGCGCGGTAAGAGTGATTGTGTTCATGCGTCAAAGTCCACACTCTACCGCTCTCCCACGGAAAAGCAGGGAAGGGGGTGAGGGGAAGAGGAGTAAAGAGAGGTGGAGTCAGTGGGAGAGGGAGGGAGGAAAATGGCGGCGGAGGGAGTGCGTGAAATGGTTTTAGCGAGAGAATAGTCGGAGGGGAAGGGTGGACTTGTGTGTACGCGCGTGTGTGTGAGGCAGAGAGAGAGAAGGAGGGAGGGATACTGCGGGAGGACGATGAGCTGGTTCAGGGATTAGTGGGGCGAGGTGGAGGAACGGTTAGGGTTCCGAGGGTGCAAAAGGGGGGCTGGAAGGATGAAGGGGGAAAGAGCAAGAGAGATTAGGGAGGGGGCACATAGAATGTGGGAGGGGGCAACGAGGGTGGAGGGCCGGGTGGGGAGAAAGGGGTCGGACCATACGTACGCGTATGTTTGGACGTCGAGATCAGATGTGCCAGTCATGTCTTCGCGTACAACTCTCAGTCTTCCTTCGTCATTCCACCGAAAACTCTCCCCGTGCTTTTGCATCACCGTGCCTCATACCCATCGTCTCCTCCTCACCCCACACCCCGAGTGCCACCCCCTGCCATTACACACGGCGCTACCAAAAAAATCCCTCCTCCCACTCCTCTCCGACGAATTTTCGCCGTGCAAAACCCTGCATATATTCCCCCCCTCTTCCTCCTAGCATTCAACCCTCCACACTCCCCCTTCGATCCCCTCCCGCTCCGCCCATCCTCGTAGGTATGCACCGAAATCACTCCGTCACGCCGCCTACCCTCTCTCCCCCCCCCGAGCTCCCCTTCATTCTTTTCTCTCCATTCCGCAATTTTTTCCCCTCCTCCCTTCTCCCGATCCCCTCCCAACACCAGGGAGGACGACGACGCCCGGGACATTATCATAGCCAGCGATTCAATGGGAGATAATTGATGCACTGCGCGTCTCTGCGTGCGCGAGTGTGCGTGCACGCGTGAGCGTGTGCGTGTGTCGGTCGTCGGAGAGTGACCGAAAGGGTTGACGGTCTTTTTAAAATGACGATAACGATTTGGAATACAAATAATGCGATTATTTTAGCCCATCCGGGTGGATTATTTATGGCTTAATCTTGCGCCTTTGATAAACATGTAAAGTGGTATAACGAGCACCTGCTTGTACATGCCGTATCCAGATTCTTTCTCTAAATGTTTTTCGGGAACCGGCTCCCTCGGCACTCCCGGACCTGAAATCATGTAGAATTATGGCAACCGAATTCCTAGCGTAGGCAAGACGTAGGAATAATTAGTAAAAATTGAAACATTCACCTTTACAACTGCTGAATCTAGATGCATCATTACTCAGTCTTGTTCATGATGACGAATAAAAAAATATGCCGATTATTTCCTTTGGACTCTCATTATTTTTATAAACATGATACATTTTTAAGTGTTAATTCTCCGTACTTCTCGTTCGAAATAAATCAGATATGACGCTCATGTTTTAGCAGAAAATATACTTTCCGCTGAAATTTCCATAGGGAAAAAAATTCATGAAGCTCGTGTTCGAATGAAAGCGATGTCTTGTACATTCAAAATTGATTTGAAGTGTACTTTTGAATTTCCCTAAGAACGTGAAAATGGTCAAGGATTATTCACCGGCCCAGAAGAAGTTCATCCTGGTCATACAGGTGCCAATTGTTGTGAGGAAAGGTACAAAATGGATTGTGAACACCCAACTTAATTTTATTTATCATTTTAATATCCTAAAGCCAAAAAATTAATAATTCTCCAATATTTTTCTTCGTATTTAGACAAAAACAAGATAGCGTTACGGACGCATCCTTGATATTTTACCCTAAACAAATACTTATTGTCTAAGACTATACAAGCGAATGACTACTTGTGAAATTCTAGCCAGTTAAAAGGTGGGCATTTTGTCTAAATGATGGGACTTTTTCACTCATCTGCACCTGAAGGTTCATAAAGCTTTGCATAAAATTATTGTTTTATTATAAATAGTGTAATCAGGAAGAAAATATTTCAGTTATGTGGTGGAGACAAGTGAAGGAAGATGCTTTCCTTTTATATTCATTATGAGAGCTTTCACGACCTGAAAAATGTTCATTTCTTGTAAAAATGCCTGACATCTTAAGCTTTCATCTTGGAGTTCTCCTCCTGAGCAGTACTAATACAAAGATATGCTCAGGTGTATGTGATCAATTGATTGAAGGTGGTATAAACATGAGTTAGCAATAACCATTACATTACTTAATAAACTCAGATTATTTTGGAGTATTAAATACTAGGGACCATCAGCGGCGAGAAACCTGGAGTGGAAGATATTATCGGTGAGAAATATTCATGGACTTGGAGGAGTTTTGGGCTAATATAGGCTAAAAGGTCAAGTTTTGAAAGTATAACAATAATGCGCTATGGTAACATGTAGTTGATCCTTCCCTAGATTTTACCATCCGTCTGAATGAAGTGCCTCTAATCTCTAGATTACAAAATCTGCAAAAATGGTATATTCACGGTAGTGGCTCTGTATTTATTCATCCACCTATTTAGTATTTAATACTTCAGCAAGTTCCGAGTATTTTTAATGAACAGACCGTAGGAATCCAGTTGACTTTATAATATCATGATACACACTCAAAATGAATTACGTACGGTGTTTAATGAAAGGATATTCTTTTGACTTGGACGTTATATTACTTAATAAGAAGGTTTAATTACTAAAAAGTATTCAATTTTTCCCATGAATATATAAAAGCGACTTAAGAATCCATTTCACGTCCTATGCAATATAATTGTGATCCTTAATGAATTCAAGAGAAACCTTTTGGAACTCACAACTCTAAGTACCATAAAAAGAAGCATTTATGTAGTTTTGTTTCACGTGAACGCCGGATACATTACAGAAATGGATTAATTTCCATACATATAGCTTATGCAAATGTTGTCGACCTAATGACTGAACACGTTTCTTAAGATCATTATTAGAGAGTAATGATGATTGTCTCATGAAGCTAGGAAGCTAACATTTCAAAACGATTTCCAAGAATATTTAAAAAGTTCAATAATTATCCCGGATACATAATAATTAAACAGCCATGTCAACTTATTTTCATTTTTACTAATGGGCACCTCTATATTTTCGGTGAAGCTATTACAGTAAGACAAGCTCTCCCTGTCCTTTACATAACCGCGTCTGCAAATTGGGGATGGAAACACCCAAGATGATATGACGGGAGACAAAATTGGATAGCAGAAGCCCCTTCCATTTCGATCCAATTATTTATGTTAACGGTGATGGTGGTCACCTGAAGGTGGAAAGCATCAAGACACTCTTGAGCTACGTGTAGGAATTAGTGTCGTGGTGTGAAAGGAGTGCGACGGTTTGTTTCACGAATAAATGACGGGAGATTTTGGCTTGGACGGTGTCACGGAATCTTCACGACGGCATTCACCCTGCGATCATTCTAAGTCACACACAGACGATGGAAAAGAAGGTAGGTGATGCGTCAAATACCAGCGAGATACATCCTTTAAAACGTGTCATCTTTTCGAAACAGTCATTATATCATCATAATTCAAGTCCTTGATAAGTAAACACGTACGTATGTATTAGTTTCATTAACGAATTTCTCGCAGATATTTATGGGTTTTTTTTACTCAATATTCCAATGTTTAGTCCTTGTTTATTTTCGTTCATGCCACCTTTTTATTTGAGAAATTTTAAACGCAGCTAAATTATCAATTTAAGGACCACATTTCTATGAATTTTTTCAACATGTCTAAAACTATAGAACTCAAGTTTTAATTTTGACTATCGTTAACCTTCGTTTAACAATTTTTACATTGAGGTAATGTACGTTTTAGGTTGCTTGTCCCGTTGAAAAGTTGAAAGCACTTACATGATATTTTTTAAAGTTTAAAGTAAACTTTTTATGGAGATCTGGGGAAAGGAGTGAAACATATTTTGAAAATAAATTTATTGAGTATCGAAAAAGTTCATGCCATTCGTGCGGTATGCCGTATTATTCTCAGTATGTACATTAGTTTTCTGTATGTTACATACGAGTAAGTAAAGTAGGTAGGATAGAAGAAGGTGTCCGAGGGTCTCTTTGTGATATTGTGCCAATATTTCCTTCCGTATTATGTTCCTGTGATATGCGTATCAATTGTTTAACTGCCGTTTTATTGGTTAGATGAAGACTTCTTGGATGCCCATATTGGTGGTAACGTTAAACATGCACATAACGAAAACCCAGACCACCATAGACAACAGAATGATACTTTAATAACATTTCGCCTTGAAAAGTAAGGTACTGTAAACTATTCAGGCGTTAATATTTGACTTATAAATTCTGTTAGATACCGAGTGATCGAAGTTATGTTTATTTCTTCTGGCATTTGAAGATCCTCTCCTAGCCTTTTGAAGATTATTTTTTATAACCTCTTATTAAGTTAAATACGAGTATTTTACTATCGTTGTTGAACAATCCGTTGCTTACAAATCCTCTGGCTTACTTTACCTTTAGCAGCCAGCAAATAAAATCAATTACGTTATCACTGGTTCAGTCTACCAGTTTCAGTAAAAAAATAAATATTATTGACAACTCTATTGTGATGAATGACACCGCTCGTTTACTATGAAAATATGGTATCCCATGTAAAGAAATATTCTGTCGGCTATTAGATCTGTCAGTTATTTGTTTTTCATTGCAGATTGATTATCATAGATTCTTAAACCTTTGCTTTAGCATGAACAATTTTGTAAATCTTTAACTATTACATTTTTTTGGAAAATGCCATAGAGAAGGTAGGTGAATGCTTTCCGTAACACACAATGACCAGGCAGTCTTTCCTCACAGAATCGTCCAAACGCGCTAAAATGTTCAAATCATTTTCTCGCCAAAAATATATCAGTGTAACAACTGACAGTGACTTGCGAAAGCCACATGTAAAGGGCAAATAATGCATTCAACAATATGTTTTCAGCTTATGAATTAACTATTAGCCATTTCTATGCAGGTTTTCACACCCTATTCCCTTTAAACGACTTTCTATCAAATATTTGCTTGTTCATGAACATATCTAAAAAATATTTTCTTTTACTCAGGCTATTGATATTTAAAAGACATTAAACCTTGGCACAAATTTTCAAAATCCACTGAATTAGTGACGACTTGATAGCTAAAAGGTAATAAAATGTTTCAAACAATCAAAGCTAGTTACTTTGGGAAGTCAGAATATTTTTTGCTTTAATTCCATAAAAATACATGGTTATTCATGTTACCCTACGGTCATACGGATATAGAAAGTAAATCACAGGATTATATTTTTAAAACCTAATATTGACAAAAATATGAAGATATTTCTTTTAAGAGTAATTACTACTGAATACTTCATGCGATTCAGCAGCAATTGTAAATAAGATCTTGTCAGGCATCTAATATGTATCCCTGCGCCTACTTCTCTTATTGACATTAATTATATAAATATTACAACTTATGTAGATACTCTGCCTAAATTTTAGTTATAGGCCTGATAAAGAGAACTTCACCGATACACTTTACAGAATCTATCTGATCCGTGAAATGATAAAACTGCCAACACTTTCTGTTTTGATCGGGAAAATGAATATTTCAATCTAATGAGTCAAAACAAATGTTTTAATAGATACTGTAGCTAATCGAATACTAAATAATAAGATTAAATGTTAAATACTATTAGTTTTAAGAGAATTCAGCAATTTGTGAAACTTTATATTCAATCGATTGAACATCAATTAGAGAATGTGGTTAGTTTGAAATAGAAAATCATGGCGTCAGTATTTTTATTTAATATCTAATTACAATTTTACCACCAACATTTGCTTTATTGTGAGCTAATCACATCGCATTCATATTCGTACAATGCTTGGTTATAAAGCTTTGGTTTAAATGTGTGTAATTTTTCATTTCCAAGATATTCTTAAGGAGATATTTTCTACGGTTATAATACATTGAATTTTTCTTAAGAAGTCCTTCAATGTTTGGAAACAATTATGTTTACGAAATACCACAATTCAAGAGCATTTGTTATACTTCTACTTCCGACTAATTAAATTAAGAAAATTGTTCGCTGTGTGAACTGATTATGACTAATTATAAGAAACTGCGGGAGATGCCGCGACAGTAACTGTTAATGGAGTCATCCGCTAAATGTGCACTACAATGCGACAATTTAAGATTGTAAAAATTATTCGCATTGAACGGGATGACGGATTGTAAAAGGACTCCTCGGTAGCTTAACTTGCTAAAGCACTTGGCCGGATATCGAGGAATCCGGGTTCGGATCCCGGTCCAGGCGAATAATTTTTACGATCTGAAATTATTGAATGGTTATGACTGATTACATCAAAACTCCTATAAACAATTAAAGAATACCTCAATGCTAAGCTAAATGCTGGAAATACATTTTTTCAATAGACCCTATCATTATGATATATTTTCTATTTCTTAGATTATGTTTTTGAGGTGAATTCTCTGCTTACTGGTGAAAAATTAGTTACTTGGTAAAATGGAGTATAGCATTGCCGTTAATTTGAAAACCAAAAAATCTTTTTTTAAATTGCATGATTTCATTCTTTTAACAAAAATTTGCGCTCCACAACCTAAAGAATAAACTTATGAAAATATATAGAATTAAAGCAGTACATCCTTACGTGTAGTTTTAATTTTCCTCCTTACCATTTCAATCCAAACTCGAAAAAATGATTCGCTTGACTATTTCTTGTAGAGTAGAATTTTTGATTTTTCTGTAGATTTCTTTGCACTAGAATTGGATAATCATTTTTTTTGTTTCAGTTAATTTCTGAAAACTTGCAAAATACCTTTGAAATATTGAAAAAATATTATTGTGAATTTTATTCTCTAATGGCATGGCTAACGTAATTTTGACATTAAGCTTTAATTTTACATAGTCTGAGTCATAAGTGGCAAATAAGCGCAATTTCATTTGCAAGTTTTGAATGAAATTGTGGTCACGATATTAATAAATTATATCAGCAACATCTTAATTATGAACATTTTGCATTTCATATCCTTTTTATTGAGTATTTTCAAAAAACATCATAATTATTATGTAGCATCTACACTAAATAAATCTGTAATGCATTAAACTGTGTAACACATAAAATTTAGGCTAAGGTCTTTCGTCCATTCCTGGGTACATATTAGAGATTCTTACAGAGGGCGTCATACGATTAATTCATAGAAAAAGAGGTACTTATTGCCGAGTAGGAAATAATCATAAATGTTGGACCTCTCACAACCTCTCCTCTTATCTCCGCTACTGCTCTACGCTTGTTTTTTGGTTATTTACCTGCTTGATTGAGGCGATTCTTTGTCACGAATAATGTGAAAAACAGATTGCTAGGTGAAAACAAAACGGTACCTTACTGATTGTTGGATAAATCAAATATATATAAATTTAAGCTGAACAAGAACTATACATGAATTTAAACTTTTTTATGGTTTTATGTATTAAAAATGCACCTATTGCCGAGGGGATCAAATCTAAAATAACTGCATACCTAGAGATCAAACGTTTTGACCACAAGGACAAAGTCGCACATATTTATTTTGAATAGGCCAGCGACCGTATCCAAAGGCCCAGAGCCAGCCAGAATCCGATGAACGGACGGACATTCTTGATGTCAATGGTCGAGGCGTTATTCGCGACGCTCCTGCTTCCATCCGGCTTTGCTCAGCCGTCGGGGCCATAAATCGTGGCTGTGTTGTGACGCCGCTGAGCGGGCCGTGGACCCCAGCTGCCCGGCCAACGACGCCACCGATCGCCGCAAGCTTCATCGTGCGCTCCCGCCCTCTTTCGCCAGCTCAACGATTGTAGCCTGCTTTCTTTCATAATAGACAAAATAACTAGATATGATTTACATTTCATAAAAAGTATTTAATGTAGATTTGATGTGCTACCGAACCCTTCAGAGATCAAAATATATTTGCATAAAATTCTTGCTAAGTAAAATAACACCCCTTGAGAAGGGTTTAGTGTAAGAGACTTGAAGGAAGATATGCCTGACTTTTCTATGATTTTTCTTCTCTCAATAAAATATCGCTAGATGGGCTTTTAAATGACGAAAATATTATACAAAATTAAAGGAAAAACTGCATGGAGCAATTAATGGAACGCATCATGTAAGTAGTTATGAACGAGGTGGAGAACCTACTTACTTTTGTCTGCTGTTAGTCTCTTTGTTGATGATTTATTGACTTGTTGTCGTGAGGTCTATCTATCCGCAAAGTAGAAATGATTTCAGTTCATGCAAAAGATACCACTCCAATTTTAAGAGAATAAAAAAAAAATGGAATGCAATGTCTAGCAATTAGTAGTTAGTTTCTAGTAGTTACATTAACAAAATTGAAACACATTCTAAAGCCTCAAATAGACCATTAACAACGGATTATCAACGAATCTACTTTTACTTTCTAAGTAATCTAAACCATTTGCGTGTCACGCTAAATTGTTTATAGGTTTTGGTGCTAGCCAGAACCCCCATCAATTTTCTTGAAAATATCTAATTGATCTTCAAACTATATGGTTTAAAAGATATCAATCAAGTATAAAATTGATCAGTAAGTGAAGTTGAACCACATCTTTAGAAAGATAGATCATAATGTCTAAAATTATGTATATACAGTGTAAATCATAACAGGGAAATCTTCAAATGCAATATTATTTTTATACTACCTCATTTTTTTGTGAGCTTGGACATTTTTGTATTAATTTGTGGAATTATTTTGTTTAGACATGCTAAATCATTTCCTCATCAGTAAAGAAAACAACTTAAAATTAATATAAATTGCATTCTAACTCAATTTTAAAGGACGCATTTGGGGAATTTTGACGCCTCAAAAATAACAAGAGAGCTGTGCGAGGCTCATGGCTTCAAATAATATTGGTCTCGAAATCTGATGCCGTGATGGCCTTGCGATAATTTACGCCATTATGCATGGCATTTTTTAAGAAAAAAATAGTGTTTGACTTAATTTCATTTTACGAAATGCGAACATGTTATGTAAAGAGGGCGTTACTGCCTGAAGGAAAATGAATAACACAGGAATGTGTATAGCGCCCTGACTACAGATCTACATTTGCTGTAAGACCCCTCGGCGTCACTCTAAGCACTTACAACCGGGATCATGCAATGGCACTGATGTGCTCTTTCCTATGAAATTCGCTCGCAGTGTGAACGCCAACGTATTGCTTCTTATCTCATCTTCTTCTCCACAGTCGCCGATAAATAAAGTAAAGGACCCGCACGGCTTACCCTTAATCGCCTTTCCGAGTGCGAGCATGTCGGGATCGGCATATGTGTGTGTGCGCGCGCGCCCTTTCCTCCCGCACCCCTCCCCCCCCCCCCTCAATCCCTCAGCGGCCACCGAAAATTAAGACGGGAAAGCGAAAAAGCCTCCTCCTCGCCTTCCCCCCGCAGCCAAACCACGCACGCACTCCTCACGCACACACGGACTACTAAATCTCCCTCTCGTTCACCTGCGCTCTTGATTCCGAACCTTTCATTTTATCGCCACGCCGTAACTCATGCTAGCATGGCCGAGCCATAAATCATAATAACAACACACATTACCCGCAAACCTCTCATTTGACCAGTTTTTCAGTCATGAAGGAACAGGTATTTTTGTGGGAGAGGGACTCAAGTCACGATAAGGATGCCTAAACGGTATGTGTGTGTGTGTGGAGTGTGTAGGAGGGTTACCTGGAAGGTGGGCAGTGGGAAATATGGGAAGGAAGCGAAGTAAGGAATAAATGGAGTGGTGGAACCGACGGGAGGGTATGGTTCGGTGGGCGGGGTAGTGGCGCATCGCATTGTGGGGCGGGGGTGTTGAGGGTGGGGGGCTATGAAGTGAGGAGACAAGAAAGGAGGAGGCGCAGGGGACAAAGGAAAGTTAATTTAGGAGGCGAGGGGAAAAAATAGCACTAAGGTGAGGGGGTACGGAAATATGGGTTGTTATGACTCAAGAAAAGGTGTCGGGGAAAAAGGGAGCGGGGGATTAAGAGAGCAACAGCTTGCGGAATACGCTCCCGCCTCACCACACGTTACCCCGTTCCCTCGACCTGGAACTACTGGTTCCCCAGTTAAGCCGTCTCGGAAGATATCATCCGAGCATGCATGAGTGGTAGTGGGACATTTAATGCACAGGGATTGTCTGCAATGGTACGTGCGCGAAGGGGAGGGGGCGCGAAAATGCTAGTTACTCCCCTCGGGAGACGAGAAACGGAGGGATAAATCATTCATGGGGACGTATTAAGATCGATCGGAGGACGTCTTTGGCTTCGTTTAAAAAAAATAACCATTTTGACTGCCATCTTGCCTCCGAGAGCATCTGGCTGCGTTTTCATGTGCGTGCGAGTACAAGTGTCTTTTGGTGGATCCCCTCACCCTCCCGAGCGGGCAGAGGCTAAATGTGGACGCATGTCAGCCGCTTGCGTGGTTTTAGTTTCATATCTTGGACGCACTCCTTGACCTTTCTTCCCTCATACCCCACCGTCTCCCCCGTACTTCTCACACAGAACATGCGTCCATCATCGTAAGTCGCCTTAACGAAGAGCCCAGATTGACACGATTAAAGCGTTCTCTCTTGAACGGGATATCCAGAGCAGAGTCGCAGTGCCGGAGCGAGGAGGAACAAAAGATTGGGGAATATATTCTACATCCCCTCCTTTGTAACAAAGGCGCGTTTGTGCACCAGTATTGGAGCGAGTTGCCTTATTATAAAACAAAAACTGGCCGCTGGCTTCCGAGAAACCGCGAGGAAGGGAGTTTGGAGGGGGTTTTTCTCTTTGAGGGGATGAGGCAGGAAGCAGGTTGATTTTCTGGAATCGAGTTTCCATCGTCCGACAGCCCCGGATGGCGATGTTATATGTAAATTGGATCGAGTTGAAAATGTCTTAATTGCGTTTCGTTTTCAAGGGGAAGGAGCAAGATGTGATATCTCACGTCACAAGTTCCTCGCCAAAACTTGGACTATGTTATTATGCCGTGCACTTTTCCCTAGCCTCCCATTACTGAATAATTGCGCAACCCGTAGATTTGAGCTAGCGAAATATTTTGCAACCTCTTTTTTTTCAAGTGCCGATTCTAGTTTATCAGAATGTTTAAACAATTTTTGCCGTGTACCCTCATTGGATTCAAAACAATAAAACATCAACATTTGAGTATCTCCAGAAATTTTTCCTTGGTACCCGTTCTGAAAAAAAATGCGTGATAACTACGTGGTTCATATCATTTTTTTAAATGTACTATTCGTACTTAGGTAAAATAGTTTAGCCTGACTAGATAAGGTCAGCACACACATTTTCTTATAAATTCTGTTCCATTGGCTTAAGTCTAAAACAGTTGGGAATTAGCACAAACTCAAGAATATAGAAGATATATTGACATTGTATAAATCAAGATATGATCACGAAAACTCGGATTTCATTTAACCTTTGCACATTATTCGGCTTTGATGTTTAACTTCACAAAATATTTAGAATAAATCTTAAAAGTAAGTCTCAACCCTGATATTATTACAAATTATACATTTTCATTTGCAAAAAAATACATTTCCTTTAGTCTAAAGATTTGACCGCCATAAGAAATAGGCAGAATAACGAAATATAAAATTAAATCACAAAAATAAACATAAAATCATGCAGCTTAAAGTGCAGAAGTGTAGGAATTGCTCCAATACACAAGTAGACTTTTAGTATGAAGCCGTTGTCATTGGGTATTATGAAAAATTTCCTATAATATGTTAAAGATTAAACAGTAATCATTAACGGAAATTAGTATAAAGTTTTAGCCATTCATTACCTTGTACTACCCCATACTAGTATTTATTACTAGTATTTCCCCATATCACAATCATCGATATTAACACAATAAATTTTGAATACTTTTTCTAGCAATAAAATTGTGGTAGGTTTCTCCGTAAAAACCAAAGGTCTTAAAAGTATGTCATCCCATGCATAAGCTGTTGTATTTAAACAGATTGTAGATCTGGCTTTCATTTTTTTTAAGATAGTATGGGTTGCACGTTAAAAAAATCTTCACAAAACAGTCACAAGCAAGAAATTTTATGTTAATGGTGAATCAAATGGAAAAATAAATGAATTGTTAGCTGTACAAAAAAATAATGTAAATTTCTCCTTCGATGGCAATGAAAGGAAATCCCTTGAATATGATAATAAAATAAACTTCACTGATTAACATTTATCTCCTTCCGACATACACAGAGAATCGAAAGTTTCCATTTCGGCATTTAATCGTTCAAACATATTCATACCAGAAGGATATATTCTATGCTCTCGAGTATTTTGGAACATTCTTTCGGTTTCCCTTCAAATGTATATTTTATTTCTATTTTTTCCCCTTTTATAACTACTACACTGTTATGTCTGCGGATCCAAAGGTCTTTCATTTATTTTAAAAGTAGTAACTACCTTTTGATTATTTTACGGACGTCGAAATCCTCAAGAAAGGGTCCCAAACACGGCTCCCGCCTCTCTGCGAGGGAAACACGCCGGTGGCGGCGGCTTTGCTTGCCGGCGGGAATCCCTCGAGCCACTGAGGAACGAAGGGCCGCCGTACCGGCCGACACAAACCTCCGGTTTCTCGTAGCCGGGACCCTACGCCGTCCGGGTACCCCCTTCATCTGCCGAGCTTCAACCACTTCTATAACATGGAGCTGCAAAAAGTAGAGGTAGATTGATAAATATTTTTATATCTTAAATAAAACATTCCGATGCAATTTCAAATGTAGAAAAATATGAATGCCACATGAATTGTAATACGAATTGACTTTTGCTGTTGAATTACATTTTTTCTTTTAAAATTATTGCAAAGAATAAATAAAGGCGCTTCAACTTATCTTAATATATCTCTTAGCATTCAGCAAATAAAATTATGCTGCAAATATCTGAACATTCAAAGAGAAAGGATAATTTATGACAAAAACTAAAAAAAGGATTTTTAGGAAGCATTCCATGGCATAAAATTTTTACTCTGTAAATATAGATATTTACATATTAGCGATATATAGATATTTGATCAATTACCAAAATTTTTGAAATATTGTTTATTTTCGGGCATAAAACAGTTAACAAAAAATATATCCCTACATATTTTTATTAAAAATAAAGCCATAAGGGTTACTTCATTTTATATATATATATATATAAGAAATATATATATATATATATATATATATATATATATATATATATATATATGTATGTATGTATATATGTATATAAAAGATAAAGTGTATATGTATATATATACATATACGCGCACACGTGAACATTTATTTTTTCTTATTTATTTAAGTAACTGGTTCTTTCGTCATTGTATCATTTGTATCTTGAGGAAAACAAACTTGTGGACGTAAGGCGGAAAATAAATTTCTGTTAATTATTTAGTATTTTGAAGATTACTAAATTCATTATCAGCAATAAGAAGTTATCCAATAACTTTAGTTACATAAACTAAATTTTCATTTGGGTTAAAGTTACAATTCATAAAACGCATACTAGCTTTCGATTAGGCTAAAAATATAATAGGAATAGGATTTTTAGTTTTAAATCGGTATCTGAATCCAGTTACATGACTTTTTTTCAAAGACGTCTCCTCTCTTCTTAAATTGAGCAAATCAAAGCATTGTAGCCAGAGAAAAATCAATGAAAAAATATCAACATTACTTCAAAAGTTATAATTTTATTTTATCACTACATATTTTGCTATAATCCATTATGACTATCTCTTTATATATATATATATATATATATATATATACACACGATATTTTTCTTATTTTATTAATATTATAAACTAGGTGAATTAGTTTTTCAAGTAACTAAATATAAATAATGGAAAACGTTTGAGCCGTTTTCCTTTTCTTGAACTCAAAATCTAGCTCTTATAGCAAGATAAATTTAAAAGAAAGTATTGTCCATTTGTAGAAATAGTTTGGTTATTGACCTTTTTGACCTTAGTTTTTTATCTTGACCTTTTTTGCATCCAATTAGTTACATTTACTATGATTGGGGTAGATACAAGTTGATTATCCAAATGGATTTTTATTATCCGTGACCATGATTTAGCTGCTGTACATTATCATCTGGTGGCCTGATGATGATTGGCAGACTCAAAGCCATGGTCTTGGAAAAGAAAAACATATGTGGAATATACAGCAGTGTTTGTCTTCCTTAATCATGAAGGCATTCCCCCAAGTAAATCGTAAGACTTACGTTTACATTGTCTGTGTACTTATTTATTTGACTCCATGAACATTTTTCTTCTTCATCTTAAACAGCGGTTAGGTGACAGTTGGATAAATACACATTACATGTAATAAATAGGGGCGTGCAAACAATTAATTACAATTCCCAATTCTCCAGAAATGAATATTCCCAGCCAAATTTAAAAAAAATTAATTATGATTTATTACAATGCATACCTTATTAAATCACGCAGCATTACGCATTAAATCATACTGTTAACTCCATTCAAATATTTACTTTATTTCAACTTAATTTAACAAAGAGTATATATCACGATTATACGACTCAGTTGAATTCAAAATATTTCATATATTCCGTCATTGAAGATCGCATTTTATTAAATGGTGATTTTTACGACTCATTAGCGATCATTGTACATAATAACTACTTAATCAGTCATGGTCATTAAAAAGATTCCTAATATAAATACTTCAAATTCACTGAAGAATTAATTTTCTTACCGATAACAAATTTAAATATTCCATTTACTATTGCATCGTGGTTTTTTAGCAAAACCGTAGCTGGAATTATTATTTGTAGAGCTTATTTGAAAGCAGCGAGATAGTGATGAGCTAATTATATAACAGTTTAAATCAATAATACCATCCAAGCACAATATTGTATAAAATACAAAAAATGTGTATCTTATTCAGAGCTGTTCTTAGTAGAGCATGTATTGTTCACTGATTCACCTCGTTTGATGAATACAGTCGTGTCCTTAAATAGTTTCACGCAATTATTCCCTGAAAATTCCGTCACATCTCAACGTGTACTCATTTGTGGTTAATAACAAAAAAACAAGTTGAGAAAAGGCATCGAAAGTGAGATAAATCGAATTATTTCGAATGAATTTACCCTCCAGTACTGTGCTTTACTATGCATAATATTTTTTCCGCAGGAAGCTCGAACACAATTATAAAGTTTGGCGGCAAATAGTTGATGACAATCGACGCTGCCTAAGGACAATCCCACAATCCTTTCCTTCCGAAAGCCCCGTGCAGTTGTTAAGGCATGCTCCCTGCTTAGTTGCGGCCTGAGATGGGCCCTCACGCATTCGGGCCATTACTCCTCCAGATCTCGATCTCCTGCTCACTCCTTAATGACACAGAAGGCGTAAAACCCTCCCTTTCCCTTTATAGCTCTTTCCACGCTTTATATTCGGGATTAAGACATCCGCATTCTAATTGGCATGTAACTGCAACGCTCACGCGAGTGTAATCATCTTATCGGAATTTCAATCTATCAAAACATTGCTGAAGTGTAACATAGTGCGACAGCATAAAATCTTCCTGCATATTCTGGATTTTACTTAGCTATTAACGCTCACATAGACTAATAATATGTAATAAAACAATTAAGACCAGCCAGCAGCCAGCTCTTTTCAAGCATTCTCAAGCATATTTTCTGGATATTATATAATTATTTGCAGAGTCAGTCGATTGTTTAAAATTTTTATGCTTTTCTTTACGAAATGTCATACAATCTCCTTTGTATTTAAAGATGTCTAGCAATCTGAAAACCCAACATACCTATTATTTATAGTGCACTATGCGAAAGTACTCATCGGTGAATGGCAACCAGTAAATATAGAAACGAGTAGGCAAACCAAGTCACATGTCATAACTTTTTGTATTTTATTATTGAATGACCTGGTGACCGAATCTCTGATATAAATGCTTAAAAATTTGACGTAGCCGCGATTCGAGTCAGGAATTTTGAACAATCAAAACTCTTGAGACAGTTGAAACCCGCAAAATTGACTATTTTATGGTAATATTTATCAAAAAACAGGAAACATCATTTAATAATTCTGTACGCAATTAGAATATGGTACTGCCATCATCATCTTCCACAGATATTCAGGTATAGACAACGGGAAAACTGTATCGCCCTTTAATTACTCCTAACTTTACATGACTGATAAAGTCTTAATAAAATTATCAAGTTTCATCCAGAGCTAATTTAATTATAGGCTATTTAATGCTCACCCTAAAATGATATCAGTAAACCCTCCGTTGCAATCAAAGATTTTCAAATAATTTCCATTTGCTAGCTGCTTTAAACATAGACCATCATTAGTTTTATGTCTCATTAAAAAAATTACATTTCCTGCCCATATTTGTTTTATTAAGGAGCTAAGGTATAGGTAAGCCAGGAAATATGCAGGTTAATACAAAAGATGCAGGTGAAAACCTTTCAGGAGTATGAAGTAACTCTTAAGATGGATAAATAAGCATATATATCATCTCTTAAGCCTTATCATAGCCGACAGGCATATAAATTGAAGTATGACCTAGAGGCCAAAAACTAATTACGAATTGGATGCCTTTTGCAAGCAATTAAAATTAATACTGTCATTCTAATGATGTGCATTCAATTGAAAGAGGGGAGTAAACTACGAATTATGAAGTCTTGTGCGGTATTAATTAAGTTTAAAATACCAAGGCTTTGTTTGCTGGATGGTTTATAATCAGGAATCGTAATGGTTCATAATTTTTCACGTCTTTGCTCTCCCACGACATACAGCACTCATTTACAAACATTTCAAACATTATTTTCCAATTCCCGTGAAGGTATCTTCGTGTTTGCCTTTTTGCTAACATTTTTTCCTTTAGATAACCATCTAGAAACACCATTAAAAGTATTTATGAGCCGTGGATGTATGACGCGGAAAAATATGCCGTAAGAGAAAGGAGACAGCGAAAATAAATATGGAACACATAATTGCATGGAAGACCAGTGGCCTGCTGTCTTCAAGAGGAATCGACCTCCACGAGCTTTAACAAGAAGGTAACTCAATTAGCTGCCACGGCAGTACGGTTTTCGAACGAGTCTTAAGCTATCCCAGCATGCATGATCGAGTGAGAGCGATAAACAGGGTTTTTCCACGCGGGATGGACAAAAGTCATCGGGCGGTTCTTAAGGCAGGTATACACAAAAAATATTGAAGAGGAAGGCGAGCGTAGACGTCTTCTTATTGTATTAGCACATGACGCAAAGATTTATGCACCTGTGCGGTTGCAAGTTCGACTTTGGCCACGGTGGCACACACAAGAGGAACGGAACAAATATTATCCTTAAAAGATTGCCCAGCATCGGTCCCGGCAATCCAGTGCGCATTTTTCTCACCGGTGGAGGCACGGTCTGTGGTACTGTCATGGCGACGTCGGCTCCGGTTTTCAGCTAGGATGAGTTTTTTATGAGAAATGAAGGGTATGGCATGTAAGAAAAGCGAGGAAAACGGAATGAGTCAGAGACAGAGAAAGAGAGATTTCAAGAAGGAAGGAGAAATGAAAAAGAAGATGAAGGAATAAACTTTAGGGCGAGGTTTTAATGATAAACAGGGGGCTGGTGTGATATCGAAAGGGGTGGAGATATTGGAGTGGGATAGTGAATCCAGGATTGATGGTCAGTTGGGAGGGCAGTAGGATATGTGAGGCACGTTAGGAGATGCACGGAGAGAATGGGGAGGGGTTTGATGAGGTTGGGGGATGACCTGCTAAGCAGGGGAAAAATGAGAGAAGAGAGGTGTCGAAGAAATATATAAGGAGTGCGAACCGAATGGGGAAGGGGATGGAAGGGTTGCAAATGAGGGACGGTGGAGCCGGAAAGAGTAAATGCCAACCCGCGATTACATTTTTTGACCGTCTAATGACGGAGACGGGGCTATGAATCCGGTAGCACAGTAGGAATCCTGAACTATGTGCCTCAAGCGTGCAAACGGCGATGCACGAGAAACACACGAGCAGTCCGTGGGCAAAAAAATTGTTCTTATTTTTTTTCTCCTGTACTAAACTGGAGGCTCGACTTCATCGGGCGTGAACGTTCTGGGCGATTCATATTTAATTTATCGCAAGCCTCCACTGGACTCTTGCGGAAGAAATTCAAGAATAAATCACGCAGGTAGGCATGAATAAAGGTAAACTTTCAAATGTCTATCTTAGCAACATCAAAACTTCCTTCGAGTTCGCTGTACTTCCTAATGGAACTTTTTTCCAGCTGTGCAATTGCATTAACTAGCCAAGTAGAATTCCGAGGAGGATGCGAGTGAAAAAAATGTTGACGTTCATTGAAATGCAGTCACGCATAACGAAGCGACCTTTCATAACATCATGCACGGGCATGCTTTTTGACTGTGGCGGAGAGAATTAAAAAATAAATGAAGGAAATGGAATCACACCATGCTTGGCGTAACGACAGCATCTCCTGAGGAAAAAAAAGAGGTGAAAATCAAGGAAATAACTCCCACAAATCACGGATACAGCGATAGGAATTTATGAGGTGACTCAGCTTTAAAGAAGACGGGAACATAAATTAGAAACGGATTTAAACGTTATGATTACACACGTGGCACAGACAACGCAGGGTGAACCTGCAGGATTTTCTGACAATTGGAAGCTTTGACAAAGGCGAAACAATAAAATCAAACGGCGAGAAGGCCTGAATGTTGTTGGCCCATATCTCTGCTGGTGGCGCCTGAATATTCAAAATAATCTCTGCATGAAACGACTCAAATAGAGAGACGCTAAAAATTCATCTTAAGGACTGGTGATTAAGAAAGTTGCAGGGTTTCGAGGGACCATTGCAAAAAAG
This sequence comes from Hetaerina americana, assembly GCF_022747635.1. Taxonomy (NCBI): domain Eukaryota; kingdom Metazoa; phylum Arthropoda; class Insecta; order Odonata; family Calopterygidae; genus Hetaerina; species Hetaerina americana. The sequence goes on along the minus strand of NW_027286874.1, from coordinate 96,727,872 downwards.
TAGACGCGTGACGAGCTTCATATTCGGTCTCACTTCAACAGAAAGAAAACACGGTAATATTTTAGCATATTAATACCAAATTCCCACTTAAAAATATTTCATAAAGAGTCATTCGCACTTTAACCTTTGAAAAAATATTGCTGTAGTGTTTTATTTTCTCTCTTTTTCCATTCATTAGATTTGTTTGAAAAGTTTAGCGGATCGCACATTGGTAAAAAAGAATGCACAACTTTTAAAAATGAAATAAACAAAATCCAATTTCGTGAATTTGCACTACTATGGCCTCTCAATTTTTAAGAATGTGCGCATGCAGTACAAAGCCAACTGTATCTCTGTATATGTGAGCAATTACTTTCTACGTAATCAATTATACGAGGGTCATCCGGAAAGTAGTACCCGTTCGTGCCGCATGAAGTGCTGACGACGCGAGTAGCCGCTGGACGAGGTCAGATAGCTTCAGTGGCTTGTCTGCCTTCTCTGAGCCAAGTTGCGTGACGCTAGCATTGCCTGTGTTGTTTCTGTGATTGTTTACAATGTTTAAAAAAATTGAGAACGCCGCCAGTTGTGAAGTGAGGGCAGTGATTAAATTCCTCAATGCAAGAAACGTTCGCCCATGTGATATTCATCGCCAATTAAAGGAGGTGTATGGAGACAATGTAATGGACGAGTCGTCTGTTCGGCGGTGGTGTCGCAACTTCAACATGGGGAGGGGGAACACACACGACGATGAGCGTTCGGGGAGACCGTCTGTCATTACAGACCAACTGGTGAGCTCAGTTGACGAATTCGTGAGGAACGATCGGCGCGTCACAATTGATGACATCTGTGAGCATTTTCCCAATGTTTCTCGAACAATTGTTCATGAAATTGTTAAACACCATCTGCATTATGCAAAAATTTGTGCAAGATGGGTCCCTCGCGTATCTCAATGAGCTGGCGGCGAAGGACTATGCAGCAGGAATACAGAAACTTGTCACACGTTATGACAAATGCCTTAATTTGCTTGGAGATTATGTTGAGAAGTAGTTTAAAGTATCCTCTTTCAAATAAAATTTTTTATGTTTGTTAATATTTACTTTTGTGTCTTTATTTCACGAACGGGTACTACTTTCCGGATGACCCTCGTATCTTTACTTTAATTAATTATATTACTAATGGAAATGTACATTTTATATATATCTGGCAGACACTGCCTCTCAAGTATCTACGCACATACCACTAGCGAACTCCGGGGTAACACGTACGTTTCCCGCTTTTCCTCATACTCAAAGACTTTTTCATGAATTTCGTTTTTAAAATAAAGTGTGTGGAATTACAAAGTCAATTATTTCATTACATTTCAACATGTTATGCAAATTCCATAAAGTTCGGCCTGAGACAACAAATTTCGTATGGAATTAAACGTTCAATATGATAGAAAGTTCACAGCTCTGCGGAAGCAATCAAATAATCACAAAAAGTTAATAATCATTTAGGCGGTTTTGGCGCAGCCTTTAAGATACTCAAAACAAAGCAAAATATGTAGGTGCATTTTCGGATGAAGTTAAGTCGAAATACGATTGCTGGATTTCTCAAAGGCGTAGAGATGATGACGGATACTGAAGAATGAAATGTCTTGTGCCAACAGGCACCCTATCTCACAGAAAGGGAGGTAGAATGGGTGCATGGCTGGAGGTGCTGATTAAGGGCACGCACTCGTGAGGAATGTGTCCTTAGTGAGCGGGCACGCACACGCTTAAAACGGACATTACTTTTGTCCCCTCGACCTCACAATCACCGGGCCCTCCTCCTACCCATCCCCCACGTCACCCACCTCTCCTTCTCTTTATCTTCAAATACATAACTCTCCTCACGCCTCTCCTCTCCCCGCCTCCGTTGTCCACAAAGCATTTTCAATGATGGCCCTCAATGAAGCACTACTTTCACGCTTTACCCACTCCGAGCCTCATAAACCTTTCCCAATTCCCTCCCCACTTCCCTCTGTCGCCCCTCCCTCATCCCTGCCTAACCCATCCTCCCCACTCCACTTCCATCCAAAGCTCTCCAGCCCATTCCCTAGCTCAGCTCCCACCTCACACATTCCCCTCCTCTCTTCCCCCTCACTCCTCTCTCACTCCATAAATGTTCCTGCATTTGCATAGGGGCGCCATTAAAACCGCACGAGAGGGAGAGAGAGGTGGGGAGGGAGGGTGGCTTTGGGTGCGAAGGCAATAAACATTGCGTAGGGTCATGGATGTAGACATGGCCGCAGCTATGCGGAAGTGTCTTCGAGAGCTTGTGTGTGGCATGAAACGGTTTGTTTGGGGTGATAAAAAATATCCACACTGGCGGAAGGAGTGGGTGGAGGGAAAGAATGGGGTAGAAATTGAAACGGTGGACTAGGTATTCATTACGATCACCTTCCGTGGTGGGAACCAAGCCAAAACACATACTTCCCCAGTTTGTTGTATTTAGAATAGCTAAGTTATTCGGGAAAAGAAATCCAGGGAAGATAAAATCAAATAGATGGAATCAGGTTCCATTGGCGATGGGAAATTGGAATTACGCAGTCATTGTGATGGAAGCCATGTGAAGCCATATGATTACACATTTACACGATACTTTTCTAAATAGTTTACTCCTTTGGAGAAATTTTCCCATGCAATCCGCAGGAGTTCAAAATCTCTAATTATTAACAGGTGATATTAAGACTTGCTTATTACTATATAGAAGGCATTCAACACTTGGAAACATCTCTATTTTAGACTTAGGTTTGAAATTACATGAGCCCTCAGTTCTCTGTCAAAGTGTCTTAATGTGTTATTTTATGCCAGTTCAAAACGAATTCCATCCCCACAGTGAAAGGTTTATTTAAAAATATTATTTTAATTTTAGGTTAATTATAGGACAATTTACGGGGTTGGAGTTTATCTAAATTTGTGTTAACCAGATAAGTTTCAGAAATAAAGAGTTATAAAATAAATATTGGTCAAATAGGTATTGATAATAGGTGTCAGATCGAGGGAGCTATAAAATAGGTATCAGAAGAGAATCGTTGCGAGCTTCTTTTCAACATTCACCAGTCTAAATTTGATTGATCCGTGAATAGCAAGGCTTATTTTAAGTAGACCACAGAAATTTGGTATTATTATTTTAGCCCATTATCATTCAGTTTAAACGATTTTTTTTATAGGGCCTCAGGTGTCTAGCATGTAAAAACTGATACACGCATCGATTGGCAATATGACCTCATATCACCATTTGTTTGAAGCAATGCGAAAAGCCTGTCTTCGATTTGAAAATATTAAAATCATTGGCAGTTTACTTGTACGAAAATGGTAACTTCAATCCAGATCTCCCACTGAGGTCACCTAAAGCTCCTAATCCAGGTGTTCTCTTGTATTTTTTAAGTTTATCACCGTAATATTTGTCGGTAATAAACTTTATCACTATTAATATACAATTTCATTTCATATTTAACTCAAAAAGAATGAGACGAACTAGATAAAGCATAACTGTGATCCTCTTTGAATTGGGTTAAAATTTTTGATTTATTAATTACCTACTAAGTCTATAGAACTTTTAGCATTAAATTGCGAGAGGTGTCAGATCGAGGCAGCTAAAACCTGGCAGTTATCATCACGAGTACCTCTGTAGATAACTGAGAAAACTTGGAGGTAAATAAATTATCTGGAATTACTCATAATACAAATTCATCACTTAAACGATTATCCCCATGAGGGCATCATTGGAGCCATATTTTTTTCGGGAAGCGAATCTGTTTGCACGTGAAAAAGAGCGACAGTAAGAGGATGAGTGTGCTCTGGTGGCTGCATGAGGGAGTGGCGGCGGGAGAGTCGAGGGGCGAGTGGAACGGCGAAGGGTGGACGGAGCGCCATTTCGTGAAGTTTATGGGCTAGGCAGGGAGAGAAAGAGGGAGAGAGAGATTGAGAAAAAAACAGTTGACATCTTTATGGTGCCATATTATGGGTTGGAAAAAGAAAGAGGAGCACTGGGGAGGGGTTGGAGGGTGTGCGGTGAGGATGAGATGAGCAAGCGGGTGAGGAGGAGGAGTTGAGGAAGGAGCACGCTGGAGGAGGGAGAGAGGAAAGAATGAATGAGGAGACCAAGAGATCTTCCTCTACACAGGTCGAATGAAAAAGATTTCTTGCAGTCAGGGGAAGGGGCACGGGGGAGAGCGGGAGGGCAGCGGGCACCATTAAGGCAAGGAAAAGGCATTGAAGAGACTTGAGGTTTTTAAGGGTGAACTTGAAAGGAACAAAACGAGCCTTTTTCTACGAGGAACAAAACAATAGCGGGCGAAGGTCATAAATAGAGTGGGGTGGGCAGGGGACAGGGTGCGCGCTATCATTCCCCTGCTTTGCTGCGGCGTGTAATGGATCGCCTCTTGAGCTTTTGAAGAGGCGAAAAAGAACGTTTTGTCCTCGCGTTGATATCGCCACCCTCAGAAGCCACGAAACCATAAAACGTCAAGGATTGTCTCCCTCCGTGAAGATGCCGAAAAGAGGCACGCGCCGAGATCTCATCCTTTCTCTCGTCGTTCGTTCGAAAACTTAAAAGAGAGGAGCGTTTTTTTTTGGCTGAACGAATTTTATGGTGACCTGAGTGACTTCTCTTTCCTCAGCAGAAGTCTTCTGCCTTTCCTGCTTAACTGTGTCATTTGAAGACGGCTACCTAAGAGTTAGTTTTATGTGTCTGTCAGTTTGCTTATTTGGATGGCCGGTCATCAGGGAATGGACTTGTATTTGATGGGAGGAGAGGCATAGGGTAACGGAGTGTAAAGGGAAACAGGTTTGAGAGGTTTCGAATGTGTTTGATGAGAGTAATTTTAGGAACGGAGACGAAGTGGACCGACCCATAGTTTCGGCAACAATGAATTGGTTTCGGGGTTTATAAAGAAGATTGGGAAATTGATAGCGATTCTGACGAATGCACGACTAAGGTGGTAGGTGTCTGCTTGAATGCTGACTCTTGCCTTTTCTACCGACAGGATGATTCATTTTAGGCATGTTTGGTGCGCTTTAAAAATTGGAGACATTTGCTTTAGTCCAGAATTTGAGATTTTTTTAACTATTTCCTTTTTTCGCATTGATTTTAATCGTTTCACTATACACACATTATCACTACTTATGACATTGGCAAACTATGATTCATGAAAATGTATCGATGAGTTTTAAAAGAAATAAATTTTGAAAGTTAATTAAAAGACCCCAGATTTGATGTATTTAAAATTCTAACTTGCAAATATTAAATAAAACTTTTACTACTTTGTGAACAATCATTTTCATAATTACCAAGAATTGAGTGAAGTAAAATTTACGTTCCTAAATAATTTGGAGACCTAAAAAATGTTATACATTTGCTTTCTTCAACAATATAACTGTCTCATTTTATATTAAAATGACAGCTTTTAATGCTTAACACCTCGTTTTGAAATTTAGTTAAAATTCCAGAACACTTCTGAAAACTCGCTCGTAGCCGCATGAAGGTAAACAGAGGCAAACTCAATGGCAAACTATTGTCAGCGGTTTAAGAGATTTCCAGGAAGGTGAACGCAGAAGTCCTTGGGCAACGGTGAGTTAACAAAACTTGTCCTTGGTTTTAAAGAAAAATATTCTCAGGTATTCAAGAGCGGTCACCGAACCCTTAGGACCTCCATTCTGAAACCAACCAGGTGCAATTCGGAACCACTAAGGAAGCTTTGCCCCGCCGCCTTTCCTTGCTCCCCTAATATATTACCGCTCTAAAAATACTTTTGGCTCGGAAGAAAGCCTTGTTCGGCGCAACCGTTTCTTCTAGGTCATCGCCCACAGGTAGACAGAGCAATAAACGTGGCTTTTACTAACTGGCCAACAGCTCGATTGTCAGACTACATTTTGATATTTGACTTTTAGTTATTAACTTTACTTTGTAAAATATATGCTTCAGACTTTCGAAAAGGGATCATGTTTTTAATCTAGACCAACCCACCGCTGCTAAAGATGTTCAAGCATGTTTTTTTTACTGATTCAATAATATACGTCATTTCTAAACTGTATTTTGAATTTCGATTCTACCAACCTTAGACTAGCGAGATCCCATATTGGCAAATGACGTACGTAAATTCATCTATAATCTTGATTTAGAGCCTACGCTATAATTGGGAAGCACGCCAAAAATAAGCAATACCATAGAAAATTTGCCGTAACATTAATGAAGGAGAGGCTTGTTTTTCCCATAATTGGAACAATTTAACTTGTATCTTCTGTTCAATGTGAATATCTTTTATGACCAATACAATCCAAAACAAATGAAAGCTTACGAGTGGATGCGGTTTAAGTTCGTTTGATAGGTTTATAAATATATCCAGTTCCAACCGCTATATAGATAAGTATAGTTTATACCATAGTGAAGAAGTGAAATTGCAAGGACAAGGGGAAAAATGGTGGAAGGAGGGAAATAACTGTATCCAAATTAGAAGCAAGACAGGCTGTGCATCATTATCGGTGACTCTGGATTTAATGGCAGGGAAATCAAAGTGTCAAAGAGTGATCCGATGATGATCGGAGAATTATAAGGGAAGACGACCTTCCTTCCTCCTTGGGGCCAACAAGGGCTGCCATAAATGGCCGTCCTGAAGGCTTATAGTCAGACAAAATGCCCCCCTCCCTCATATCATGGCTGCTTCGTCTTTTCGAAAAATCCATTCCATCGAAAACACCACCCTTGTTCCCGCCGCTGCGCCTGCGGCCATTTTACCCCGAGAAAGCCGAGAAGCCGATGCTTGAAACCAGCTGAAGTTTCTTCTTGAACACTGGATTCTGAGGAAGATTTGGCAACACAAGAAAACTAGCAGGAGTGCACGGATGTTAGTGAAACTGGCACACTTACTGTTTTGGTCATGGAATTTGTTTCATGGTAACATTTGGTTTTCTTTAACGTAATTTATAAATAATTACCGATAATAATTACAAGATTTTTCGAGGATTCTTAGCAAATTACTCCCGAGAAATTATGAAATCTAAATAGGTACAATTCATTTAAATAATATTTATGTTTGTGGCTAGAATGAATGCTCAGTAACATTAATAAAACCTTACCTATTTTTCACCAAAATAAATTCCTGAAGAAAGAGCAATTTAAAATGTGAACTCTGTCTAATGAGTCATAGACGGTTTGACCATTTAAAAGAAAAATTTAGCGATATGTTTACAGATATTATAATTTTACAAAAGAAATATCAGTGTAATTTGGCGATTATTATCACTGGAGACCGCATCATTAAACACAGCGAGTGACAGAAAAAAATACGAGGGGGGCTTAAGTGAAAATGTTTGAATTATTTGAAATCTGTTAAGGACAGGAACCGGACTGATTAGGATAATTTAAATTAGAAAGCAACAAAACTCATAGAGTCAACACCCTGCGGGTTTTACTGAAAAAAGTACCACCGAATGTAAGGAGCAATTTTCATGAAAAACACTCACGGGCAACTTGATTTAAATCACAGAACAATGCGTAAATAATATATATTTAGTTTCGAGATTTTATAACTTGAAATTCAAATTTTTAAATTTTAAAATACATTATGTAACACTTGAAAGTTGCTAAATTGGATTTCCCAATTAACATTTTCTATTTAGTCCATTCGGTTAACTTGGAATAGCTCGATCAAATAAGGGAACGGATAAAATATCTATCCATACATTTGCAACTTTGTTTAATTAATAGATTTTACGTGGTTAGTTGGATATATTTAAACTGGCATCCACACTGGCGCATATGTATTCATGATTACTTACAATTCAGTCGTTACCTCATATATGGCAATATCTTTTAGGAAGTAAATCCTTTCACTCCTAAATAAAAAATAATTTAGTTGAAAAAGCCATTTATTAATAATAAATTTCATGAGCCCACTAATTATTCTTCATTATATAGATTTCCATGCATATTTTATGTTGTAAATTTACGCGTATAAACAGATAACACATATGCACACCCATCTCATAATACTCTGTAGATTCAATATATTCTGCAAAGGTGTGGTATGATACATGAGACTGTATTTTTCCCTTTCGGGTTGAATGTAAGCTGAAATGATGTATACCTACTTGTAATAATGATATATACAGTTTTTAATTTTAATTTATAGAAAGGGCCTTTGAGTATTACGAGGGTCATCCGGAAAGTAGTACCCGTTCGTGAATTAAAGACACAAAAGTAAATATTAACAAACATAAAAAATTTTATTTGAAAGAGGATACTTTAAACTACTTCTCAACATAATCTCCAAGCAAATTAAGGCATTTGTCATAACGTGTGACAAGTTTCTGTATTCCTGCTGCATAGTCCTTCGCCGCCAGCTCATTGAGATACGCGAGGGACCCATCTTGCACAAATTTTTGCATAATGCAGATGGTGTTTAACAATTTCATGAACAATTGTTCGAGAAACATTGGGAAAATGCTCACAGATGTCATCAATTGTGACGCGCCGATCGTTCCTCACGAATTCGTCAACTGAGCTCACCAGTTGGTCATATACGAGGGTCATCCAGAAAGTAGTACCCGTTCGTGCCGCATGAAGTGCTGACGACGCGAGTAGCCGCTGGACGAGGTCAGATAGCTTCAGTGGCTTGTCTGCCTTCTCTGAGCCAAGTTGCGTGACGCTAGCATTGCCTGTGTTGTTTCTGTGATTGTTTACAATGTTTAAAAAAATTGAGAACGCCGCCAGTTGTGAAGTGAGGGCAGTGATTAAATTCCTCAATGCAAGAAACGTTCGCCCATGTGATATTCATCGCCAATTAAAGGAGGTGTATGGAGACAATGTAATGGACGAGTCGTCTGTTCGGCGGTGGTGTCGCAACTTCAACATGGGGAGGGGGAACACACACGACGATGAGCGTTCGGAGAGACCGTCTGTCATTACAGACCAACTGGTGAGCTCAGTTGACGAATTCGTGAGGAACGATCGGCGCGTCACAATTGATGACATCTGTGAGCATTTTCCCAATGTTTCTCGAACAATTGTTCATGAAATTGTTAAACACCATCTGCATTATGCAAAAATTTGTGCAAGATGGGTCCCTCGCGTATCTCAATGAGCTGGCGGCGAAGGACTATGCAGCAGGAATACAGAAACTTGTCACACGTTATGACAAATGCCTTAATTTGCTTGGAGATTATGTTGAGAAGTAGTTTAAAGTATCCTCTTTCAAATAAAATTTTTTATGCTTGTTAATATTTACTTTTGTGTCTTTATTTCACGAACGGGTACTACTTTCCGGATGACCCTCGTATGACAGACGGTCTCCCCGAACGCTCATCGTCGTGTGTGTTCCCCCTCCCCATGTTGAAGTTGCGACACCACCGCCGAACAGACGACTCGTCCATTACATTGTCTCCATACACCTCCTTTAATTGGCGATGAATATCACATGGGCGAACGTTTCTTGCATTGAGGAATTTAATCACTGCCCTCACTTCACAACTGGCGGCGTTCTCAATTTTTTTAAACATTGTAAACAATCACAGAAACAACACAGGCAATGCTAGCGTCACGCAACTTGGCTCAGAGAAGGCAGACAAGCCACTGAAGCTATCTGACCTCGTCCAGCGGCTACTCGCGTCGTCAGCACTTCATGCGGCACGAACGGGTACTACTTTCCGGATGACCCTCGTACTTAAATTATGAAGTGGAGAAGAGAGCCGAGTTCAAAAGATACAACCGATAAACATATCTTAGCATATCTAGTTGTCAGGGGTCATTTCAGGATAAACTTTATTGTACGACATCAAGCGTGGGAATGAATAACTATGTAAATCACGGAATTAAAGTATACCCAGTGGTATATTTTATTTACGAGGCTTCCAATGAAATTGTGCGGTGGATGAGGAAATCCTGGTTTTGGATTCAATAGATACACTTCAAAAGAAATATTCAAAAATGAAGTTTAAAACAAATTCTGGAGCAAAATGCATCGAATAAAATGTATTAAATATAGCCAATGGTGAAAAAACCTTTTTTCAGTAACGGACGTTTCAGTTTCTTGATACACAACAATTACGCCAGGTAATTCATTATATTTGATATTTAATAAGAGTTGACAGAAGCCTTGTGCTCTATTAAAGCGAAATGAAAAAATGAAATAAGATACCCAAGGGTCTAAGAGAAAGAACAGCGGCTGTTATTCGCCTCTTATAAGTGAATGGGGGAACTTTGGAAGGAGGGACGGGAGGGGAAGGCGGGAAAGGAGCGGGAGAGGCGATACGCTATGGGAGTGGGCTGGCGTTTAAGAAGCAGTAAATCTTCCTCATGGTACTTGGGACTCCGGCGTCGGGTAACCAAACCCTAATAAAACGCGTGGAAGTTGAGGTGGAGAGTGGAAAGGGAGTCCGATGGTTTGGGGGGGGGGGGGGAAGAGAGAAAGAGAGAGAAGTGCAAACAGAGAAGGTGGATGGCCTGGTGGAGGATGTATGGTATAAAGAGGAGGGAGGGGTTTTATACTGGAAAGTGGGGCGTGAAGAAATTGGGCAGCACACTTGAATATCAGCGACTATGAAACGTACCGAGGCCGAGCGAATGCCTCTCTGCAATATGGATGAACTTTTTAAGAACACGGCTTGACTACCACGTCTCCCGCCGACAGTCCAACTGAAATTTTCCAAATGAAAGTTCTCAATTCTACCAGAGCGGATCCTTCGGAACATATATTGAGATTAGCACTAAGGTTTCATTCCCAGAGGTCAGAGTCAGACCCATATGCCTCCCTCATTCGCATGCCCTGACCAGCGATTTCTAGGTCAACCTTCAATGACCGCGTTTCATTGTGACTCAACCCATGAAAGGTTAGGATTTTTCCCTCACCGTACGAGAAGGAGGAGACGGGCAGCGTTGAGCAACTTGAATTTATAAGGAAAGTAAGGAAAAGATTTCAATGGCGCGTTGATAGTTGGACGGCCATTCTCTTTTTCTTTCTCCGCAAACCCTTCGCTACCCGAACTGACCGAACACACATGCACACCCAGCGTCCCGGAGAGGACTCTCCTCGCCCGCCATCTTCACAAAACCAGCGAACCACCCCTCATGCTATCCCCGTCGACCCATTCCACATCCCTCTCCCCACTCTGGAGCCTCAGACCCCTCCAATCCCTCGCCGGCCCTTCCCAGCCGCCTTGTAGGGGGCTCGGTTCACATCCTTCCCCCTCCACTTCGCCGGAACCCACATCCTCCCCTCTTCCCTGCCCAGGCCCCTGCCATCCTAAACTCCCCAGGATCCCCTCTTTCGCACTCGAAACGGCAGTGAATCTTTCCAGGAGGCCAAAGAGTCGCCAAGGTAAGTGAAAGATATAGTGAAGAATAACCATCTCTATTTTATTTCTGCCCACGCTACCTCCACCACCGAACTCTCCTTCACTTCCCTCTAAACGCTGCCCCGCAAAACCAACCCTTCTCCTCTAGATCTCGAGAAAAAGTATGCCCGATTACTTTTTCGGGCATTTTTTTCTCAACCGCCGCCATAAATGCCTAGTCCTCCCTGAAATGACAACATCCCACTCAAATCTTTCCGCCCCCCCCCAGCCACCCGCACACTTCCCCAACGCATTCCCCGGTCTCTTTATAGAACGCCCCTGCACGCCTAATCCCTTCTCACGTTCTCTCGCTGCTGCCCGTTTTTAAACACTCCGTGTGGTAGGCATTGGCATTTTGTAAAGCAACACATGACATTTTTTTTCGATTTTTATTCATCAATTCAAGGCGCCACCATTCAGTAAAAAAATTATTTCCTATAATCTTTTTCCAAACGATATTTAAGAGCTGTAGAAAATCATTTAATTCATTAACATTTTTCTTCCAGAAATTTGAACATAATATTCGTTGCAAAAAATAAATACATATTTTTTCGTTATTCAGATCACAATTATCCTCCATCGTCAGTATCAAAAAACCGCCTCTAGTAGCAGTACATCTATCTTAAAACAGCCGTCAGTCAAGCATTGATTTAATACATTTCAAAACACAGGTGTTAAAATGGGTGTTAAAGAACAAAAGGTCGATTAAAGGATACGCCTCTGAAATAGTGCCTATTCTAAATGGAGCTAAATTTAACAGAGCCACGAAAGAGAGATCGTTTGAAAACAATAATAAGCCAACTTTTCGTCTCTGACAAATTTCTTCTTTCCCCCAATTTTTTGTACGCCTTTTGCGTTCCCATTGGATCAAACCCTCTCTACTTCGCTCAGTTTTTGCCTTCCCTCCCTTCTCACCCTGCCCTTAACCCAGTCTACAGTATACTCCTCCTCCAACGCACTCACATAACTCTACTATAACTATAACGTGCACTTTATTATATTTTTTTACTCGTTCCCTCCGGACGAAGGAAGCGACTCGGAAGAGGTTGTTCTACAAACAGTTTTAATGCCTCCACTCAAGACGTCAACCGCACCCCTCCCCCTTCCTTCCCACTCCGCAGGCCCTCAATGCACTCCTACCCACCCTCTCATTCTCCCCGCTTCCACCCCGACCACCATCCCCCTCCCTACGGGCCGCGTCCGCTCGCTCCCAGAGTCGCCCGCCTCCCACACCCCTATCTCGCGGCCCTCTGGGCCACCGCTCCGGGCGTAAATCAAAGCCGGAGGGAAAGAGGTGTGTTTAGCGGGCGGCATTGCGGGGAGGAAGGGAATGGCTGCGGGGTGGAGTCGATGCGGGGAGGGGTAAGGCCCGTGTGTGTGCAAAGGGAAGGGAGCCTGCCGTGAGGAGGGTTGTGTGTGTGCGTATAGTGGGGGATGAGGTCTGATGTGCTTGCGCACGAAGACGGGAGGGCGGGAACGGCGAGGCTGAGGGTGTGAAAGGGAGGGGGGAGTCGAGAGTGGGTGGGTCGTCGGGTTGTGTGAGCAGTGAGAGGACCGGAGACTTGCTCGGCATGAAAAAAAACATCGGGAGGGCTCTCGATTCCCCGCCCCTTCCCCTTCTCACTTCTCCTCCCAGCCGCGAGATTGACTGCACTTGAATGGGACATCAGCGCAATTAGCCCAGGCATTCAAGTGATGCCTGCCAGATGCTCCGGACGGGAGCGAAAACGACCGAGGTTCTCGGCCTACTACTCTCTCGCACGCACGTACGTATTAGCCCTTTGTGGCTCGCTCGCGCGCGCGTCGCACTCTGCGTGTGTGTGTGTAAAACCCCCCCTTTGCTGCGTCTTTATCGCGCGACTCATAACAACCCCATACTTCCGTCCCCCTTTGGCCTGTACTGTCTCTCTTTCTCTCTATCTCTCTCACACACACACACACACACCCCTCCCGCCCTCCTTCATCCACTCCACCCTCCTAGAACCTCCCTCCCGCGGTCCCTCCTTCGCCCCGTTGATTTGTAGCGTTTTGAAGAATGGCAGAGCGAGAGGAGGAGATCCCAAGCGGGGCAGAAGAGAGGGCTGTAAGAGGAGTAAAAAATGAGTAAAAAGAAGCAGCAATAAATACATGGCGGGCGGAAGGCGTACTGCCGCATGGAAAAAGGATATAAACAAACACACACACAATAACGCGCGCACTCTCAACGCACACGTACCGAGTATCGTTGAGGCGGTTTCGTTTTCATTTTATTTTGTTTTGCTTCTGGGAGGAGAGGATTCAATACCACTCCTCTCGTCCCTTTTATGACAAAACTAGTCCCGACCAAGCATATGATGCGCGAATGCAAGAGAAAGCACAGACGACAAGCGCATATCTATTTCTGTCGAGAAGGCTCGACAAGTTACAAATTAGAGTTATCATAACCTTATATTTAAGGCCAAAAGTTGTAATAAAATTGATGTTATTTTAATAATATGCATTGATGATACACACATATATGTTATCGCGTTATTAGAAGCGCTTCCACTACCCTAGAGTAATCCTGGTTATACGTTTGGGTAACGGTTAAGCAGAGTTATAATATATTTTCAATGTATTTTATCTAGGTAAATTATTTCAAAGCTTAAGAAACAGACATGTATATTTGGGAATAATAGTTCCTTCGTCGCAATGAAATCCAAACGATGAATTTTATTTTTGTTTGACAATATCATCATTATCAAAATTATTTACTGATTAAACAATGTACCCTGTCATTGAATCTAAACAATAGTAAATTGAAATTTATATTTTCACCTCTTACGCTAGACATTTTTGTCGCTGGTTTACGAATTGATGTTCCATTAACTGAAGGGACATTTACAGACAGAATAACGGAATTTTAGCTAAGAGTTAGACCCTATAAGGAAGGGGTATTTCTGCATAACATACATATGACTTTAATGAAACAAAATAGTCCTCATTTTCTAAATAAAGTAAATATTTAAAGTAAAATGCGCAAGTTAGAACAATTAGCCATATATCCTGGTTAAAAAATCGCCACATATGTAGAAATAAAGTTCTACGAACCAATGTCTACGAACTAATGTTTCAGATTGAGAACAAATGTAATTCTTATCAATTTGAAAGGTATGTACCTACTTTTATAAGGAAATATAATATGGAATGCAGTTAAAAGGGAAATTAATAAGCAATTTATCGAGAAAGAATTTCTTCGAACTAAAGGTAAAGTTTTACTTCAAGTAGCTAATGGTTTGCAAATGAATATTATGATAAATGATTACAAAAATGAAATATGAATGCATGCAAAATGTTGATTGAATGCTTCAAAATTTAACATCCTGAGACTAACTTGTTGTGTCCTGGCTTCCGTGTTGTAGGATGGCTTTCGTGCTGCATCATGGGGTGCAGTTTTTTAGTTGTTTTGCGGTATATGTATTTGCATGAGTATTGGATGAAGGGGTTTTTGCGCAAGTGTGTGCGCTGCAGTGGGTGTAATTTTCCGTTCTGTTTTTTTGCATGTGGTATTTTTCCTTTTTACGGTTGGTGACCTAACACCCCCCGCCACACGCCCTTGCGGCGGCTTGCGGGGTATTATGTAGATGTAGATGTAAATGAAAAGCTAAGCCTTCAATTTAGGCCGTCAAAATAACTGTTCTATGTATCGTAGATATCACAGTAAATTTAGCGTACTAATCACCTGATGAAACGGATGTGAGGGTTGAATACTGAAATGCTTTTGATCTTCCCAGAAAATACAACCTATATGAAATACCTTTTTATATAATTATGCATGAAAAAAGTCACCACTAACAGAATAATTTTGGGATAAACCTATGAACCTTTCTGGCAGGATACCGCCTGCCATTACCCCTCAGATGGCTACCTTAAGTTTTCTATGAATCGCTGTATATGGAGAGAGTCATACTTGATAGTGTTTTATGATAACTGTATTTTATACGACATATATTCTATGATAAACTCTTGCCATGTTTCTGTCCCATTGTAAGCAATGTTCAATGCCAAAACAATAACTAAAGTGGAGGCTCACATGAAAAATAAACTCAGGTAAATTAACAAATTTGTCATGATTTGCTCAATACATTATTCATATGAATGCCTTTTAAGAATTTTCCTTTCGCAGGTTTAATTTAGGCGCATTGTTTCAAATGTATGGATAATGGCTAAAGCAAAAGTGTGATTAACACTAATACGCTTGAGGATTTTCGCTTGAGTATGGCCAAATGGCATCTAAGTGTAAACACATCACATTAGTAATGCAGAAAGTTTTCACATTGAATGAAATTGCGTCTATGAGGGTGAAAATGGAGGGGCCAGAAAATTTTGGATTGAGAAGAAAAAATGAGTAGGTTCGGGAAGTAGACTGGGAAGTAAAAGGGAACGGCTTTTCCTTTATCATAGAAGAGGTTTGTAGGTTTACGTTCAAGAAGTGCTAGCATGATTAAAAACCTCGCGAGCAATTCCAAGTTCCTCTAACGTTGAATTAGGGACGATTGATGATTCTCTTCTCAAAGATACGGTAAAGAATCATACTGGAAGAAAGCACATCGTCCCACTCAAAGAATTAAAACTTTGCAATTGAAGCATCAAGGACGAATTAAACCTTACGAATCTAACAATCTGAATTATCACGTTAACAGAAATAATTCTGCAATTAACATTTAAATAATTCATGATTATTCGTGACTTTTTCTTTCTCAAGATTGGTTTCGTCATTTAAATTGAAATATGGCGGCTAATGTAAAAATTGAGATATTTAATTGGAATATTTACAATTCATACCTATTATTTCAACATACTTTTGCCTAAGTGCATAAAATATACCTACGCAAGACTTTAAATTTCAAAGATTCCAAGGTTATTTCTAATTTTATTTTCAATTAGGTATTAATTGCGGTTCATCCATCGAGCATATGTTGCAAAATAACAAGTATACCAAACCCAAAATTTTCGAAAGTTGCTCGTTAAAGTTAGTAACAGATTTTATCTGTATTAAACATCTCAGGCTTCAATCAATGCGCATGGTTGTTAATAATAATCCAGCCACATTATACGTATTATGTTTGAAAAGTAATTAAATCAGGCGATATTTCAATCCATTTAAATTTTTAACTGTATATTTTAGGTGTGGGAAAGTTTAAATTCTAATATAACGATATATAATGGCATATCTTTTTAAAGAGATGGATATATTTACCACGAATTTACCGAAAAGTCATCATGATGCATTGGACCAATGTGTGTTTAGGACTCACCGTTACATAACCATCTTTGAAAAACAAAGAATAAAATTGGGCACTAGATTTGGGTAAGTATTTGAGGCAAACATGTGAAAGGCAGGTGTATAAGAATGGCGTGAATGAAAATCAACGCAAGTCTGTCTGGGTCTATGAAAATATTAGATGACCTCTGAAAACATTGGAAAACCTTACATCGGGTGAGCTCAATCAAATAAAAAGAAAAACTCTCCACTCAAAGCAATATCAACTTGGAATAAAAAGTCCTTTTCCACAGGGAGTAGCCGTCTGGGCGAATCCTTAGGCCTTTGTGTTGGTAATCTCTGGTTACGTTGTGTGTGTCCCCAGTTACCACGCTCATCATGTACGCTGAGAAACATTGAGTCCTGAAGGACGGGAAGAAAGCGGACACCGATGCGTTAAGCACTAACAAGGGAAGTCGTAGGATCGAGGAAGGAGACACAATGGGAAGGAGGGGAGAGAGGAGGGAAGACTGATAGCGGCGGGAGGAAGGGGAAAGAAAGGGTGCCACAGTGGAGAAAAGGCAAAACACGAAAGAGTAAAGAGAGAGAGAGAGAGAATGTTGTAGGGACAAGGGGTGGGGGTGAGTGTGTGGGGTTGGCGATGGGATGGAGAGAGAGAGTTGGACGGAGTGGATGGAGGGGGTGACGGTGGTAACGGAGTAGACGATGTTGATGCCAAGTACATGCAAATCTAATTATATTCCGTCCAAAAACCTCCGTCGTGTGGTTTCGTCGCATTTATCCCACGCGCGCGCACACAAACACACGCACCCGCTCTCAAGAGCCCTCCTTTCCCTCCCGCTTCCTACACGTGCCCCGCACCAGCCAGCTTCTCCTCCATTTGGTCGCATCCGACGCGACACCTCTCGCATGAACCCAAAACTACCCTTCACCCTATCCCCCCACCCCCCCTTCCCACAACCTCGACCCCTCAAATACCCTCCACCCACAACCCGGGACCCGCAGCATTCCACCCCCGCTTACACGCAATCCACCCCCCTCTCCCTCATCCTTTCCTTTCACTGCAACCCTCTCAGACAGCGTCTCCTCCTCCACCCACCGAACACTCTCCCGCATCGCTCCCCAGCCCCTAACGCTTCCCGCCCGCCCCCGGAGCATCCCCCCACCCGACTACACCACCCTCTCCCGCACATCCGCTCCTCCTCTTCTCCCCCTTCGCTCAGAGGGCTAACAAATAACCCGCGAGGCGCGACACAACACCGAAGTACGCGCACCCCGTCCCGCAGCAACGGGGCCGCGACGTACCATCTAGATACAATGGCGTAGCGTGTCATCGTAATGGTGACGCGTTTGTTTTAATCAAAATCCATCAACGGGTGTGCGGAAAACCCCTTTTCCCAGGCATCTCGAAACGAACCTTCAACTACCCCTTCCACTCTCCCCCACCTCACTCCCCCCCACCCGTCCCTCCCCACACCCCCTTCCACCCACCTCTTTCGATGCCTCCCACCTCCCTCCCAACGCCCTCTATCCCTCCCTGCCGCTCACCCTTTCCTATGCTCCACCATCCCCCACGTCACAAGGACTCAAAACCTTACCAAAAGTTTCTAAACCTCCCCTCATCAAACCCTCCCCGCTCCCCTCCTCCTCATCCACACTCGGAAACCATCTCCATCTCCTCCATCCTCAATCCCTCCCCCCTTCCGTCTCCGTCACTCTCCTCCCCTCTCCTCCCTTTCCCTTCTTCTCTCCATGTCACCCTCTACCAAACCCACCTTTGTCTCTGTCAAACTCACCTCTTCCACGCTGAAAACCTCTCACACAGCCCGTCTCTCGCCCCACACCCTACCCACTCTCCCGGCATCTACCTCCGACGCCCCCGGCGGCGGTGACTCCCATGAGACCCCCAGTCCTCTCCCGCCCACGCCCTCTCTCCATCGGTTTTCACAAATTTCCCCCCTCCCCGACGTTCTTCTGGCACTTCGTATATTACCGAGAGTAGCAACGAGTGTGCGCGAGGAATATGGAAATAAGTGTCTCTGATATTCGATTAAGTTTGGTTAAGAGTTGCCAAGCATTTGCTGTCTGATTATTTAAAAATAACAATTTTGCTAATTGGCGGAGAAATAAGTAATAAACAAATTATATGCATCCCAAAGAACCACATGTTTTGCCAAACAATGTTTATGATATGAAACTGAGCAACATTTCGTATTAGAAAAACTAAGATAGGAATTCCTCCATCCTCCAAGAATGTATGTGAAGTATTAAAGACTGTTGAACGGATTAATAAAGTATTGTTACAAAGAGCTAACCCAACTAAAGGAATTTGTGTGAGTTTCATAACGCACGTAGTTATATTTCAATTACACAATTCATTTTGATGCCATGAGAAGTCATCCCAGGGGCAAGGAAAGAATGTTACAGAAAGCATTACATTAACATTACATTACAATGTCATTACATTAAACGCATTTTTACAATTGAAATTCCCTTCACTAAATTTAACGGTTGCTTCAACAAGCACTATGTCTATACTTTATTAATTTTTCAATTATAGCAAAATTCAGTACTTTTGACGATTATAAACTAATAAAGGTACTGGGTCAATAATTAAGTAATGTAAATATTAGGTAAGCAACATTGAAATTAAGTGTTATGTATGTTTTGAATACACTTGTTCCATCTTCATCGGTTATAGGCATTTAATTTATGTCTCACTATTTCTCACAACAATTTATTAACAAACATTCATGAATTGAAATGTACTACTGTTGCGCGATTATGGCTTATCCTACGTGTTATCGACATCTATTACCAAGCCTTAGTCTCAGGCGCTATTTGCCAACATGGATCTAGATTGATAAATCCAGCTACTTTTTTCTGTCATCTGTTACTTTCGTTTAGGTCTAAAAAGGCAAAATTTAAATTAATTGATGGTACACCTGTTCGCAATCCACTACCTGAATAACAGCAATGATAATATTGAGCAACCTTTATCTAAAGTAATGTGCCCATGATCTTGCTCACCCAAAATAAATCTATGCCGTCTAATTTAACAATTACAACGGCAGAATTTGATTTAGCAGTAATAGTATAAACTTTAATCAATTCAAATAACCTAATAACAAATGTTTTTGGCAAAAATTATTCAAATTATTTAAAAGTCCAACTACCGCTCTGAGGAGATGGATTTTTATATGCTTTCATATGGTGACCGTAGACACAAGTGGCTGGTTTAATATTTTTTAATGTCACTGTCTTCCATTCAATGTCATAAAAAATAATACCTCCATAAAAATTAACTTGTTGAACACGGCCAAAACACCTCTTTATGCTACTTTAAAAGTCGATTTCCGTATTTATAAGGTCATTAAAATGCATTGTTTGGAAGTCAGAGATGTAGATAAAAAACATTCAGAACGAGAAAATACAAGAGGGGACAACTTCATTGTTCTCAAAGTTGGGACCTTTCAATTGTCAAATATGCAGGAAAAAAAGGGGGAATCTTTTGCTGGAATGGCAACGTGGAAGAAGGGGAGAGTTTCTGAGGGGACCAAAGAACAAGGCGGAACGGAATGGCGACCGTAAGATAAAATGCAAATCCGGTATAAGGGAAAATTTGTTTCCCATCCAAAACCTGGCGCTTTGGCTGGTCAGTGTAAAAAAATAGAAATGTAGACCTTTTCGCTGTGTGTGTGTGCACGGAAATTCATTCATGGGCGGCAAGGCTCAGCTGCAGTTGCCAAGCGGCGCTCCCCTAGGCGAGAGAAAAAGAAGACGGAACTGGAGTGAGAGAGGTGAGAAAAAAAATCGAAGAATCCCGTGAACGCAGCCTTTCTTTAGATCTCAAACTTTTAGTCTCCCCCGCCCTTCCCGCAAAAGTCCCTGCTACCTCCTCCTCCATTTCCACCTCCCCAACTCCCAACCCTCCTCGCCCTTTACCCTCCTCGTTTTCCCTCACCCTCGCTTTACTTCCTGCCTCACCAATCGCCCATCTTACGTCCAACGACTTCTTTATTCTCTCTTCTCCTCCCGCATTTTTTTCTTTCCTCGCATCTTCTTGCAACTGTTTTCCTTTCTTGCTCCGTTATGCGACAGATAATGTGCTCTTGAGTAATATTTTATGCTTTATTTACGTGACCTTCTATCAAAACATTGCTGAATATGTATCATCTCAACTACCGAATTGTCCTTTTTTTCTCACTTGGAGAAGAAGCCTAATATTTACCCTGTTGGAGAACGATTGAATTTGGTCAGATATTCCCCAGATCTTTTGCGTTCCTTTTCATTTATTTCCCATTTATTTATTTATTTTCATTTATTCCCAACTATCTTAGGAAATCATACATGATCAAGATAAAGTATGTTAGATGGTATTTATCTTCATATCTTTCCTTTCTGGAGAGTAGTCTGTCCTAGTGCCCGAGTGAACCTAATGAAAAGTTTACACTTCATTTAAGATCAATCATATGATCATTCTAGGGCCATTTTATTCTCCAATTTGCTTAGCTATAAGGGCGCTTGATTTTTGTTTTCTGATATCCCTCCTTAATCTGTTTTGGTCTTCTTAAAAGCAGGCTTCTAAGTTACTTGATATTGAAATTATAGCCTCAAAAAACTTATGTCTTTTTCCTCTAATTTGAATTTTTTCAGGGTTAACATAAACAAAATGAAAGTTTATATTTTTTACCTCACCATCAAAGCAAAGAAAAACCTTTTAGACGACTCCACAGCTGCTGTGAACATGTAATGTCATATAAATAGAAAATTTAACGACCAGATACGGAATTACATGGTAACAATTGTTATAATGAATGATACACCTTATAGTTAAGTATTCAGTCATTTGTTATGGTAACCAAAGACACCTCAAATTTAAATACCTTACCTGAAGTACTGCAAGTGATGTTAGTTTTCAATGGACTTGAATATTTTATATTTGTATTTCTGTATTCCAAAACGTGAACTTAATTCGTTAATGATATAATACAAATCGAAGCAATATGTCATACCAGCTACAATGCTTTATATGTTATTATGTATGTATACTTAAACATTTGCTCTGAAATAATTACCGACAGCAGTTAGGTTAGTAAAATGGTGCGACATAATCGTCGCATACGGTTTTTGAAAAATTGTCTGAATTCCAGCGCTATTATCAGCTATAAAAAGTTTATATTGATTCATTCTTTTAATGTAAAGTTAAAGTTATTATTCTACACTTTCAATGTAGCGCAATCACCCCAATTTTATTAATTCTAAAATTACTCCCAACTCTTGCTTCAGAGCGATACCGACATTTTGTGACCAATTCCAGTGGTTTGAAACTTAAGTTATTAAATATACGAAAAGCTGAATTTTAAAAAAAAGTCCATACATAAAAATCATGAAGTGGATATAGTAGGTAAAACGGTTGCTCTGGTTATCTTATATTCTTTGAAAAAAATATTCTTTCCTCAATGCTACTTCTCTCATCATTTCTGCCTTTTAAACTCTCTCTACACATTTCTGTTTGCCTACGGACGTACAAACGTCCTTCTTGCTCTCCTCATGGCATTTTTCCCTCCTGTCCCCTTATTCCCCGTCCGCTCCAACACTTCCATGAATCCCTCGCTCTTTCGTCGCCCTCTCCTTCATCTCCTTCCTCCACGCACAGCCTCCCTCCCACCCCCCCAAAACCACCCTCCGCCCCCCTGGAACCACCCCCCTTCCCTTCCGCTCCCTCCCGCCTAAACCGAAGACGCACCCGTCTCACACCGAAACTTCGAAATAAGGAACGTTTTTCATCCGTCACGTCCCTGCCCTTCGCGTCGGGGTTTTTCCTAACCCCGCGCCCTTCTCCCCTTCCCAACCCACCCAACTCATAGCCCTCCAGGAAAAGCCTCTTGCTCCCCGCCCGCCCACCCACTTCCTCCCTATCCCACCGAAGCTTCGCCTCGTTTTTTTCTTCTTCTTTTCCACCCTGACTCCACCGACCGACCCCACACCAAACCTCCCTCCCTTCTCGCCTTCCCTCCTCCCCCACTGCCCACATCCACCCCGTCATCCGTCCCTCACACCCAATCTCCTCACAACCACTCGCTCCCCACCGGCCCCCTCCCAACCCCAAAGGAAAACCTCTCAAAAACCTCCCTCCCCCACTTCATCCCCGCCCCGAGGCGAACCCATCCTCAGCCCCCTCCACTTAAGCCCACCCCAATCCTCGACCCTCCCGACTGGCTCCCCGGCCATCTTACTTTCTTCGGTCTTTTTCGCGAGGAAATTTTGGGAGGCTCGGGATGATAGGAGGAGGAGGAGGACTCATAGAAGATGGGAAAGATAAAAGGGGAGATGGAGGGAAAAAATGCATAAGCGATGAGGGGGAGATTTCCGATGGGGGGCGGGGCATCGGCTGGGCAGGCTGAAGGAAGAGGGACGTGATTTGTGTTAAATTTCACGGCGAGAATGTCACGGATTATCGGGGAAGAATGCGGACGCAATTTTAGGTATTGTTTCCGAACACGAATGTTTATTTTTATTACTCTTTGTAAGGTCGGGTGGTGCTTTTACATTCGTGTGAGCACTATTTACTTTCTAAATTGGATGGTGTGAGATACTAATCATTACAATTGACCACCTTTAAGGTTTATGCAGAAAAATTTGAGAGAAAATGTAAGTTAATTGGTTTAAAACGCTGGAATCAATCTCATCAGTTCATTTTACCTTTTTAAAATTAGGAATGATTTTTCGTGAAACTTCAGCGCTGATAATACAGGTATTTGTTGGATCAGATATATAAACTGCATTTCGATTCTCAATTCTATATCCTCTATTGTAAAATCAGAAAGTTTTAATTTATTACACTGACGTATATTATGAAAATCATGTACCGACTTTATGCAATATTTGATTAATGTTTATTTAACGTTAGACATTTGATAGTCAAAGGCAAACTAATGTCACTTTATGAAGTACATATTTTGATGAAGTTAGGCGGAAATTGCAGCTCGCCTTGAAAAATGCTATTCATTTACGTTTTGCCTTGTCTTTTCATGATGAATCATAATTAATGCTTAGGCAAAAGTCATTGCAGCTCCAAAGTTTTGGAAACGGGAACTTTGAAAGCACGTACAATTAAGAAATTCCTAAAAAATAAGAATCTAGCAACTCTTTCGATGTCGAGCATACTGGCAAATAAACGGAAATCACAACGCGCGAAATGTTTACTTTTTCGTATTCGCTTATCAATTAGGAGTCGTCGTTATCCATTGAGCAGATCAAAAAGGCTTAAATCCTGCAAAAGGCTTTAATTATCAAAGAAAATTTAAAAACGAATGCTGAGGAATGCTATTTATCTGATCCGGAACCTGGGCCTATGCGATTAGGGTATTGACTGCAGGGTAAACCGTATCAATTTCCGTAAAGAATTGGACACATTCCAATTGCCGCTATTTTTCTGCCATTATCTCTCTATCATCGTATTTGAAAGATTTTCTTCCGGTGAGTTTCCCGTTCGCCATGGCGCGGCACTTGGATTTTATTCCCGGGTGGTTTCCTGCGATCTTCGGCTGACCCACGAATGTCCATATGGTTTTAACGTGCGATCCCAAAGGACGATTGGAGGGGCTTGGGGGGAGGGTGTAGACGGGGTGCATGTAGTCGGTGGACGCGCAGGGGAAGGGAAAGAGCGTGATCTTCGAGAGTAGGTGTGGCACATCCGGAAGTTCAACTTTCGCCGCTACCTGGACGACACACCCACTTTCTCACCCGCGCCTCCTCCACGCCACGAGCCACCCCTGCACCCCCTTCCCTCGTTCGGTCGTCCACGACGACGTCCCTCACTTTCCCGCCCCCGATGTCCCGTACACCCCTGCCATGGTCGATGTCGAAACTCTCAAAGCCGTAGACATACTCTGCCTATTTAGTTTTATATGGGCTACATAAAACGTAGCATACATACAGCATGGGTTACATACACAGTACTTACCTATCTTTCATTGGTCTAATTGATAGTTAACGAATATAAATTGACTCTCATTTATCTAAAAACCAAATGGAAGTACCCATATATCTGAATAAAACAGTGAATTTTAGGAGCGACTTTTAAACATTCATTTATTAAGTAATGAAATACTTTTTTGAGCTACATAAAGATACTCAGCATAACATTACAGAGAAAATATGCAATTGAAATCAGTGTAGAATAATACTTTCAGCAATATTACAATAGGCTGAAAAATGTTAAATAAAGAAAATATGATTTCAAAAAAGAAATTTCATTGCAAATCTAGTAGATAAGAGTCTCTCATTGGTCATAACATGAGAAAAAATCTTTCCTGATGGAAATGGTCCGACGGAAGAACAGATGGATAATACTACGATGAAATAGCTATAATGTTCAGGAAAATTTCAATAAGTAATTGATATGAATTTAATCATTGAAGTTAACGAAGATATGAAAAATATACATGATAGGAAATGGACATGAAAACCAAAATCAAGCAAACCTGCGTAGATATCCCTCGTGAAAAAGTTTCGATCATAAATCTAAAGGACAAGTATATTATTGAGGAATAAAAATTTGGCATGCGGAATGCGTGTTAGCGATGTTTGAACATGGATGATATTGCAATATGTTGTCCCTGCTCCGAGAGAAATTATAGCGAGACAGCGTGGCAAATGGGATGCAGGCCAGAGTAAGACTGAAAGCGTCGCCTGTGCGTTGTCTGAACGCGGGGCGCGGCCCTTATGTGGGCGTGCCCTCCGCGAGGATTTCAAGGGGTGACCTAGAGGTCCTCAATGACTGATCGATGGCGTGGTAAGTAGTTGCGGTTAGACGGCGAACTTAATGGTTATTTTTGTTCAACCCTACCCCCCTCAATGGTCGTCCACCATTATCCATGGCCATGATAGTGAGAAGGTCCTCGCGCCGAGCTGGGATCCTTTTGAGAAATGGACGACGAATTAATAGATAGAGAATTAATAGGGATCCGGGATGGAAAATGATGGAGGTCCCCGTATAGAGATTTAGGACGGTAAACAAGGGATTTTGAGGGACACGATTTTTCACGGTCCAAACTTCACAAGCGACACCTCAACCTCTCTATTCGAAGCATCCTTCCCCTTTCCGCGCTCCCTCCCTTATTAAAAACTGCTTAATTTTCCTCCGCAACACTCCCCTTGTCATCCCCCCCTTGCATTCTCCTTCCCCTCAACCTTTGCTATTACTCATAAACCTTAAGTGAGTGAGGGAGGGGTTGAAGATGAGGGAAAAAACCCGGTAATCCGTACGTTCGAGGCAAATACGCGGACACTGAATAAGATGCGGGCATCAATAACGTCCTTAAAAACGACGACAAAAACTTCTAAATTAAAGCGGGCCAAAACTTATCCCCACGTTGATCTCTTAATGGAAGCTTCCCGCCACATCGCACATAATTATTTACTTGTCGAATCCCCTGGATTCAAATTTATTCAATTATAAAATGCAAGAATTAATTCTGTCTAGCAAAAATAATCAATTTATAGCAACTCATTCAGGATTTATTGTTCAATTACCGCAACTCATCTAGTTTCTCTCTAGCAGTAATTTGATTCGAGTGCCAAATTCATTGACTTCATGGAAAGGACATGAGGTGTTTTGGGCACAACATCACCGCAGGACAAGGGTAGTGCGGCCTGTCGAGTACCCCTCTTGCACCACGTTACCTGCTCTGGTTTATGGTTTTCATCGAAAGCGGTCGTATCTGCCCCATAGGCCATTTACACTCAATAATTCTTTCAGTTGGTTGAACAGCCTCGGAAAAAGAGACCGGAATTCTCCACTGAGAACAGTTTTTAACTCTTTACGAACCACCAAAACCCCCCCCCCCCGGCTCCCTCCCGCTTTTTCGACCTCTTTTTTTTCAACGTACAATTTTCCCCATTAGATACAGTCTCAAGATTAAGTCATCTCCTGGAAGCATATTAAAAACTCCCCGCGCAGATGAAACGCCTTTTTCATTAAAAAACCTCGGTGCGCGGTCGCACTCTCTAATTTGGTTCGACCAAACCAACCGACAGCCACGGACCAGCGGGCCTTCCCGAGCCCGCCCTCGTGAAAGAAAGAACCTCATCGCGGCGCGGAGGCGTAATTTGCGTTCCCGAAGGAGGGAGGGGGTTACGCTCGGGGGGAGGGAGTATCGTAAGTGTCTTAAGTATACGGTGCGGTCGGATGGAAAGCGTGATGCCTTCCGAAGGGCGGAGAGGGCCGGGGGTGAGGGATCCACCGCGGCGGGTGGCGGGGAAGGAGGGGACGACGTTGTCCGAGGCAGACGAGGAGATAGAAATGAAACGAGAATGTTCGATGGGACAAGAATGTTCAATGAGACCACTAGCTAAGATAGCTGACATATTTCGGGATGGAATTTAGGCATTAAAATGACAGGGTGGGTGACGACGAGGGGAGTGAAGGCATCGAGAGGAACCAGACAATGTAGAGGTGAGAGAGAAGGGAAAGAGGTTTAGAGGCAGAAGAGTTTCAGATATAGAACGGGGGGGGGGAAGGTGGGTGAAGATTGGAAAGGATAGGAGGCCGCGTGAAAAGGTATGTCTATCTTCCACCGACCCCCTCCTCTCTTCCATTGTAATTACTTTCATTGTTAAAGAACAATCGGGCAGCCGAGGGGGAGAGGATTGTGGAAAAAGGTGTTCGAGTACATGCTGGGGAGAGATTGCTCGCCATCTCCGCGTTCTCGCCCCGGCCTCCGGGCCCGCCATTCACGAGGATGCCCTCTTTAATTCCCCTGCCCTATCCCAGATGCACCACTCATTGCCCTTTCCATTCTTCTTCTCATCACTCCTACCTTATTTTCAGCTGCTTTATTTCACCTACTCTTTGACCCCCCTGCGAGACGCTGCAAACGCTAGCACAGTGCTGGGGACAATTAGTAGGTTTATATTAAACATGATATGAATGTAGAATTCTAATTAAAATAAAAAGTATTTTGAAAATAAAATTTTAATTTTTAAACGAAGATTCCTACTCTAGAGTAAATATATGTATTTTTATACGTTGCAATCACATTTAACATATGGAGCTACGTTTCATTGTTTTAGATTAGCCTACAAATTAAAGTAGGTTTCCATAGGCTAATGAATTAAGCACTGCTGCCCATCTAATCTACACCTCAAGCCACCAAAATACTATGATACATCGCCTATTATTAATATCGCCGAATATTAACTCTAGTTTTTTTTTATCTTCACCTTATTCAAGAGAAAATTATTACTTCTCCAAACATATTCTGACTAAAAATAAGTTCTATGGCTTCTTTAATACGAGGGTCATCCGGAAAGTAGTACCCGTTCGTGAAATAAAGACACAAAAGTAAATATTAACAAACATAAAAAATTTTATTTGAAAGAGGATACTTTAAACTACTTCTCAACATAATCTCCAAGCAAATTAAGGCATTTGTCATAACGTGTGACAAGTTTCTGTATTCCTGCTGCATAGTCCTTCGCCGCCAGCTCATTGAGATACGCGAGGGACCCATCTTGCACAAATTTTTGCATAATGCAGATGGTGTTTAACAATTTCATGAACAATTGTTCGAGAAACATTGGGAAAATGCTCACAGATGTCATCAATTGTGACGCGCCGATCGTTCCTCACGAATTCGTCAACTGAGCTCACCAGTTGGTCTGTAATGACAGACGGTCTCTCCGAACGCTCATCGTCGTGTGTGTTCCCCCTCCCCATGTTGAAGTTGCGACACCACCGCCGAACAGACGACTCGTCCATTACATTGTCTCCATACACCTCCTTTAATTGGCGATGAATATCACATGGGCGAACGTTTCTTGCATTGAGGAATTTAATCACTGCCCTCACTTCACAACTGGCGGCGTTCTAAATTTTTTTAAACATTGTAAACAATCACAGAAACAACACAGGCAATGCTAGCGTCACGCAACTTGGCTCAGAGAAGGCAGACAAGCCACTGAAGCTATCTGACCTCGTCCAGCGGCTACTCGCGTCGTCAGCACTTCATGCGGCACGAACGGGTACTACTTTCCGGATGACCCTCGTATATCAGCATGGAGAACGTACAGGTTAAGGATTTCATTGTTCTCATTAAGGCAAAAAAGAGTAACAATTGCTCTTCTTGAAAAATGTTTTTAGATATTTACAGGTAGCACAGAATGTAGTCATAACGCTATTGCGTCACTATCATAATCATTACATTTCAGGTCGTCTTGTATATTCAGAATAGTAGTGAGATTTTGCATTTTTGATTTATTTTTTTCAATTATACTTGTATTCATCGTTTTAACTTTACCAGTTATTGGTCAGTGTTTATAAGCTTATCAATATTAATACGACATTATGGTTCATTCTGAAAGGAGAATCCCCTCTACCACACTTCATAGTGATGAGTTGCAAACAATCATGATGCAAATGAGCCTGATCCTATTCCATGATAAATTTTGCCTATAAAAGAAATTAGGGTTTTAAACGCCTTTTACCAACATATCTTAGAATTGTCTGATGGTTTTTCCTGGAATTCTCAAATATACATTCCATCAGAACACATTTAGTGGTTCGATTTGGCCTTATTCGCATTTCTAAATTACAATTTGTATCAGATCTCATAAACAATAAACATTACATGGCCATTTAGGAGTGAGCATTAATTACTTGTAGAAAAACCTAGCTTCTCGAGGAGTAACATTAATATGCTCCGCGCATATTCAGTTCTCAAGCAAAACCCATTTGGTCTTGTGCAAGCATTGAGTTTGATCAGTTCCCAAGTCCAATCCTTTTAAATTAAGGTTACATTTTCATATTTATCTTCAACTTGACAAGTTATGGTTTTTTATAGTTTCTACAAGTAAACCATTTTTTCACTTCCTACCATTCAGTACTTAGCCAACTATTTCCCATAATTAAAGTCTCGCATTCCTACTGCTCTTATTCATTTTCCATGTTTCCCCATCTTGAATTTCATTTTTCTTTCCGGTCTCCTCTCTTTTCCACTCCTGTAACACCTCCGTTTATTCTTTCCCTTTGCCACCACCAAACGTTAGCTCGGGGCATGCTTCCTTCACTCTTGAACACTTTTCTCAAAGCGTCGGTCATCGCTTAGGCCGCCGGAATAATTAGCCTACCTGGAGGGAGAACAGCAAAGTGTGAGAACGCGTTTATTCAAACCGCAATTCCAGTAATAGGACAAAAGGGCCCACGCCCTATAACTAAGGATTCACGATCATTTGGTAAAAATGGAGAGAATAAATAATGTATCTGCGTATGCTTTTTTAGGCTGATTGAATATAATTGATGCGCTCGAAGGCGAAAGTTTAACGCTTTGAAAATTACAATATTATTGTCGTTACTCAAATGCTGAAAATGGATTGATAAGTAGTCATTCTTCTATCCGCCGAGGAAATACTATATATAATCTCCGAGGACCGTGGGGGCGAGTTCCTGAGTAATTTTCGGACTCTGAAACGATATAACGTGCCATATCTGAAGTGCCAGAAAATACGAATGAACATGGCAGGAATCATTTACATAGACACCGTTTTTATGGGGCATACTATATTCAGCGATTAAAACTAAGGTCTTCTAAAACAAAAAAATTACAAATACAAGTTAAATGTCTTGTTTCCTCCGGAGTTTTCAATGGAAAAAAATTAAGCTTTTTTGGTTCAAAATCGACAATGATGGCCATGGGAAATGGTGGTCATATGTGTAAAAAGGAAGACTTACAAAGAGATAAGATGGTTTATTTAATCATATTTATCTCATCATATAACTCATTTTCAATCTGTTTAAAATAATAGGTGTAAATATAGTGAAACAACGAATTGTAATTAAGAGGACGAGGTTATGTGGAAAGAAGAATATTCAAAATGGACCGTAAATTCATTTTGTAAAATATCAATGAAAAATAGCGTTCCCAATAATTGCCACTAACAGTCAGATAGTACTGTTATTACATATATGGTAATAATTGGGAATCGATGGCATTCGTTTTCCCGCCCGGCTTTGGAAAAGACCATAACATTATAAGATCCATGAAACATCACATTTTAATGTTTCAATTGCATGACTTGTGTGACGTTATTAGCACTATTATAATAAATATGTTGTTTTAAACTGCCAAATGTTTTAAAAAATCTTACAAAAGTTGAAACAATTTTTGGAAAAACATTATCTACCTATATTTTACAGGACACAATTTGGAAAAATTAATTTTACATTCCCCATGCTATTTTTCCCATTTTCGATCCAAGAAACTTGCTTAATTTAGTAAAAAATCAATCTTAATTGCCTTAAAATTGTTTCCATAAAAAACTTGTCATTTCCTCCCTCCCTTTAAGTTTCAATTTTGAAAATGAAAAGAAAATTTTTCCTGGTGGAATATTTCGCCAGCATTCTTCTGAAAGATAATACAGTTTCCCGATCTTTTGAGGCAACCCCTGCCTGGGAAACACCTTTCCCTTCACCCCCGTGGAGGCGACCGGCGATATATCATTTTGTATTCATCACGTGTAATAAGTTTTTGGAACGCCTCATCCAAATTCTCTCTCCAAACCCATTCCATAGCCTCTTAGAAACCAACCTCCCCACGCCCCTTCCTCCCCCTCACTCCTTGTCTCCTCACCTCTTTCCCTTCTAACCCCTCGTTGTTTCTTCCCTGACCCCACTACTTCCCCCTTCACACACCCTTCCCCCCCTCCCACCTACTCGTCCGCATTCTGCACATCACCCTTCCCTTCATTCAACGCCACAGCATCCCCACCATCCCTAAAAATTCTCCCCGTCCTCCTCCTTTCTTCCTCCCCAACCTCCCCCAACCCCCTACCGTCGTCTTCCTACCCTACTCCTCCCCCACTTCCTCCCTCTCCCTTTCTCCTCCAAAAGCTTTCATTTCCCTTCATAATTTTCATAACTCCATCCTCCGTCTTACGCATCTTCTCCCCCGTTCCCTTCTCCTCCCGAAATCTCACGTCTCCCAACCCCCTAACCTCCCGCTAATACCCCTCATTCCCTCGCCTCACTCTACCATATCCATTCCAGCCTTCACTCAACGGAGGATTCCGTCTTCCTCGCTTATTCCGCCGGTTGAGGCGTGCCTTGGATTACCGGCGGAGACGAAGGAAGATTTCGTAGGATGCGGAGTGCCATGGCAGAAGGAAAGCGAGAGAGGAGAGGAGGGAGGGATAGCGGAAGGTAGGGGGAGAAAGCGGAGGAGGTCACGGAAGGATAAGGGAGCAGGAAAACGGGAGGGATTACAAAAGGAGCGTTCGAACAGAGAAGATTTTGGAGAGCGAGGGAGGGAGAGAGCTAGGAAGAATGCCCTTTCGTAGCGGGTAAAGAGGGAAGGGAGTAAGGAGAGAAGGAGGAGGGGCAATCGGGGAGCATGAAGCAGGGCGGGGGGCGTTGGGGTGGCATGACAGTGGGTGCGAGCGTCATATTATACAACGCGACGGGTTGTCTCGGGTGATGAGATCCGGGGAGGGCTTTAAAAGCTTTTCTGGGGCGAATGAAGCGGAGACTTGCGGGGTTTGGACGAGTGAACGCGGTGGGAAGGTCTGGAGGTTTTTTCGGTTCGGGTTGTAGCGGGGTGAGGGAAGGGAAAGGGGAGGAAGAGGAAGGAAGCTTAAAGGGCGTCGGGGTATGTGGGGGGGTAGTGGGGGGCGTTCGATGAACCAGAATGGGAGTGGGGAGGGGAACACCGAGGACGGGGAGGGGGGTAAACCTGAGGGGCCGCCGCCCTCTTTCGTTACCGCACGAAGAGTAGAACGCGGAGCGGTGCGACAATGCTGCCGGCCCGGTCCCCGCTGTTTGATTAGTCTCGCGCCGAATGAAAGCGAAGCGAACTTTCCCTCCCTCCTCCCGCACCCGCTTGAACGCCATTCTCTCCTCTTCATCCCCCTTTTGCCTCAACCGGATCAAGAATTTCTACCCGAAGCCAACCCCCTCTCGCCCCCTTCCCTACTCTTCCCCGAAAACGCCTCCACCCCACCCCACTTTCCTTCCTTTTATCTCTCCAACCCATTTCTCATTCCCATCCTCTGCGACCTCGTAACCGCGCTGCTTGCATAATTCACCTCCCTGGATGGGATAGCCACTCACAAAACTAATACCTTTGTCTTTTCATACCTTCTCTCTCTCTCTCTCTCTCTCTCTCTCTCTCTCTCTCTCTCTCTCTCTCTCTCTCTCTTTACCGGCGCGTAATCTATGAAACGCCCTTGCTCCTGCTGACGCGCAGGTTGCCTCTTTTTTTTTAATGACCCCCCTCATCCAAAAGCCGTCACCCCTTTCCCGTTGAAAACAATCAAAGAGTGAATAAATTTCGCGTAAATAATGTGACTGCACATGGATTCAGGAGTTAATCTTCGGAAGAGCTCTCTCAGCCCCAATGTAATCCACCACGGAATTACGGTGAGCATTGCGGTGATTAAATGCCCTCAGCAGATCAGTAGCAACGACTTAAATGATTTCAGAGATGCCGGAATGAATTAATGACTGCTTCCATGTAAGAATAATGTTTACCCGTTAACTTGACCCCCGTAACTACCCACACATTTGGAAGCTTAAACATTGCCTTGAATGTAGCGCCGTCGCGTGGTATGTGATTGAAATATACGTTTTGTGCGCATTGATCACACAAATTCTTTGTAATGTAAAGCGATCATTAATTTTAGAGGATTAAAATTTTAGCGACGGCTATGTTTCCCTTGAGCGTATATTATAAAAATTAACAAATGAGATTACTTAACTATTCGAGGCGTTCTGTAATTGTAATTGATTGAACTAGTGTTTTCATGACATTTCACGGAGACTATGAAATATGCTTACACCAAACCACCATAGGCGGAGATATTCCTCGACTAATGAAGTCCATTGGAAACAGAAAAATAGAGGAACCGAGTGAGAGAACGCATTTTTCACGTGGCAACAATAGTATCACACCCAATGGGAAGGCGTTAAATGTTTCCAGCCGTGTAAGCGATTTCTAATTCCTCTGACAGGAGGAAGAACGATGATTGTAGCCGTGTGCCTTCAGTAAATTGTACGTTTCGTGAATTCCGGAGGAGAGTTTGCATCTAACCTGTCCTGCCTTCAACATCCCGAGGCGACGAAGAGTTCGCGCCCAGGAATCGAGCGCGCAGCTCCCGAGGGTACCCAGCGATCAAGGATGAGTGCAAAAAACAGAAGAAGGGCGAACAGCGCCCCACGCCACCCGTGCCGGATACAAAAAAAACAAGGCGAACCGAACGGTGAGCGATGGGCGAAGAGGAACGAGAGAGAGACCGTGAAGAGGAAGGATGAAGGTAGCACAAGAAAGAAGGTGGGAAGAGAGAGAGAGAGGAGAGAGAGGGAGGCTGGGCAAAGACCGTCCAGTCTCAGATGCCGACGCCATTGTTCGTCCCGCTCAGCTGTTTGCCGGATCCCACCCACTGAGTCCCTTCTCGTCCAATCCCTCCCTCCTTCCCTCCTCTTCGTCCCCCTTCCCCCGTCCGTCACACCATCCTCAACGGCTTTCTTCCCTCCGACTCTCTCGGTGCGGTCGCTCCTCGAGAGTCTCACAACGAGGCCAGACGCTCTCCTTGCCCGCCAGTCAAAACCTCCACTCCGTCATGAAACCCACCCACGGCGTGAAAGGAAACTGGGATAACAAAGATGGGCTCTGAGCGTTCATGTCTCTTTTCGCAGGTTAAAATGCTTGTCCCAACCAGCGTACACCGCTACGAAGTAGTTTAATCGGAATGTGTGCCATTTTTCTGCCAGGAGCCAAACTTATTGATACACGTCGTGCGTCATGGCAATCAAATGATGGAGGCAATTTTGCTTGCTTACTATGTAATATATAATGCTCTTTGAATCCAACTGTTAATCGCTAAAGAGCTTTCATTTATCCATTTTTAAATAGTTCAAAGCGTTAAGTTGAAGAAGAAAGGTTAATCATATTATACAGCATCGTTTAGATGCAGTAGATAGGCATATTTCCGCTCCTCAAACACCAAAACAGCTCTTGTTCTTGACCTAATATTGGCAGTATAAACGGATGGCACAATTTTGTAAAAATGTTTTCTGATAAATCGGTTCAAACCTTTAAAATAATAAATGAAACTTTGTATCTGCATAGTTTATCCCAGTAATGAAAGACTTGAAATATTTACTTTAATATAATCCCAATTATGAAAAAAGTGAAATATTTGACAAATAGTCTCTTTAATTTATAACAAGAACAAAGTCATATATGCATATTTAAGTTCCTTGAATGAATATAAACGAAAAAATATACCTCTTTGGGTAAAACATCACTGATGAGCGTTCATTTCTAAATTACTTTGAAACAATCTAGTTAACCACAAATTTCTAGCGCCCATTATTACCGATGACCACTTTTTTAGGCAGAAAAACAACGTTGATTTCCGGTAGTTGTGAGAGGGTAATTAAGAGAGATATGTAGGGAATTATCTAATCGGCAAGTTTTGCTGAGTCTCAATTCAAACTATGCCCAACTGATAAATTATAGCACTAAAAGTGGTGTAAATGAATAAAATGTTCATTGAAAATAATTACTCGAAAAGGTCATCATCGCCCAACCCTAAAATACTTCGAATATTCATTCATGGTCCAATTCTTAATAAATTACCTTATGACAAAGCACAGAGGTTTGATATTTCTTACGATAATATTACTTACCCCTGACACCCTTCATCTAGTTACCGATGCATTATCTCTAATATATATGCTTGTATGCTGCTGCCGCCTATGAAAAAAATCCGAATGCTAGTTCTTTCACTGCGATGTATGGCATTTTCTTTCAATTTCTGGTGATCTTGGTTCTCATTACTTGAAATGAGTGTTGTTCCACTTTTGCAATCATCATTTTTTTCTGTTCGCCTGCTGCCAGACCAAATATAAAAGCCATTAAAGTTTTAAAAACATATTCCAAAAGCATTATTAAAGAAAATATTCACATATAATCCTCTGCTCAAGGAACTAAGGGTTTCCAAACCAAACATCCTCAGTCGCTATTATTTTCAAAGTCGAAAGTTTCCTATTTATCCAATATTATTTCAATATAAAGGTAACATAGTTTTTCTTCGATTAAGCGAGGAGTAAAAAATTAACAATTCATGGCAACCTTTTTTGTAATACCTACTCAGTGAGAACATACCAAATGCACGCAATCTATTTTGAATAAAAGCAATCCACTGCATTAGTTTTTGGATTCTCTCCGAATTATTTATGAATTTAAACTTCCAGTACACGTGTGGGCGTTTAACTTTAGCTGATTATCAGAATCTATCGATTTTTATATGATACATGCATAGTATTTTCCTTCCGATTTCACCAGAAGATTTCAAGAGCAGGTAACATGAACGTTCTATATTCTTCAAACATGTTGCTATGTACCACTACAACTCTTCTATATTCTTCA
This sequence comes from Hetaerina americana, assembly GCF_022747635.1. NCBI lineage: Eukaryota > Metazoa > Arthropoda > Insecta > Odonata > Calopterygidae > Hetaerina > Hetaerina americana. Next base: position 96,691,867 of record NW_027286874.1, on the reverse strand, counting down.
AACTAAAGCTATGTACCAATATACCTCATCTAAACATTGCATAATTATTCCTTCATTTCATTAATTTTCATAAGTATGCTTTCATTATTTCATTGCTGTATCTATAGAAAAAAACCTTTGATAACATGATCAAAAATACAAACAGGTTTTCACTGGTACAAATATTATTACAACAGGTTCTAACATGCTGATTAATTTTTAAGTGAAGGTGTCACCACATAAATCCAAGCATAAATTTTTAATAATAATTAATAAAAATATAAAAGAAAATTTTTGGGGCAGAAAGGGGTTAATCCATCCGGTTCTGGTAAGGTTGTGTGAATGATCCATGGATCGCCGGATCGGAAAAACACCGTGTAAGGAGTGAAATCTTTTTTATGAGGGAGAATATGGAGGGGAATAGAGAAAAAAAGCAAAAAGGTTTTGGATAGTTCAATAAGTTTTATGGTTGATATTTGATTCACAAGAGTAAATCTGTAGGTAGTTTTTTTTAGTATTATAGAATGACCCCACTGCATTACACCTAAATATGCATTGAATTACTCTGTTATTATCTTAATGCTGAAACGCTAATTTTATTTGGGATATTGCTATCATTATCAGCTATGTTTATTTAAACAAGTCTCTTTCTTTGGAGGTAGTTTAGAGTGTCTATTTACCACTGCAAGTGAAAACAAAGTTTTAAACGGTGAACTGTTGTCTGTCAACATTTTGCATATTTTTTTCATTATTTACACTCTCAAAATCTAAAATTCCTTAATTAAGTTGTCATTAAAATTAATTTTTCTTTTTAAATTAACATGAGTGTGTAACAACTCCTCGTAGGAACAGCTAATTAATGAAGATATAAAATGACAGACTACATACTTATAGAATGGTGATGCTTGTGCGTGGGCTTGTATGCTTGGATGTATACATGTACTATATATACTTGTACATGGTGAGTCAGAATGGACTCCCTGATTTGACGGGGAAATTTTAAAAACTCAACCTGGATAATTAAAAAAATATATCTGAAAACGAAATCCAAAGCCATTTTATTTTCATCAGGTTATAAAAGTTATTTCATCCAAGTGAGGACCTTGGTGAGTGATGCACATATTAAGTCGTTTAAAATATTTTTCATAAACTCATCTCAGCATATCTTGCGTTATTCCAGCGATGACATCTTTTATTGCCTCCTTAAGAGTTTCCAAGGTCCTTGGTCGAACTTTGTAAACCTCAGCTTTGAGATATCCCCAAAGAAAAAAATCACATGGGCTCAAATCCGGGGAGCGAAGAGGCCATGGAACATCCCCTTGTAAGGAGATCAGGCGGCCAGGAAATTGTTGTTGCAGGATTTGGTGTGAACGTCGGGCGGTATGAGCCGTGGCACCATCCTTTTGAAACAAAAAGGGTTCTGTGTCATATTCTTCACCATACCTTATCGGGCAGCAGTAAAAAGTTCTCCAGCATCTCAAAATTGCGCACAGAGTTCACAGTAGCAGTTTTTCCTCGAGATTCTATGCTATGAAGTACTATGACCCTCGAAACGCTATGAAGAGGTCTTGGGTGAAGTTCACGAGGGTTGTCAGCTGCCCAGTAACGAAAATTTTGCTTATTTACTGAGCCAGAGAGGTGAAAATTTGCTTCATCGCTAGACCTCAGAACCCTCTGCATCGCCATTACTCTACTATTGTTCTTAAAGAACGTTTCTTCGACAAAGTCAGTAATTTTTTAAAACTAGGGAGACCATTCTGACTCACCCTGTGTATATATATATATATATATATATATATATATATATATATATATATATATATATATATATATATATATGTACAAGGTGTATACATAGATATATGTATATATCTATATGTACATATAAATAGATCACATCCATGGATTACGGGCGAGTTAATTAGACAGATACGCAAGAGAATGACATGGTAGATTTTACACTTATTGGGCAGAAAAAGAAACAACAGTTGAAAAAATTTATATATGAGGAAGGAACTTTGCCGGAGAATCGCGTCGGATCAATGTTAATCCCTTAATAAAGGAAAATAAAGCCCGCCATAGATGTATACGAGGACTAACAACATTGAGGTTTATATCGTACGCACCTAATGTGGTGCTCAAAATCATCAATACGAAAATTGAGGAGGGCAAATGATTACTTCGGACATGATCAGTGTTCTGAAATGGGAGATGCATCAGTGACGCCATTCCGGTAAAGAGGTCATTATTAAATAGCATAGAATACCATCAGAATGATGTTTGCCTCGTAGATTTCGATAAGGCATTCGACAGAGTGAATTGCGTTATATTAAAGAATGAATTGGAGAAAATAGGAGTAAAAAGAATGGATAGGCGACTCACTAGCTACCTCTAGAAGTCTCACATTGTTTAGGTGCGAGTGTCAGACGGAGAGTAAAAATAGGCAGTGTTAGGATGAAGGGTGAGACATGGTTGTCCATTATCACCCGTGCTGTCTATTTGTGAGGATTCCGTGCTTATGTGGGAAAATATATTAGAGAGGCAAGCAAAGGACTATAGATAGAGATGAATATCGGTGCGAAATATAAAAATATTAGGTTTCCGGTTGATAAATATTATTTTACCAGTTAGGCAAAGGATTGAAAGCACTGTCGATTGCTGTCATTGAAAAGTCACTGTGATAAGTGTGGAATAAAACAAAATGTAAATAAGGAAAAGGTATTGCTGTTGTAGAGGAATAGGAAAGCAAAGTTAAATTTCAAAATGAGACTTCATATACTAGATCAGGTGGCACATTTTTTCCTACATTGGAAGTTTATCGCGGCAAAATGGCCGAAGTACCAGGAATATACATGTAAGAAGAATTGCATAAGATAAAGAAGCTTAACAGGGAGGATAAATTGATGGTAGGGAATTTTGTTAAGGATATTAAGAAGAGCCTCAATGAAAGGCTAATGTGGAGCGTGGAAACATGGTCGTTGAATAAAGAACTAGGAGAGGAGAGGGCATTGTTGGGAGTAACACAATAGAAGAAATGAAAGATGAATGGAGTGTGCTTCTATTGGCGATGGTATGTTGAAGAACATGATGTAGGGGAGAAAATTAGGCAAGGGAAGAAGGGGTAAGCAAAGAATGGGCATATTAAGCGCGAGGAAGGAAGTATGTGAAATTGAATACGGGTTTATTGTAGTGTCGGATGTTAGGTTACGTTTTGCTATGAGAGGTAAGGAAATGTATCATGTACTTGCACACACAATACAATATTCAATGTTTTGCTTTGGTTACGCATTTAAATCCCCCTTTTTTCGAAGGTCAACCTCTAGTAAAGGAAAGTAAAATATTTTACAAAAAAAAGAGAGGAGAAGTAATCTTATGAAACTATCTTAATAATCACGGGAGAATTCCACGCGGCGGAGAGAGAAATGGGAAGAAACACACACGATTGGACGTGACTGGCGAAGGACGGGACCTCAAGGAAGGCAATAACTCAGCCGTAATACACACATCATCACGCAGATCGGCCGTAGGAGATAGTTCCGCCATTGGCCGCAATAACTCACGCCGCCTCCCGATGCCAAAGCGATCCAAAGGCAGATCGCACGGGACCGCCCGCATCGCCCACTCTCCCCACCCGCACCCTGGCCCCTCCTCCCTCCCCACTCAACAGTCATCCTCTCCCCACCCACTCCACTTCTAGACTCCCCTTCTCACATATTCGCTGCGCGGACACCGCGGTCATCGCGTTTAGGACGTGATTCGAGTGCCTTACCGGGGAACGAGGGTTTTTTTTATGTGCGGCGACCCCCATTGCCTCCACCGCCCCTTTCCTCCTCTCCCTTCCCGATATATGCCTTACGAGGACGCAGTCCTACGATTCCTTCAACAGGCAAACTCTTGTCCATCGTCTTTCGACGTCTTTATTGGCTCACCGTGTGGTTGTGGGTGGGGGTGCCAAAAGTGGATGTTAAACGTCCTTTTTTCAGAACTATCATTTTCAAACCACAATAACTGCAGATAAGCTGGTTTTGGTTTAGGATTTAGAATTCAAAATGGAGAAAAACAATATTTTCGCCTTTATATTATCATCACGAATTTGGTGCCAAAAAATGACTTTATAGGCCCGGATGGTGGCAGGCCAATTGTATATTCACCCAAGATACCGTTCGTAAAATATTATCAAAACGGGACAACTTTTGTTTCATTTAATCACTCGAAGGTAACGTTTTCCAATTCTAAAGCATAAAACTTGCACTAAATATACTATTGTGGGCAATCCTAATTATATTAAAAGATTCATCACAGTAATAGAATTCTACGGGTTTGGCAAACTAGTTGATCTTCATGTAAATACATGGAAAATATTAATATAATAATTTTCAGTTAAACAATAGACACTTCATTCCCCGAAATGGTAAATTTTTGTCCATATATCCTCGGCTGGAATGGGAACATGTGTTAACCTACGTAAGAATTGTAATTGATATTTGCAAATTTTTTATTAAACCTTATTATTCCTTGAATTATTTGATGGATGTCGTCCACAAATTCCTTGAATTTGGAGATATTAAAAATGATTTAAATAATATTCATAATTTCTGATTAAAATAAAAATATTAATCTTAATACCATTATTTGTTAGTTTTATATAGTATGTGTATCAATCCAGATTCTCATACATATGAATCAATTAAGATTTTTAAAAACGTGCTAAAATAAGACATTTGGAAATGAAATAGAGTTTAACTTTAAATCTATTCTAGCTAGAAAAAAACAAAATCAATTCATCAATATTTACACAAAAATACCTTTATCCCCAGTCGTGAGCTGTTTAATGAATTCGTCGAGTCTTGTGAAAAAGTGCGGTGACTCTGTAGAATATAATCAAGAATTTGCTCATTCGAAAATCTCTTTCCTAAAAAACTCCCACTCTGACTCCTAAAAATATTTTGTCGAAATCTGTGGAAAAGCCATAGCATCATGTGAAACTGCTCACAGTCATTCAATTTAAATTAATAAAATATTTTTATTTATAGTATCCGAGGCTTTAAAAATATAAACCCTAACTTTAAATTCGAAACCTTACTTTGAAATTGTGAGGGTGAAAGAAAGAGAAAAAAACAACTTTGCACTTCCAAACACTTTTTTTCTCTTTCTTTCGCCCTCGCCATGAAAGGATTCCACTAAGTTAAGCCTGAAACTGTTAGCTTTATCAAGTGCGCCAGCAACGCAATGAAGGCTAGAAACAAGTTCGTGGAAGTGCAAAGTTGTTTTTTTTCTCTTTCTTTCACCCTCACCATGAAAGAATTCCACAAAGTTAAGCCTGAAACTGTTAACCTTACTTTGAAAGTAAAATGACGGAATAGATAAACGTTGGTTTCTTATTAGGTGGATTGTGGTGCAAAAGAGGCATTGATCAATCGAAAAAATTGGTAGGCCAAATAAATGATTGACATTTCAAGTGACCAAAGTGTTCAGTTCTTGCGAACTGATTCGTCAGACATGCTGGCACAAATTCTTATCAGTTATTCCCGAAAAAGCATTTGACTTGTGTACGAAAATGTCTTATATCATAGTTTTTATAGATTAAGTTAAAAAGTATTTTCAATAAATTTCCATCCCTTACATAAAATCCATAGCCAATGACATCCAACAATTTTCTCTTAAAACGAATGATAAAACAGTAAGTTTTCAGAATGCCGTTTTAATTCCTTAAAAACTGGCTAATCCGAGGCACAGTGAAGTCATTACGTCACTCCATGTTATCAGCAAAATGATTGATACTGAAAATATGAGAGGTCATAAAAAAGTTTCTTCATTCCGTTTGGATAACTTTGTTATGTTGTTTTGATCTTAGAATCCCTACGATTTTTCGTGGCGCATCTTCACCGTGGGGTGGCAGGAATTTAAGAGGAGAGCGATGGCAAGAATTGATACGGCAAGGGGGATAAAAATAAAACAAGAATGAGTTCGTGTGACAGGAGGAGGTAAGGGAGTGGAGGGTAGGGTTTAGATGTTGGGAGATGGGTGTATGGAAGAGAATTTCCCTGTCACGGTTCCAATCTCCGGGACACACGAGAGTTTGAAGGAGAAGATGAGGCAATGGTATGTGGTCCTCCGTACGAGATGGAGGGCTTACGAAGGGCAGGAAGGGAGTCGAGGTATAGTACGGTAGTGAGGGAATTTCGTGTGCGCTTGTATGTGTATTTCCAGTTTGAAAAATGGATGGGAAAAATGACGGGCGAAGAGGGACTTGGGGATGGGGCTTGGCGGACGGAGGGAGCGTAGCATGAAGACAGACGTGGGGCCGGGGTTCACTGGGGTGGTGGGGATGCCACGGGTAGTGTTGTGTGGGGCCGGAGTGCCCAGAGGAATGCTATACTGTGAGGCAAAGCGGCTGGCATCCGATGCAAAGAGGGATTAGGAGTGTGTATAGGTCGAAATGTTGGCTTCCTGACGCGCGGACTCGAGTGTGCGATCTGATTGGATTCGGATCCACCGTTAGATTAGGTTAGATTGCGCGCACAGTTTACTATGCAGAGGAAAACAACCTATGTCCAAATATAGCACCGTGAAAAATCTAATAAAACGTGAACAAGATGGATAGATTTAAAATGTTTTAAATAATATTGCATAAATGAATTTGTTCTTAGATTTTGCAAGCATGTTCAACGCTTTCCGGGTTTCCTTGAATGATTTCGTTTCAGACAAAATTAAATAAATATATATCAGATTAGTTTAAAATTTAAAATCCTGTGGTTTTACGAGTTACATTAAAGCACTGAAATTTCTTATTACTCCCATGAATATGCAGCTTGAATTTATTAAATAAGTTTCAAACAATACTTGAGTGTTCGAATAGCACTTGATAAAGCTACACAATAGGAATAGAGCCGGCAAGTAGAATTAGGTACAAAGACAAATTCGTTAGAAAGTTGTTCTCATTGTTGTGCGATGTTAATCAATGTACGTGAGGGTAGAAAAAAAGGTCAATCAAACGGGTGAACCTAATTATAATACATATTACTAAAAATTCTTAGTCGTTAATAAATCAATAAAAGTGCCTGCTAATATTAGAAGGAGAAAAAATTTCCTGCAAAATATTTCCTGGGTATCCACATAATTGGATTCTAAATGAAGATAGTGACGTTTACGTAGAGCCTAGAATTAATTAACTGAGTTTCAAAATCAGAGAAAATAAGGACACCAAGTCAAACTTAAAAATTCACAATAAATATGTATTCTTTCAATTGATTAATAATTCGAACTTCAGGTCAAAAATAAATGTGCTTGCTTCGAAATTTCTTTATTTCGAATAATAAATTCGATAATTAACTTGATTGACTTAATTACCGCAGCAATTTCTTCTGTAAAAATAATATAAGTAAAAACTCAAATCACATTTATTTGTCCATGCCATTGAATGTGGCTAATGGTGAAATTATATCAGGCATTTGGGTTGAATATTTAACGTTTGTGCAAATGAAAGCTTAATTATTCATGGCTATTGAGATAATAACTTTGCGGATAATAAATAATATTGAACATCCACCGCCATAATTATCCCAAGCGTCCTTTCTTGCATGTGGATTGACGGATCTATTTATCCTCATAATTCAAGCTCGTAACTAATTCTTTACGTATTTTCCACTTGTAAATCACTCGTCGTAAAATAACAAGTACAAATTGAATAGACCCACGACTCGATTGTTTTGACTTCCCTTAAACGGATATGTTTCAAATTGCTGTCTCCAAAAGAAGAAAATATATCGAGGGCAAATAAGGGAGAGGTTAAAAATCGTCACGGGAACACATTCGCTGGGGAAGACGCCGTGGCCCGCCGGGGATTGATTGGTGGCCAATGCCCTTATACGGGGGGGGGGGATGGAGATGGGGGTGAGGGGACCACACGCACAACGCGTCCCGAACCCTCGCATCCTTGATTCCCACGAACGCCCTGACCGCGCACCATACGTATCCCTCGGCGCACAGATGAAGAGCATTCGTCAAGCAAATCGAAGACACCTGGCACGCTTCCAGATCTCGCACACGTTGATACTGATTGATTCGTCCACCACTCATGAAGCATGATGTAACATGCTTCATTTCTCAGTCTTCCCTTCCAAACATTTTGGTTTGATTTATTCAAAATTGACTATTCTGTCATTAATAATAATGCATAGTGGGGAAGGGGAGGGAGGGATGTGGTCTTAATTCATCTGCCAGAAGGTAATTGCAAATAGATTTATACAAATACCCCCTGAAACACACAATCCTAACTTTCCCCTCCCATCACAAGGAGTGAACATTTTTAATTAATCTCGCTAATGATTTTTTTCATTTCAGAAGTCAATGTCTAATAGCCGTTAGCATTTTACGTCTATTAAGCAAGACATTTTTGCTTTCTTCATCACGTTAGTAGGAACAAAACTCTCCTTGACCAAGTGTACTTCTCAAAACTCAGAAAAGTATTAACAAATGACCAGGGAAACATACGTATGTCAACAAGTCAGCTTTTAACTCACATAAGTGACTAAATTAGAACTATCCATTTGCACGCCACTTTCATGAATTATTTAAGTTGATGAAAAATTATTTGATGACCATTTTCAAAATTAAAACGTACTATCGACTTACTGGTGTCTTAAAATAATTCATATTTATCAACCGTATTCCACGTAGAACAATTTAATCGTACTTAATCACTTTTTTTCTCGTGAGTTTTGACACAGGTTGTAATTAATTATTCACAAAGGCCTCATCCAAAACTGAAGTGAATGATATATAGTAGTTTAAAGAAACATTAATAAAGCAAGGAAATGACTGCGTTCAAATCATGTAATAAATTAACTTGTAATGAACTGATAATCGTAAATTTGACAGTTCAGAAGGAATTTAAAGAAAAAGCTAAATAAAAAACAAAGGTGTCCGTTGCAAAAGAATACCAAAACTTTCTTTAAAAACACAAACGGCACACACGAAGAACATTATGGGTTCCTTCATCTATGCGAAAACCCTCTTAGAGAATAAAAAGAATCATTCAGTGTTTCTTAAAATAGTCATTCACCATGAGACAGTCTCCAAATGGTACAATACATATGCATACTTAAAATACTTCGAAACTAAAGTCCAGCAATCATAGGTTTCAATTGAATGCATGACCCTTTCCTTCAAGGGGGGACAGACGGCAAGAAAAAATGGAGGGCATACTAAATATATAGTTTAAGAATATATCTCTAAATGTTATATAAAAATAAATAATTGATGATAAAATGATGATAGTACTTTTACCTTGTTATTCAAATATGCTCAAACCAACAATTTCAGTGATCGCATGGAGGGGTTCCGTAAACATTAAACCATAATAGCCATACTTTAAAAATTATGGAAAGTAAAAACATCTTAATAATTTACTGCGCATGTGGGATTTTAGGGGAATGCAAGTTAGTATCTTGATACTAATCTTTTTATGCTCCTACTTTCTTAGCCATTCTTATTATTAAAAAATCTAAATGGCAACCTAATAGAGCCATAGTTTATCGCAGATATATTTAATTGATTACTAGCCCGGTGCAACTTATAGTATTCTAAGTGCTACCTTTACAAAAAATTAATATTTCTCAAGCAAAATAATGTATACCGCGGTCTACACAGTTTCTCATTTTGGCGTCACGCCATTCCTCCAACTTGAGCACTGGGAACAATTTATTTCATCAAATGAATGGTTTACTCACCTAAGTAATGGATTTTAAAGGTACTCCAATTATAGAAAGTAGAGTCGTTAAAATTTTTTGAAATTACTCATGTAATGATTTGACTTGTTAATAACGCCAAAAGACATTAAAAATGACGTAGATTAACCATATTTCTTTAATAATTTCAATTTCTTATTTTTCAAATGCAATACAAAATTGAACTAAATATCTAAGGTTAGTTAGATTGATTTGATCAAATTATTTAAACCACCGGTGGATAAAAATCTTGACAAGAGGAATTATCGGGCGTGGTGGTGAAAAGTCACGTACAAACTGGAAGAATGGAAAAGCTGTGGCAGAGGTCATAATGAACACTTGAATTCCTATACCTACGTCTCATCGGAAGAAATTTTTCTCTTGTGCATCGTGACGAAATAGCAAATGTAGATTTTTTCGTAAGAAAAAGCCGAGATAGAGCAGGTATCAGTTACCAATTCTGAACGGAAAAATACCATGGATTAAATTCAAAATCTGTTTCTCGGATATTGCATCTCAGGAGTCTCTCACAGCACATCACGCTACATCAATGTGGAATTTAGGTTAAGGAGCAAAGGTATTCCTTTGAGGGGGATATTCCAATCAAGGATTTTGTAAAGCATACTTACTATACCTTAAAAAAACCATAAACACAGTAATCAACCCAAAGGTCGGTTTGGTAGGTGATCGTAGAGTTCACCCGAATTAAGCCCGACGGCGTGTGAAATTTACACAAAATAGAGTAGGGGGACCCAGTTCCGTTCCCTGTGCCGATTATAGTTTCCCAAGAAGAATCACATAGCTTGGGTGGAGCTGCAGGTGCCCAGCAAGGCTCGTCCGGGAATCGAACTCGGGCCCTCGGGGCATTAGACCAACGTTCTACCCCTGGACTACCGCGGCCCACACTAACTATACCATGCATGGTGAAATATTAATTTTATTTGAAGTACTTTATTCTGCCAAAAATTCTTCATAGTAAGAACTTCTTTTTTTGCCATTATTATTATGAACAAATTTCAGTTAGCGGTTACTCCAGATATTAAAGTACTTGACAGCTTTGACTCATGCTCAGATGTAAATCTAAGACTAATCTCCCAGCATCTTGAGTCGGCCACGCATTGAGTTTCCTTTCAGTCATTTTTATATAACTACGGTAAGTGAAAGTAGCTTTTAATTTCTATTATTTTATACAATATTCACGCATCATCACCAGTATTCCGCGCGACCCAGGAAACATTTTCTGGACAGCAATTCATTTATATATTTTACTTCTCGGTTCATTGCAATGGGTGGACAATTGAGCATGTAATTAATTCCTGACAAATTTTTATTTTATGCGAGAAGCATGCACTCATTTTTTCGCTCAGAAAATCTCAGCTCTAGTTTATACTCTGGGACGAAAAGTCGAAAAGCATTGATAGACAATTGTCACCTAACTTTTTGAGCTACGTAATAGGCTCTTGATCTACGTGATGTACACTTAAGTGTTTCTACGAGTAGTTCTGCCGGATTAAATTGATTATGTTTGCTAATTAAACTTTAAAGTGTTTTACTATTGCATGTTGAGAATTGTGTAAAGACTAGAATTTCGTTAGGAGAGGACTTGTTTTCTTTTTCGCCAGTACCTTACCGAGATGGTCGTTCACCATTGTAGAATATACTTAAAATACTCATTTATGGCTGCTTAACATTTTCACAGAGAATCGAGGCAGTAACAATCTTCCCTATTTTAGTACATTTGAATTTTTCACATGTGAATTACGCTTGCATGCAGTTGAATTACGAGGTGTCATACATGACAAATTTAGAGGTGAGAAGAGCTTTGGTAAATATTTCATTTAGCTACAATTCACCGAAATACACTCTCTTTCAAAAAGTGTATAATAAAGTGTAATACGCACCCATGGAGACTGAAAAATATGCTAGCGTGTTGATTCCCGCTCTCTCTCTCGACCAAATTATTGGTAGCAATACTCGGCAATCACCGAGGGGATGAAGCTTGGACACAAGGGTGGAATAAATTTTAATCTCCATTTGTGAATACTCGAGGCATTGATGAGAGCGGAACCCGCAGCGGTATGTTGGTGCTGCGGTAAGGCGGGTGTGTGCTTGGTGGCATAGAATGTCTCAGGAGCGGCTACTTAGATCGAGGGTGTTCACGTGGTCCCTCGCGGTCCCTGGAGCGAAATTTCCTTCCGACACGGCCGAGTAGAGAACTAGTCGCCCCACTTACCCATCCCCTCAGTCGGGCTCATTCCCACCCGCGCGAAACCAAATCTCCCCCAAGTCCGCTCGGGAGCAGTGGGGCGGGGTGGCTAGGTATGGGAGGCAGACGTTGTGGACAGATAAGGAAGGTTCGGTGAAAAGTGAGAGAGAGAATAACGCTCGCCGAATATGGACAAGTTAGGATTCGAAGGAGGGAACCCGCAGCGGCGGCCCTGGATTGCAGGGAGCGGGAGGAGCCGGTGGAGACAGAGGGGGAGGATGGTGCAGGAAGGGGGATGGGTGAAATCCAACAAGGTCGCCGCTGCCGACGCGCCACAATGAAGACGTCAAAATGCGCACGGCCGGCCACCATTGTGATGCGTGGGAGCGGAGCGGACATCAAGGCGGCTTAAAGGGAGGCGAGCGCGCACCGGCGACGGCAGAGATTCTTATTCCACGCTGGTTTTTGCGGCTGCGGGGGAGGAAACGACGAGGGCGAACGAGGGGAGGTCGGCATAAAACTATGCGCAACGCTAAGTGAGATACCAGAAGAGAGGACGGGAGCAGGATGTGGTAAACGCGGATGGAGCGCGAGATGAGAAGAGGTATTAGAAATTCCGACGGATAGGGGAAGAGGGCGGGGAAGGTGTGATGCCACGACGCGGGTTGGCGAGTGACGGGGCAGGGAAAAAGCTGACCGACCTCAATGCAGTTTGGTATAATTTGAGTGCAATATCGCAATTGTGGTATTTATTTCCCTTTGAAGAGGGGACTGGAAGTAGACTAACGCCACTCAACTTCGGAATTCCCCATTGTATAACGCACATAAAGTGAACGCCTATGAGTTAGAAATAAGTAATTCCCTTCGAAAACCAACTAAACAATTTAATGAGATTGACTGGGTGACTTCCTAGGGGCAGTCAAATGAAAACCGCAAACCTACAATAACACACACACACTCCGCTAAAAGATAGTAGCCAGCTCTTTACGAATCGATACTGCCATCGCTCTGTTAGGAGAACTTCACAGTGTCAACTCACAGGAGCACGCATACTTATGTTGGGTAATGTCCTTGTTGGTGCGTGGACTGGTTGTTGTAGCGGGTGTCCGGTTTTCATTTGTATGCTCATCATATAAGAGAGTAATAGAATGCATTTCGCTTGAAGCCATTTTTCCAACTGAAAATATTTTTCGGTAATTTTGTGTATAGCGTATATAATTTTAAGAATGGAAACAGCGAAGTGCATGATAATTAAAACTTAAGTGATTAATATATTTAATGGCATGAACTGAATACATCTCACATATATCTGTACTTCGAAAAATCTGCATTTTTACATTAGAAAAGCAAACTTATTTGAAAAAAGAATAACCAAATCTGCTATCGTCATTTCCAACATTCAATAAACCAATATGAACACTTGTTTGAGTGTCATTTCCATTAATTTTATACGAGAAATAATATTATCTATTTAATACCCAGAATTACTTTAAATTCATGATTCAAGGAAGGGATCAGTTCTAGATATTAACAGCGTCTTTCATCTAAAGTGAAGCAATATCTTTGCTAATCTCATCCGACTTTGAAGCAGTGTTACAAAATTAAATTGAGTCAAAACTACCGTAAATAGTATAAATTTTTCCAAACATAAAATGCAATTCAAGCAAATAGACTTTAAAATTATAAAGATGTAATTAAGTCATTGCCTCTGCGCAATGATGTATGTAAAGGGTAGGAAGAAGTTTCAAATACAAATGCTTAAGTTGAAGGGCCAAATGGCCAGAGTCGAAAGATTTGCTATCATAATTGGAAATACTTTTACACCGACGCGATGAATTTCTTTTCCACAAAGGGTGAATTAACAAACATTTCCAATGGATATACACAAAATTATATGAGGTAACTGCATGGTACATTTTCACTAAACATTATATTAATTAACGTGAAATTTATAAACAATGGCAAAAACTGTCAAGAAATTTTTAAAGCAATATTAATAGGGGAAGATTCGGGGTATTTGGATTTTTCGTTCTTAATGAGGAAAAAAACCAACGCTGATAAAAATAGATTAATCATCTTCACAGAATTTAATTAGAATCAGCCAAACAGCCAATTGGTCTCCAGGTTTGTTCATAAGCTTGACCATGCCTGTTTTTCTCCGAGTCTTGCATAAAATAACCATCCAACCATTATTACATACATTTTGTGAAATATATTGTTCAACATACAGTTATCAGCTCTTCTACAGGCCTCTATACCTGTCAATACCATTGAGTTCCAAAATCCATAGATTTTGCTCGAGCCTCAAATCAAGAAAGTGGATTGGGACTCTATGAGCTAGATGAGCATGAGTGGTATGAAAGGCAGCCAGGTAACTTAAAAAAAGAAAGGTAAATCGTAAATCCGTGGGGCAGTGTTAGATATGACAGAGGAGCACAAGGTCTTATTCGACGGGGGAGCGTGTGGGACGGTAGTGGAAAGGAAGACGAATGGAGTGGAAAGAGGGAAGTGGGAAGAACGCCTGGGGAATGAGAGTGAGGGCAGAAAGACGCAAAAAGAAGAGGAGATGGAAGGGATGGGTATGAAGGCTGGCTGAGGAATGGGTCCCGGGACAGTTCGATTGAGACGATAAGGGAGATGAGACGGTGAGTGAAACTGTGGAATCAGAAAGAGGAGGCGGAGAGTAGATTTATGATTTGAGGTGGAGGGGGCGGATCGGGGAGGCGGGATAGGGAGAGTGGGAGAGTAGGACTGGGGCCAGAATAAGCGAGGGGCAACCACTCTAAGCATCTCCGGATGGTTACGTCCAAAATCCCCCGCAAGCAAACACAGGAGAGGAAAAAAAACATCGGTTCGGGAGTGAGAAGTAGAATAAGGACATAAAGCATACAATTCTGGGAGAGGGGAAAAGTGAAGCTGCCCCGGGAGAATGACAGCTTAAAGAGCCCGAATACATGAATTCAAAATTGTTTTTATCGGATGTATATTTTTTTTACAACCCATCCTCCTCTTCCTCCGACAAAACATGGTCACGCACGTACGCCTCCCCGAGGAATCCCAGATTTTCGCCGGCAGGAGAAAGAGGGGAAAAAATTAAAATAAAATAGAACAAAAAGGGATCCTCCAGCCACCAGCCGTGGGCCGGGCGGCATCCTGGTCATCCCTTTGCCACAAACATAGCGGAATCCACCCCTCTGTCACAAGCGTCACATTTGTATGTTTTCAAGGTGGGCGTGAGCAGAGGGTAAAAATGGAGGGGTGGGATGGAGAGTACGGGAAAAAGAGCTGGGGTTCGTGGAAGATGGAATCCGGTGCTGCGAGACGAAAGGGTCAGGGATATGGCCGGGAATAAAGACCGTCGGGGATTCTTCTCTTTTGGGAGATTTCGGGGGTGGGGCGGGAGGGCAGGGAGGCACGGGAGTTTGTTCGGGCCGGGCGGACGGGGGCTTGCGGTGAGGAGAGAAGGTTGGGGGGGGGGGCAGGGGAATGGGCCTGCGGAATGGAATTGTCTGGGCCCGCGCGTATGCGATCGCATGGGAGGGGGGTTTAGGGGGGTGGCGGGTGTGGAGGGCAGACCGCATCGCAGATTCCTTCTCGGATGATTGATTGACAAACGACCGGCGTTCGCCGTTCGGGGCCCAAACAATCCGGCTGCATGCCCGTCCAGCAGCGGATCTCGGCGATATGGAATGGGAGGATCGGAGGGGGGGAGGAGGCGGCGGCAGGAGGTTGAGAGGAGGGCGAGGGAAGGAGGCCGGGGTGAAGGGTTGTCGAGTTATCGCTGGGAGCGGGTGCGATGGGAGGACTGAACAGAAGGACGTGTAAAGAGGAAAGTGAAGAAAAGCTGAGCAAGGAAAACGGAGAAGTGCACCGATATTTTATCACAATTAAAAGAGATAGTTAATCTCAAACAATCAATAATAATCTATTTATAAGAAGAAGAAAATCCGATTAATTAGAATAAAATATTAGCGTCCATCTTTCTTTATTACATGACGTGGGAATAATTTTGAACAACTCTAATCTAGTGCCTACTATTTGCATAATGAATTATAAAGTTCTTCAGTCATATCATAAATTTAATGACACATTATATAGTTTTTACTGGACGTACATCATTATCATGTTTTACATTTTTGTTTATTCTGCACGATTTTCAACAAAAGAACGTTTTATTACCAAGCAGAATATATACTAACAAAGTACTCTTGTCCCAACAAATCGCTTCACCGAAAGGTAAAGGTATGCTTCCTTGAATATTTAATCTTCTGGGTATTCAATATTAAATGAAATGAACAGACAAGATATAAAAGAGTTAACCCTTGACACTGTGCACAATTCTATGGGATCGTAGGGATTTTATATAGCCATAATTAGTTATACATTTCTGCTCTTTTTTTCTAAATTGACACTTAAAGGAGGGGCTGGTAGTTAATTAGCTGAAATAAATAAATTAAGTTATGAGATGAAATAAAAATATATCTGTGACAGTATGAAGAGTATGCGGATGAAACCTTAGCCAAATACTTAGTCAAAAATTCATATGTATATAACAGCCTTATATGCTATGATATTTTTGCATTGGCCAGTATGAATTTGTTGGAACATAAAACTACCCACAACTAACGCATGCACCTCTTTAATTCCTACAAATTTTAAACAAAACCCTACATTATAGCTCTAATTATATTTACTATGCTAAACATAAACATATTTATGAAATCCTTATTTAAGAAACTAATCCACAGTTTTTAGCGAGAAGGAGTATATAAAGCAACTTATTTCCCTCTTATCTGATTTGAAGATACAAATACCTGTGCAGACATGATCGAGAGATGAGAGAGAGGGGAAAATTCGACTTCCAAGCCTGCTTACCTACACCTATTGCTCCGCCAACAATCCAACCCTCCACGTCCCTCCCGAGGAGACGTCCCTCCTTTTGGCTCCACGCTCCCCACCCTCACTTAACCCTCCTTTCAAGCCTACCTCCTCGCCATCCGACTAGCAGTCATAAATTACGCGCGGAATTATTCGAATTCCAGCATCGTTGTTGGACGTTCCGTTCGCCTTTGGTCGTCGTGTTGTCCGGACAGGGAGGACGCGGCACGTTGGTCTCAGAGGGTGTTCGAGACTCTCCCTTTGATTCCCGCCCCTAACCCCTTCCCTCCTCTTGCCCATAGTTCCCTTCATCCCATACCCTCGGAGAGAGGTGCCCTCGAAAGATTTTTCCCATTTGAAAACGCTTCGACCCGAGGAGTGGAACGTGCCTCGGTGATATAATGCGCAGGTTTTCAGAGAGCAAGAAATACTTCGTATTCCACGTCTTTTTTATTTCAATTTTGATTTATTTATGCCTTCATTGTGTTGCCTTTTAAGAAGAGGCCGCGGATGGACGGGAGACATGGCTGTTTGGAAACTTCTCCTAGTAGGGCACAGGCAACTTCCCGAGCAGGACGCATGTAATTTTCTGAAGATGCACTGATTTTATAAATTGCTCGTTCTTCCAAGAAAACTGACATGAATAATATATTTATTTTTGGATTTTTACGAATCAATAAATGCATTTTCTAACGAACAAACCTATAAAAGGCTTTGAAATTGCCAAAAAAAATGGAAGCATCGATTCTTTTGTGGTATCATGAATGAAATATAGGACTTTAATCAGTAAAATTTCAGCTCAATGCTATCCATTGGAAATTCCGATAGTTTTTAACAAACAATGAAGAGTTACATGAACAATTTGAGGTATTTTTTCACTTCAAATACACGCAGACATTTAACAATCAACATTTCATGCAAACGGAAATACAAACGCTTAAGGTAAATGGAATATTGAATGGGAGATATTAAATAAAACCAAATACGTCTAATTTTAAAGTGCAAATTGATTCAAACAACACCATATTTATTGCTTCATTAAGGATTCCATCTATTAAATAAGAAATGAAGTGATGGGGGCAATATTACTTTCAATAATATAATCGTATCTAATGTAATACGTTGTTACAGAGTAATGATGGCAATGATCTGGGAAAACAGAATTATAACTAAGTAAAATAATGAAAAGATAGTGCAAGATTATCCGAAAAATAACTCGAATAAATCAATGAAAAACTATAAGGATGACGGGAGATAAATTAAATAGTCAAACTGTTTCAATACCAGAATCTATTGAATTCTATCAAAGTAAATTTAACCAAAATATGTTACATTGGATAAGGTTATAAAAAACCATAAACACAGTAATCAACCCGAAGGTCGGTTTGGATAAGGTTATATTAATTTAAAAGGGTTAAACTTGTCGTTCGAGATAACTGGATAGCCAATGAACGATAGTAAATTAAGCACCAAAACTGTGATAGTTTCCACGATTAGAACTAAATTTACGATTTGGACAAGAAATTAAAGCAAATAATGCTGCGTATTTTGTAACTAAAAACCATACTTTGATATTGCTTTTCTCCAACATTCTCTTAATTTCAAATCTACTGTATCCTTCCATTCTTCTATATTCAGTGTGCCCACACTCTCTGATAGCTCTTTTGTTTTACCTCTTCCTTAATTTGCCGTATGTATTTGTCTCTTGGTCTTGCTCGCGGTATTCTCCTTTTAATTTACGTTTTTTAGTTTAAAACGAATACATTATGTCTCAAGGTGAGTCCAATCCATCTAGTTTTTCGTTTCTGGAAGAGTTATCCACATTATATTTCCGTCTAATGCTCTTCAATGTACTTCCTCCTTCCTCATTTTGTCCGTTTATTTACCCTTCACCATTTTCCTCTAGCATCATGATTCAAAGGCATCCATCCTTTTCCTTGAAACTTTTCAAACGCTCCATTCCTCTGATTTCTTATTTGCAATGCTCGTTATGGACGTTTTGACCGACTGCTAGCTTAATTGCAACCACAGGTACATCCAACTTAGAAGTTGCCTCTTTTAATGAACACCTTCTTAGCTTGAGCTGCACCTCGCCTGATGTAAGTCATACCTCATCCATCGGAAGTTATGCTGTTCCCTAGGTAGGTGAACGATTCCATTTACTGAAGTTTTACTTCTCGTGTTGAATTATCTGTCTCCCTACCACACACATGGATATTTCCATGATAATATAATTGAATTGAACTCTAAATATGGCTAATTATTCCTCAAGTGAATAAAGCGTTTGACTTAGCCTTTTCACTCAAATCAATATATATTATTAGATTTAAACTTTCTAAAACATAAAATTATTAAAATAATCCTCTCTTAATATTCTCAAAATTTTAGGAAAATGAAATGCACTCTATTAAACTGTTTCCCTTAACGTGCCTAATTCAATATAGAATTTAGTACCAGAATATCAATTAAATAACAAAATGTTTGCAGTTAATTAACTAAAATGTATACCAATTTATATATATATATATATATATATATATAACATTAATCTAATTATACTCGAAACAATTGCTTGAGTAAAAGCCTTGCCTTTGAAACATATTACTGCACTTTTAATTCTCCGCCAATGTCCAGCGCTCAAATCCGTATCGAGTCCATGTCAGAACACGCCTTTAACGAATAAAGGAGAAAATGCAATTTCATGCGAACATTTTGGGTGTTTGCTCATCTATTACACCAAATGCCACTGTACGCCTCATTTGGAAACAAAAACACAAAACCCAAAAAGTTTTTAATCATCCAGCTGGACAAATTACGGGGAACATGATATTTTAATCATCAGACCTTCGAGAGAGTGAGTTTTTTTTGGAATGGAGCGTGGCATTAATTGATTACCGATTCCAACTCTTTTTTTATTATTTCCCCGAAGCGCAGAATTATATATTCCCTCCTCCCTTTGTGACTGCGCCGCTCGCCAACGACTGAAATGACAGTCGAATTTTTCTCCCTAATGGAGAGTAATCGAAAAAGAAAAATGCCACCGGAATATATCCAGATCAACTCGTAATTATACAAAACTTGATTGAACCGAATAAATGATTGATACGCCTAGTGATCTAGATTCGCCCTCACCCCACACCCCCAACCTTTCCCACGGAATGGTGGCAGCAGCAGCGGGGAACAAAGGGAATTGATGGAGGGAAATAGGAGGGAAACGAGGGGTTGGTGCGGGTCGGGGGATGAAAACAAAATCCGAACACCCCGCCGATATCTTTTTTCCCCTCCCACTTTTCCAATCTTACGGCCACCCTTCCGCCCCCCTCCCCCCAACCGACTCTGAGCTCGCACCCCGCATTCGTTCCCCATTACCCGCCACTCTTCCGCAGCCTCCCCCCCCACCCGCACACTCTCGCGTGCACATTCCAAATCCTCGAACGGGTGGGTGCGGAGGGAGGACCAGGTTGAGGAAGGGAGCGAGCCCAGGACTCTGGAAAGGGGGCGGGGAGACGCGGGGAGTGGTGGGAAAAAACGATAATCCAGCAGAAACCTCCAAAGAAACGGAAATAAAAAAGTGGGCGGGGTGGAGACGAGAGAAAAGAAAGATTACCACCGTCTCTCTTCCCCCCCTTTCCCCTCAAGCTCTTAACTCTCACCCCCTCGACAGTTCTCCTTACCCCCCGCTCTCTTACCTCCGAGCGGAGATTCCCTCTCCCCCATTAGTAACCCGGACTCAGGCACCCCCTCCCTTCACTTCCCTTCGTCTACTCCTCCTCCTCCTCTGCGGGCCCCTGGCTCCATTTGGGTGATGGCTGGGATGCGGAGGGGGGCAGAATCGAGGGAGCCTGGGGTTGGGAGGGGAAGGAGGGAGGGCTGGAAGGGATAAATCCCAGTCACCCCCGCACGCTCCCATCCTCCTCATCGCCCCCCATCCTAATGACTGCCGGGGCGCTCTTACGCTGGGTCCTCTTCTTCGGAGCAATCGGAGGAATTTCCGCAGGGGGAGCGGCCCCTCCCTCGGACGAGCGGTCGTTCACTCGCCCGGTGAGGATCTGGTTGAGGGGCGATTATCGAACGGAGCAATAAAAACAAACTGTCCGCCACCACCGGATGAAATGATCCTTTATTCACTTCCATCGCCGCTTTCCTTCGATTTGTATTGCGGGATACATACAACATCGTGCCGAAGATTATATTTGGTTGTGGTGATAACATGACTAGCAATGTGGACGCCATTATGTACACCGATAAATTTTTGATGAGTTGGCAACGGGAATCTCTTTGTTTGATACCTTAGGTTAAAAATATGCCTGAGATAAATTTCATCATGCTTAATGAGAATTTCAGCTTCCACTGCTGGAGCTCCATTCCTGGACTGATTTGCCTTCATGGCGAGGTCAGAGGCCTCATTCGGCTAATATATTTATCACAATTTTGAAAAATAATACGTAACTATAAGTATATAGAGGCAATTCATGAATTTATTCATCCGCCCCTTGTCTCTAATACTATGCTGGTTTTCAATAATTAATGGCATTTAAAATATTGGGAAGGTTTCATAAATAAATATTCCATAATAAATTAATATATATTGAATAATTATTGACGGTAACGATGAGTAGTAAAAAATCGCGATGTAACTATACTTTACAAATAATAATATTAATGATAATGCTTTGGTAACCACTATTAAAAATTGTTTTAATTACCTAATTTGTTGAAATGCCGTCAAATTTTAAATTTTATCGACCAAAGTCAGATATATTAAAATTATTTAAAAAATACATGTTACTATAATAACCTTTTCTTGATAGTTAATCTTTATTTGAAATACTTTTTATTAATTGGGCATTTCAACACAAATCTTTAAGAGTAGTTTGTGAAGTTGTGTATGGAAATTTTCTATAGTATTTTAAATGTAAGGTATGTAAATAAGATCGTTAAAACATACGAAAACATATCTAAAGTTATTTAATTGACAAAATTTGACAATGACAGCGAATTTGCCTTGTTTTAGGGATGTATCAATCGCCTCTTGAATCCCTATCACATAGTAAGGTAATACCTTCCCTTGGATTTGATATGAGTAATTCTATTCTATCGTATTACGGCCAACTTTACAATCTTTAAAGGAAAAAAATGGCGAAATATTTCGCTGTTAAAGATAATATTCTAAAGAACTTCTTTCAAAAAGCATTCAAAGTTCATTTTTGTTCCGAATGACTCCGTTGAATTTTTCAATTAATAAAATAACATTTCTCTACAAAGACCGGGACATGTGATGTTTTTTCTATTTAACTGGTAGTAGTATTAGTTTTTAGGGGAGGCGACCGACAGCTTAAGTCATTTGCGCCATAGGGGATGGACAGGAAAGGATGAAGGGTGGAGAGAAACCCGGCGTCGGCATTAGCCTACTCTTTACGAAAGTCGCCAAGGGGTCCGCAGCTTAACGTCCCATCCGACGGACGGCGTACTCACTCAAAGTGCCCTCCACAGAGCACCTCAAGTAGGGATCGAGATACCTCTGAAAAATATCGAACACCGCCGGGATTTGAACCCGCGCCCTCAGGGTGGGAAGCCAATACGTTAGCCCCCGCACCATCTCGATCCCTCTATTTTACTGTATATATACAAATGATTAAGAGTTATCTGTCTGTATGGAATGTGTAAAATATCCAGCAGAAAAACGGGATGAAAGTTTAAAATGAAAAAGTATTTTTCTGAAGGCAGTAATTAATCCAAAATTAAAATATTTTAGAAAGAAGTATAACTAATTCAATGCTTTTTGAGTGCAGAAGTAATCAAGGTTCCTAGTTAGTAATTTGATTGCGGCAATACAAAAGTCAGCGACAAACTTAAACTATTGTTAATAACGTATGATTCCTTATAGGGCTCGCACACCGAGAGTCCTGGCTAGATTCACGGTGGAGCCAGGATTTTTCAGTGGTATCCCGATCCCTATTTGAGGTGCTTTAGGGAGAGCACGCCGTCCATCGGATGGGATGTTTAATTGTGAACCCCTTGGCACCTGTCGTCAAGAGTGGGCTTATACCGACACAAGGTTTCTCTGAACTTCCTCCATGCCCTAAAATATCCTACCTCTACGGAAATACCCACCTATTTTTTGGGGCCAAGAAACACTGCAGTCGGTCGCCACCCTAATAATCAATACTACAACAAGTACTCAGCATGAGCCGTTCGGTTATTATTGCCATATGCATGTTGAAAAGTAATGCATCATGTTTTACTCCTTCATTCTCGATATGACACATCTAAACTAATATTTATTTTCAGATTCGTTAACTGAATATATCAGCATTTTTAACAATATATTCCTAGTATATGCGGCATGAGTTCATATGACCTTTTAAAATAGTGTAGATACAGCTTTTGCGAGGTATACACAATTTGTAAATCCGAAATTCGTAAAAACCGAATATATGCTTAGCTATATTAAAAAGCCACTCGCATTTGATTTGATAGTCATGACTAATAATGAGACGTAAAATAAGTTCCTAGAATACGTTACCTATTGAAATAAATGTTAATATTACTATAGTTATACGGTAAATCTCGAATTGGTTCGCATTAGAAACATAAATATGAATGCCTGATGTATTTCTTGAACAAGTCTAGCTGTAAGGCCCATGTCAGACAAACCTGAAAACTTAACCTTAATCCTATTTTTTTTAAACAAATTTGATTTACGCGGGTCTAATAAAAAAATAGTACCAGGTTCAAGAATATAAATGCTTGACTTTGGTAGAGGTTAGTATTAGGGCATGCGATCATTTCAAAAGAAAATTTTCGCTCTTAAGAACGGAGGTAAAGATGGAAGGGGCGAGGGCATAAGAGGACCTTGGTGCTCGGCGCATTGGAATGGGAGAACGAGTATGCCCGAGTACTCTAGACGCTCGGCCTCGTCTTCGTGCTTTTTTTATCCAAAGCCCTATCGGACGTGAAGATCCGAAGGGGTTACGAGAAACCGTCAGGGTGTGGGAATGGGCAGGAGGGAGGTGGAGAGCAAAATAGCTCCCGGGGAGGCAAGGGAGATGAAAATTTAAGGGAATGGGTTCGGATCTAGCCGAAAGTGTTCTTTCATGCGCGAGTGAGAGGAGGAGATATGACGAGGAGAGAATAAGAAGGCCGAAAAAAAATGAGCTAAGTAGCGTAGGAAGTGATGGGAAGGTGGTGAGACATAGGATGAGTGGAAGAAGAGTGACGTTGACCGTAAACGTTTTTTAAACAATTAATATGTACTTTTGGTATCATAATCATACTGCAGGTGCTATTCTCAAAGACGACCTCATTTGGCTACAAAAAAATATTACTATGGTCACTGCCTTCTGCACTCAATCAGCGAGTTCAATCTATCCATCTAATTTTCATTCATTCATTGGATTGAGAATAATTTGCCCTAAGTGCGCGCCTGAATTCATTATCTATGAAACAACTATGGTTTTATTATATTATTAGTTTTACACTTAGAGCTGAGGTAAGTATACCAACCGTAATAAAATCAGTACTGGAGGTAAAAATAATGAGTAAAAGTGATAAAAAAGAATGCAGGAGTGGTGCAGTACCAGATGGACTTTATAGATGATGCAGTTTAAGCATGAACGAGAAAGTAGAGCTAAGAGGGGTATAATTGAGAGGTGAGAAGTATGAAACGAGATGAGTAGGATCAAAGGAAGAGAAGGATGAGATAACGGGAGAATTGTGCGAGTGTGAAGTGGAGAAGGGGTCCGAGTACCGAAGAAGATGGGAAAGAGTCGGCGAGGAAGAAAAGCCGGAGCCGAGTGGAATGGAGCCGAGGGATTTGGGAGCCCATCTGAAATTCTTCGTTCAGAGGAGGAAGATATTGGAGAGGATATAAACGGCTGAAATCTTGGTGAAGCATATAAGGAGAGTAAATAAAGCAAGAAGAGTGGAAATGGGAAAATAAAAGATACTATCAAAAATAATGCTCTAAGAAAATTGGATAACATATTTTTATAAATTATGAAGGTGCTGGCGCTGAAAAATATTTAGGTCCAAATTGTATGGATAGAACAAAATTCAGATTAAGGTTGTAGGGTCTGATGTGTACTTGAATGAATATTCAACAAAAGATGTTTCTATTGCCGAGATTAAACTATAATGAAGGTAATAATCCAATAATTGGCAGAAATAAGTAATCACTGGAAGTCATAAAATAAAGTAGCCATTCTACACCAAAATTAAACTTCAAACTGTAAAAATATTCAAATGAATTATCAAAATGCTATAAACATGAAATATCGTCTTAACTTAATGGCATCATAACTAGATAGATGTTCGAGCTTTGCCCTCACTGTACACCGAAGGAGTTACACTAACCAAATTAAGTTCTCTCTTGAGGTCCTTGGTTTTGATGACTGTATTCTTCAATCGTTTCAACTTTCCCAATCTGGCAAATTGGAAAAACTCCTAGGCAAATTCGAGCAGAAGTTTGTAAACTATGGTTTGTGGATTTTATCTTGTCTGGTATCGGTTTTCGTTTGGTCCAAATTGCAACATAGGAAGCATAGGATGCCAACAAGAATCTCTACTCAGCCTTTTTTTATTATAAATTGAGGGATACGTGGCCCGTCGACACATGAGTGAACAAAAATATTGCTCAAAAATTGTGCAGAGCTCAAATTCAATTAACTGGACATGATAAATGTTAGAAAAGTGGCATGTTTTCAAGTAATTACATGTTCAAATTCAAACCCGCGAACCTTTAGTACTTAGCCTTACAAGTTAACAGTGGGGATGCCATTAAAATACTTGGTTGAGATGGAGCCAGATGTAAGTTAACGTGTAACCCGCCGTGTGTGCCAAAAACCGACAAACGAAGAAGAAACAACATTCCTTGGGTTCCAAAAATCCATTTGATTAAAATACGATAGTCTTCGCTCCACCTCGACGTATAGGTAGGTATGTTGTATTCAACCAATGACACTGGGTCGAAAATTTGTCTGAGTTCGAGGAATTTTGATTTGCGAAGTTTTATCCATCTAAATCCTCCATTAGATTCCTCGTAACCGCCCGCCGCCCTTTATAGTATACCTTCACTCAGATTCCTCACACATCGTTCAGCCTTTGCGCCTCCATCTCCCGCCGCACACCCTCGCCCCCGCCTTCCCGAAGACCCATCTCCATTCTCGACCCATCATACGAAAGCGCGCGAGATCTCACACAAACGCAAACACACACACCCTCCCTCTCCCTTGCACACATTTCTCAAGATTCTCCACAATCCTCCCCAGAGCCCTTCCGAGGGGGGGGCTCAATTCTCCATTCGCCTCCCGCCCTCCCTCCCCCACACTTCTATTCCACTCCGCCGCATCCTTCGCCACAATATTATCTCACACCGGACCTTAACCTCCGCCCTCGGCAAACGCGAACACCACCCTCCTCCCACCTCTCCCCCCTGCAGCATCCCTGGAGAGACCACACTCTCCGGAAACAGTGCCCGCGTCCACTCGAGAGTTGAGAAACATGGCAGCAGCACCAGACACACATCAAACTCCTCCGTTTCCATGTCCATTCCTACTCGCATTCCCTCCAGCCAATCGTCATCGTGCCCCTCGAGACGTCTAGTCATTCTTATTTTCGTGTCTTATCCTAGGTTCTTCACCAGATAACCATCATTTTCCGTTCGCATATGAAAAGTATTGCGCACAAATGGACTCCAATCCTTTAGATGACTGAGATTCTTGCAAAAGATTGAAAATTCAATCTTATCTAAGGTTACAGAGTAAGCACATGATGAACGGCTTTATCTAAAACTATGAAACAAAGTTTTTAGCAGCTCGAAACAAGAAACAAAACCTTACATTTTCGAACAGAATATTATATATTTACACTATTCCAAATAAATGAGGTAAATATATTTCAGAAATATCCTTGTCGTTAAAAAATGATTTCTCTCTTTATTTGTTCATAACTGATACCTCCAAAGTTCATTATAAACAAAATTGAAGACTTTTCATCATATTGGTAGGTAATTAGCTTTTTATTTAGGAAAGTATCTAGAATTTACCCAGTCTTATATTGGAGAGATAAAATTAGAGCAAGGTTCCTTCATGTACCTTGGAACCAGCATAAACTACGTGGGAAGAAATTCAACCCGCATTAAGTAAAGAATATATCAAGTTAGGAAGGCGTTCATGAAGAAGGGGAGACTACTAGTTTACTACTAAAAACTTGAGGATGGAGACGAAAAAGCAGTTCATCAAAACGATAACGTTGAGCATTGCACACTATGGATTAGATACATGAAATATTGGAAAATGGAGCAGGAAAGAAATTCAGACCTTTGAAACACGGCCTTGGAGGAATGGACAGACGAAATGAGAACCAAGGATGTGCATGGACAAGTTGTAGAGGGAACGCCCAAGAGAGAACTCTAGGGCAAAGAAAAACTAAATGTATTGGACACACCTTGGGGTACAATGGGCTGGCTAGAAACAAAAGAGAAGGAAAAATTGAAGAAAAGATCCCGCGAGGAAGACCATGAGTATCATACACTCTAAAGTTCGCATTAATGACTTTAAAATTTAAATGTGTACTTATAAAATAGACCTTCCAGTAGCATTTTTATTAATTTGACAGTATTACACGGAAGTAATATTTCTTAGGAAATTCAACTGCATCACATCCCCTGACAAAAATATTCTCGCATATTGAGTGTAATTAAAAAAAATACACGGCGCTTTGTATCTGTAAAGATCATCAGTACATTAAAAGAAGTACAAGCCCTCTACAGGTATTTATCCGACAAAAAATATCTATATTAATACGATTATAACTTAATCAAATATTCTTTCATCCAAATACGTAATAAGTATTTATTCTTCTACGAATATCAATATTTTCCCACATCCTTTTCGAAACTATATAATTAAAATTCTCTTCAACTTGCATTTACTTAACCCTTGCAGCATTCCTTCATCACGCCTCTCACTCCCCTCCTTCCACTCCAGCCTCTGGAATTCCACTCTTCCTCTTACACTCTCAGTTAAGTTTCCTTATCCTTCCCTCAATCCTTCTCCTTCCAATCCCCTTCCCTCCCACGCATTGCGCAGCGTAAAACTTTGAACCTTCCTCCAACGCCACTCCCTCTCCACCCCCTCCCTCCACGCGCATTCTCCCCGGAGTCCCTCCTCCCCCCTCCCTCACGTCAATCACACGAATGAAAATCCCGCCCCCGCCATTCCTGCCGACTCATCCACCCGTCCGTCCTCCGACGCTCCCTCCTCTTTCATCCTCCCTCCCCACAACCTCGACGTTCGCGCTGGTAAGCCTCCCACCCGCCCCTCGACCATCCGCCCCCACCAAACCTTCCCTCCGTTTGGCATTGCGGCCATCGGGGAACCAAGCCTAGGCAGAGGAACTAAATGGATGCTTCCGCCTCCGTGGAAGTATACATTAGGAATTTAAGGAAGCGTGAGTGGCGGATAGGATGGAAAAAGGTGTACCGATGTCGCGCTCACGAATGCAAAAAGGAAGAACATTAGAGGATGGATAAAAGACCCACGACCATTCCGTCCTTCATGCTCAAGGAGATCGGAACAGATTCATGTAACGACGTCATTGTAATGCAATGCGGGAAGAGATTCAATTTTCGGGGAAGTGAAAGTAGCGCACAAGGAAAATATGCAAATCTCAAGGGCTTGTGACTAAACTTTTAGGATATTCAAGTTTCAAAACGTATATTTCCCTATGTTTTACTCCAAATAATACATATGTTTAATAGAACTAACAATAGTTAAAGAATTACATATTTTTAAAAAATCATCTTTAGCTTTAGTACCCGTTACACATTGAAATGGTCTATGAAGGTTCTCTTACATTTTCAATAAGAAATGCGATCAGTTTGGAAATCATTGCGTGACACACACACACAATGAAATCAAATAAAACCAGAGTTTTCATCTTACTAATACGATTAATGAAATTATTCTTGTCATTGACAGCGGCATACAGACTTTAATGTAAAAATTCCATCTGAATACTTATTTAATTCCAGTTCATTCGCGTATGGTTCTTCCTATGTCACAACCATAGAGAATGGTTCTCATTACCCTTAATTTTTTAAGTTAACTAAATGCATTTTATAGAAACGGTGTTCTTTAAATGGTTAATTGTGTTCTATTTGACTCAAGGTAATTACTTTTTAATACAAAATACTATTGAATGTAAAGCTGTATTCATGGTATGAAGGTAAAATTTACTCGAAAATATGACCATAAAAATGTATTTAAAAAGAGGGTGGGGCAATTTTAGGGCCTAATTTTTGTCTTTTAGCCAAAATAGTTTTATGGCTAACAAGCAGTAACAATGCCTCCCCCTTGTTCCTGGCGTGTTTCCTCCTACGGCTCAGGCTTCCGGAATGTTTGGTATTTCCTGCATCCGTGTTCGGGTCTAAGCCACAAGATGAAGAAGCGGGGATCCATGGTTTAAAGCAGTTGTTATTAATAAAGTAAAATATAAGCTATTTTAGTTGCGGTAGACCTTTCACGTTAAAAAAATGCACCTGTTCTATTTCTCTGATGCCAAAATATGATATATTCGCGTCGTTCAATATGACCAATGATCAATAGGAAATACTGCTACATTAGCCTGGTAGATGTGAATACTTTTACAACTTCTACGAATACGCACAGAACGAATGGGGGGGATTACTTATTTCTATATGGCTTTAGAGCATTCTCATAGATTTTCAGCCAAACTAAATAAGCACCTCACGGGAAAACTGCAAAAATATTCCTTCTCGTGATTTCGAATTCCCTGACAACATTGTCAAACAAAGCACAGAGCATTACAACTCATTTTCACATGCAATGGGACAATCTCGACTGGAAGTAACACTGCGTGTGTTTATCGGAGTGTCAACTTTTCTAATCACCGTCAAGCTGATCTATTCTCTAACCATTCAATTTTTTTTATTTTCCCTGAACCAGCTGTTTATTCAGGTGGCATTAGTCAGATGAGACCACACGAGTGTCAAGAGCATTCCTTAAAAGAACATCTCAGATGAAAGAGGAGGAGAAAGTTCAAGAGGAGGCCCTTTTACTACGTCATGTGGGATGAAGAAGACAAATAGGGATAAGGGATGAGCAGAAAAAAAGGAGAAAAATGGTTGGGGAGGGAGGGAGGGATGGAAGTAGGCGAGGCGTGGAGTGGACGGAGTCAAAGAGAGAGAGGGGGAGGGAAGGGGGCGATAGGACGAGGGAATCGACCTCTTTCGAAAGGTTGTGGACACTATGACGCCGCCGTCTTCTTACCAACCAACCACATCCTGACGGGAGGGGGAAGGGAAAAGAGTGAGACGACGGAGGAGCGACGGCAGCTCCGAAAGCCGTGGCCTTTATGACTCTAAAAAAAAACGCTCCGTTTCGGGTCATAACCGGACACGTCGCGTAGGAAGAAGCCTATACATATACATACGCGCACATATATGTACACACACATATATACACACATATATATTTGTCCCCTCCACCGAATCTTCACCCCATTCGGGTGGTTACCCTCCCCACTCGCCCTCTCCACTCCCATCTCCAGCGGGTGTTCTATAAACCGATCGCGATCATAGAGGTGGCATCGCCTGTACTCCCAATCCGGTCAATGAGACGACGGAAGAAGACGAAGCCGCAGTACGTAACAGAGCGTGAAGCAAATCCGGACGCGACATGCCTCCTTGCGGCTTCTAACCTCCGTCCCCGCCACCTAGTTCAATCTTCTTCGAGAACCCGCAAAACATTTCATTTTTCATGGTCTTGCGGGGGAGGGTCTGACGCAAAATCCTTGATTACCCATCCAAATCCTAGAGCAGGTTTCAAAAAACTGGAAGGCGAACGAGAGAGAAAGAAAGATGTGCGCCGCATTTCAACGTTCGCCCGTGAAGAAAGAGGTGAATTGGGAAAAAGACGAAGGATGAGGTAAAGGAAAAAAAACAATAGTGGTCAAAACTGGTTGGAGGCTCCCGTATCGCACCGAGAAAAATGAAACTAAGTGCAAAAGATGGGGCCATGTCGCGCTTTTTGATAATCGTCCTGTACGCCTCAGCCATTAGGAGAGAACAGAGAAATGGTTTCATGGCCATACGTCCCTTGTATGCGAGACGGGTTTGCCCATTGCCCGGCGGAGTGCGGGGCTGGAGAGGTTGACGGTGTGAGGACGTGGGTTGAAGGTGACGAAGAGACAGGTTTGACGCATCAGAAATAAAGATAAATGTTGAGACAACTGAGAGGAAAAGATGCAGTAGACTGAAGGTACCACAAATTAAAAAAATGGAGTAATCTATTAAGTCAAAAGGAGAGAGGATTATGTGAAACCAGAAGAAAGGAAATAATGATAACAAATATTTCCTTGATACTTAAGAACACTTAACATTGAAAGTATTTTAACTAAAATGTCAGATACTCATCCTTTTCTGGAATAGAGCATGTAGTGGGTATTATTTGTCTCCAATAATAGGGATTATAGTGATATAATGAAGGATTACTTTAAACCGCCATTTAGTGCGGTGCTCAGACAGGATAGTCTTCCTATACTTCCTTCCATATTCCCATAATGACGAAAATTTCAAACAGAGAACTTCTATATTTTTCTAGTAAAAAAGGATTACCCCAGATTATGCCATAAAAATTTACTCAAAAAATCAAATTTGACCACAGTCTATAATACAAAGAAATTAACACAGTGGTTATCGTTTTCCATCAAATGGGTGACCTTCAATTCCAGAAAAGTTATATTTTTCAATCACTTTTCATCAGTGACTAGTTCTAATATGTTCCTTAGCTCCCAAAATTTGTTTTTATTTTTCAATTAAAAAATATACCAGGAATAAACGGAGATAACATGCATGAATTAAATTCGGTTTCAGCCCTCGCTAGTGCCTAAGGTTTTTTTGAACCCAAAATCCTATTCCCTAAACCTGGGGAAACACGACTTCCATATCCCAGACAGAATTCAATTTCGCGGTGTGGGTGTAAAAATATTTAGGAAACACATAATTGGTTATCACCTTAACTATCCCGATTTCATTAAGTCCGGTGTCTGCCATTACAAATATCTGAAAGCAATAGTAATGGTAGAAACTGTTGAATGATTTTGAAGAAATATATGGAATTAGAACTGACTAATGGAAAAAGAGAATTAATAACCAAAGGTGGAGCTGGGCAAAGCATCAGGGAATGGTGGGAGAGAAACGGTGGTTGATGACGGTGGTGTGGGAGGCAAACGTGTGAGACTGTCACTTAACACGTAGGGAAAGAGAATAAAAGGGAGGAAGGGAAGAAAAGACGGGCGAACGGGTGGGGGAGAGGGGCTCGTCCATTGTTGTGGATGATAAACGGGGGCGCCCGGGAAAGAATGGGGGGACGAGAATTTGCGGAAAGGGATGGGAAGGGGGTTGGACGGAACGGGTGTGTGTACAGCGCGAGGAGTGGGGTGGAGAGAGACGGCTGGGTGTCAAAGGGAGGGGGAATGGAAGAAAGGGAGCGAGGACAAAATGGGACAGCTCCGCATGCAAAGCGCGTATTGGAATTAGCCGGGACTTGCAATTCATAACCGCACGCGTTTTTGGACTACCTCGTGCGCAATATGATGGATTCCCACCAAACTCCCACACTCCCATTCAGCGGCCGATCCCCCGCCCCTTCTCTCCTCCGCCCCTTCCGCCGCAACGACACATAACGCAGAGAGGAATCCCGCCCCTCCCCACCACCCTCCATACACAAAACTTGCACCCCGGAACACACACCACCACCAACGCCTGGGCGGGTGGCCCCTCCCTTCACTCCGCGTACCCCCTCCCACCTCCCCCTTCCATTTCCTTCCTACCCCACTCCCTCTCCTCCTTCCCTCGGAATGCATTTTGACAGAACTGCGGTGTCCTCGCCACGAGAGCGAGCGTGGCGTTGACATTTCCGTTGCGGAGCTCGGGCGTGGGGTGGGAAGGATTTTTGTGCTGGCATCCGGGGGTGGAGGGCTGGCGCGTGGGATCGCGGGGCCAAGGGGGGTGGGTGGAGGGGGGAGGTGGTTTGCGTGCTCGAATCTGGTGGGGTCGCGAGGGGTCTCCGAGCCCTGGGAGGCGGGTGGTGGGACGGACGCCACATCACTAACGGGGCGAAGGGGAGGGACGCGTGTGGGTCGGAGGACGGGTTGCGGTACGGACGGGAGAGTGGCGGATCCAACAGATATGTTGAGGGATCGAGGCATATACCTACACAGGATGCGATCGGGGGAGGGGATTGGTGGCTTATGGGGAATGGGTTTGAGGCATTCGGGTCCATCATAGAAACGAATTGAGAGGGTATGGGGGGGGGTGGCATGGAGATGAGCGTTGCAGCAGGCCTGACGTTAGAGACGGGTAGTCGAAGGTGGCAGCGATGGGAGGACTGCCCGCTGTGGGTTCGATGGATGGACATTTCAAGGCCGACCGACGCAAGAACACGGCATGAATAATATTTCGATAATTTCTTCTGCTCAGTCCTTTTTATTCCTATCACTTCTGGTGTTCTGAGTCAGATTGCGTGGTGGGATGTGGTCAAACAGGAATGCCAGGACTTTCTCCATGGGAACACACAGGATTGAAAACAATTTCAAAGTAGACATTAGGAGTCGAAGACAAGTGCAACCTAAAAGCATTTAATTCGAAACAAATTCATGGACGGAAACCAACATAGCCGTGTCAGGGCGCGTAAAGGCAGAAAAAATGCATCTTTATCGTAAAGTAATCCATAGTACAAATCCATGTCATAAATTAAATGTGGAGGTAAATTATATCATTTTCAGCGAGAAAAATGTGTTTCGTTAAACATACAGAGCGAGTTTTACTCATCCGCTCGTGAAAGGAAATCAATTAATTTTACAATTAGACTTCATATTAATTTGCAAATATTTTATTCTTAAGTTTAACAGCCTATCATATCCAATAAAAATTATCATAATTAGAGGGTTTCGTTAATATATCAGGTATATATTTCTTAAAATAAGTTAGTTTGTGATTAATCGTACCATACGATAGTATTGTTTACATTACATAATAATGTAAAAGATCGGATTAATTAAATATTCTTGCATACAATGCATTAAAATGACTTAAGTAGTGCCAGAACAACTGTGCACTCAAATTTTCCCTGCAAGCATGTGCATGTATTTTTTAGTCAAAGGAAGGAAAAATTATCATTCAGAAAGCCATTTATTGGAGCCTATATATTTCATCTTCTGCACTACTTGCATGCTAATATTTTCTCAGTAGTATTGGAATTTATTTGAAGAGTCAAGTATTTACAAACGTGTGGCAAGATACAGCTAGGATATCAATGTTTCTAAATCTAAATTTTGCGAGTGGTTATCTTATCTAATTATGCGACCTGCAAATTTAATGAATTAATATAAAATGTATTGAATATACATGAATACCTATACATGTGTAGAACTGCTTCCACAACTTTCCTCTTGCAAGATTCTTATCCTTATTTTGTTCATTTGCTACTGTATACTTGAATGAGACGAATGTTTCTCTATTATTCTCTAGTTGTTGGCCTATGGTTTTCACTACCATAATTTGGGTTTCATTTCAAGGGTATTTTATTTCCAGGCTAATGGCTTGTGCCGAGCTCTCAACCAGGTGTTTCAACACTTTGTATGCGCCCTGCAAGACTATGTGAACAGACTTATATAACATCATGGCTTTTATATTCGAGCTAATACGCTGACAGTGTTCATATTTAGACTTTTTTAAAGCTGTCTTTAAAGTTGTCTTCTATTGATAACATTCAATATATCCTATACAATTTTTGTAGTCAGCACGCGTTAATTTTGCAGCCTACCTATATTATTAAAATTTCATATTTATCGTTTTTGCAGAAAATTTTAGTGCACAGATTAAGCAGCAGAATCTTTCATTATCGTATTATTAACATGCATTTGCTTCCCTAGTGACTCGCTTGATGGAAAGTTAGCTTTTTAGGTTGGAAAGGTGATTTCATATACGAAACGGTGTAAATGCCTGGTGCTGACAATCGAGGATAGAGTAAACCCAATCGTGAGGGCGCACTTGGGTACCAGACCAGGCCGTGCAATCGATGGAGCACGGGAGCCTATTACATTCACTGACGTATTCTCTTTAGTGAGAGCCAGACGTCTTTTCTTGGGACGGTAAGTGTGCAAACCTTTCATAATTTACCTTATGGTGCAATTCGTTCCCTTTAAAGTTAGTGCCTCAAAGAATAAATTGAAGAAAAGCGCTATACTTGAATAAAATGGTGTGCCAGCGCGTTGGAGGATTCATATATTAGTACCAATTCAATAGTTAGAGATGATGTTTCTCATAGTTTCTATATTTGTGAAATCATTTTCATTTGTGGTAAGACCACCTGAAGGGCAGGTACATCAAAATTCTGTTTTATATCAGAGTATTTAAGTATATATTTTATTTAAAAACTGCATATTAAAATGATTAGAACAAATTAGGAGGCACGGCCGCGTTTTCTTGAAAATGGTGGCTCCTTAAAGAACCGCACGGGCATTGTTTATCCGAAAGGGACTCCTGAATGAACAATTAAACACGATAAATTTCCTTATAAACTAAACTTAAACATTTAAATTAATTTAGTTGGCATGCGGTCATTTGGTAGCAAGAAATATTCAACAAAGGCGTTTAACTATCAACGACCAAACGTAAAATGCATAAAATGAAATTTTTACGCCGATTTCTTCCAAAGAACAA
The DNA here is from genome assembly GCF_022747635.1 of Hetaerina americana. NCBI lineage: Eukaryota > Metazoa > Arthropoda > Insecta > Odonata > Calopterygidae > Hetaerina > Hetaerina americana. The sequence goes on along the minus strand of NW_027286874.1, from coordinate 96,656,328 downwards.
TTACAGCTGTTAGAGATTCAATCGCCTCGGATCGTGATTATATACGTAGATGGAGCTCGTACGGTGTGCGTGTTCCTGTTCCCCACACCCATCAACTCGTCCCGGGGTGCTCACGCGCGACCCTCGCTAACCCCATTTGACCACCTACCCGCTCAGCATCGCCACTTTTGCAATTTAATCCCCACGACACATCACACGGTGCTATCCCTTTCCACCTCAAGCTGAGAGTATCCCTCCTCTCCCAACCCCCCTTGGACCACAGTATTCTCACACGACAAATGGCAACCGATCCCCGGGACAGTGGAAATAGTGTTCGTGAGGGAGAGATTCATAGGGGAGTTGACTACCAAAGACGAGGCCATTTTGTAATAGCATCTCGTTCCATCCCGGTCGAAGAGTGCCGCACTCCTGCTGCTCCCGGGGGACGAGGTTCGAGAGTGGTGTCGACTTCGGAGAGGCGGGACCCCGTGGGGGGGGGGGAGGTGAAGCTGTAGGAGGGTCAAGCAACGAAGCCGAACTACGTACACGCTTGATGGGCATCTTAAGAAATCCCCTCCGACGGGATCACGACATGTCGAATCCGAATGCGACTACTCGGAGAGCAAAAAAAATATGTGCCAGTCGTGAGGCCGCACTTGGGTGCCCGACCGAGCCGTGCTATCGCATTCGGTTCTGCATAGGAGCCTATAACATTCGCCGACTTCCTCTCTTCTGGTGAGAGCTAGACGTCGTCTTTTCTTAAGCCGGTGGGTGTGCAAACCCGTATACCGCCGTCCCACGCCCACTTCGACCGCGGGCCCTCACCCATCATCGTCGTGTGGAGTAGGGAGCCCTTCCCTCATTGAGCCCATCAAGACTCCTCACGCGAATACCTACGGCATCTTACTGTCCCCTCCCTCCTCGCCATGTGTGTACTCGAATCCCCGACCCCTTCCAAACCCAACCGCCCACCCACCCGAAATTTCCCACCAGTCCCTCTCCCTCTCTCAATCTCTCCTCCTCTCCCTCTCTCTCTCTCTCTCTCTCTCCATGTCATGTTGACTTGACAGAATCTTAATGACATTTTGGTCCACGATGCGGGAATGGAGAGGAGAGAGAGGGCATTCGGAGGTTGATGGGGGAGGGATGAGTAGGAGGCCCGCGAGGCTGTGGCGGGAGGAGGTGGAGATGGTGGACGGGATGCTAGAGGAATATTTGAGGATGCGGTCCTGGAGGTCGCGCAGAGCGAGAGAGGCCGCACCCGCCGGCACTCTCCAAGCACAAACGGTCCTCCCTTCCTCCTCCTTCCCAGACCTGCCCCCTCCCCACCCGCTCCCTCCCTGATTCCCACCCAGTCCTTTCCCCAAAACACGCCACCACCCTCCTCCGCATTTCGTATAATACAGTGACAGCCGTTATTGATGAGACGAGAAGACAAATGACGATCTGTCAGCGGCAGCAAGACAGATACGCACGGCGCCATTTTCACGAATATTTCCCCCTTCCTCCTCCGCGTCAGACCCCCTCTCCCTATCCACCTCATTCCTCCATCCCCATTTTCTCTCGCCTTTTCCCAACCAAACCATCCCCTCCCATCGCCTACCCTCCCTCCATCCTGCACTACTCCCCCGCATTACAGAACACACCCTGTCCTCCCCGGTGGAAAAAAATATCTTTTTTACACGCCATACCTAATATACGCTCCAAAGCAAAACCCTGAAGTCTGAATCATTGTGCTAATATCTTACACAATATCACTTCTAAACTCGCCACAAATCACTTTTGAACTCATTCTAGCGTGAAGCTCTCGTAATTCGGAATTGAAATGAATCTAGACGCATTGCGAGTCATTTATCAAGGAAAATATTTTGTTCCCCAAAAGAGGAGGGGATGAATGGCTTCATTTTCCCACAAAACTGAAAATAGTATGATTGCTCTGTGGGTATTCCAACCTTCAAGTTCAAATGCAACTGAAAGTCAAAAAGAAGAAGCCATACCACTATTTTCAAACAATGTTTTAATAATTCTAGAGTTAAATCTTAAAATATCATAAAATAGTTATAGCTGCTCGCTGTGAAACTTAGAAGATTGGCGAGTTATTCCTATGTAGATTTTGAAGATATCAACCGCACACCTTTAAATATTTTATGGAAACAAATGTATATACTCATTTGTAAAAATGTAACAATAATTATACGCTTTTACCGGACATTAGGAGACGAATATCATAACAAAATGGTAAAATCCTAATGAAATTCCGTTCCCTAAAAAATGGATATCAGTGTCCTCCTAACAAGAGGTAAGCAAGAAGACTGAAATCTCAGAAATTAAGCTCCCTGAAATAAGCAACATGACCACAATTGAAAGGTCCATATTTAATTATTATCTACTGGGACAATTCATATTTATTAAGAGTCTCCTGACAATGCAAAGAGAATGAAAAGTGAGTATAAACATATACACTCTGCTTTTTGAGTTGAAATAATGCACCTTGCACCTGCTGCTTCATCGTGGTTATTGTGCCCAGGATCCACGAATTTAAGATTCAAGAATGGAGGGACGAAAATAACGGTGAAAGATCTCTTACCTATGGTAATGACGTAGTTCGTCCGAGGGAAGAAGGTTCCATTGCTTCAAGGTCTTTCCTTTGCCTATTTCTTGCGCCAACTCCGCGACCAAGTATGCGCTGCGTAAGCCAAGCGTAGGGTAGAGTGGAGAAACTCCTCCATCAGGTACACGGCAAGCCAGATTCCGCTGCAATGAAAAAACACTACTCCTCACCCGAGCACTATCCAGCACATGACTGCCATCCAGAAGAACGCTCGGTCCCTAGGCCCCTAAAACAGGAAGGCCCATCTGCCCAACTCCCGCCGCTCCTCTAATAGGCAAAAATGCAACAGCGCCCTGCGGTTCATTCCCCGAAGGCGAGAAGAGTCTAATGGAAAACAAAGGGAACAGGTTGGCAGAAAATCCATTGCTCTTCGTGGATGGGGCCTGGAAGGTTTGTTGTCGCGGAGCGCGGGTTGGGATACGGTCGGAAAAGGCGCACTTTCCGGAGTCAAAACACATTCCCGTAAAATGGCGTGAGAGGAACAACGAAGTCGGTCAGCCTGTGAGTGGAGGAGTAGGATAAGGGGCGGTTGTTGAGAATTGTTGAAGGGAGAAGAGGTAATCCAGAGCTAAAGAATAAGAGGGTCACCGGAACGGCCAAAGGGGGTTATGAGGGACGGGGGCGAGGCAGGAGGGCATTTATGAGAATGACCTGAGGACGGCGTGGAAGGGGGTCCGTGTGTGGGTGGGGTGTGCTGGCTTTGCGAGTGCAAGTCGGAAGGTGTTGTGAGGTCATTCTGGTGGCTGGTCACTCCTTTCTTGTCAACCCTTAAGGCGAGAAGGAGGGGGAGGCGGGCGTTTGGGCTTGTTTGTGTGCTTGCGTGCCACCATTTGAGGGAAGTTGACCGTTGCCAATTCCCGCTTGCGTCACGAGCGCGCGACACAGGAGGCGAGCATGAGGGGATGTGAATTGGGCAAAAGGAGAAGGGGGCGCCACCTCCAGAAGAGTTGGATGGGCTTCGGGATGGAGGTACCTTGCGGGTGACGGCCAAGGGAAGCGAAGGGGGGGGAGTGTGAATTCCCTCCTCACCCTCTCTGCGATTCCCACTCAAAGCACGCACGGAATCTGGGTTACGTCGGACAAGTGAGGGTTGGTGCGAGGCTGAACTGATAATAAAACATCGATCGCACGGCGAAGGTCTCCGCGGCGTGCCATTCCATCGAGTCCCGCCTGGCCCTCGGTTCAATTCGCACGTACGTACACATGAACGTGTATGTGTGTGTGAGTTTAAGATTCTTGGGCGAGATCCGGATCCCGAGCCCCCTCTGGATCCTTCTGCTGCCCCCAACATTTTACCACCAGAGCGGCGAAAGGTCACGCGTTGAATCGTTTGGTAAGCGCTCAACTTGCAATCGAATCGTTTAGTCAACGTCGATGTGAGGCTCTGTGCGTTTTCTTCCGCGTCAATGAGTAAGACGAAGGAGGTATGGCGTTCCGCGCATCGTGCGGTCGTCGGAAATTAATTTAATTCATGCCTAAATACGACCACGTAAGTTTTGTGTGCCCTAAATAGAGAATGTTCAATTTTATTTTAACTTGAATACATACGTGGCACAATGCAGTGGAGATATAAATATTTGGAAAATTAAAAAAAAAATGGAAAGTGTATACCATTTAAAATATTTTTAAATTACAACACCGATCAGCATTATCTATACTAAGAACTACTCACCTTATTCATTTTTCAATGGGCGTGGTATCTCAGAGGTTAGAGCGATCGGCTGCTTGACCTTAGTCTTAGGTTCTGATCCAGGGTCAGGTCTATGCAAAACCCTTTCAACAATGCCAAGCCGCGATATTTAAATTCGTTTGGTATCGAAACGATTTCACGCACATTCTCACGGCACGCAAGTATATTTATGAAAGCCAAAAACAGTGGTCAATTGGAAGATCGATTTCATAGATAATGGCAAAGGTCACTCAATACTAGGTCAAATCGTTTGTGATATTCACGCATCAGGGGGAGGCAGTTTCTTTCCCTCTGTGCGTGTGTATAAAATTGAAGACTATTAATCTGCGTTAAATTAGTTATTAATATTGCATAATAATATACCTTCAACGACATCACATCTAAAGGCATTGAAAGGAATGTATTAGAGGCATTGAATTTATACGAGATTTTTCAGCAAGTAGTATAAAAAGAAGTGGAAATGAAAGATCTTATCATATGACAAATGTCCGAAGCAACAAATTACAAATGCTGCTTTTGCTCTTTGACTTTGCTGTATATATTTCAGGAGCATAATCACGCATGGGAGTTGCGTTCAATAAATAATGTAAATTTGGATTATTTGGAAAGAATTTTATTTATTCGTCAAATCAATGTCATCCCCTTCGAAGTAGTCTCCATTAGATTTTATTCACTTATGCCAGCGCTTTTTCCGATCCTCGGAACACTTCTGGAACTCGGTAATCGATTTTTGGTATGGCTGATAGCTCTCTCAGCGAGACGTTTTTAATATCATTTATATTTGCAATCTTGTTTATGCGGTTCCTTAAGGTTCTCTTCATTTTTGGGAACAGGAAAAAGTCACACGGGATCATGTTTGGCCAATATGGATATCGGGACGTCATTACAGTTCTCTTTTTGGCCAATAACTCACAAAAAGCAGTGGACGGTGTGAGCAGGTGCATTATCATGGTGGTACGAAAACCATGAATTGTTTTGCCATAAATACGTGCGTTTTATTATATGGCATCACTCAAACGGCGCTGAATTTGTAAGTAGTACCTTTATTAACCGGTTGACCTAATGGGAAGAATTGACTTTGAACGATATCGCGCACTTTGCGAAATTACAAAATTCCCGTTACTTTTGAACACATCTCGTACCATACATTAAATGTTAGTTAGACATACACATAGTTACTGTACACTGCTCTGAAAACGCCATTCACCAGCTCGAGTTCATTTCCCCGCCCTAACTCAAAGAGAGAAGCATAAGGTGTGATTTTATAACACCGTGAGACCTTCTGATGAGTCTTTGAAGGTGTGTTTTGGGAAATACATTTCCATTTGTGATAAAAGCAGCATGGTGTTTTGAAATCAGTATCACCCTTAGATATGAGAATAAAATTTTAGTTTTCTTCGCGATGTGTATTCTGTTGAGAATTAAGTATTAATTTGATAAATTGAAACGTCTAAATGCTCGTTTTCATGAAAAGTAGAGGTTAAGCAAACGGTTAAATAAGCTTATTAGTATTAAATGATGCCATCAATATTTATTGCCCTAAGTCAGTCTTAAAATTATCTTCCATTTAAAGTATTTTATCATTTTTGACGTACAAGTTAACATGATTGAATGAAGCTTCCATGGGGTTAAATACATTTGCCCAATGGGAGGGGGATCTAGATTTTGCGGTGGATATCGTACTGGCTTCCCAGCCAGAGGGCCCGTTTTCAAATCCTGGTGGTGTTGAATATTTTTCAGAGGTATCTCGATCCCTATTTGAGGTACTTTGTGGAGGGCACTTTGGGTGAGTACACCGTCCGTCGGATGGGACGTTACGCAGCGGACCCCTTGGCGCCTTTCGTAAAGAGTAGGCTAATGCCGACGCCGGATTTCTCTCCACCCTTCATCCTTTCCTATCCATCCCCTATGGCGCAAATGACCTCAGCTGTCGTTCGCCTCCCCTAAATACTACTACTACTACCCAATGGGAACTTGGATCATGGAATACACAGTTATAAATAATGTGAATACATTATTTTCATAACATATAATTGAACATTTGTAGCTAAAACATTTAATTACAATCGTAACTCCAACATTTACCTTCTACTTTCAGGGTATTGCACCGGCTGAATCATATTACATTCATCCATTTTTATTTCACTATGAAAAGATCTTTCCCAATTTTTGGCATGCTTTTTGAGTACTTACGATATATAATGCTGGGGTGGTGGTGGAAAGCAATAAACAAACTTCAGGGATAATCTTTGAGATGTTTTCTTTCGAGGCAACTTTGATATTCTTCCCTATCAAATGTTTAAGAAAGCTTCTCGTACCCTTATTTAAACAAGTATCTTCCAACACCTCTCCTAAAGCTTTCCCTATGGAAAAATTGCGGCTCAAGCAAATTAAGTGGCATCTAGTAGTGCTATTTAACTCTCATTGAGTGTGAATTCCCTCCGAAATTAAATAGAGTTCCCAGTATGGTGGAGAATATACGGCTAAAATATTTATTGATGTCTTAAAGATTTGTGATTAGCCACTGCATTTAAGTCAGTATATAATGTGTTCCATTACAACTGGTCCTGAGTTTTAAAAAAAATATGTGTTATTCTAATGCTACATTTAAAAGCCCCAGAGCCCAATATTACGGAATTCAGGCGGTCTCATTGACCCCATACCTATTCTTCCAATTTTGTGCTTTGAAAGAAACGGCTTAGATTGTTTTCAACGTTGGCTGTTCTCGATCCCTAATTGGCCACATTGACAGTCAATTCCATATTTTCTCCAAAAGCTATTTTCTAAAACCTCTCTTTTTTATGCTGTGCTTTTCGGTAGCTACTTGCGTATTGCACATCTACACCATGCCCTGCAAATGGCCTAGGAGACGTATGATAGGGTGTGTTAGGTTAGTAGTCTTCAGAAAGTAAATGGATAAGTTTTTGAGGCTACTGGTTCACAGTTAGGTCACTCGGTCGTAAATTTTTGTTGCTTAACATTATTTTTACTGTCATCACGAATCGTTCGAAAAAAAAGATTCCCTGTATCTAATGGTGACATAGTTTATATCTTATTGATCAAATGGTCTAATTTGCTGATATAATGGGAGGCATTAATAATTACTTTCGTGCCGTGAGTTTAATCGAGTGTTGTGTACCTTTCTATTAAGGTCTCCCTTCTCCTTTTGTCCTTGAACTGACTCCCATCCTAATCCTCCCGTTAATAGTATTTCTGCCGCTTTCTTATCTTAATATTTTCTCACAAACCTGGCGGCCCATTATTATACCTTTTTATATCTCCTTAAACAGTTTCTTCTCAGATTGGTTCCTAATAGTTTCCACGTCTTCCAAATGCAGCATTACCAGTGCAAAGTAAAACCTCTCCCTTAATCCTCATCATAGTTCTCTACAACTCTGTCAAGTTATTCAAGTTTCTTTAAGACGACTTCAGGAATATTTCTCACATGCATGATAAGATTTTCATGAGGTAAACGTAAAGTACTTTACTTACTCCGAATATTAAATTTCGATTTCCATTTTGATTACTAAAGAAAGTCCCATTTTTATCAAAATGTGATATTTGTACATTTAATTAAAAGCCCCATTCCTTGCACGAATCTAAAATATTGTCTGATTCGCGGGAGAAGGGTCAGTGATTGATTGATGAATTTGTCTCTGTATAGGGTTCGACGCTATTCGCAGAAATCATAATTTAAATATGTATTTACCCGGAAAATTGTATTGCAGACATATATTAGGAAGCATTGGGAGGCCTATAACACTGCCCAGCGGCATGTTAAAATTATCTCTCCCAAACTCGCACTATCGTTGCAACCTTTCGTATTCAATGCGATACGCATTTTTATTCCGGTTATTTACCTTCTTATTTGTAACGTATTTTATTATTTTACCGATGGGTGAGTCGTGCTCCAAGTTTAGTTGTGGAAGGATTTTTCAAAGTCTATATATAGTATATCACATCCCCTTGTGAATGTCTTCCCCCTAAGGTTTAGAATATCGTAAAAACATTTGCCCAACTTTTTTCCGCATGATCTAATCTTTTTTAATCCGCGTTGGCGGGTTTCATTAAGTATGTCCCCAATGTCAAGGAAGGTCGTCACGTCAACGTCGCCACAAAAACCGCTAATAAATGCTCTGAGGTTTTGCAGCATAGAGGCATTATAGATATTGTCCTTTAATTGCCCCTATTCTTGAGCTGACCACCATCCGAGGTTGGGGTGCTTAGAGCCATCTCCCAGTCTTCAATTATTAATCCTTCGATTAAGGTCTTAGAGAATATATGTATTGTGTAGGCAAGATTCCACTTCCTCTGCTAGTTCTTTTGGGATTATAGCAAGTATGAGTATTCTTTCCAGACAGGGGTATGGTGGAGAATATATTGATTTTATTGTGTTTTTTAATTTTTGTGTTTAAGTTTTGAATATGTTTCGCTGTGTCTTTCTTTGAAATTATTATCTAGCTCTAAAAGAGCTACAAAACTTGATAAAGTTTCAGTAGTGTTGCTCATGTAGAGGCTTTAAAAATACTAGTTAAAATACTTCATGTGCACTTTCTGTTATGATTTCGCTCTCTACAGAGAATGTACGCATGGCCGTTTCCTCCATATTTCTCTTATGGTGGACTAAAATGCCCTGTTTAAACTGTCTGCACGATTCGACAGAAAAATAAGGAAGAAGAACTTGAAAGTTGAACTTGACCGCGGACAGCGAACGACCTTTCGCGCGGTTGCAAGGCCTGGGAACTCAAATGCCTCTGCTGGTAAACCGCCGCGTGCATTCAGGAGAGAAATTGCGCGTAAGCACCCACGTCGTCGTCCCCGCCTTGCGTATGCATGCCAACGGACGCACAGTTTCGCATGCTATTGAAACTCTGCCAGGGAGCGAGGACGGAAAGGCCAAACCCTCCTCCCAGGGTGATGCACCCCAGCCCACCATAAACTGACCCCATTCTTACGCGCGATCATAAAACTGACCCGCCCGAACCATCCCATGCCTGCACGCACCCTCTCTCACCCCCCTCCCTCTCTCCCCATCCCTCGCATCAACCCCACCCAGCCGCCTCGTCCCTTTCGACGCCTCAAGTCCTTGTTTGCACAAAAGACTCGGGGACGTCGACTCCGTCGAGCCGGAATTGCATGCGCTCTTATCCACGATGCAGGGGTGTTTTGAGGAACTGGGTTGCCCTCCTCTTGTTTCTGCTCCTCCACCCACGCTCCCATGTGTCGACGGAGAGGGGGAATGGGTCCTAAAGTGGAAAGCGGGAGAAGGGAGTGTGTGTGGGGGTCCCTGTGGGTGGTGGCTGGGAGGGCAACGCATCGCTGCAGAATCCGTTCCCTTCACCACTCGACCCCCGGACTCGGCCAGACCGGAGAGCCTTGCGTCGTAAATCACGTTCGTAATTCATGCTATCTGACCAGAAAGGAATGCCGCTCTCGAAACGGGAAGTGAAGGCGAGTTTTCAAAGGGGAAAGGAATAGCATGTGACTCTCCACAAAAAGATGACGCATTCTATTTGTATATCGCTAATCCATATTCTTACGATTTACCACCTGGGTTCTGAAAAATGTCCGCTTGCCTAGTGACTCGACTTGTATAACTCGCGTTAATTGATCCAAATAATAATTATTTCAATCATCTCTAAAGATTTTCAAAAGAGAGACATTATAAATTTGGCTGTCCCTATCGCAGTTTGAAGATGGATGCGTTTAGCACTGCTAATATATGTCAAAGTTCTTAAGGTAGAGAGCCATTGAAATTCCTCCTAAGCGTCCGAAAGGTTCAGTGGAGAAACACCTTTTCACTCTCTTCCGCGGACGTTTTAAAAGGGGCGATCGAACTGTCTGAAGGGGTGTTATATTTCCCTCCCAAGGTAGGGCCGGAAAGTGAAACAGGTGGTACAAATCATTGCGGCCACACCAGATCTTTCAGTTGCTTACAAAGGTGAGAGACCTTGAAGTTTGTTTGTTGGAGCGAAGGTAAAGTTTGAAGAGTGGATATCAAAGCAAGAAAAGGGTAAACAAAAGTGTGCATGGTATTCAAAGCAAGGGGGTAAAAGTGAGAGTAAGGTGCGAAAGAATTGTAAAGCCTGCGTAAAGGGTTAAAAGGAAATTTTCACGCTCCGCAAAGGTGAGTGCTGCACGCTCAAGGACACCCAGGTAGGAAAATGGAGTGGCAGGATTCTTCTTCTCAGATGGAAGTAAAGGTGGTAAACAATGTAGAGGATGTGAAAACCGTGCTTGCAACACAGATTTTTACTAGCCTACTTCGTGAGAGACCTTAGCCAATCCGATGGAGGGAACAGTATGATACGCAGGTAACCATATCGGATCACCTTTGAAAGTAAGCAATATGATAAAAAATATCAATGGTAATTTTGGGCAATATCGATGCCAAACCTTGTAACTAAAAATTGTCTTATTTAAAACATAGTAGTTAGTTTCAACATATTATATTTTATTTTTTCTAACGCTACGCCATTCTGCTATTCTCCTGCTCTTGACCTAGAATCTTTGAGTAACGCGTCATTTGCATTACTAGAGGATATAATATTATATTAGAATAATACTGCCTATGATTGATTTCAACCTGTCATAATAAATTATATACCAATTTTAATGTCATTAGTATGCGTCAAAATATAATTGATCTACATGTAGAACGTTTTATTTCACCTATGAAGGCATATGACCTTTTCTTTTTATTTTATTCATACAATTTAAAATATCTCAAGATCTGTTCCCAGAAGCGATTATAGGATGACAATAGTTTCTAATGCTCTCCTTTCGTAAATATATGCACTTTGTTCCCTTACTGTTCCAACCGGTGGGTCTAAAGCAAATTGAATCTCAGGATATACTCTGAAAATATTTTATGACGAAAACCTCCCCTCTTTTCTCAACTTGAGAACAACACGTAATGAATTTTGAGAATTATGAACAAAAACAATCCCTAATCCTCCAATTTCACTTTCAAGCAAAGCGAGAATATTAATGAAAGCATATTCAACAGTTAATACGACCCGACGATTCATCAAGGCACCACCTAATCCCAAGGATATTCATTTCCACGGATATTTTCTCCTATTAGTCGTATTTCGTCCTTATTTTTTTTAACCTCTCCCACTCCCGTCTACACCCCCTCCTCCGTCTCTCCTCCGGCGCTATCAAAAATGCGCGCTCTCCGTCTTCTGCCACGACGTCCTTCTTTATTCCACTTTTTGGGCGAGATGTTTACAGCTCCTCTTCCACTTTGGACACGACGGGGAATTCAGTGGCAAGCAGCGTGCAGCGCGCGGAGGCCTGTGGGAGGGCGCGATAGGGGCGATGGCGGGGAGGAGGGTGGGTACGGGATTGAGATGGGGGAAGAGGCGGGACGGCGAAGCAGCTCATCCCAACTCCCCGATCTCTTCTCCCGGCGCGCCCCCACGGAAACTCAAATCCACCCCCCTTCCCTCCTTCACACACCAATCCTCCACTTGGACTGCGTGTGCTCCCCCCCCCTATTCCCCCCACAAGACTCTCTCCCGCTCCGAAAAGCACCATCACCCGAAAGCATTAGTTTTGCAGTGGGTCACGGGTGGATTTATTTCCGCTCGTTATTTCCTCCTCTTTGCTCCCTTGCCAACTACCTGCCTCAGGGCCATCAATCCATTCTCCTTCTCCTCCTCTTCTACTCTCCTCCTCTCTTTCGTCCTCTTAGTTATATTCCCTTTTGCTTTTTCCGGCACTGCCTCCCATCTCCTCGAACCCCTGATTCCACCCCTCCCCCTCCATTAGAAAACCCCCCAATCTCCTTACCTTCCAGCACACCTCGTCCCTTCCAGTCCGCCGCTCAACAACGCCGGAACCCCAAACCACCCGCCCACTCTCCCGACCCCTTCCATTTAATCCTCTCTCAACCCCTTCCCTCGGAGCCCTACTCCCCTCGCGCCTCACCTTGCCGTCTCCTGCATCCGCCGACACCCGGCGCTTCTTCCTCACTTTATTAATATCTCAGGCTACGCTCCCTCCCTTGGAAGGAACGGATGAAGAGAGAGGGAGAGAGGTCGAGTCGGAAGGAGAGAGAAGAAGGGATGGATGGAGGTGGAAAAGAGGTTGCCTGCCCACCTATCTCTTTTCTCTTAGACGAGGTATGTTACAACACATTTGTCGCGGAGGAAAGAGAGGAAAAGGATGAAGGAGGGTGGTGAGCTTTTTCCTCAAGAGCGTCCGAAAATAATCGACCCGAAGAGGAGATAAGTGTAAAGGAAGGGCTGCTTGAGTCGCGCCCCCGCTGCGGTTGCTAACTTTTCACTTATGAATGCGCTCCAAGAAGGGTATTTGCATTATGTCAGTCCCAGACTTATTTTTCAGGCTTTTCCACGCCAAAATATCCGACTATTTTGTTAAATGTGAGGTCATTCTAATAGTTTAAAGTAATTAAGCAGATTTTACTGTCTTCGACAAAGATTTGCGTTATTTTATTATGCCTTATTTAAGTATATTTTAAAGTACGCGTATTAAATGCATAGATGTAAATATAAACGACTAAAATATTTCATTTGAGGTTTAACATCAGTTGCATAAACGACCTAAAATGTTCCTGAAACAGCCAAAAACTCTTCACATATTTCAGGTCATAAATTAAAAGTTAAAATGAATATTTACAAGGGAAAAAGTATATAATCATACAACCCAAATATTCAACCTCTATTATTATATTAGTGCCAAAAATATTTCATTTTTTATTAATTCCCGCGGAATTTCTTGACAGTAATGACATTAATATTACATTAACATTAACGTTGAATCTTAAAATTCATCGTCAAATTACGTTTCAAAATAGAACTGTCTACATTTTTTGGAGATATACTCAGGAGGTTAGCAATTTGGAAATAATTTTCACTAAAATATGTGCAGAAAAATGATATTTTAGCAATTTTAAGTAATTTGAATACATCATGTTTCACGTAAAAGCACTCCGGTGGCCGTTTCACTTTTGTTTTGGGGCATTTTCGATAAAATTAGAACCAAATGTTCCCTTACAGGGAAGAAAGTGTAGGTGCGTGCCCCAATTATCCCAATTGTTTTCAACAAATGCTGATGATTGCAGTGCAATAATCAGGATTATATTTTCCCGTTAGCAAGGATGTGTGCATATTACATTTCATTCATATCATATCAATAGATAACTGCGTATGATAACGTTACGCTTAACGTTATCACACGCAGTTATCTATTGATAAATGATGCAACTCATTGAAAATTACTTCTACAGAGTCATCCGCTGATGAGTGTAGAAATACAGAAATTTCACAAAGTAAAAATCAGTCGTCTAGACAGAAGATTTCCCTTGATTTACGAGACAGTGCTTTCACTCCCTTCTGACAGTATGAATTTCTAGAGTTATCAAAGGAAGGAGTTCTAAGTGATTTTACAATGAAGTTTATGGGCAAATGTCTTTGTTGAATTAACTTTTATCGCTATCTCCCAAAGATCTTTGTATTTTTTAGAGGAAAAACAAATTGTACATTACACAATAATTATCACACCAATCCTTGCTTCATATCACCTTGTAGAGCCCTAAAATACCTGTTTTCTCTATTTCCCAATTTATAAACCATGATATCCTTATTCTAAACATTATTCTAGCATCCGAGTCCCTATTTATAATTTTCGGGACCTATTCTTGGTATTTTTCTCTGATAATGCAAGGATTTCGTGTGACGACCATCGTGGGAGCCTTGATTCTCCCGCCACATGACACAGCACCCGTCTAATTGTCCCCACGGGTTCCGTCATTTCCAGGACTCATTTCCAAATTTGTATGGCTGACTACCTTCCGTCTGGCTTCTAACCATCGACTTATCTGGCATGGGTGACCCCACCAGGAGCTTCAAATATTGCTACCCCAGCACAGCTCTAGAGGTTATCAGAGCTCACAAGTCCTTCCACCATGACGTTATAGGATTACGTTTTAATCAATTCTGCCGCTGAAAAATTCTTTGCTCTACTCATTCATTCTACTCATTGATATTGGACAAAAAGAAATGTAAGCAACACTGATAAGAAAGAGGTTACTCCCAATCTCCAAACTATTACCCAGCCCAAGTTAAACATCAGGATAGAGATTGCTATATGATATGCTATTGCTATGAGATAACAGGAGCAATTTAAGGATATTTGAAGGCGGAATTTTGGACTAAGAAACATAGTAAAAATTCTTCCAAGGAGGGTTGATGAGCTGCATACCCTGGAGGAAGAAAGGATAGTTTAAAGTTAAAGTTTTTAAGGTAAAGGATAGTTAGTGTTAAAGAAGGCATAAAAATGTTCCCGAAATATCCTCAAATCAAATAAATAAATTATATACGTTTGCATATTTTATGCGAAATTTTTAGAAATGATTTTTCATATTCCTGATTTTCCAAAATTGCACTTAAATTTTGTAATATTTTATGGCCCCTGCTTGATCCTATGATTAAATGCAAAGAATACCACTCAAGGTAGTACGAATAGGAAACGTGTGTTCTGACACGTCAAACGTATTTCAGGATTGATGACCATTGTGGATAATGGCATAATCTGTCATGATCATTCGCCAGGTAAGTATATACTTTAGTGATGCTAGAAGGAATTACAAAGAACACAAAACAATGCTATAAATAGACTAGTCCTATTTAAGCAATAAGAATCTGTTTGGTATTAACATTTCAACATGAAAACCCGCCAATTGGCGAACATAAATTCATTTACATGGAAATAGAAATAAGGCAATTTAGGCATATTGTTTTAAGTAATCTACCGGTTAAGGTTGGTTTTGGGTGGACATAACTACCAAATAAATATTATTTGACTCCCAACAAAGCACAATCCAGCAACCTACTCTATTTCAAGTCCCTCTTCATTTCTGAGTACGGCCTTCCTCCCTTCATCCCGTCCAACATCCCATTCCTGTTCCTGCCCTTTCCTCGTTAGCCTAACCTTCTCCCCTCTATGACAGCCTTTAACATCCCACTGCCGACCAATATGCACTTCATTAATTTTTTCTGCATTTTTAGGACTTCTCCCAACAAACCCCTCTCCTCGCCCACCATATCTAGTACTTCCTCATTTGTTTTACCTTCGGCTCATATTACCTTCTCCATCCTTCACTACACCCACATTTCAAAAGCCTCGAATCTACTTCTAAGATTCTTCTTCAGTGATCACGGGATACTCCTTCCTCGTCAATCCATTTAATGCTTCTACATTCCATTTTCCAAACCACCGCCCCTGCCTCATCTTTTTGAAACGGACTCTACACTTCACAACAACTAAATTGTGGTCATCCACAGTGCGCATCCGCTCCCGGGAACCTGTGCGAATTGATCACAGCTAAATATATATATATATATATATATATATATATATATATATATATATATATATATATATATATATATATATATACATATATATATATATATATAGTATATATATATGTATATATATATATACTCGTATATAATTGCAATCACATGGAAACTGTTTTCAGGGAAAGAGATAGAAACTCAAAGAAAAGACGAGCACTGGAGATTTCAGTGTAATTTACTTTACCTTGATGACTAAAGCGATTAACAGCGTTAGCCAGGCCATAAGTGACAAATCCGCGGTTCAACTCCCGGTTTAATAAATTATTTTACGCATTTGATCTTCCAGTCCTACCATTCCTGTTTTCGTCTTTTTTATGTGTTCATATGTATTTTCCTTATATCTATTTCAATGTGAATGAATAAGTGTTGGCAATTTTCAAAGGCAGAAGTGAGATGACGTTAGCCAACAAAAATATAGAAAAATGCATAAATAGGACACCCACATATTTTGTTTTCGTTAATTTCGGTGGCAAGACCACCTTCCTCTGCCGAAAGAAGAAACTGAGAAGGTTTCCAACGGAGAGGATAGGGGGACGAGGACGCTGGATGGAAGTGGATGTCGGGGAAACGCTTAGGAGAGAAGAGTTGGGAAGGAAAAGTTTGGAAGTATGCGATTGACAAGGAAGGTAGTGAGAGAGGAGGGGGAACGAAATGAACTGAAGGGGGGGTAATTAATGTCTAATATTAATACCTGGTCTATTGCAGGAATCGAGGAACAAGATGTGTGTGTATGCACAGGTATACAAGCATGTATGCGCAGCATACTTTAAATGAGGCCTAAATAGGGAAAAATACCATTGTACAATAAATTTTTCATCTCCTTTCCCAAATATTCTTCTATTAAATTCTAATTTTTGTCAGTTTTCCACATATTTCTTGTGTATGTTTTGCCAAGGAGAGGTCGTTAGTAAGGGAAGCACGGAAATAGTTTCCATTTCAGTGTACCTGATGCCGCAGGAATTTGGAGGGAATTGCTTGTTTTCCAAAAATTCGTCATTACACAATTTTAAAGTTAAATTTTATTTGACTAAAAATATTTGTTCAGTGAAAGTAAAATTTTAATTCAGCATATTCACTTTTTTCAGCGTTTTTCATCCATTGTTTTCATAGGTGAACGGAAAATATTCAGATTTCATTTCAAAATGTGACGGCTGCCTTTGACGCGTTACATGTGAAATCAATTAAGCTCATACCATACCCATCACACATTCAGTGAACAAAATACCATGACCTTATAAAAATTAACGTAAATAACTATAGAAACATAAGTTATATGAACACTCTTTATTGAGCAGTTAAGTGCCTAATATTGGAAGTAAGGCGGGGAACACATTGCGTCAGAACATACGGTTAATGTTAAACACATGCGTTAATATGCGGTAAAAATTTCATTCAGGAAATCCGGAAACGTTAAAAAAAAGAGGTCTGAAAATGGTAATTGAGAAGAACCCAACAGCAGACGAACTGGAATGTCTCAATTATCTTATTGCCAAGTTTAAAACCTATTGTTTGCCAAGAATAAAACAAAGAATAGGATTCTTTGTTGGTGAAGTTTTTTAGCTCAACTGACAGATGAAAGCAATGTCAAATATTATATTAAAAGAATGGGCTTATCCCTCAAATCGATACTATACTTAAGGTTAGAAACTGAGCAATGAATGAATATTGGCCAACAATCTGATGATACATATATCTCTTTAAAAAATCATATTACTTGAAATTAGCTAAATACGATTGTTGGATTATTACCCCTATTATTTTAGCTTAAAAAATTTCTCAGCTTATTTGTGTGGCTGAAGTAAGTTTAAGTGTTAGTTTAAATCAGTGTTTTTATTTGCATTTGTTTGGCGATATATAATGGCGATACAAAACCCTACGAATGAACTTTATTCTAATGTCTATTCGATTTTCGTATAAAATGTACGTAAAAATAGATAGATTGATGAGCTCATATAAATATGTATTTCCATCATTTAGATGCGTAAATTTCAATTGAAAGAATACTATAATCTTATCAAAGATTATAATTTTATCAGTGCCTAAAAATAAACTTTTTCCTACCAATTTCTACACCCCCGCGGTAAATGAGAAAAATTTCCGTTATTGCAAATATTGTAATATAATTGCATAAAACGTTTTAATTGAAAACAAAATCATTGATTCTTAAATAGGGATTCAAAGCAAGGTCAAACCTAATGGCAATGTCAAAGGAATTTCCCTTCTACCCTTTTCATACACGTATTTCATTATTTTAATTTCCCTATCTCTTATATGATGTGTTAGTCTGATAAGATCCCGTTTAAGACTTGCTCACTAAATTCCTATTTTAACGGAATTAAAACTGAAAGGAGATTTAATGGTGGAAAAATCGCTTAAGTCATCCACCGCTGGAAATACAACGAAATATTTAAAAAGTATCGTAGGCAATTAATAAAACTTACCATTTAAAAGGCTCAAGTCAGGGAGACTGGTAGACACCTTTCCGAGTCTCCTCTTTCAAACTTCGAACGAAAATTAACCACCTCCGTCTCCCGTGAAACCTTATTTTCACATTAATTGGATTCTATAGAATAATATAATTAACACTGTTTTTTAGGATTTATAACATTAGAACATTTACTTCAAGAAGCCGGTCCCGGGTGGGGTCGTGCGTCCCTAGGGCATCAGTCATCAAGTCATGGCGGCATGTGGGAGAAATGAAGTCACCCTGGGTGGGGGATGGATAACAGCAAGGGAGGGGGTGTGGGAAGGGCAGCGTGAGCGAGGGAGGGAGCCGAGTGGGTGTGGCAGGCGCTCAAGAGAAGTCCGCTCGCCCGGAGAGGCGCGGTTCGACTGCTTCGGCCGGTGCACGACGGACACGATGAGATGTTAATCTTGGAGGTGAGTCAGAGTGGTTCGTGGCGGCTCCCGAGGCGCACGTATGCCCGGCACGCGCTCCACCCTGGGGCGGACGTGAGAGGTGGGCCGGCGAACGCCGAGAGCACGCCGATGCATGCGGACGCTCCGTCAAAAATAATGAAATGGCACTCTCCAACCAAAATGGGAGGGCCTGTCCAGTCGGAAGCTCGGCGCCAAGTATTATCGTTCGTAGGCTTCATTCGCTACTATGCTGGGAGGCGTAGTCGGGACGCACGTAGAGGAGGACCCTTTAACGCCAGCGAACAGTGGATAATTACAGACGATAAACAGACAGTGAAACTGGTGGCCAGACTGCTGCTCTCGAGCAATAAACGAGCCTTTATGATACCCATAATTGTCACTATGGGGTCCATAATTACCCTTGATGACACAATTAAGAAATGCCGGCATATTTTCAATTTCTACTTGTTTGAGAAATATTTCAAATGAATTTATTCTGGTTTTTCAATTCATTAGTATCGCAAAATTATATATCAGGTCTGTGTGAGTGCTTCATTAGAGGGCAATATATATGATTTGTACGCAATGAACGAGAAGCTTGGTTAAAAGGTTATTCAATTTCTATATGAGGAGGTCGGATTAATTATGGAAAGAAATCTGATACATTCATGTAATTTTCTTGAAGGCTACTCGAGTTTCACGAGCCCGAGACTTACCACTCACGAATGGTGGGTGGGAATAGCTTCCACGGAAAAATATTTTCTAGATTTGGTTGAATAGCAACTCGTTATATGAATTTACAAAACTCTGAATTCGCGACACTTCGACAGTAATAAAATTCCTCCCCGTACAGCTGTGCGTACGAAACATTCCGGAAATAGTGAATGGTGTAAAAACTTTTCAGATACCTCAAAGGAAGTGCCTAGTGCAAGTAAGGAAACAGTGCTTGGGGTCTCTTCCTATTTATCATGCGCTGGTACGCCATACAGTTTCCCACTATGCGACCGTCCTTGAAGATGAGATAACTCGCTAACAGAATATTCTAACGAGTCTACCTTAACTTTATTTTGAAATTAATGTACCATGTCTGAATATAGGTACATAAGAGTAAGTGGTAATGTTCTCGACAAGCGGACCTGAGAAATATATTGCGTCAGTCTTCTCGAGCCACGTTTGCTGACGTTTGCTATGCATGGAATGTATAGGTCTTTGATCTTGATTTATTCGCTGGGCGTATCACAGTTGAACATAGGCTGAATATTTGCATGCAAATATGAAGTGATTAATTATAAGTTGTTCATGAGGTTTTTACTGAGACTGAAATTCAACAACAAATCGCAGTGTTTAGTAATACTTCTTTTCTGGAACATATATGCAGAAGGTTAAAATATCCTGTGAGATTTCTATCAAACAAAATTATAATTTCTCAAAATATTTTTACACCTCCGCATTAAATACATAAAATCTAAATTTAAAATATCAAAAAACAAACAATGGTTTATTCATCGATTGAAATATTTTGCTCCACAAGCTGTGGCTCTGTTATTAATTTGCTAGATTTACGAACGCTCAATTTTGATGAATTATGCAATTTTAAAATACATGGTGTATTTGCATATTAGTGACTCCAATTAAGATAAAATGTTTCCTCTTGAGGGAATGAAATCCTACAATGGCCACCTTGCATACTTTTCATTCTCGGGGGTAGCACATTTGAACAAAGCCTGAATTTTATGCTACTGAGTAATTCTCCATTTAACATAGCTACCAACTTTCTGTCTAAGTCAAATTCTTCAAACTCTTACTTTGAGATGGAACATATCTATCCTTAGTCTTGAGAATCTCTTCAACCACTATTTCCTATGACTTACTTGAACTAGCGTTTCTATTCCTTCACCCACATTACTGCCCGTCTTCCGATATGCATATATATTTTAATTCGTACATGTATTCTATTGCCTTTTACAAACATCCTGAGAAGATATAAAAATGGATAAATATATTCAAGTAACTCACCTTATACCCTCACGAAGTCACCATTTTTTGATTTATCTAATTAAATATAATTAAATTTATTTTTGCTGTGCATAGCCTCTCTTCCATAAAACCGTTTCCTAAAAGGCCTGCTATCAAACCAGTTAGTGTTGGTTCCATTTAATCCTATGAATCTCCTACCTAGTTCATAATTCAGTTATGTAATACATTAACTGTTCACTCAGTTCGTATTCTCTCAAGGCCTCCTGCAAATTTGGAGTTTTAATCGCATTTCGTTTTTTTTAATTTCTCACTGTTTTAAAAAACCTTTATTCGCTTAGATCATATTCTTTCTTTATTTTTGGTATATAATACTCACTTTAGCCCCCTTGTCCGTATCAATTCTTAAACATTGACTCCAAAATTTAGTATTCATCCTAAATATAGACCATCACCACAGTTATTTATTTCCTTTATTATTTTATCTCCTCCTTCCTTTAAAAATTAAATAATTTTGAAAATATGCACTCTTTTTTAAATCAACCTAAATAATTCTTTTGCCACACTAATTATCTTTTTCCACTTTCTTTCCTTAATTACCTTTTTTATTATT
Source organism: Hetaerina americana (assembly GCF_022747635.1). Classification (NCBI taxonomy): domain Eukaryota; kingdom Metazoa; phylum Arthropoda; class Insecta; order Odonata; family Calopterygidae; genus Hetaerina; species Hetaerina americana. The sequence goes on along the minus strand of NW_027286874.1, from coordinate 96,635,212 downwards.
ATTTTATGATATTTTCATATAATTTGAAGAGTTAGAAATTGTATATTCCTATATTTTTCAATGAAAATTTGAGGTATTTTAATAAGAAATGAGAATATAACCGTTTGTGCAACAAAAAGTGGAAACCGGTTCATAATGTTTTAAAATTAACACTCGCCATGTATTAACCATTACTTATGACCATTGAGTCGCGTTTAACCAATAAGGAAAAGGATAAAGCGTGTTTCCATTGAAAAAGACGGACGCAATAACAAAATTATCTTTGTGAACTTGTCTTCATAATTTCTACACAGAGAGATGGTTCCTCGTCAGCCTTCCTCTATGAATAGTCTTTTATTTACTTGTTTCTTTAGTTCTTAATCGCATACCCATTACAATAGTCGCCCTCTTTGGAGAACTAGATTTTGTTTGATGATGGCAGCTATTAGCCTTATTCTAAAATTGAGAGTAAATTGACTCTGATTTATCATTTTATTTCAACTATCCTTTTTCATATAATTTCCACGCATACATCGGACGGGAAAATACAATGTAGAATAAATGATTAAATAACAACGTCACTCCCATTATTATACACCCAATTTGCATTGGGACGAGTTGGTATTATTAATGTAAAATAAAAATGAAAACGTCTTTTTAAGGGGATGAGTTCTAAACTAGAAGCTATTAAAAACTTCAAATTATTATTTATTTTTCAAAAGATTTTTCTCAGATAAAAAATCCTGAACCACCGAAAATATTCCAGAATTGAATTAATAATATTTCGATTTCATGTTTCGTCCCCAATTTCATTTAATTAGATGCCAACAACAAATATTGCGAAGGTTGATCAAGATCCCTAATGAGGACTGCATAAAAATATTTTTGTCTAATATTTTTTTGAACTCTTAAATGATGATATTCAATGATATATATGCGAAGATAGGAATAAAAAATAAGCTTTTAAATATTTATTCCCTTAGTTTTATTTATTCCAACGTAGGTTGGCCTTTTCTTTCAACGCCTTAATTTAAAATACTTCATTAACTCTGGAATAATTCATAGATTTGCTCAAGTCAATCGGTTTCCCACCATATTCGTCATAATTATTAATTTGGGGTTTATGATAAAGGTTCAAGAATAAAAACAAGGTTAAAATTATATCAGGTATACGCATATACGTAGATTAAACTGTACACATATGACGATTTAATTTATGAGATGAGAGTTCATATAAAATATTTTTTGGATGCACACAAATTTGGTGGTGCAATCAGTTTGGAACCTGAGTGAATCTTTATAAATGATGCCTGGAAAGGTCCGAGATAAACTACATCACATCTTAGGAGAATCCTTATTTCTATGCTGGATCCCAGGTTTGCATTTTATATTTATCTCATTCTGAAGGGCCGAAAAACTATTTTAGAAAACGTTAATGACGTAATTTCACAGATATCAATATAAGCAGTAAAAAAAAATCAATTATTAATCGGTGACCGATAGTATCTAGACTCTGAGTTGGTGTCACTTTTCCCACCTTACGAAAAATGAATGCCCTTTTGGATATAAGATACATATACCAATGATGTAAACGATGCTCTATGTTTCCAAGGAGAATAGTGAGTTTTCCTTACTGCACTAGGTTAACTCAATTTTTATACATTAAATAGCGATTAATATACTTAGAAAGTACGAAAAAGGAGTTTTCTCACCAAAACCCCAAAATGAGGAGAGGCCATGTACTTAGAAAAGTGTTACAAGTGATGAGATCAAAATTAAGACGGGGAAATTAAACTATCACAAAAATTAGGATTGATGGAAAATAAGGAGGAAATGACAGGTGAACAAGCTTTGATAGGGTGGCCGTATGTTCAAGGCAACTGGCCAGTCTGATGAATCACATGCATGTGCTAAATATGGCATTAATATGACGCTGAATAAAAACTGAGAAGGGGTTTTACAATGTCGTTGATAATCAAGTCAACATACGTAATTAACAAATAACCTCCCCAAATAATAAGGCGATTCGTCTTATCTTTTGCGTCATAACATGAAAGTTACATATAAAATTTGAACGAAATCCCATGACTTACACAAAAAATTAACTTGAATAATAACATAAAATTATTTTTTCAAAGTAGTATTTAATGACATCACATTTTGAGAAGACTAATATACAATAATAATACCATGAAAACAATACATAGAAGCTGCTAATTTAGTCTTACTCGTGTACGTGCGTATATGCGAAAAGAATCTGAAATTATATCTAAAACTAGCTTCCTCTATCATTATATGACCAAAAAAAGTAAAATGTCTACAAATACTTAGCGTTTTATATCCGAGAATAATATTTGTGGCCAAAATAGTACGTAGTTCATTTGTGAGCGGTGCTGCAATCATTACTTGATCCTAAAACTGGGATAGTGTGACTGAAGGAATATAAAACTTACCGATAAAATGCCTATAAATACTTATTTATGTTTCTAGAATGTAAATTACACCACACATGAGCCCTGATGGGTTCCCTAAGCCGTGCACTCCTTACCAGGCAAAGTTCACACTCAAACGAAGGTACGAAGATCAGTTAAATGTTAGGAGTCAAGAGCCATTACTAAAATGTGGCCAACAAATCTGAGAGCCCACCGTTTATCACTTCGTACCTATTAGGGCTAGCTTGTACGCTATTAATTTATCAAGAAAGTCATTCCGCTGTGGTGAATCCGATGGTCGTCTTCGACGTCACCATTTTCTGAAAACCATGTGACCCACAAAATGATACAGATAAGCAAACTTCATGCATAAATAATTATACATAAATTAGATGTCAATATTTCAATAAAGGAAAATGAAAGGGAAACACTCCTACTCAAGTTCAATTTAACTTTTTTCCATTTCTTGAAAGAAATAATTGAAGAGAGTTTATCGTTAATTAATTCAAAACTTATTTAAAGATAAAAATAATTTTATGAAATCTTATGCCGACGTGTCATTAATTTTTCATTCTTTTCACGGTAAAAGATGAAAACTTTTTCTTAAATTCATGGGTTTTAATTCTTCATATCATTTTTTGGTATGTATGCTTCAAGTTAATTTAAAAGCGCAAATAATCTAAACTATAAAAAATACCGGCGACTAAGTATTGGATTCTTGGTTTCATTTGTAATGTTTGTAAAATTTTAGAGGAAAAATACTTATTAAACATTATTTACCTCCAAAATGTCTTCAATTTCTAAGACTTGTCCAACAATCAAAAGTTTGGAATGGGTTTAATAAAAAAATGTTCACGCGTAGCACAGGAAGAAAACAATTTGGTATCAAAATCAAAGACACCAGGAGGTGACTTTCATAAAGAAGTTATATTGAAAATTTGAAGCAAAATTGATAATGTCAAAATTAATAAGTTATTCTGATAACCAATTCATATATGTTTGCATGAATCATTACGCTTTATTTTTATTTCTTCAAAAAAGTCGTTTCTATGAAAGAGACCAACCGGGAAAATTGTTCCCTTCCTTTGCGATCGAGTTGGGCGAGGGCCTTTGAAAACCGGCGTTAAATCAATAGAGCAACCGACTCCTCGATTCCGTAGTCTCTTTAACTCTTTGCCTAATTCGTTCCAAAACTCCGATTTTATTTTTCGGAAACTGTAATGATCCCATTAGACGTATAAATAAGCAGATCCTATTGCCTCTCAAGGAAACGTATATTTTAATAAGCAAATTTAGTATACCCTGAGGATCATTCACGAAAATTAGGTAGAGATTGGTACTCATCCAATCATTATTCTATCAGTAACGATATATCATGTCACTTTAAGCCTAAAAGCTTCTTCACATTGAATCATCCAACGGCCATCTCACGAAATGATATTTCCGAAAAATTCTCTGTAGTTGACTTCATTCCAACGCTTACTTTATGTTCATCCTTAAAAAAATTAAAAATGGTTTCACTGAAACGTTTCATGGGGAGGGATCACTTTTCACAAAGAAAATATAAATTTTTCTGTATCGAGTGAGGAAAAATCTGGTTGGGCCATTTTTGGAATGTGATGCTATGGGCACAAAAGAGCATGAAAGGGGAAAGGATCACGGTGGAGCCTCTTCGGGTTCTTAGGCGCGTGAGAGCAACTGGGAGGGGATGGGCGGAAGATACCCCCGGCGGCCGAGTGGGCGTGAGGGGGTAAAGTGGGACGGGCGGTCGGCAGGAAAGGCTTTACTACTCCACATGCGCGGCGCTGAAGGGGGTTGGAAGTTCATCACGATACACGCTCACGCACGCACATTACGAGGCCCCCTTCCGTGCTCTATGAATATGTGATGCGCGTTTGCCCCGTGCATTGTCCGCCTCAGCCCGGGAGGGCGGGTGGGATCGAGTGTGGAGGGCCCCGAGGGTGGGCGGGGGCGGGCAGCTGGGAGCAGAAGGCGAGGGGTTGAAGGGGTGAAGATAGCGGTGGGTGGAGGATAGGGTGGTGGGTGAGGTGTAAAGGGTGGGAGACGGGACGTTTTCTTTTTATTTGCATTGGTCTAAGGCCTCCACGCCTGTCCGTTCTTCGCACGCCCCCTTCGTACTCTCGTAGGGTGCATTCTGCCCACGCATATCCAGGGGAAAATATTATGTTGTCATGTAAAGAATCGTAAGGGGGAAACAAGATGACTTTGTATTACGAATCAGGCAATGCCATTTGAAAAAATAATGCATTTACATCCCTAACATCCGCAAATGACTCATGCTTATTTTTGTTGATACATGATTTCATTTCAATGACATGAGAAAGAGAAAATTTAAAAACACATAAACGAAGGCAGGACTGCTTAGACGAGTTTCAAAGACCAATCCCGTTAATTTTCTGTTACTGCCTTGTATTTACACCTAAAACAATGTTTATTAATAATAAATATACTTTACTATTGGATATGTATTATCAGATTTCTCCAATTTTACCATTTATGTCGAATTAATAAGTTACTCGTATATGGGCTTGGTTAATAATTGATTACTGATGATAATTTGCATTGATTAGATGTAAAATAAAAAGGTTGCCATGGGGTGGCCACACGGACTGATACTAGATGTTAGATGAATTTTAGCCACTGAATGACCAAAACAGCCTTTTCACCGATTTATTACAATCCATTTTCTATGAAGGCCATGAACAGTCTAAATTTGTAGTTGGTCGACAATATTTTAAGTACATACTGGAATTTATATATCCTCTATCAAAAATTGGGAAATTAAAATCAGACGAAATCTTCTTTAGGCGAATAAATGCCTTTAATACCATATCTCAGGGTCATGCGGACTCAAGTGTAACGCTTAAGAATGAACTGGACTTATCCTACGATTGTAATTTAAGATAAACTTGAAAAAACTTCATAAAACCTCTAAAAATGTAAATTATGCTATAGAAAATATATCTCAAACGTATGGTTTAAACGAGACTGAAATTAATTTATGAGAAATGATTCTTTTAACTATTTATTATTTAGAAATAATTCTAAATGCTAATTTTTGACGTGACTAAGATATTAATGGATACACTTATGCGTTCACGGCTACATAAGGATCCATAACCGGCAATATCATAGAAAATCTTAAGAATAAAAGAATAGATATGTATTTGCAAAATCTCACAATTATTTATGAAATAATAGCGCAGAACGTATCAGTAAAATTGTACACAAAACTACTTCACCTCAAACTGGCCTCATATTCCATAGTTTATCAATAATAAAATGTATTACCTAGGAACATACTTTTAGGAGAAGAAAGTGGAAGTGATATTATTTAGTTATACTCAAGGCTTTCCGCAAAGCTTAATCATTAATTAGATCGGTTGTGTCACGATTGAGAAATTGTTGCCTATCCAAATTTATCAGCAACAAAGATCATTGCGTTAAAGTTATCATTTATTTCAGATAAATGCCATTATTATAGGAGATATGTCGATATTTTTATAATGTTATCAATATTTTTACCCATTATTTCATCATAATAATTTATCGGCCTCTCGGAATGTGTACGCTGTAATCGTTTCTAGATGGATAACGATATTTTTATCTGCTATTGATCGTAGAAAATCCACAAAATCTCCATTGTAGTTTAGAGGTTTGGAAGGAAAACAGCGGGCAACAATTACTCATGTATTTCATCTTTTATTCGCTTGTTAACTTAGCATAGAATATATAAAAGAATAAGAGGGGTCACTTGTCTCTAAAAAATGCAATGTACAGATAGAAAATTTCTGGGTATCTCTTTATATTTATGTTCCCATTAGAATGAGAGGGCTTCACTGCACATTCTTTAATAGCATGCAATACACATGAAGTTATAATGGAATAGTTAAGAATTATATTGTAGATTAGACTACGTTTAACCAGCATCATATGACAATATTTCCGCGTTATTCAATTTATATAGTGTTTTTTTTTTGGTCATACCACTTATAACTCATCGATTGCAAAACAGAATATATAATGGTTTCTAAGAATGCCGCAATGTTTATGCCTACATTCTAACTTATTTATGAATCTTCAGTCAAAACTAACTGTACCGTGAAGACCATGATGTAGGATGTGCGATCAAAATTTAATTTCTAGATGTTCAGGATAGAACTTGTAATAACCTTTCATAATTGGCATTACTTATATCTTTGCTTTTCTCAGAGTACCGTTCTATTCATCCAAAGCAAGTCGACTTCATTCCGGCTCATGTCTCACTTCACTTTGAGAAACGAAGTAGATGGCAACATAGTAGGAGAGGTGTTTCCGGCAAGAACTCTGGGTAGAAGATCGAGGGAAAGAGAGTAGAGGGAAAGATGAGAAAAGGGGCTCAACTGGCGTGGGTGGGGAGACTTCTAGTTTCTTCCCGGTAGCAAGAGTAAACATTGCAATCAATCTTGCCTCGCTCGCTCTTATGCCCCGTCCCCTCACCTCCTCCCCAACGCTCCTTCTCCCCTTCAACGACCGCTTCTTCAAGCCCCCTCAATTTACTCCTCTTCTCCACTCCTGCACCCCACCGCTCCCTATTCGAACCCACCCACTCTCTTCCCCCTATTTATCTATGACGACTTCGCTCTTTCCCAGGCACTTCACGGTCTGGCACTTGCGAACACTTTTTCTTTCGAGTTATTTCCTGTTTACCGTTGCGATTATCCAAAATTTACCTTGGGGAAGAGATGTAAATACATAAACCCTTAAGTTATTCGTTAAGGTTCTTGGTTTTCCCAGAAGCAAGTACCAAGTTATAAAGTACATTAAAATAATATATATATCATATCACGTAATGTAAAAAATATAGTGTCACCGCCGTCTAATTATTACTGGTCTGAATTGAATTTGTTTCAATCTGCGTTCTCAAAAAGAATTTCATTTTTTTCTTTGAAAAGTATTTTCAGTTTTCCCATTTTAATTTTCAATGCTAATGACTTTTCATTCTTTTGAATCGAATATCAAAAGCAAACTTATTTTTAATCCTTTTTTCATGAAGAATACTGAAGATTTTTCATTTTGTCCAATACTCTTAATTTTGGAGAGAATATAAGTAAGCAATACCTAAAATATAAACACGATGTTTGAACATATTAAATTATCCTAACGGTTGTCTACAATAGTAATAATATTTTTGCTGAGATATACTACCTTGATCAAAAAGTTCCCGGAATAACCACCGTGTGGCGCTCCCATCGTTCCGATTTGAGTTCTGTTTTTTTTGTTAAATTGGTACATCTGTTGTTGATATTCCCTTTAAATCTTAGTGTCATAACTTGACATTTGCAAAAGTTACGTAGCCAAGAGTACATCTATCTCTGTGTGTGTTGGCGATTTTTACAATTTCAGAAATGGATTTAAATTTGCAACAACGAACTTGTATTAAATTTTGCGTAAAAAACGGATTTAGTGGCGCACGGACGTTGGAAATGTTGGAAAAGTGTTTCGGCAACGATTCTCTAAAAAAAACGGTCGTTTACCAGTGGCACGAGCGGTTCAGAAGTGGTCGTGAGTCAATCGAAGATGATGAACGCAGTGGCAGACCATCGACATCGAAAGTCGGTGAAAAAATTGATAAAGTAAAAGAAATGTTGGTCAATAACCGCAAATTAACCATCAGAGAAATAGCGGAGGACTTGAACATTGCCTATGGATCCGCCCAAGACATTGTGGTTAATGATTTGGGTTTCCGTCGTGTAGCAGCAAAGTTGGTGCCAAAAGACCTCAATTTCATGCAAAAAAGAGACCGTGTTGACGTCGCAAAAGACATGATTTGCGAGGCTGAATCCGATCCCACATTCATCAAAAGGATCATTACTGGAGACGAGACGTGGGTTTATGATTACGACACGCAATCCAGACATCAGGCAAGTGAATGGCGTTCACCAAATGAGCCGAGACCAAAAAAACCACGTCGTTTTCAGTCAAAAAAGAAGGCAATGCTGACGGTTTTCATGGATTACAACGGTGTAGTGCATCATGAATTTTTGCCAAAGGCCAGACTGTAAGCAAAGAGTATTATTTGGGCGTTATGAGACGTTTGCGTGAAGCAATTCGCCGAAAGAGACCAGAAATGTGGGCAGAAAACTCGTGGATTTTGCACCATGATAACGCACCGTCGCACAGTGCTATCATTATTCGTAATTTTTTGACGAAAAATGCAACAAATACCATCCAACAGCCACCGAATTCACCTGATTTGGCTCCCTGTGACTTCTCTCTGTTCAATCGAGTTAAAAAACCATTACGGGGAACGCGTTTTAGCAGCCGAGAGGAAGTAATGGAAAAATCGCAGGAAGCACTGATGGACATACCGAAAACCGAATATAAAAAATGTTTCGAGGATTGGATCAAGCGCTGGCATAAGTGTGTTGCAGTCGATGGGGATTACTTTGAAGGGGACAATATAGATTTAGATGAATAAACTTGTATTTTTAATTTTCTGAATAAATTCCGGGAAATTTTTGATCAAGATAGTATGGAGTTCCTTTGATATTTGTACAAGAGTATCTTTTAAGAAAATTCCGCCGTAAATGCCCGATTAAAAAATCCGCAGATTGATACTTTAGGTGATAAAAAACCGATCATTAAAGCCCATAGTTTCCTGATTGTAATGTACAATATACTCGTATATATGTACGTATTGTTTTTATTACCCCATCGTTTGCCAGACAGGTTCACTTCAACTGCCTATTTGGTGAGATATTTGATGCTTTGGGATGTTCATTTTTTCAGTAGATTGGGAGAGAATCGTGTCGGCATAATAGGAAAAGTCTTACCCCTCTGTTTTCTCCAACTGTCTTCATTACCTCTTGATTCACAACCATTCGTCTTTGACTCATCCCTTCACTCATCTCCCTCCGTACTTCTAAAGCATTCGTTTAAAACAAACTCCGCTCATGCTTCAATCAGTCAAGCGACCATATGAGCCACGCCACTGCATCAATAAACCACCCTTATCTCATGACCTCCAGCAATCGCTTACCCGACGACATAATCCCTCCTAAGCCATTACCTAATCATACGCAGATCGCACTCTCGGATGAAGTGGGCATTATTAAAGGAGCAGACTCGTGATTTCCCTCTTTCACCGCTCAAACCGTTAAGACGCACCGTAAATTTGCCTTGTTTCCTCACCCAAGGTGCTTGGCTCCGATTGGATCGAATCCTCGTTCCACGGGATATCCATTTCCAATCTTAGGGAGGAGGACTACCCTTTCTGCCGCTCCTGCATTCCCAGCCACCGAAAGAAAAACTCCGTGCCACTCCTGCACCCAGAGGACCCTCTCTTCGTTCCCGTCCCTCCTGTTTTCCAATCTCGTTTGTTGAACCCCTTCCGTCTCCATCCTCAAGCAGCTCGCTTCTTTCCCTCTCTCTACTTACTTCTCCGCACCGATACTTTATCCCTGACACTTCTCCCTTCCCCATTTTTCTCTACAATTTAGGTAAACCTAAGCGAGAAATAGGCTGCCCAACTGTTAGGAAAACTAAATAATATCACGAACAACGAGATTACGAGTAAAAAAGATAGAAATGTAGAGCTATGATAACGATTAATATAATAAAATGGATTGACTGAGTAACTTATTACAAAGTCTTTCAAGGTTTTGATGAAGAGCGAAGAATAAATTTGGTATATGGAGGAATATTGGACATTAAGAGACTCACGGGGACGGGTATGAATACTAGGCTAATTAGGCATGCGTAATTGGGGCGTTACCATATAGCAAAAACATTGATGGAAAATAAATATGAGGTTAATAATAAAGAGAAAGGATATATAAATGAAGATATGAATATAAGTGACTGAAGTCGGTCATCAGAATCTTGTCTAGCTCATGAAAAGACGAAACACAAGAGCGGTAAGTTTTTGGTGAATTAGTGGCCATCTCAAAGAAGATTGAAGTTTACGAAATTTTAAATTATTATTCAAGGAAAAGTTGTTGAAATTTCATGAGAAATAAGAATATATTAGTTTGGATGTTATGTTGTGACTGGATAACCTGACCTAGAGAATAATTCATATCAGTATTCATCAGGTATCAAGGATTTATAACCCAAACATTAAAATAGCCTTTGCAGTTTCTGAATATGAGCGGGTTAGAAAAAGAGGCCTAGAAGAAAAATGAAATACTTTCTGCAATATACGCGTTGTTACTTGTTTCCTTAAATTTATTTTAAGGTTAGAGAAGAAATACCAAATATATGTTTGAGCCAACCATCAATCTTGGCTCGATAAATTAATCTCACCCTTTATATCAAATTATACGAATATAAAATATCGTGTACCAAATCAGGAATCATAAATCTACCAGATCAAAAAAAATTAAATAGCTAATTTAAAGTATGACGAAGATCATTCGGTCATAATTAGTGTGTTGTTTTTGGCCAAAAATTCTCGCACAATTAACGATGTGTGAGCAGGGGCGTTGTCATGGTGCAAAAGCCAATTTTCGTTCTTCCACAAACTCGGGCATTTGTGGCGGATTGCTTCACGCAAATTGCGCAAAACTTGCAGGTAATATTCCTTATTTATCGTTCTACCCTGTGGCAAGAACTCATGATTCACCACGCCCCTGCAATGGAAGAAAACTGAAAGCAACACTTTCACATTCGACCGAACTTGGTGCGCTCTTTTCGGTCTTGGCTCGTACTGCAGCTTCCATTGGAATGATTGTGCTTTAGTTTCCACGTCATAACCATGAGCCTATGATAAGTCACCAGTTATGACCCTCTGGAGGAAATTTGGGTCGTCGCGGATGGAATCCAGCACCTCATTAGCAATGTTAATGCGTTGCTATTTTTGGTCGAAATTGAGCAATTTTGGCACGAATTTCGCGGCGACCCGTGTCGGACCCAAATCATTAGTAAAAATTGTATAGCACGAGCCAATTGATATGTTTAGGTCCTCAGCAGCTTCTCTAACGGCGACGTGACGATTGGTTAATACTTTTCTCTTCACTTCATCAATGTTTTCGTCTATTGTTGACGTGCTCGGGCGTCCTCCACGCTCTTCGTCGTTCACATCTTCTCGACCCTTTAAGAACATTTTATACCATCGACAAACGTTTATTTGGTCCAAGGTAGCTTCTCCATATGCCACAGTCAACATTTGGAGTGTGTTCGCGCACTTAATTTCGTTTTTTACACAAAATTTGATACAGATTCTTTGATCCATTTTTGGAACAGGCAAAAATCGAAGACAAGCCAGAACACGTTGAAGCGAAACAGCTGTCAACAATCCACTGAGCATTCAAAATGGCCGAACTTTTCGGGAAATCTGAGAAACATAAGTACCAACATAACGCTTCAAAAAAATTGAAAATCAAGTATACGTAACCAGTCATTTGATGATCCTCCGAAATACGCTAAAATTCTCACCTCTACGAATAGATTCCAAGCCATGCATACCTTATCTCCAGATGTCTTTAGAAATCTTTTAGTCAATTATTTTCCATGAAAATATCTCATCAACTCTCAATTAAAATGCATGCTTATTTCCATAGTATCCTTAATTGACTGATATTTTGCTACTACACCTATGTTCTTACAAGCAATACGAATTTTCCAAGCAATTCAAATTTATGTGTACTTAGTTCAATGCTAAACTGAGCCTTCCTATACTTTGAAATCACATAATTTTCTCTTTAGTAATATATATATATATATATATATATATATATATATATATATATATATATATATGTATATATTCATACTATAATGACCATATGCATACATTCTGTAATTAGTTCAATAATTTCTTCAATCGGAATGAATAACTAAACCTCTATTATTCAAAAGTACTTATATAGCCTAATCAATATTCCACCCACCATCAATCACACTTCCAGCATTTTCCAAGTCTCGTTTACCCTTTTTTTCTTTGTATTAGACAAAAGGATTTTAATTGACGAACTTCACCACTATTACTTGCTCCTATAGCTGAGCCCTATAGCTTTAAACAAATACTGCCGTGCATTTAAAGGAATGCGTAATTCATAGAAGAGTAGAGAAGGTACTACTCCTAGGATTCATTACCACTTGGAAAATTTACCACTTTAGTTATTTATGTTGAAGTTTTGAGTTTATAGTTTTAGTGAATTGAGTATTTAACCTTATCAATTGCTTTAAATTGCTATATGGATTACGAAGACGTAATGTATCAGAAACAATTGCAGTGTTATTTAAAATTGTTAAAAATATATATTAGTATAAAAACATACACGAATTTACTCTTTAAATAGGCCGATATATTATTCAGTGTTAAGCGAGCATTTTTTTGGATAACTTTAGATAAAACATTAAGGTAAGATAACGTTAAAGCGATGTAACACAACATACCAAGAGATTTGAGAAAAAGGTCGTGAGTACCACGAAATATTAGTTTGTTCCTTCTATTCTATCCTTTGATAGAATTTTTACAATTATTTCCTAAAATCTCTAGTTTAGTTCATTAACCTATTTATTCTAATATATACTCAACAATCAATACTACTTGAGCATATTTCATTCCATTAATTAAATTTTGAAAGTACTCTATTCATTGAAATGAAAACGCAAAAAAAGTGTGAAAATAGAAGAAAAACATCATTTTGACACTTAAAAAGATCTGTTTAAGCAGAAATTTGTAAATTTGCAATAATCAATCTATTTTTTATTTAAATTTCAGTTCACTCATAAGTGTTTGGGTTATAATAATAACTTGAATTTTCATTAATAAACTACGCTTACCCCTAGGAGGGCGTCTGAAACTAGCCATCTGACTTATCTTCAAAAACAAGAGAATTTATATAATTATAATAGATAATAATTAGCCCAAATAATATTCCATTTAGTAGGTAGAAATAATTGGCACAGAAGCAAAATTTCGTCAGAAACGTTTTAATTGTTTCTTAATAGTGTATGCCAAAAAATAAAATCCAGGGAATTGTATTCACGGAAATAAAAAATGAATGTAATAAAACAAAGTAGCAAACCATTGAATGAAAAGATTTAATAGATCATGAAGTACACAAAAACCATTTTTCTCGGAAATTTTCAAGAAATTTTCTCTAATGCTTTCCTAGAATATAATTTGAGCATGCCCGCACTGGCGCCAACGATATAAGAGTGAGGAATAATGGTAATATCGCCAATTTTCTACGTGACCAAAATTATTAAACCTTACCCTTCGCGTGTGTATCACATTTATTTATCCAAGTCTTTTCTTTCTTCCTGATTGCATACTTTTTACGTAGATTCCTGCTCGTATGCATATAATTGTGTCATTACTGGCATTTTTTCTTGAAGCTGTTCCATTACGGCACGAGAATAAATCTAATTTCAAAATATTTTATGGCAAAATACAAGATCACAGCAAAGTCCTTCCAGACCCCTTCAACTTTACGTCCACGAATGCGAGTCTGAGACTACAATTTAGTTCAGAAATTACTCCGGAAAATTATGCTCCATTGCATTTTGTTCTCTTAAGAATGTATTTCGATTCAAATTCCGGCCCCGGTGGCGGCGGATTACCGTCATTGTCTGCCAACCCAAGGGTCGCGGGTTCGATTCCCGCCTGGGTGGGTTTTTCTCCACCTAGGGCTTTTTTTGGCCAAAAAGTGAAAAGGCGAAAAAGTGCTGTTTTCGAACTAAGGCTGAATAAATAAATCAATGATTTAAGCTTTATAAATGACAATTTAATCGGACAGAGTTACGAAGCATTATGATTATTGTCCAGAGCCAATCGTTTTGGATTTTTAAGACCTTTCTGATTTAAAATACGTACTACCCATATAAATATATGTCAGAGAGGTGTTGTATGAGAAGAATTGGTATTCATTGATTTCAAATTCGGTTCAGTTCATGCAAGGAATTTCTCACGTCAATCCTATGTACCTCTATCTGATTCTTCTCTATTCATGTCCATGCGTTTGTTCCCAATTAAATCTTTAATTTTGTATCTCTTTTTTATAGTCCATTTGTTAAAGATGAACAAGTAAACTCGTACGTTCCACATCTCCATTCAATAATTCTCTTGTTGAATTTCATTTGGTTTTTACTCTCACGTCCGTGGGATACCTCAGGAAATATCTTACGAATCTTCCAAAAAACCCTTTCCATCAGCACGCGTTCTTCTCCGCCTAATCTGTCCATGCACTTACGCCCCCGCACTGCCCCGCAGTATTCCTGGACCATCCTCACCCTCGTAAGGGTTTCTGGCACGTCGACACGGCGACTCCGGTGGACAAAGTGGAGTCGTAAGTGCAGAGGATGCCCTGTCCATCACTCAAGTGCAAGATGGAGGGACCGCGTCCGGAGAGAGAGAGGGTGGATGAGTTTAGGAGGAGGGAGGGGGTGGAGGCGAGAAAGAGAGGAGGGCTGGGGGTGAGGTCGGGTTCGCCTCCTCGTCGGACCGAGAGCATATCGGCGACGGCGTCCCCTACCTCTTCTCCCTGCACCACTTCCGAAGCACGGTTTCCCATCCTCAACCATCCTTCCCTTCCGGTCCTTCCTACTTCGGCGACGAAAAACCTATGCGCACTCCTCCCTCTCCACTCCGTCGTCATCTTTACGCGTCCGCCCTGTTCCTCCCCACCTCCCGCTGCACCCCCGTGCCCGCGAAGGGGAGCGAGTCCTCAGGCCCCCATCACCCCCACCCAAAACCCTCCGCACCCAAAACTCCTTCACCATCCCCTTTCGTTCCTCTCGCCCCAACGAGGCAGGGAGGATGGGGTTCCATGGTCGGGAGAGATGAGATCGGGAGTTGGATGGGGATATGACGGTCCAGGGGGGACGAGGAGGAAAGGGGAGCATAGGATGAGGTGGGAGGAGGGAGAAGAGGAGAGAAATACTTTTCAGAAATGGAAGTTGCCCACTTTTTTCCACTCTCGGCCGAGGGTGACAGTGAAGGGGGTTTTTCGTGGAGGAGGTGCGGGGGGGAGGGGGAGAAGGCGCGGGGGGGGGGCGAGACGGGGAGGATGAGACGCCGGGCGATGGAGAGAAATGAGTTTGGGTGAACGAGAGAGAGGGAGTTTCGGGGCGGGCCGTGGGTGTTGGGGGGGGGGGTGACTGGAAGACGAAAAAAATGAAATAAAACGGAGGCCGAGAGGGGGATGATTGTGGAGGTTTGGAGGAGTTGGGGGGTTTCCTAAGCGGCACAGGGGGAGGGGTGAAAAGGGGGTAGATTGCGAGTGATGGCGGAATGGGGGGCGGTGGGTTGGAGGTGGGAGCGGAGGATGTTGAATGGGGGGAGGCTGTGAGAAAATGAAAGGGTGGGAGGCGCCTCAGATAAATCTCGCTTGCTTCGGGGTGATATATCCTCAAATTCCCGGTTTCCTCCTTGCGTGCATGTGTGTGGGTGTGTTGGTCTGTTTATGTGTGCGTGGATTGAACGCGTTCCTAATGCGAACTCCGAAAAATGGCGAAGAGGAAGGACAAAGTTTATGTTTACGTGGTCTTTTTAAAATGAATTCCGATTTCCCTTGAACGATTAGCATGGTGGAAGAAAGCGGAATGTCCTGGCGGTAAGCCCTCGTAAGATTTACACACTAAAGTGAAAAATATATTATTTTTCAGGATTCCTTTTTAGACTGCATGCATTATATTTCGCTCTAAAATGTTTCTAGTTGGCTACCTACGAAGAAGCCGAGTATATGTTTCTCAAAACGGTAGCCAGGACAAACTACCGTCTTCAAAAATGCTAAACGCCCATACGTTAAACGCTTGCACTAAGAATAAGTTTAACTTCCACGAATTACATGCTCATTGGAATTTAAAGGTTCATTCTTTAACTCGAAAGAACTTAAAATTTGGATTTCTAAATGGCATTTATGCGTAAGTAAATAGGTTATTTTGTAAAGCTACGCCTGGTGAGCACATTGATAAAAATAAGGTTTTATTAACAGCCAATATTTTTTTCCAACAATATCATTTTCAAAACCGTGGGCTTATACATTTAAGGTTTTTCTATCAAAAAATATGGTTGTAGTTACGCCTATAATAGATTATCGATACACCTCGGTGACTGTTTCAACCAAGAAGGACGAAATATAGTGCATAGAACCAATTTTTGTAAAACTTAAGGAACAATTTTTTATATTATAATGAATATATTTAAACAATGATGGAACTTATTTTGAGAAAATTATATTTTCCAGACCTTTTATATTTTTATCCATCCGAAGTATTAATTCTCACTATGCCACAGTATAAAAAATAATTTGTTTAGTATATGAGACCTCCCATTTTTCAATGGTGTATGACATGGGAAATTCATGCACTCGGATTAGGGAGGATAGTTTCTTTTCAGGTTTCTTTTGAGGTCTCGTTTGGGCAGATAACAGTGAAGGGGTTTTTCGGGGAGGAGGTGTGTGTGTTCAAAGAGACTCGTATCTACTAAAACACCTAAAATCGTTTCCCGATCATCTACAGAGTTACATGAAGCTAGTAACCTCAGACCCCTCCGTGGAAGAATATTCCATCCATTTTGAAGAGAACATGAGCAAGGAGTAAAGGGGTTGGTTGGGTGGGAGGAAGGTGTGCGGAGCCGAAGGGAGTATTATATGAAGGGATACTTGAATTTATAAATTCATACCTGATGTACATTAAATACAAACTTTGGCTTCTACAGGATGTTAAAACTTATTTTAATGTGTCGTAAAATGAACAAATGCATTCATTTTTGTTATATCTAGGGAAAATGTTTTGTCACAATGCAATCTAGACATACCATGACTTTAGTAACCATCAAAGGAATAAGGAGCCCATCTTCTTCTGGAAAATCATTTAATGCAAAAACAATTTATCAGTTTTTTAGTTTAATTATGCGACATCATCACTTGAATTTTAGACAATAAAACATTTACCTGAGTTTATTTATATTAAAGTAGTAAAATGGAGCAAGAAGTATTATTTTTGTGTTTATAGACTATTTAAAATATAGAGCAAGTAATATTTATTTTGACCTATGAATAGGTCACATTTATGTGGAAATAAAATTGAACAAACAGAAAACTATATCTAATTATCACCATTCAAAATGTTTTTGCAATGTTTTGAAATATTTTCAATCCATATTTACCCATTTTTTTCTCATTTTTGCCAGTAACAGTTGACAAAACATCCGATTCATTCTAATTTGCTTTTCATCCAATAATACGAAGCATGATATTAATTTGGTTAAAACAATAGCTAGAATAATGATCCTTGACATATATAATTGCGATATTTCCACATAAAACTAGTCCTAATGGTCTATAATTGAATTAAATAGCCAAGTGTCCAACTATAATAATATATATGTATCCATGAAATATCTTATATATTTCAAGCGTTAAATTCCATTAATTCTTCAGTAGTGCTAGGTATCACAAATACATTCAATCAAGCCGATGTCAATAAAAGGCATTTCTGTGATTGAGTTATTCAAATACTAAAGCATAAAAATATTAAATTCTTAAAGTTAGGTTGGTTTAAGTTTTTGAAATCATAGTTTCTTGAAAAATTAAGGAGTGTTAAATTTCTCTTTACATCTGGAAAAATCTTTCTTAATTAAATATTCCTAGTAGTGTATAGTCATTATTTTCATGTTAAATAATTAATAGATTACTTAATCGATTAAACAAGAAATTATATGTATTCTCCCAATAAATTAATTATTTTTTTTATTTTATATTTTAATTTTATGCTCACGAGTATTAGTGATTCAAGATCCTTATCAAGGATTCACTGCAATTTTAAACTTGCACATTGGTTAACATTTATTGCTTGGTGTACCACTGAATTAAACGTGCCGTGGAAAATATTGTGTGCCGTTTTTCACTAACATTCGATCACAATTAAACAAAACATAACCTAGACATTCTTTCTCTCCTTTTACTGAAATAACTGAAATGAAATATTGACGTGAAAAAACATGATCGATTGCTACTTCTTAATTATATTTGAGAACTATAAAACATTTAATATTGTCATTTAAAACAGAAAGATATGCTTAGAAGAAATTCAAATCAATGAAAGTTAAATATAACCGCAATGGTCAATGTTCTGGGGTTTCATAGGGATATGGAAATTGAGAAATTTGCTCAAATGGCAAAAAGTATAAGACAAAGGTGTTTTAAATAGGCTTGATTAAATTTGTAAAAGTGTTGCAGAAGAAACACTTGGTTTTTCCACATAAAATATTAATTCACGACCTAGGTTTCGACGCTCAGCGTCATCATCAGGTAAAAAAAGTGTTTTTCAATCAGTTTCAATCCTTTGTAAAAGTGTTTTTCAATCAGTAAAAAAATTTTGCTGCAAGGAATTTTCCATTTTTTGACCCCCTCCAAAGGGGCAATAACCCCAAACTCAAATCATTTTCCAAAATTGACACTAAGATGACTCTAAGGAGTCACGAACGTTCCACCTTATTTTTTTTCAAAAATACACATTTTACGAAAAACGTTTGTTTAGAAAGGTATTTGGTAGATGATTTTTCGTCGTTTTTCTGAACTGTTTCCCTTCAGCCTACATGAATGCTAAGTTATTGCTGAATCTCCCTCAGAAGAGTCTGCTTATTTCCTTAAAAGTACGGGCATGTATTTCTTACGAATAGAGTTATTCCTGTAGATTTGGTTAAACATTCATCAGTTCAAGTGGCGAATTTTCAAACAAAGGCATTCCTTAAGGGATCAAAAAAACCTCATTCAGTAAGGTCAGTCGAAAGTGCTTTTCGCCTGTCGCATACAATACTCTTTTATTATCCTAAATACACGGGATACAATCACAAAGATGAAAAAATCAAGCTTCACTTGAATCTTATGAGTTTGGTTGGAATCCTGGACCCCTGAGATTACTGGACCCTCACAAATATAACCTGTTCCGGTATTATCGTGGCTGGAATTTCACTCTCCTAATCAGATTGCAATTTCGGAATATTTGGGAACAAACATATGTGATCTACAGAATTTTCAAGCATTTTCCACGCCTAGACTTTTGCCCTCTGAATCGTGTTTCTTGGTTTGGCTCTCGAGGAAGTACTCTCATACGAAACCTGTCTTAATTCATTCTTGATGGAGGCTTGGAATCACACAGAAATGGATAAGGAGAAAAATACGCGCTTGGTTGGTGAAAAAGGTACGTGAGGCAATCCTGCAAATACCTTGGGCGAATAACCATGGGAGCGTTCGTTCTTGCGCAGGGAATGTCTTCCTCTCTCCTTTCCCTCTGCCGCTAGCCGAGCGGGAGGAGGATGGGCTTGGGAAGTGGGCGGGGACTACGCCACGGGACGTCAAGGTGACTGATGATCGAGGAGGGAAGACGGACGTATGTAGTGCGGACGAGAGCCGAGAGGTGGCACTAGCGCCAATTCCCTTGGAAATATAGAGAATCAATAGACGACGAAACAATGATGTTGAGCTGGGAAATTCCTGGAGGTAAAATCTAGTTTTCATCCTCATTTCAGCCAGATCCTCATTTCATACGTTTTGCCATGAATTATTTTGCTTAAAATCTCTTCCGTGTGATAATTAGCAACACAATATTCGGAAATATTTAGCCAGCTTTACGACCTAAACGCAAAACGATATGAACACAATGGAAGGACCGCAACAAATTTTCATTTATTTGGCGACAAAAATATTTGAAAATTCCAATTAAATGAGGTTAAAATTCATATTGCTTGAATAGGAGGAAATTTATTTTTTAGCACATTCGTTTCCAATGGTATTTACGGAATGAATTTAAATGTAATTATATTTAAAATTCAAAATTATAAAATTAATCCGATAAATATAATAAGAAATCAAAAATACGAAATATTTATTTTAGTTTTAAGACTAATGGGATTTTTTTAAACTTGAAGAAAAAGATAATATAATTAACTAGATATCCTAAAAATTCCAATGGACTTAAATCACTCCCATTGAACCTTTTATAACCTTTAATGTGAAATAACATATTACAGAGATTCCAATTTTTCTTACAACAGAAACTTCATTTAGATTCTCTATCCTCATTTCTAACTTATTGATTAAACGGGAAGATACAGTTTCAAAAAATGCATTTCACTTATTCTTGAACTCTGTCTACTTAGCTAGAAATAATGACCATGGCACAGAATCAAATATATATATGCTTGAATTCAAGATCCAACTACAGCAGCCAGCAAAATCTAAAATCGGATTAAAAATGTTCTCTTCGTTTATTTGGGGATAACAGCTGTTAATTATTAAACTGAAGTACTAAGTTGCCTGCCAAAACCTTTATTTTTGGATGAGCCAAGATCAAATCAATAAAATATTTTATGTTTTTCAATTTTAGTTGAGTTATTTTATGCTAAGAAATGGTGGACTAACTTCTTGGAAAAGAGCTGATATTGCTTTACTGTTTAGCATTGCCAAAATCAAGGATGATAAAAAATACTGGAGTACAAAATATTATCCAGGTGTAAGTTACAAGAATACCAAATATCAGTAAATATCCTAATGCTTCAGTGGTATTTTCATTGTATATGCAAGGTATTGACGTGAAATATTAAACGGTAAAGTTAATGAATATAACTTTACAGTGATATATGCCGTGATAAATCTATTATTTAGGATACATTATTAATGATTATTTTTGCTCACATCTGGGATTTTTTTTAAATATCTAAATTCAAATCATTTTGTCCAAAAATATATTTCATTGCATGAAGAATTTACATAATGGACCTTCGGCAGTTACATTTCGATATAATAATAATATTTGCACTTTAAAATTTAGTGTTCTATTTCTTAAATGGTATATGTCAATCTTCCTGAAATCCTATTAATATCTAAAATCTTATATTTACGAAAATCAATGTTTTTTTAAATCATTCCTCCATTTCTTATTCCTGTATTTTCATGTCTAAAATGCAAAAATGCAAACACATGATAGTTCATCCTTTTTCACATTGGATAAAGAGAGTAGTAGAATGCATTATATTATGTTTTAGATTTAACAATGAAACGCTAATATGGAGATAAGCGGAAATTCGTTCAAGAGAATGTATATCCACTATTAAAAACATTAGATACATTATCTCCAGCTGTTGATTACCCTAATCATTGTCAGTATTCTGGCAAGTGGCATATCTCATAAATAACCACTGTCTACGATAGTTTTACAATATAATTACTAAATAAATGAACGGAATAAATACAATTCTATCAAATTAAGACAGATGCATAAAGAAATAAACTGTTCATTTTTTATGAGTTTATGATTTTGTCACTGATGTAATATAAAAATCAGCTGGACATGTTCGGAATGAGGATGACGGAATAGGGAGAGGGATGAGAATTACGGAACAGGTTACGGGCCAGAAATTCGTCAAGTACATGAACATGAAAGGAGAACGGGACATAACTCATGCTAATTCACTGAAAAATAAACTGTGCCGTGGAAGAGTACATATGACAACCTTCGTCGAAAAACTTAAAATGTTTCTTTGCTTGGCCCAAGTTCGAATAGCAAAACACAATAAGTAGAATATCATATAGTTGCGGATTGGCGAAAATATAAGTAATTGTAAATTTCCAGAATACTAATATTTTTTATCTATTTAGCGCTTAACTTTGAGTTAATCATCAAAATAATATAGCTACTTTTTCTCTATTCATAGAAAATATGCCAGTGAAATACTGTGGCAATATTTGTCTCTGTGGCAAAGAGCTCACCCAAAAGAAAATATCGTTAGAAAATAAATACAGCTCTTGGAAAAAGTCTTTCTTATTCCTTAATAATTTCATTTGAAAATCTAAGAATGCAATCTTCTGGAAATAATATGATTTAGAGTTCCATTCCCACAAAATTGCCCAGAAACAGAAAAGTAATATGGATATTTCATAATGTGGTCTGTATTTACAGTATCTCAGGTAAAATTTAGACCCAAGTTAAATTTATTTTGCAACAATAATTTTTGTGAATAATAAAGTAAATCCACTACATTTATCCATAAACCAACATTTTATTTCAAACATCCATTGTGTATTTCATAAAATATCTTTTCAAATCGGAAATTAGTTATATGAATTCATAAACACTTATTGCTTAAAAACTGCATCACATTGTTCTGTATTGCATGGGTTCATCTGGAAACTGCAGTAAGTCTCACTGCGTCAAGGTATTGCCAGTATAGATAATATTCATTAATGATAGCGGAGGAAACAGAAATGAATGCGTCAAGCCTGTAATATTCTCTCCTAAATGCATGGCGGCTGCATGAATAAAAATCATTTTCATAAAGTAACAGATTTCATTCCTGTTGGAAAACTATAACAATTCGAAGTGTTCTCTGTCTCCTAATCTCCTATTTTCAACTCTTGAAATTTGCTGGGTAATATATATTCTCTAAATTAGTTATACACATAATAATTATGACTTAGACTGTCAAAGTGATTCAACCATTTGAATACTTTTCACACAAGTATACCACCATTATGTAGAAACATTTTGACAATACCAAACAATTTACTTCTATGTCTTGTACCTATTTTCTCTTTTATTACACTGCATTAATTCTTTCTTTATTAATTCATAATTTATGCTTGCATTCATACTGACTAGAACACCTAGTCTTTCCTTTTCCGCGATTATCGAGATATGATTCTTTCTATCAATGCCTTAAAAAACCCATTACTTTTTAAAGTTTGCTAAATTTATTTTCTCCGTATTTTTTAAAATATACTTATTGAGTTACTCTACTCGCCGTCTATTTAAAAACCTGTCTAGTTAGAGAGAAAGATAAACAATGTTTGTTTGCCGCTCTTTCCTACATTTTTTTCCTCCATTCTCTGCCACACCCCCATCTCAAAGCCTCTAACTTACAGTCATCATCCTGACTCAAAGATCAAGTCTCACATCAATAAGGCACTTTACCCTATCTTAAGTCTTCATTAATCTTCTATTAACATCTTTGCTCAATGTATTTGCTGTCAAATCCCTTCTCCTTTTCAAATGTATCTTTTATCAACACAAAAACATTATTATTCTTATTATGTCTAAAATATCAGCCAACTTATCCAATATTTTATTTTACTTCCTTCTACTTCCATGCTTAGCTTCCCTTTCCTACGTCTTGAGAATATCATTGCTTTTGTTTTAACGTGGTTAATCCAAATCTCGCATGATATATCTCTCACATTTTTCCTGTTAAGCACTCAAAATAACTGTAATCTCTAACTCTCTACTACTGTCTCTGCTTACTACTGCTTGATCATTTACAAGCTCTAAATGGTTTCGTAAACCGATTTCATAGGCCTCCCGCATATAACTTTAACCATTTACTAAACATGCATGGCGAAAATTATCACCGGTAACGGGCAAGCTGTTTCATTCATATCCCAATCACTACCCAGCTAGATTATTCCTCTGCTACCCTCACCTATACTGTATTATTCATTTGTTCATGCTAAAATAAGAATGTTAAGGAATTTAGGCGACAATTTGGACCATTTATGACAAGTTGAATGATTATTAAAATCTTCCATGGCTAAATATAATATCTATCTTCCGTTTAATAGCGTTCAAAACCCACCATTAATGACTTTTCGGTGTTTGCTCATATGTAAACTGAGACTTCGAGGCTTACTTTTCACTTAGAAACTGAAAAAAATTTTTACCAGCCGTAAGACTTCACCACAGAGTGAAGATAGTTTAATCTCAATTTTTTGCTAAAAAAGAAAAAAAATGATGTGTTATAAAGACTATTTTCTTGTAATTATCTCGGTCTAATTAACACCAAATGATAACTACTTACCATTCCGTAATTGGTTAATACCTGTGAGCTTACACCAAACTATAATCCACCAAGCTAAAACCATGTAATGTTATTTCATGTATACCAGAGCTATAGAAAAATATCTTTAGTACTGAGCAGGCACCTGGTTCTATTCTGAATATATACATTTCATATACTCTGGAGTTTAGCTCTAGGTACAGCCGTTATTTATCCATTAAAATTTCTGTTTTGATCACTTTTGTGATGTGTGTTGAATTGCAATGTGGTATAATATAATTCGAACGATAAGCTTTCCTATCACACCAATCATCATCCATAATAGCAGATGAGATTCATTTTCTTTTTCATTCTTTAAAACCTAAATTCCATGATAAACCGCGTGTTTATTCTAAAACAGTGGGTGCACAATCTACTTTCATTGGCAAAGACACCAAACACTAGATTATACTCAAATTAAAGCAGTAAAACCTTTTCTTCATCCTGATATTATTTTGTGATACAAACGATATTTGGAATACACCTAATATTTACGTAGATATTATTCATATTTGCTCAAGTAAAGAATAATTTGATCCAATGCTTAATAAATGAACAAATAATTTGCATTATTTTTTCGTAATCGCACCAGGAAAAATAAAAATCCAGGTAAAACAGGACCTTCAGATTTATTTACTCACACATTACTTCGCCAGTCACTGCAATAAAGAGTATGGATGAAGGAAATAATTATTAATTCTTTAGTGTTTTAATCCGTGACTGATATCTTTGTGACAGATAAACAAATCAACATGACCAATACGTAGTACGCTTTCTGTGGTAGGGTATTAGCGTCTTAAAAACTACTACTAATTGTTCTAACATATACTTGTAAGTATTTTACTCCTAATTATTATTTTTCCACCGTTCTCTGAACGAGTCATGGGTACAAAACTTTAAACTATTCAGTATACCTCCTCCATTTGGGTAATACGGTGTCTTGGGTAATTAGTCTTGACACCCGTACCGAGAGTCGTTCTTAAGAAGTGAGCCTCTACTATGCCACATGTGAGAACGAAGGAAGGATTTCTGTACGAGAATCGTAAGGCTCTCTTTTTCGAGGGAGTCTACCTGAGGAAAACAATGGTAACAAAGGTCGGCGCAGAGCTCCCTTCGTTTTGGCAGCTCAAACAAAGAAAGTCTTGGAAAGCGAAGGGAGCTTTTTTCCACTTTCGGTACAAAGTAGTCAGTAGGCGTAATCACGGCAAAAGAGTGAGAATGCAACCTCAGATGGGCGATCCTTGTAACGGGCCTGAGCCTCTAGGTTCTCATTCCATTGTTATCATTTACCTATGCATAAAGCCGAACTCTTCCATGAGACAACCAAGAATTTTTCCTACGCAAATAAAGTAGTTAAGTTACCTTTGGCTGGAAATTTTAACTCAATTTTTAAATTTTCAGTGCTATGTAAATTCATATCGTTTATTATAATGCGCACTTCGCTCGCGAGACATTACCCAATTTTTCCGCATTATCGCATTATCATAATTTCTCAATATTAATTGTTACTTACTCATGCATGTTCTCGTGGCATCATTTAAAACCTTAAGGTTGAACATCTGGTGATGAGGTCAAATATTATAGGAAAGAGGGAAGTTCGCTGTCTTTCAATTCCGAAAAAATATGACTTCTTAAACTCGATTCTGATTATACTGAAAAAGTGTGCACTCATACTATATCTATAATAGAACCTCTTAATCAAAGCAAGTTAGTTTAATTGTCCTCACCAACGTCATAAGCTCTCATGATATTTGTAAAACAATATGGCTTTCTGTAAAAGATAAATTTTTATTGCAAAATGGGAAATTTTCCTTACATTGAAAATAATAAACAACAAACCGTGTTTACACCGAATTCAAAATGAGAAATGAATAAGTGTAGGAGATAAGCTTGTTTTTATTTAGTCAAAGCAGTACAGTTTGTAAATATTAAGTTTCAATACATGTCATTGAACATGTAACTTTTGGAAATTTATTTCATCTGCCCTTTTCTTAGCTAAAAAGTAACAATTGATGGAAATATTTCATATAAGGTATAGTTTTGCATAGCTAATCTTGGGATCTTCCTTTACTTTCTTTTCCCTAGGAGTAATAACCTAAATTCCACACGGTGAAGATTAATTATAATTGTTTCAATTTTCATCACTGAATCTGAACAGCTACGCAATATTTTCAATCATTATTGTATTTCATTATTTCAACTTCAAAAATTTTAAACAGTGTTTATAACGCAGCAGAAATCGGTTCGTTAAGAATTCAATTTTACTCTTCCGGCAAGCCTCGCACAATTCGGGTATCTGCTTTCGTGACGTCAGCGGGTAGTTAATATGCTCAAAGGCAAATGAAAGATACCCTCTTCGACACATTTGTATTTCTTTGCAGACATTTTCAACGTTATTACGATTGAATGAAATATGTTACGTTCTTTTGTCTTTCTTTGACAAATTCATCAATCCAATAGGTCGGAATTTTATAAGAAACCTATTCTAACAAGTATTTTAGCACTTACGCTAAGGATTTTAAAAGAAATGACGACGATTTTATACATAAATAGACATAGGTTAATAAATAATTGTTGTCAATTAAATTTAACTGCTTAGGCTCTTTCATTCCAATTAATTTTTCCAGTAAAGCATTTAACTCATATATTTTTGCTTCTTTGCGTTTTTAAAAAATGAATAGCATCCCAAGGAAATGGTATGTTTGGGTTTTACACAAACAGTTCCTTTTACATTGAAAAGAAGCAAGCTAACAGTAAAGTTTTCTACTTAACATTGCATTTATTTAATATATATCCCAAATTCATTAAAGGGCAAAAAGCATTGAGTTCCTCGTTTTTTCCTCTATTTATTCAGCAGTGTGAACGATCCATTGACTTGCTAACAATGCACCGACTGTCGACGCCCAAGCACGATACTTTGACAATCATTACTCATAGTGATCATTTGAAGCACTATCAAAAATACTCCTAATCCTCATTTATAAAATAATGTTGATTTTCTAACAATATTTTAACATGAAGCTTATGTGTTTCTAAAAATTTAAGACAAATGAGAAATCTCTTATGAAAGAGATTTTTCATTTGCCTCTCTCTTATCATACTATAATCTCTTATCTCTTAAATTTTTTCAGATTCATCCTAACATCTGAAGTCTTAGTGGATAAAACAACTGCCTCAAAAGTTATATGTTTCAAATAAATTTTTACGCGGGTATTAAATAATTTTGAGATATTTTTGTTGCATATTATCGTCAAAATTATATATTTTAGTAGTATGACACGAGGTAGGTGGTACCAAAATATTTGCTTCTATGTGAATGCATAAAAAATTATTATATTTTTATTTTAATGAAACTAAGCTATCAAAATGCTTTCATTATTTGGTTGAATATGTAATTTATAAATTAATGTGTAAGAATAATGAGCTCGTTAAGCATGATTAAGGAGTAAGGTACACGATATGTGTGATGTTTTAATTTATTTAAACCTACAATTGGCTCGTTACGAAAATTTAGCAATTTTATCAGCTAAAATATTCGTAGAAGCAGTTTTGAAATTGTTTGATACTCTTCTTTGCATGCAAAATTTACTTTTCACGTTATATTCTAAATTGTGAGCAGAAAATAAGTGGACAGGAGTGGGCAAGAACATATACAGGCTTCGTCCGGAAAATAAGTGTACTGAGCTCTGGAAAAAAAATTAATTACACTTTTACATATCTTAAGCTAATATTCCTCAAATAGGACCCTTGTGAATCGATACACTTGTTCCAGCGGCGTTCCCATTCCTGGAACGCTCCCGCGAAGGCATCATCGGGAACCTCTCGAAGACTCGTCGTCGACCTCTTCTCTGCCCTCCACGAACATCTTGTGCCACCGAAAGATCATGTTTCTGGACATGGCTGACTCCCCGTAAGCCTGGTTAATCATAACGACAGTTTCGGTAGACGATTTCCAAAGCTTTACCGCAAATTTGATGGAATAACGCTGCTCCAAAAACTTCGGCATCGCGTTCCGTGACGTGGGTCGAGCGTGGAGGTTCGCGTTAGCAGAGCTCCTCACTACACCACAGCTCACAGCCGACTGCCTTTTTCAGCGTCGCTTGCCAACATACCCCCCTCCAATCGCAGCCCGTCAGAGCGGTGCTGGGCGCGCCTGGAGCGGCGCGCCCAGCCCAGGAGTCAGTACACTTATTTTCCGGACGAACCTGTAAGTTAAAAGACGCCGTAAGAAAAGTGCTGACCCTAATTTTATGACATCTAATATTGATTTTTAATTTCATTAATATTGTATCTATTGATCAAAATCTGGCTAAATATATACGAGGGTCATCCGGAAAGTAGTACCCGTTCGTGAAATAAAGACACAAAAGTAAATATTAACAAACATAAAAAATTTTATTTGAAAGAGGATACTTTAAACTACTTCTCAACATAATCTCCAAGCAAATTAAGGCATTTGTCATAACGTGTGACAAGTTTCTGTATTCCTGCTGCATAGTCCTTCGCCGCCAGCTCATTGAGATACGCGAGGGACCCATCTTGCACAAATTTTTGCATAATGCAGATGGTGTTTAACAATTTCATGAACAATTGTTCGAGAAACATTGGGAAAATGCTCACAGATGTCATCAATTGTGACGCGCCGATCGTTCCTCACGAATTCGTCAACTGAGCTCACCAGTTGGTCTGTAATGACAGACGGTCTCTCCGAACGCTCATCGTCGTGTGTGTTCCCCCTCCCCATGTTGAAGTTGCGACACCACCGCCGAACAGACGACTCGTCCATTACATTGTCTCCATACACCTCCTTTAATTGGCGATGAATATCACATGGGCGAACGTTTCTTGCATTGAGGAATTTAATCACTGCCCTCACTTCACAACTGGCGGCGTTCTCAATTTTTTTAAACATTGTAAACAATCACAGAAACAACACAGGCAATGCTAGCGTCACGCAACTTGGCTCAGAGAAGGCAGACAAGCCACTGAAGCTATCTGACCTCGTCCAGCGGCTACTCGCGTCGTCAGCACTTCATGCGGCACGAACGGGTACTACTTTCCGGATGACCCTCGTGTATATATATATATACATAAATAATTTCTAAAAGAGTTCATCTTAGGACCAAATTCTTAAATTTTCAGAGATTTTATCTTGTGCACGAAAGCATATATCTAATGAAAAAAGTACAAGCCACAGCGCAAAATCCTCTCTTCCTCAAGTTGTCGATTAACCTAGTTTCAGTAGTAATAACTCACCAAAAAAAAAGAAAGGGGGTCAGTTAAACTCGTACTACCAATTTCATCAAATAATTAAAAGTGTTTCCCCATTTTACTTTTGTTTGGTACGTTTATCTCTTAAATCTATCGAAAAATAACTTATTAGTATGCGATTAAACTAATTGTGGTGCAGTGGTTTATGAAAAA
This sequence comes from Hetaerina americana, assembly GCF_022747635.1. Classification (NCBI taxonomy): domain Eukaryota; kingdom Metazoa; phylum Arthropoda; class Insecta; order Odonata; family Calopterygidae; genus Hetaerina; species Hetaerina americana. Next base: position 96,605,554 of record NW_027286874.1, on the reverse strand, counting down.
ATACAGTTAAGCAAAGTACAAATGCCATATTAAACCTTATTCTCAGTTATTCTATGGCATTTTTCAATTTTTATTAGGAAACATTCTGATAAATGTGTATCATAAATTTATCAACTGTTTATTTTTTCTCATTATAATAACAGAAACAGAGAACAAAACTTGGAATTTTCCACCTGTTTTTCTAGTGGAAAATTAGTAGTGTTTTCTCTGTTTATGTTATTATGTAACGATCTTACCTTATCACACCTAAATATCTATCGCTTATTTTAACTGTAAACATTTTCACCTTAAATATTTCAGCCGGATTTAGGCCAGAATAAATCATATTAAACAGAGAAATAGCGGTGCGGATGAAACTTGGAATTACTGAAAATAGTTAGCCTTTTAAATACTTTCTATCGCAAAGTTACGGGTTGTAAAAAATATTCATGCATATACAGTATTGGCCTGTACTTCGGGCCTTCAGGTCATAGTGGTTTGCGACGGACCATCATCAACCAATATTTCAGTGTCTATTGAGCTTGAGGTGTAAAACGTCATTCTAGGCTATTTTACGGCTACCACGTGAGTAATCCGGTTTCTAGGCGTTCATAACCAATACATTTCATAATTTTTTTGAGACAGTTACACGATCTCATCCGAAAGAGGAAATTCTGAATATTTCCTCCGTGTGATCCTGAATGTAATACACTAAAAGTGATTTTTTCGATAATATTTAATACTGCCGAGCGTAGAGATCACTAAAATCTGCCGAGAGAGGAGTATACCCACAAAAACTTACGTCATTGTGAAGTCATTCCAAAAATTCTCATGTGAATTCCATGGTAATTACTCTATTTGTTCAGGTTGTCGTATTAAAAGCGCAGTTTTATGATAAATAGTTTAACAAAACTCAATGCTTAAATCTCATCAAAATATTTTATGTGTGATTAACAGTAATGAATGTGTTAGTAAGTTGGAATTACCTTAGGTGTATATTTAGCTTAAAAATATTTCTTTCATTAGAAGCAGATGTATAATACTCGTTATGAATAACATAGTATTTACCTATTTTATTCGCACTAATGAGTGCATATTTACTTAGCAATGGCAAAAGCGTAAGCTATGCCAAAGGGTATGCATGGGTGTTATCAATGTAACGAGACAAAATCCGTAAACTAAATTACAATTAGATTTAAATAGTGTCTGAATAACGAATTGAAAGATAAAATCTCTCTCACAACTTATCATATCAAAGAAAATGTGTTCACGCGAAAATGTAGGAAATGAATGACGGGCGATGTGAATTAAGTCTTTAACGTCCCGGCAAAATGCTTCAAAGCCTAACAAAGGTTCTTTCATGCCAAAAATCAGGCTACGGCTCGAGCTGGACCCTTATAATAACCTCCCGCCATGCAAACAAACTCTTTCGATGTCTTTGTCCTATTGACATGGAAACTCATTATCTTTAAGGAGTATCGTGAGATGAGTTTCGACGACTGAGGAGAAACAAAACCTCTTCTTTGATGCCGGGCTCGAGAGGAGTGCCATCAATCTGCTCATATCTCCATCAAGGGGCCGTTGTTTCCCCGAGGAGGGATCGAGGCGATATGGGTGGGAGGAGAGAGGTGGAAGAAAAGGGAGAAGGGAAGGGAGGGGAGAGTGGGGAGGTACCCGAGATTATCAATCAATTGCGTTTTCCTTGAAATTTATTCCCGCGTGGAAACGGGTGTTTTGCTGTCGGTTTGATCACCTCCCGCTCCATCCTTCACCCCTTCCTCTCCCTCTCGGAGTAGCCTCCCAGTAAAACCCCACCTCCGACTGTGGGTACTCCCGGACCCCCCGCGGGTTGTGGGGCAGAAGAAGCACTTCCCTCGGAGAGGAGGAGAGAAAGAGAAGTCAATTCAGTTTACGTGACGGAGACAATCATCATTAGGGAGGGGAGACGCCGGGAGACCACCCTCCAGCCCGGCGAGCCTCCCTCGCGCCGCCGCCGTGCGGAGAGGCTTGCCACCTCAAAAAGAGTAGAATGGAGTGTGGGACGAGGGCGGGGGGAGAGGAGTGTCGGTGCTGGAGGAAGAGGAACGGGCCGAGCGGAAGGAGGAGGCATTAAGTCACCCGCGTGTGCTCCTCCGCCGGCTCTCTCGGTTGGAGGGGGATGGCTAGAGGTGCGCCTCGTGCTGAGGAATGGAGGGAGGGATATTAGGGAGGTTGGGAGTGCACCTGCGCGGGGCGGAAGAGGAGAGTTCGGGGGTGATACTCATTTTCTCTACCCCATTCCCCGACTCGGAAGTGTCTCGAATTGTCCTCCCAATCACCCGCCCCGTTTCCTCCCCTGCGAGAAAGGCGCGGGATTGCCGACTGCTGCTCCCCTCCCGCGTGGGAACAACCGGGAGAGAAGTGGGACCGAGGTGCTATTTCTCGAGGGCACCGAAGTCGGGGAGGCAGGATGATGAGGCGGAGGGCGCGGGTGGGCGAAGACACCCAGTCGGAGGAGGAGGAAATGATTGTCTCTTTCCCTCTTGGCGGGGCTGGGGATGGCCCTCACTCGCCAAGCCCACCGCTCGCTCGCCCGCTCCCCCACGCACTCGTCCCCGCTCCCTGAAACCGAGACTTCCTCGCTGGCTTGTTTCCTCTTTCTCCCCGCCTTGCGTGAGCCTCCTTGACAAGAGGATGGAATTGCCGCCATAAGGAGGACGGACTGAGGAACGTGAGGGAAAAGAAGAGTCAAGGGTCGGTTTTAAGGTCAGGGATTGTAGTCGAGAAGGTCTTTCGAAGGCTCCAGCATTGACTGAACAAATAATAATGAGTCAAATAAACCATTATTAATAGTTCTGGCGAAACAATCCCTTACCTACGTAGTTTAGAATACTGACAAATTACATGATATGTATTATTAAAACAAATGACAAATTTATCTCCTCTAACATTAAAAAATTTAAACACATTATGTTTCAAAACAATATGAACACCTATATGTACTCTGCTATAAGATCAAAGTCCAAAACTCATAATACAATGCTCTTGAGAATGTGTCTCATTTGTACTAAAATCTCATCATAACACGTTTCAAAGGGGACGTTTTCTCTTCTTAAGAGAGAATAATTTCGACATGATTAATTTCGTCTTCACTTTAGTACTATAATTTGAAGTCTATAGAAGCCCTACCCAATAAATTTCGTTTCATGGTTTCTTGGGTGGTATTCTGAAAAATGCGAAGAAATGAAAGATTTGTAAAGTTGTTTGTAGCCATTTTCTATATTTCGCAAGAAATAATTTTCCGGTACCATTGAATGAGATGTTACAAAAATATGCTAAATAGTTTATTGTTATGCATGAAATTTTAATTTTCAAGTATTTTTAATTTTATTTTTCATGGGTATGCAGGTGACTGAAAATAATATTGAAATGAGATCTTTGTAATTTTATTCTCTTACTTTTCTTGTTTGTAAGATTTCTCAAAAATATAATGATACCGACGCATCTATTGATTTTTATTTCGTACCAAATACGCGACTGTTACCAGATAGCAAACGGTCGCACATAAGTGCTACGCATATGTGTAGAAAGGTCACTCACAGACCGTGGTATAACCTGTTTTAGTGCTACGTTGTTAGTGCTTTACTTCCACAACGTTTCAAAAATCCATTTTCGTCTCTTCAGATTGTTCAAGAAGAAGAAAACGAAATTAATTTTGATGATGAGGTCCTCCGAAATACTGGCTAAGATATTTTCGTAGACTTCTTGTTAATTTAAAAAATATCATGCACCATCCTCGTTTAAGTGATTAACTTAAGTTGCTGAGCTTAGTATAGCCATCTTATCACCTCATTACGCCGATTGAGAAAGCAGAAGTACCTCTTGATCTAATGCCGCGGCTGTGTTCCTGGCAGGGCTGGTCGTTGGGGGAGAGGAAGGTTTTCCAAGTTGGCCCGGAAAACATCGGAGAGGGAGCAAATGGTTCGGCGAGAGACTGATTGCGGAATGAAAGGCTGGTTGGTGCACGAGTTAGGGCAGGACGTGGCCCCGTCTTGTGCGTACGGGGAGGGGCAAGAAAGGAGAGGGGATTGATGCAAGACGGTAAGAACGCTTCATTTGTCGTCGCCGAGGGACAGGTTGATTAATGCTGATGTCTCCTGATTGGACTCCCAGAAAAGTGACACCTGCAAGAAGGAGGCGGGAACGCGATGGATGGGGGGGCAGCGAAGGAGGGAACGACGGGAAATGGCGGCGGAGGGATTCAAGCGTCGAAGGCAGAGTGTGTTAGACAAAATGACTAGAGCAGGTGAGAATGTAATTGGGCACATCTTCATAATACGATTCTCCGGAGCTATAATAACTGTACGCCCGTCGACCGTTTTGGAAATATGCTAATCAAGCATTTCTTCGTGCTAATAAGTAATGTAGTTCATCGTTGTAAATGATGCCAAGTGAAATTTGCACAGTTTCAAAGATTATCTTCAATGATAAAATCCATAGGAATAAAATATTTTATTGCAGCATTTAAATATTCTTTTATAATTTACCAGAGGTTTGAGTGTCTGTATGAGTGCAGTAAGTAATCATATTCACTTAAGTAAATCCACAATTAACCAATGGGCTTAAGCCATCCTTACGATTCCTTATACTAAAATACCTCTTTTTATGATATAATGGAATATTTACGATTAAAATATACTCTTTGAAATATAAGGCTTTATTATATTTTTAATATTTAACCAACCACATATTTCCTTGAGGCAAGAGCTATGATATGAACTAAAGGCAAGGCATTGCAAGAATCAAGCATTAAACTTTAATTAGGTGACAAATAATTTCTAAAATGTTCTAAAAAATGTCATCTAACTCTGAGTGAGGTATAGTAGAGGCAAATACTTTGTGAAATTCCATTATGATGTAAGGGAAGTGACACATTAGACTGTTCTCTCGGAATAGCTGGATGAAACAGTCTTACATGTCACTTACATTTGATTAATCTAATATTGTTTCCATAGAACTCCGTAGAAAAATAAAGTGATTAAGTTATTGTTGATCATATGCCTAACGACATTAAAACCAGATCAGTGGTAAACAAATATTCGATTCATCAAAACATAATATTAATTGTGCTATCAAAAATACTTTTAACTGCTGATCTGTAGAATTCAACAATGACAGAAACATCTGAAACTAAACAAGTTGAATGGACGCAGTTTGTGCAGGGTTTTCCATTAATAGCAGTAAAAATCGCCCCAACGACGAATGAAACGTCCTCCAGCCTTGCCAAAATATTAATATACTGTAAAATAAGGAAATATTAAAGTCCAAAAAGCATATAGGTATTAGTTTTTTCTATTGAGAGATATATTTTTTTAATTTAGGATCTACATGTAAGATAAAAATACTCAAGGTAATCCAACGTTTGCCATCGATGAATGCATTATTATTTACCGAAGACGTGTTTACGATTAACTAATCATTTCGCGTTAAGTTAGCCTTTGTCGAAAGACATCATTTAAAAAAATCACGAAAAATAAATGCATCATAAATCAATATTAGCATTGTGTTTTCCAGCACAACAATCCAAACCAAAAGAGCGTAGTGTATGCAAACTTAATACGCAATGTGTTATAAATTTTGAAAATAAAAATAACTATCCAAGTAAGAGATGATATTTTACCACCATAATTACTACAATGAATCATGGCTATATTTTTGTAAAACTTGCACATGGGGATTCATGAGTAATGCTCTAAACACCGCACACTTTCACCTCGAAAATTTATCTTTCCTATATTTATTTGACAGATAATATCTCAGGTTTCCTCATTTCCATTTTAAATTCGAGAACAGTCAGTATATTTCATATCGGAATTTTTACGGTAAAATATGCCCGCTCATTAATCTCAATGCAAAACAAACAGCCGTAAGGAGCGCGTCAGGGAAAATCGCATTTTCCCTCAGAATGCCATCACACATAATATAGAGACAGGTCATATGTACACACGACCCCCCAGACAATGCCCAACTCCTAAAATGTCCAATGGTTCGACAAAAAGAATACCTGCACGATACCCTTTTTCCATTTCAAGAGAAAAAAATCTTGCACATATTATTTTTTGTGCCATCCGTCCCCGGTTCATACTTCGTCCTAATCTTCGTTAAAGGTGGAGAGAAGAATGGGTCCCCACCGCACCAAACAAAAATGAGGGAGGGAAAATGAGGTGGGGGTCAAATCAAAGGAGGAACACTGCCAGTGCCTACGGGCGCAGACACCCATGCACACAGGGACACACCCTAGCCCACAAACACCACCCTCCTTTCCCCAGCCACCACCTTCCTCCCACCTCGCCCCCACAAACACAACCCACCCGCACCGCCCAACGCACCAACGCGCCACAATCACCTCTCTCGTTCCCTCTCACCCATCACTCCCAACCTCTCCGTGAAATATTACTGGATCCCGTCGTGGACTCAGATGAAGGGAATCCATCATTTTGATGTCTTTGTTCGTTCGTCAGGCGGGCTTCTTTTCCACCTATCTCTCTCTCTCCCGCTGCTGCCGCTTCCACCCTCTCCCAGGGATTCCCTCCTCTCACTATCTCGACCCCTCTCCCTCCCCCCAACAAGCCATCTTCACCCACAGTGGGAGGAGGCTCCCTTCCCTCTATTCCATATCCTCGACGGGGCTCCTTGGCGACCAACACTCTCCTCCCACCACCCAGCACCCCAAACATCTTCGCACACCCCTTCTTTCCGTCGCCTTCCTCCTTGCCCCTCTCTCTCAAACTCCTTTAGCTACGCCTCCTTCCAAAAGGTGGTGGGTTGGAGAGTTTGCTTGCGGCGGAGAGTGTTCCCACACACTCACGCACGGGCGTTCCGATGCAGACGGACGCACCAGGACACGCACGCAGACATCCACAATGGAGACTCGGTGGAGGGGAACAGAACATGCACCCAGAGCACCAATCAGTCAAACGTCCGGACCTCTGCCTACCTCCGTTCATTTCCTCTCTCTCGGAGAGCCTCCGCAACCTCTCCCCACCCTCCCGCCGACCCCTCGTCACCGTCCGCGCCAAACCTCCGTTTCCATTCCCTCGTTCTCCCTCCTCCCCAAAGATCCCAAAGGGTCAACCTTACCTTTACCTCCGTCTCCCCTCCTCCACAACATCCTCGGAGCGTCACCTACTCTTACCTGCCGCGCCTCCCCACCGGCTCCGTCAACCACCTCTCTGTCCAAAACACGTCTCACTCGTCTGCCCTTCACCCCCTCGCTCCCTCCGTAACTCCCTCTCCCTCCTTCTCTCTCTCTCTCTCGTCTTTAGCATGCGTCCCTCTCCTCTCCCTCTGGATCTCATCTGCCGCATTCCGGGTCTCCTTATTCCCGTTTCACGCGCCGGTGACATTTCAGACGAACGCGGTAAAGAGAAGCGATCGCGAACGGAATAGCGTCGGACTTAAGTTCTTCGGGGGGACCCTCCCCCTCTAGCGGATCCCGTGTGCGCTGGGATCTGTCCGCGTGATTGATGGCCGAAGCGTGGCAGCTTTGGCAGCTGGATTTAATAAAATATCGGGTACCCTTGTCATTCTTTGGATTTCTAAAGATTATGAATGGTACTTTCATATTGAACGGTGAGCAGGAAGAATATAAGATAATTTTTTTTGGAGTTCTGATGATCCAGGAGGTGAAGTTTGTGTTGGTAGCATATGCATGAGATAATGTTGGAGAAAGGATACATGAGTTAAGATTATAGATGTTAAACTCTGCGTAAAGGATTCACAAACGTTTCCCAATTACAGAGATCAGAAAAGGTTGTAACAACTGGCTAATGAAGCGTTTAATTTAGCTTTTAAAATTCAAAGTCCCTGATTCATGTTTACATAGTTAAAAAATCTAATATTAGTCACAATTTTCCAGTGCATCAATGTATCCGTATTTTTTTAAATACTTGAAGCTTGGTTTTCATGATTTAGAAAAGAAATTTATAAATGGGCAAGTTACAACTCTACATTCAGTGAGAGTGACTGATGTTTCCATTAAATGTGTTTCATCTCCATCTAAATTATATAAAATTATTAAATATTGCGTTTTTTAATTATATTTTGCTTAGATACTATAGTAGCTGTCCTTATGTTAGCAAGTTTTCCTCCAATGATCAGATATAAGTTTAATTTTTGTTTAACTCGACCGAATGTAGTTTCAGTTTGTGCTAACATTTTCCTTAATATATCTGAGATTTAAGTTAAATAAAATATTTTAATAAGGATCGGAGAAATTTTAGTTGATTTTGGTCACTAAATGAGGTATTCTTTACCGAATAAACTCAATATCTTCCACATGTATCATAATCCTGGAAAAGTGAGGGTGAAATATTCCTCCTCATGATCTTCCGAGCTTAATATAACGCAGTTAAAAAAAAATATTATCAAAAAGCTTAAATGAAAATTCATAATTAATTATGAATATTTGAATAAAATAGTATTAAGAATCCATAAAATCGTAATTTATATGCAAAAGGTGCTATTGTGGATTTTAGAATGTATAATTGATCATATACTCCAGTGCCCCGGAACTGATATCAAGAAACGGCACTGTGGACATATTTCATAGGCTCGGCATAAAAAAAACTCCTTTGATTTTTGATTTAACTATAAATTTGAAAAAATTATTGAAAACTTAAATAAGAACAGGGCATGAAATATTGGTTCGGAGATTCGGGGTCAAGGAAGTTGTGCAATGTGTGCATAGGTATCTTTCAGTACTGTCTACAAATGACAGGCGTTTTTGAGATGCTTGGGCAGTTTTATATGAATTTATTCTTTGAATTAACCAAAACCTTTAACTTAATGTTTGTTGCCTCCAATAAGAATAAACAACAAATCATATGTGTATTCCGCTTTATTCATTATTAAAATCATTTAGAAAGTTTGATCATTGATTTGTTGCCATAAAATTAAAATACATGAAATACCTTTTGCAGGAAATTACGATGTAGTTTTAAGTGCGCAATGTCACGATGTATAACAAAAGCGCAATTTCATATCTGACGTGGATTCCGATTATAGGCTTTTACTATTCTCGCCGGCCTTCGAACACTTTGTATAAACCGTAAGGAAATGTGATGTTTTGGCGCTGTTTAAAATTATTCCTCTCTACTCAGGTCTCCGTATAATTAACTTGCGTTCGCACTTGGGAAATTTGCTGTGGTAGAATTCTCACCAGGCAAGTTTATCGGAGTTAATATATCTCTTTTGCATTTTCGCCATTCGAACGTGCAATTTCGAAGGCACTAATTCCAAAATAGATTACAAAGATAAAATAAAATGAGAACCGAAATTGTACTGAGAAATAAGAAAGAAAAATTAAATGCAACAACCAAGTTCTTTTCAAACTGTAGATCGTAGAGGAGGGAACAACACTGCTTTTAGGATAAAAAGTTCAAACATACTATACCGGTAAATAGATAAAGAACGTACTACGGCCGAGTGCATGGAAAGAAAGTAAAACCCAAGCAAACTTAAGTGTACGGCTTTGGGTTTTACTTTCTTTCCATACTATACCGGTTAATATGCATCAGTTTACAAAGTAATCAGCGTTAGGGATTCATCCAATGACTTTATTACGGCAAAAATTCACGAGGAGGGAAATTCAAAAGGGTATATGTAAATTCTATTGTATACGGCAAAATGGAAGGCAACTATGAAAGTTTAAGGATTAAGGAATCGAACAACGGTAAATATTTTAGTCAGCACATACTACTAGATCATTGCCTCCTTCATCTTGTCTTTTTCGTCATATTTGCTTATTAGTGTTTTATCACACTCGCATTACTATTAACCCAGAGGTTAGTGTGAATGAGGTGGTTGGTGAAGGTAGACCTCATTTAATGCTAAGTCCTACGACGTGTGAATTTCACACATAAGGATGTTACGTTTCGCTCCTTTCCCTTCACCGCCAGTGGCCTCTCAGGAAGATCTGGAATCCAAACAATATAACGGTCTGGTTGATGCTGAAATTAACCAAAGGCGTAAACCAGAATCAAACTCGTGCCCTCCGTAGTGGCCAAGTGCTCTGCCCTCTAGACAATTGCGCCCCTTTTAATCAGGTACGTAAAAGAAAAAACTTAGGATACGGGTGCATCACTGGACCATTGTCACCGGGCCATTTGCTCAATTTTAACGAAATTGAAATAAAGATAATAATAAACAATTGGTACTAAATATCTCAGGGTAACATTTCTGAAGAACAGAAAAGAATAGGCTGATGGAGTGTCACGTATTCTCTATTTTGCGTAACCTGAGATTGATTATACTTGCCACACTTAACAACATAGTAAAAGAGTCGGATATTTTTGTTCTTTGAAACACGTTCTCAGTGAAATAGTCCAGGTGGCAAAGAGCCTCAATCATTCTTACAATATTAGTTTCAATCCAATTTATCCGCTGCTATTTGTAAAATACAAGACGCACATTTAAAATGTAATGCGACCATTGGTACATTATAATTAGGCTATTTAAAAGAGATTGGTAAAATTGAAATATCAGTCGAAGAATCAATGGAAATATATTAAGGCAAACTATATAATTTTATTGGGTTTCTAAAATGGAACCAAATAATAGTGAATTAACAAAACTGAAATTGAATGACGTCAAGCCATTCGGTAGTTTATTGGTGAGATAACAAATTCAGTGGATGAATAAAATCAGAGTGTCTTCAAACATGTTTAAAACTACCCACTCAGTTAATGAAAGTAAACGTTGACGGGAACGGTGAGAGCTAAAACTTGATTATCACGTTTTGTGTGTGTCCTTGGCGCCAATACTTCACGATGCTTCTTATGCATGTTACACTTAACTAATTCATATCCTAACATCAACGAATCCTTATTTTCAAACCAACCTTCGATTTGAATACCGTGTATAGATTTATTCAGTTTTCATATTGATGAAGTTGGCTTGACTCCAGTCTACAAATAAATAGCATACCCCCATAAAACTAATTGAACTTTTTTTGTAACAATCATGATAAATTTTAATTATTTGTAGAAATCAAACGGAATCATTCAAAATGTCCCCAATTATAATCTTCAAAATATCTATAAAATGCTAATTTACAAGAATGAACATCTATTTACGTCAGTTCAGTAGTAAAGCCAGTAAAAATATTTTTCATTTTAAAATAAGGAATTCTATAACATTTCTATATTTCTAAATGCTATAACATTTCTATAATTCTATATCACTTAGGAACTAAGATTGGATATGTATTGCTAAATATTAATATTCCATGACAAGTACATACTTAGATAACTGCTCTAGTAATGATTTTATGCCTGCTTGCGCATTATTTTTTAGGTCTAATGTGATTTTTCATTATGAGACCGATTATCCAAGGTCCAAGGTATTCATCAGTTGGCAATGAATAAAAATTGTTAGTAAATCCATCCATGCCGTGAGAAGCCTTCAAATTAATGTGAAAATTTATTGCCTCATATAAATACAAATCGAAGAATTTTAATTCTGTATGTGCAAATAAAATTTTTATTTTATATTCGTATCATGATGAGGCAGCCTGATTCGGCAGCATAATTGATGAGCCTTGTCGAATAGTAATAGTCACGCGACTCTTATCTCCACCTGAGAGGGCGTTGCCTTGCGGCTGACATAAAAACATGTCACCCGATAATTGTTCGAACGAAATGAGAAATGCATGACGCTGCCGATAAGGGATGAGAGGCACACGAATCATTGACAAACTATATTTCGGTCGCTGATGGACTCGGAGCATTCCAAGCAGGAGGAGATTGTGCATTGAAAGAACGACAAGGGAAGTACCAGTCAAATCAATGAGAGCAACTCATTCTTTTAATTACCTTTGATGTACTACCAGATTAAAAATGAAGTTTGCGCACAATTTCTGAAGCTCATTAATACTTAATCAATTCTTAGGTGATTTAGGAAACGATGTATCTAATATTTGCTTCCACGGGACGAATTTTAAGATCCTAATGATAGTAATTATTTTGTTTTCCCGTTTTTTTATGATGAGTGAACTAAAAAAAATATTCTCATTTTCTTCCGTGTTTTTTTTTTCAAATACTAAATTATTCCGTTGAATGTGGAAACAATCTCTCTATAAAAGTCCTATCTTGTAAGTTGCCTAAAATTGCGGTATTATAATAAACTCATAAAGTTTAGTACTTAGATCATTTCATGTGACCAATTTTTGTAGGCAATTTTCAGCATTAATATTATGATTATATTTGCTGCAAAAGTAGTTTTTAGGTCTTAGAAGAACCGTGAAAGTGTGCATACGTGAATAATATTTTTGTCTTCCATTATTTTGCTCATGACTAACTTGGAAAACTTTAACCTCAATTTTAATGACGCTTTGCAAATGCAAGCTTTCTGAATTTGTTTTTTATGAAAGAGTTTCTTTCAGACTGCCAGGGCATTAACGAAAACGCTTCAATTAGAAAGACATTAAGGAAGTCTTTGTTCACCAAGCGCGCTGAGAAAAAGGATCTTAAGGGTGAATGAAACGCCATTAGCCGTAATTGAAAAAATAAAATCGGAAAAGGCTTGGTGATAAAAATAATAAATGAAAAAATATATTTGTATAAACACACAACACCGTTAAGTATTGGAAGTTAGTTATGGATTAACGTTGAAAGAATCACATTGAACTACACTTTAGTAAGTATCATAATGTTTCACGCATTTTGTAGCCTTTAAAACTGTGGATTTTAAAACCGATGTACATCTCCATTGTGAGGAATTTTTTAATGGTGTTTAATCTCATGACTAAATTACTTCATAGACACAACCCTCTTATTCCTGAATATGGGTGAGGACAACTTCATATGCCGAGGGCGTAGTCAATGCGGATTTTTAAGGATTTACAAACTAGTATTTTTTGGAAAACTACCTTAACTTTTATCAAAGACATAGAAAAACCCACAATGTGTATATTTAGCTATTGTGGGCTAATTTCTAAGAGGTAAAACTAGATACTATGCATATTGGTACCAACTCAATAGTCCAGTAATATATATCATTGATATGTAAGGTTAAATTATGGTAATGTTATCTCGGTAATTTTCAACACCACAAATAAAGACTGAAAGTAAAATTAAGGTAATTATCGGATTAATTAATGGATATTTACCTTAAACAATTTTAGTTTTGGTGTTCTTTGTCTGAAGCTTGACCCTTTATTGACCCTAGATTGACCCTTTCTACAAGGATGTTAACAAAGAAATGTGTCTCATAATAATGTTTCTTGGTTTGAATTTTAAAGTGTTTATGTGTTGTAAAACATAAATAAATAATTAATTGAGGTGGTAAACAAGTAGGACGAAAGAAGCGTAGTGGAGGATGCATTTCCAGGATATAGAGTTAAGAAATCCAAGGTGAAAAAGATTTGCTGTGCAGAAAATTCTAGCAGCAAGGTCAAAGAGAAAATACGTGCACACTATCAAACACTGCAAGAATTTATTATTTATTATATGATCCAGGATTCGAGAGATTTCGATATAAAACATAGAGGGTGTATATGGTAAAGATCCAGGTAAAGGCCAGCAAGTTCAGGCATGGAAACAGAATAAAGAAAAGATAGCAAAACTTTTCCACTATATTAGTTTAAAAGTACGGCCCGTTTTCGATGTATTGCATCATCTTTAGGTGAATATGAGTTAATACATCGAAAACGGGTCGTGATTTTACATTTATCTAGTGCAAAATTGTTACTATATTTTCTTTATTATGTTCGAATTTCACCACATGACGCCTGAAACTACTCAATTCATGGCAACAGAATACGACGTTCATGGGGCTAGCATTGGATATAATTGATTTAGAGATACAAAGGGTATCAAGGGAGTAAAAAATCAAATAATAATGTGTGAATATATAGATGAAATTCAACTTTGAGTAAGAAAGGGATCCGTATGCATAGTAAAAATGGCATGGGAGGAATTGATGGAATTTATCAACATTTGTTTTGCTTCTAAGTTGAAAATCACGGGTGAAAATGGATATCTGTCTTACTCACCTTCCTAGCACTGCGTATCTAAATTCTCCATCTGCCACTCGCACTTGAGTAGTTGGACCCAAGCGCAGGTTACGGATAATTCGCCTATGCTCTCAATCTTCTCTGATTTTCTGTGATACATTCATTAATTCTACCCAAATTACTCTATCAGATGCCTCCTTGAAATCTACGAGGCAAACAAATACACCCTGATTATACTCATACGTTCCTTTCTCTTACAGACACTGCTGCCTCCGTCTTTCCCTACTTAACGCCCCAGCCATCAATTTTCTCCTTCTTGTGAAGGCATCCTTGCCTAGAGCAACTCTCTTTATGTTCTTGCTACTGTAATCATCTTGATCCAAGAAACTTCGAAGATAAATTAAAGTGTTTAAGTTACTGAAGGTGATGATATCCTACAAGAACGTTCAAAGGTAGTGGAGATAGGAAAATAAGCCAATGAGAAATTCATAAAATCATTTTAGTTTTTAGATGAACAATTTATGTTTAGACAATCAGCATAGGCATTACACTAACTTTTAAGAGCACTATAAAATAATAGCATGGGTATACCTAGTTTTTAAGCAAACACCAGAGTTTTCTTTCCTACACATCATGAAAGAGTTCCAATGGTTATGAGGATTCGATAAAGGGGGAGGCTAAGTTAATCGATAAATTAGGAGGGAAGAAGTAGAGCAAGTGGAACAGTTTAAGTATGATATTCGTAGAAGAATTACGTTAGTCAAAGATGCTATCAAAAAAAGTGAATTGATGGTAGGGATGTTAAGGAAGAAGGTTGAGAAAAGAACCGATAAAACTTTGATTTGGAGGGGAGAGTGTCCAAAGAGGCAGAAATGTTGATTGTAGAGTACTTAGAATGGCGATGGAATGCTGAATGCGAATAGAGGGGAGAATGTTAGGCAAGCAAGGTGGGTGTAGGAAATGGATAGGGACTTCGTGTGGAATGAAGGGAGGTAGAATATTTGCGGAGTTGAAGAGCAGTTTATTGTAGTATGGGGGGGGGGGGGGCAGGTTTTATCCTGTTGGGCGAAGCTAAGAGTGTAGGAGTGTACCCTCTGTTAAAAAACCTTCTTTAAAACGGAGGACTACCAAAGTAATACAAATGAAGCAATAGAAAATCAAAATTTGCACCAATATGGTAGGACTTTAAAATTTTTGTAAATTTAATAATGTCTTGTTCTATTTAATAATGATGAACTTTCAGTTTGCTCGGAAATGAATCGGAAGAACTGGTGTTGTGTAAGAACATACGATATAGGCAGGCTAGAGGAAAATCAAATATACTTTGTGGTGATCAAATTAGAACATTTTTATTTTTCAAAAGGAACCGGACGAAGACGGAAAACGCTTTTTCGTTTTGAAAAATATTTCCACAAAAACGATAAAGTATACAATAAATTTGATTACTTTTTCTCATATGGATACATTTTTAGTTTCTTCAATTTTAATCACATATAAAGACATTTCTTCAAAAATAACTGGAGTATAACATACTTTATCTCCAAATAATGTGTAATAGGCTATATTTTAAGAAAAAATAGATACACATTTCTTTCACTCAACGGAGAAGATGGATGGAAGATAGTAGTTTCACAGGCCAATGTTAAATAATACCTGTGTCAGCCAACGGGAGCCTTATATATTTAGATTTATTTGTTCAACGCCGGGTTCTGACGTACTATAAAGATGCAAGGAAATTTAACTGAACCAAATTATATTCGTGAGTAGTATTAATGGCATAAAAATTACCTGAAGTTGAAAAATTGTTTAACTAACTGGTGTATAAATCACATAAAATATTCTACCATAATTTATTTATTAAGACAGATATCCGACTCCGGGCAAAGATTATCTATCATTATTAATAATTACACCATGGAGCATTGATTATGCTAGTATTTTTGATGCATTATATCTTACGCAACAATAATAATATTGTTGCATATCATATTGTCACTGTCCAATGATATGAAAATTATATGGATTGATTTGAATAAATAATTTTACTGTTGTCACTGGAGTAATAAAGCATGTTTCCTGAAAATTCCAATGCAATCTCCAGTCAACCTTGCATTACTGAAACAACTATTAACGCCTTCTCCGCTGATAATTTACCAGTAAAACTCCTGTTAGACTAATTTAGTCGAGTGCTAATGAGTAAATGATTACAATACTGAGATGTTTCCTGAGTGGAAACCTTAGCTCACATGAAGTGGCTAGCAGTCGAATACGTGCAAATAAAACCTCACATTGGTGGCGCAACATGAATTTTGCAGATTTTTCTCATTGGCTCACGTGAGTGCACATGGCCGTGGGTGGCTCCGCATTTACTTCGGATACGCCATGAGCCACGAGAATGAGTCCGGCGAGGAGAGTAAAAGGTGAAAAAATCACAAGCAGGAAACTCGATTCTCCGCGGCGTCCACGGGAAGACGGAGCGAGATGGGGGAGGGGACACTAACAACTGCACCCCAGCTCGTTTTAAAAGTCAACACTGTCTCCGATTTCATTCACAAAAGAGACGTGTTCATACGCTGGGCGTGGACGATCGCCCACGCCTCAGCGGCGGTCCGCGTTCCTCAGGTGGGTCGAGGGCCCCTCCCCGCGCGGGGCACAGGCACTTGCCACCCGCGTCGAAGGACTGCCCTTTGTTGGCACCTACGCAAGCGGGGCCCTCTCGCGGGCGGACGCGTGGAGTGGCTGGGTAAGGGGGACGGTAAGGTGAGGGGAGGGGGGGGGGCGCACGCATCGCGAGGGGCCGTGCGAAGGAGATAGAGAGCGGGGGGTTACCTGTGTGCATCCCACGCACGGGGCTGCAGCAAACCTCCTCTCTCTCTCGAGAAATGAATGGAGCACGACAAAAATCGTGCTCGCCCACGCCGCGTCGCTCGCCCTCTCCCGCGTCTTGGGTTCCACTCTCCGAGGCGAATAAAGGCGAGATTGAATGGAGCGGGGCGTAGGAAACTCCCGCCCGACCCCCACTCCCCCTGGGCGAGGACGCACTCACTTCGAGTGACCGGCCATTCTCTTCGTGTCTTTTTTTTCTCTTCCTCTGCTACCCCCCTCCCTCTCTCACTCCCTTTCTTTCTCGACGTCTCTCTTTCTTTCGCTCGCGTGATTGATCCACGTTGTCATTAGCATGCGAAGAAGGGAAAGCAGCACAGCAATGAGCTTGCAATCAAATACCTCTGCTTTGCATAGATGAGTGTATGTGATCATTTATAGGAATATTAGGAAACGACGCTATAAATGGATGTGACTTGTTCAGCCTTCTGGAGACGATTTTTGCATCTGCGGTCCTTGGAACTTGAGGTTTTTACTGATGTTAAATTTTCCAATTTTGCTATCTATTGAGGCCGTCGATAATATTGCCGCTCGGTTCCGCTGCCGCCTATGAATTAACCATGTTAAATGCCTAAATATTGTGACAATTTTTTTCCTATTTTTACCTTTAAAACGATGTAAAAATGCACCAAGTGTGTATATAGTGTGGCATAATACCATAGTGTGGTATTTTTTCATCGTTTCAAAAATACCCCAGATTTTCGTCGCTCCTTCTATTGGAAGACGGAAAATGACACTAATGTTTTCTCAGATTATCATACTCAGTATTTTACGGCGAATAATTTTAATGGAGTTTCCAGTCAATCGAATTTACTTCAGGAAAAGGGTGCCCCGCGGAGAGAAATTAATTTTCATAGACTAATCTTAAAATCATTACTTCATACTTCTAATCAAGTAAATGAATCACGATCCGTTGTAATTTCGATATCTTATACAAAGTAATCTCTTTTTTGACACAATATTGCATTGAACTCTAAAGGCAAATTCCAAGAAGCTGCGGGAGATTCCACAGCAGTAACTTTTGACGGAGACATCCGCTAATATGCATTACAATGCAACAATTTCAGAGTGTAAAAACCATTCGTCTTGATACGGGTCCGTGTCAAGACGAATGTTTCTTACACTCTGAAATTGGTGCATTGTAACTGGCAGTCCAACTTTTTTTATTTGAATAAGAAATATTTGAATATGTATGGTGGAATAATTGTGTATGATTAACTAAATTAAAAGCAGTAAATATAAAGTAGGTAAGTAATATTATCAGCATTATCTAGAATGATAAAGTGTTCCTGGGTCACTCAAAGACAAAATAGTCATATCCCTCTTGTAGCACTGATGTTATTCTGTATCCAGAATAATGTACTCAAGTTAGATAGTAAAACAATCATAGGTTTTGCGGAACCTAAAGCTATAAACTAAAACTATACAAATGTAATCACATCGAAATTCAATGCAGCAAGAATTAGTTATTCCATCGTTTCTAACTACTGCCATTATCAGTTTTACATTAAGTTGTACGTAGGGATACACAATATAAAAGGAAGTACAGTTGTTAAAAGGATTTTCGGAACATAAAAACGTCATGCGAACAGGGCCGCCTCGAAAGCCGTGGCAATTTGAATTGCATTCCGATTCCAGAGGCAACACGCTCCCAAAAGGGCAATTATTGTCGACCCTACAAGATATTCTTAGAACATTGCGGCCTCAAATCTGAAACGCGGAACTGCAGAGAACCAAGCTAGCCTTTTCGCCAACCCTCGACGGTGGAATTCAATGCAAAGGCGTGTTTCGCGCTGTGGGAAGACCGCGATTCCCACTGCGACTTCAGTAGAAAAAAAATAAATGAGAACTGGAGCTCAAAGTGGAGAGGGGGTGGGAGGAGGGCGGGGAGATGGCCAGGGGGCCAAATGGGGGAGAGGGGCGTTTGCGGCTTGTGAGCTAAATAGGCGGCTGGATAAAGGAACGGCGGAATTGAAGCGGACCCAATGGGAACAGCTGCGCGCGCAGGCAACGCGCGGTGCCGGTCGGAAGCAATGCTCAACCGCAAATTGCAGAATCGCATGACTCCCTTAAAACCGGAAGGCCTCGGACGATCGAGTCCTGCGGTACACCAGAGCGTCGTCTGGAAACCACAATGTGGGGGAGCCAATCCCGATCGAGGACATCCATGCGAACCGGAAAAAATAAAAGACGAGAAAAAAGTGGAGAAAATGGAGGCAAAGAGGCAGCTGCCTTCGTTCCCACTCGAACGAACTCGTAGAAGTCAGGGCGGCAACCGATATCTAAGGCCTCCCTTGTATAAAACTCAAGACGTTTCACAAATCTACATATAATTCCCTCGTGAAATTATAAGATACATGTACTCTGATTTAAAACAATGTTCAGTATAACAAAAACTATTTTCGATGAGGTTTTAAATTAAACTAGTGAGTCATGAAAGTCTTTACCATTGCTCTTTACTATGGATCTACTTCCTACCAAAAGATTCCTACCTTTAAGGTTTGCAACGTGAACTTAAAAATTTTAAAAATTCCCAAGATACACGTATATAGGTAAAGTAATATCTAAAATTAAGTGCACTACTTCTCTAGGAACAATTAAGGAAATGTAATATTTAATAAATAAATAATATACAAATTATGCCAAGAGGATTTCAAATTGGGTAGAATCCCACGCGGAATGAATTTAATGTGTATTTACTTAAAATGTTTTAGATAAACTAACACTGAATGATAATATATTTTACGCTGGATTGGAATAAAATCTCCTGATCACTATTAACTAACGTAGTTATAGCTTTCACATTTTGCAGTAAATGTTTATTATAACATATATTTTAGTTACCGTATCATAACGAGCACGCTGAAATGTATACATGATAATTAACTTTTCTTGAGTTTTTATTGTCCTCAACAAAGTTTCGCGTAATATTTCATTAATCATGGTGAAATAAATTGATAGAATTAAAATTTGCATTTTAAAGTTACATATTTAAAGCACACAAATTAATATCTCGACCATGGCTTGAGGCCAAACGTGCTAAAGAGTATTCCAACATTATGTACAAGAAAACAAGATGGAGAAACGCCTTTTTTGACAGATCCAATCTGTAACTGCCACAGATAAAAAGTCATTTAGTTTGATATCTCATTCAAAAATAAAAATATGGGAAATACCAAGTAAAATTCCAATTTTAAACCAGTCCATTAAAGTTTGCTGAACGAAACCCATTCTATTCAAGTAAAATTAAAGATTATTTATCGAATCAAAGGTAAGAAATAGTTGTCATTATCCTTCGGCCGCTGTACCAAAGGGAAAGTCATTGCTCAGTTAGCACAATAAAGCTTTCGTGCACTTTCAAATTTTCAATTAAGAAAATTTTGTTACTCTCAGTACAAGTAATAAAGTTCCCATTTTGCTTTTACACCAACTGCTCCGAGAAAGCCTCGCTTTGATGCCTTCTCTCGATAACATGGAAAGCAGGTTTTACTCTTAGAAGCAAACTACCTCATGTCATCTTCAACATGATAAATCGTTCTCTAATGCTTTTAAAATAATCGGCATTGCCGTAATTAGTGGATGACGGCGAAAAGTATACCTCACATCGAATATGCCCACCTCTCTCGCCTTCTCTCCCTCTCTTAACTCCGGTCTCACCCCATCTCCCTCATCCGGAATCCGTAGTCCTAAAACGCCAGCCGACACCCGCCTAATACTAACCCCCTAACACTCGGAAGGAAGAAACCCGAGTTTTTACACATAAAAAGGCAGTCGGGGAGACATAGAGCGAGAGAGAGAGAAAGAGAGCAACCACCCACAGTTTTTGGCACACGGCGTCCCGAGTGACCAGGAAAGCCCTTCGCCTTTGCGCAATCAAATCCTCATTAACAGCTCCCTGCCTCGGGATGGCGAGTCCCGAAATCCCTACCCATCGGGCCCCGCCCCCGCATCAATCTCCTGCCGTCACGTTGGGAGGAGGAGGGCCAAAGAAGGAGAGGCGGGGGGTGGGAAGCTGGGCTGGGGACATGGGAGGGAGGGAGATATGACGGACAACGAGGGGCGGGGGAGGGAGGGGAATGGACGGTAAAGGGGGAGTAAACCACGTGCCATACTCGGCCCGCGGTTGTAGTTATACGAAGTAACTGTCCTTCACCTCCCACCGTTACTGTTCCACAGTTACAACTAATAAGTATTAGGTGAACAATTTGAGATTTATTTTTATTTTTCACCGAGTGAATTCTATATATCTTAAAGTACATATATTAAACGTTTGGTAGTTTCACTGCACATAGATTTATACATATCTACTCTTTGGACTAAGGTTTTTCAGTAGAATAATAATGTTTATTTATGCTAGTAGAAGGGATGACATTGAATTATTAAGGCATGACAATTCGCCGAAGTCATACTAAAAGTACTTAGAAATTATGTGGAAACCATTGAGATATTACTCATTAAGCTTAAAGAAGTTGTTCAAAGGTGTTATGGTAAACAGTTAAGTAATACTATTTTTTGTAAGTTGAATGAACGTCTCTATTAAAGAAGGAAGCAAACCGAATAAAGACTGCAGTGAAATACCATGAGTAAGAGAGTATTTCCGAGGCTTCGAGATCTGTTAAAACTCCACACTGCTTTGTCAAAGAATAATAACGGGATGTATTGGCATCAATTACTTCCATCAAAAGAGGTTCAAATGAGTTCTATGTGCGATCTTATCTTATCCACTTTTTTCATGACAATTTTAAGTTGGTAATAATAAAAAGTAAAATCTGAATAATGCATTCATGACAAAACATTTTAGTCAAAACGCTTATGTTGTCTGATTCTTCTTTTTGTGAGTGCTTCCTATAACAAACCCGGAAATAACATCAGCTGATTATTAGAACATAATGACCTAACATAGTATCACAAACCTTCTTGGTGAATCTCGGGGTCTGGTTTATGCATCCAAATGGTTCATTCAGGCGAAGAAAAATCGCTTTCGAACTCTAAACAATAATTCGGAATTCATAAGTGGAATTAAATGGATTTTGCACATTATAAGACCAAGAGAATGAACTTTTAAAGATCTTAATAGAGTAAACAGTAAACATCGAGATAAAAATAGTAGAGTAGAATGGTGAAGATCAAATATGGGTGGATGTGGAAGAAGAGAGGTATGAGGTGAAATCAAATTAGCATGAAGTTAGTAGCAATGGAAGTCTGCAATGGCCTAATAATCCACAAAATAAATAATGTAAACGATTAATAAATACATGAGGTATATATTTTTGTAACAAAACGTAGTATCAGTGGAGTAAATAGTGACTATATCAACATGAAAAGGTAGAAACGAACTTTTGTCTTCATTAAGTCATACTTTTTGTACAAGTACTTGACAAAAATATTATTAATATCTTTCTTTCTTTATACGTCTTACTTCAAGCTGATAAGGCATAGCAGTTTTTGGGTTGGGAAATTCCTCAGTTAATCAAAGTATTTCATAAAAAAATCAAATGTTTCTGCTTTAATTCATGGTTATCATCTTGAATAATTTTTTTTTAATTCTAACATGGCTGAATTATAAGCATTGGGATTCATTATAGAAAGTTGATTGTAGGTGGTTATGCTAATTTGAATTAATGTGAATCAACATATTTTCAATTGATTTCTTCGCTTAAGTATTTACGCAGTGATTGCGGACGGATTAAATCGCCCAAATAAATGGGTGCACGAATGAGAGGGCATAGGTACGTGTAGGTGCGTACGCATTAAGAGGAAGCGGCCTTCCGCTCATGTTGGCCTCATTTATCATTCCAAGCGTACACCCACGCCATATTCCATGTTGGAAATATATTCGTGAGTTGTGTTTAGTTTTTTTTCATGCCAAACTCTTTCCTTTTTTTACGGAGCGGCTAATTCATTATTTAATCAAAATAGTACTCAAAGAGAAAAGGGAATAAGGGAAAGAGAGAGAGAGGGAGTACACTGAAAGTTTTATTAACCCGGAATGTTTTCGGAGGGACAGGTGATTTGTTTTCCTCTGAAAAAAATTCAAAGCTTGAATTCTCTGGGATGAAAAATACGACGGCCATTTGAACGGTGCTGAGGAGGCAGTGTTAATAACCTTTGGTTTCTGCGCGAACATAAGTTTCATGGTATCTAATTCATTTGTTTCGTAACGAAATGTGTTTACTGCATGTATTTGTAGATAGCTTTATCTACTTCACCTCAAATAAGCGGATACACACATTTTCATTTCTTATTCTAAATATGAAGTATTTTGCCAACTTAACAAAATTACTCTAAAACATTTTTTCATTCACGGATGTTATTTCATTGGAACTCTTTTGTGATGGCACAAATTACTTTGAAAAAGTGAAATTATTATGAATTGGTTCCTTTCATATTTTAATAAATATTTTATTATATTCTCACAATTTTATAAGAAGTAGAAAACATTCAAATGAAAAGTTTATTTGAAAGTTTTGCATTGCAATAGATGGTATAAAATTAATAATGGCTTTAATAGGCCGAAATTATTGAGTTCAAACGTCAGCTATGAAATATAGCAAATATAAATTCACAAATGTGGATGGAAGATAGTGAAGAATGTCAATTCGCATAATTGGTAAATTTCTCTAATACTTGATTTCCCGAAACAGTAGGCATTGTTCTCACATGCAGACCTCCTCACTCATGCCTAATTAGTACGTTCATTAATAATTTGTACTACTTGGGCAATATTAGGAATGTATGCATGTGCGAAAACTGCAAACAAGCTTTCAGTTTTCGTAAAAGTCATTAAGGCATCAAACTATACCTTCAAATGATACTTAAATTTGATGCAGAGAGACAAGGACAAGGTGAGGCTTCTGCAAATCAAGTTGAAAATAATGCAGACGTCGCATTGTTTTCAGTCCTGGAATCTGTTGAGAAAGTCATTTTTGCAAAAGCTATTATTCCGTCCGGGGAAATACTTGGAAAAGCGGCTTCATCCGTCATTACTCATGATGAATCATGAAAACTTCTCACAGAACCCATTCCTCCTTGGTTGACGTAGTCAGAAGACATTTCCTCCCATCCTTTCATATTTGCTCTTTATTTTCACAATCACGAGGAAAAAAATCAAAATCTTCAAAGCGTGTGCTCATCAACTTTACGTCCGCCGTTTCGTCGCGGGGCCGCGCGGATCGCCTGAGGTTACGAGTCCATCCGGTCGCAATCGAGATGAATCGCAGAGAGCGTGTGCGGTGCGGGTGAGGAGGCGGGGAAGGAGCCGAGGACACAGCGGCAGGGACGCACCGTCTTGGGGTGTGCACTGCTGCATCGCTCGTGAGGGACAACACCACGGAGCGGGTGGTGCGTGCTGGGGGGAGGAGGGTGTGGAGGAGGGGTTGGCAGAGGGGACGAGGGGTGGGACGGGTATGAGGGGCGGCAGTGGGCTGTCCCCGTCGCCACGTCACCTCCCATCGCGTGACCCCTTCTGCTGGGGTCACCGGAGCCATCTCGGGTCAATCTTCGACACCCGGCGCCATTTGTCACAGTCTTCCCGAGTCGTGGCTTCGGAGCGCCGGGGGGGATAGCGGAAGGAGGACGGGGGTAGCTCCGAGTGAAGTTAGTGGGTTGGGGGTGGGGCTTGCACTCTTGTCGGGGTGGTGGGGAGGAGAGAGGAGGGTTGTCGCCTCGCGAGGAGTAAGATGGTTTTGGTATGCATGTTGGCATGAGTTCGGAGGGTGAGGGCGACGGGAAAGAGTTGGAGAGGAAAAGTTACCTAATGAGTCGACGTCCCCATAATGTTCGCATGCTTTCTTGGATGGGATTCCATGCGGACCATATGTGAACAAAATCGTGAGAATGATAATGTCCAAAGGTAATTATTCATTTTTCGAAACATAACCACTCTATAACATTTGAAATGTATGCTCTATTCTTCTAAATGAGCCCATGTTTGAAAAAACCTCATCCTTGCGCTAAAATCTAAGGATCAACTGATATGTCACTAGAAACTCAAACTTTGTTACATAAATAAATATATATATATATATATATATATATATATATATATATATATATATGTTTCTTTAATATGAACAATTCATGGGCAATTTCTGTCAGAGCTAAATAATTTTTTAACTCAGAACATTCGAAATACACAATAGAAAATGTAGGTGGATGATAACTCAGTTGAAATTTTATGGGAAATATTTTCTCACTAATGGAGTGTTCAAACATTTACATATACCTGCGTACTATTTTGATGTTATGGTAACTAGCTGCTTCATTCACATTGAATATGTAAAATTAGGACGTCCATGGTGCTCTTCATTAAAATATTCACACTAATATTTACGCAAAGTGCTCTGTGTGAAACGCAGGTCAACAGGAAAAATTGATTTTTATTTAACGATGTTTTTCTTTGGAAAATGTGAACTAAATAATTAAATTAAAAACATATTTTCAAGCAACACCAGTTTCTATCACCTCACCTCACCTGGTCACATCACCTGGCCTCACATGTGGCCATCATAAAGAAAAATAAGAAGGAATATTTAATCGGAAAATAAATTACTGCCATCAATTAATTTGTGTGTTTGCTATCAATTCAAGTCTAATATAAAAACGCAACTCATATCGTTCATTTTTGATTAGAATATTAATCCTAAATCAGTGAATTACCCCGCCATTATTTAATGAATGATTACAGGAATGATCACTATTATTGAATAAAGCAAGGCAAAAGTACACTTATTCTAACTGAAACTGAAAGTACTTCGTTCAGGGAAAACTACACTGTGTCAGCCTCAAGTAATTTAATATGCCGGGAAGAACGACTCCGTAAAAACGATACAAATTATTATTTCTCTGTCATCCGGATTAAAAGGAGAATCTCTTGGTACAATGTAAAATTCTTAGGATGCGCAACCGCTGACCATTGCGACGAAATAATATTGAAATATCAGCGATTTTTCTCCACCTTTTGAAAGTTTTCATGCGGGACAAACCCGACGACTTCCAAAACAAGGCGCAAAAATGTCCAAGCCCTCCTGAGTGCGGCAAGAGGTCGGCGCGAGACAAGGATTTAAGCTCGTCATAACTCGTCCAAAATAGTTTCGGCAGGGCCTTTCACCCTCCCTCCGCAGGCGCACGTTGAGCGATTGCGCGGGTACGATACATAATTCCGCAGTAAATCCCCGAGTAGGAGAGAGAGAGAGAGTAGGTCCCCTCTCCGCACTGACGGACCCTCAACCCTTCCAACTCCACTCCTGGACCGCCCTCCCACTTCTCCTCAAACAATTAACACCACTCTCAATCTCCCACGACGCACGCGGAGGATTCTAAGTATGCGAAAAGCTCCGTGATTCCCCTTACGCGCGGACCTCCCATTCTCTCCTCCCCCTCATGCAGGACCCACCACACACCACGCAACAAACACCCATCTCCCCCCCCTCTCTCCCTCTTCTCAAACTCCACGTCTTCCTCCCCGTGGACTCGTGTGTGCCCGCGTCTCATTTATTTTCTCTCGCATCACATCGCCAAACAATTTCATAGGTTGCTCTAGGGCTCCGGTCGGAAGGGGTGGCTCGCCGGGCGGCTCGGTGGAAGGCGGAGAGGGTGGGAGAGAGAGGAAGATGGAGTATTTTTGGTCTCGTCACTGCTTGGTACGTGGCAGCTGAAGGGAATCCCAGGGGCGGAGGAGGGGAAGAGAGAGAGAGAGTGGAAGGCGGGCGAGAGGGTGGTCGGGAAGGTGGGACGGGGTTGGAGGGTTCGTGTGTGGGGGGAGAAGTGGAGAGGGAGGCGGTTTTGGGATAGGGTGAACGGAATGAAGAGATAGCAACGAGGAGAAGGGATGGAGAGAGGGAAATAGAGGGACAGTGAGGAGAAAAAATGCTCGGAGGGCCCCTGCGTATGAGCACCGGGACGAGGGAGAAGAGAAAGGGAGAGGTTGAGGGGTGTGTTGGGGGAAGGGGAGAGGGGGCTTAGAGAGATAGGGACATCCGACAGAGACGAATTTGAGTGAGGGCAGAAAAGAGAGGTGAGCCTGGATGGAGGGAGAAGACGGAGAGGGGACGGGTGTGGGGACCGTGTGGGGAGTTGGCGGGGGGGAGGAGGGGGTGATACTGTAGGAGGAGAGAAAGAAATGGTCGCGGAGTGGGAGAATCCTTGAAACCTGCCTTTATGTCCACGGAGGGACTGAGTTAAAAAAGTTTTCTATTGCGTCGCCATCCTTCGCCGTGAGTTAAGAAAAACTAGTGTTTAAGTCATATATAATCCTCATTGCATTGTTGAGGGCATAGCGTGAGAAGGAGTGCTAATGTGGAGACCGTATGCATCATTGGACTATTACCAGATCAGATATCCATTTTCCGTTTCCGCTTTACCGAGAAGTACCGAGATATGTCATTGCCGCACTTACGTAAGGGGGTCGTGCACTTATCTGGGATACGTGAATCTTGCATTTCGTTATTTCTTCACGTTTGCATCGGAAAATTGCCAAGGTTGAACGGAAAGATAGTATTTTGAGACGCATTAATGAATCTGCACCATGATGTGTAGTTATTTACTTTTCACTTCAACAACGGGTCGTTCACTTCATATTAATATCATATAGTTTTCGGAGCAGTAGTCGTTCTAATTTCATAAGACTAATTTCAGTGTCATAAAAATCAGTATTAGTCCAGAGGAATCTTGTCTTATCTCATTTAGATTTTCTGCAGCACACAACAAGCAAAACAATTTTTTTTATCTTGAATTACTAGTAAAATTTAAGTTTCATGCGCTCCTTGGATGGATAAGAATCATTCAAAGTGCTATCCTGGCATAAGGAATACATTTATATTTATTGCTACTCAACATATTGTGTATAACTAAATACTTCATATATTCTTGTGTTGAATGCACATGGTAAACTTTGCCACTCAAGGTCATTTAAATGATTTAAAACGACAAGTGGATAATTTCAAAGAGCTGAAAAAGTCTTATTTATGGAGTCGTCCGCGATTGTCCACCGAAATGCAGGAATGTTGAAGTGTAATAATTGTTAATCTAGACCGAAATTCAAACCGAAATAGCTTTATGTCCGGTCTGGTGCCTTGATCACTTAGGCTTCAGTCTCTTTATGTAAATTGACATCTTGCCAACAGAAATGGAGAGTTCAGGGTTCGAATCCTGGTCAAGGCAAATGGCTTGTGCACTGTGAAATTCCTGCATTTTAGACACAGGGGTGCAAAAATTAAGTTTAATAAAAATGTATTTGACTCACTACCTATAAATATGCACAAATTCTAGGAGAGTGTCACCTCAGCATTAAAAAAAATAGATCGTATCTTTTAGCTAAGTTTGAAGCAATATAAGTATAGCGCCTGACGATATATTTTTGGGCCTGATATGACGATAGTTTTGATGATTCAATTATATACATTAAAATTTTGTTATTTGATACAGCAATGCGTGGTATCATTTAATAAAAAACGTATAGCATGCAGGCTAGTGGACAAAATACTATCGTAAAGATTGTAGACTTCGTTATAAATAAATGTGGACGGAAATCTGGTTGAAGTTGAAAGATTTGAAGGCTCATTTTCTGTATTTCACGCGTACATTTAATTTCCCTCTGCTACTAAGCTATATGAGTTTTCAACTTAGTAAAATATCGTTCTATCCTCACACAAATATCCATTATTTGTAGCATTTAAAGTATCAGCTTTGAACAAATAGAGTGGTAGCTCCTATCTAAAAGTTTTACAAAACCGTTAAGTAATGATATACTTATATATTTGTTCTCAGGTGTCTGTCTGAAGCAACTAACTCGACCTCGTAGTTAAACCCTCGCAGAGCAGCTGTAAATGGAAAAAAACTTCATCTAACTTGTGATTTCATCCTAAAATATCTATACCAACCTAAATCTAGGAAACTATAAAAAGATTATTATGGTGGATTTCCACTTATAATTCCAATAAAATTAACTCAAAGAAATTAAAGTCTTCTAATAAGTTTTTAAATGTACATTACTCCAGCTGGTGTGATGTGGTAGAACTGTTTCACAATGCCAAGAATCACACTCCACACTAGTAGGTTTTCGCTAATTATTTTCAGCATATGAAATATTTTTTTGACTTACCATAGCTTTAATTTGATTTGCATCATATTAAATATGATATAATACATCGGAACTAGCAATAATAAAACATTTAAATTTGGAAACGAAGGCATATTTCTGGCCATTGAGTCATAAAATAATATGGGAAGAGAAAATTTAACTTGGAGCTGCCACACACTTGTTAAACAAAATATGGAGAAGATTTCATGTTCAAAGAACCTCGCATCATAAAAATATAGGCCCTGTCCGTGGCATAAAAAACGTAAATGTGCCCCAGGTGCCGGATGGAAACTTTATCGTCGGAAGATTTCGTGTTTTATTACTCACTCGAGCAATCATACATTAAAGAGTGATCAGTTGAGCATATCCGGTATGTACCATAAAATTTAATTTCACAGTATGCGCAGAGTTACCCTATGTTCAATCATATTTGTCCCTTATCAAATATTAAAAGTCTTGACAAGAGTCCAAGAACGGAAACCGTGCTATACAGCATGCTTACTTCGTCTATGTTCCACTGGTCTAGCAAAACTTTTATTGAAATTATTTTTATGAAAAATCTCTCAGAATCTCGTAGGTAAAACGTAATGGAGATATTTTTTCATTATATTGACAGGATAGGAGAGCGCAGCACATGAAAATATATTTGGAGTAGCCCATACTATATCTATAGGCCGGCTAAAACTATAGTAAAACAACTTCTCCTTTTCTAGTACTTCCTAATCAAGTTATTGTATTATGCTTTTCATTTGATATTGATAATATACAAACTATTAAAATAAGCATAATCAACTTGGCATTTATAGTGAATATGTAAATAAGGAATAAAATAAAATAATCCTAAGTACCCTAACGCTAAGTGAATCAAAACGCAGCAGGAAATGAATCCGTGCCCAATGATTAAAAGTAGAGGACGTTGGCTCACCTTAACCAAGGTCAACACGCAGTGTTATCCCCATAAGTTAAATTTCATATCTTCCTGACCTTTTCCCTTCTATAAATATTCCGTTTTCTCTTTAGTCTCCCTAATTTTTTTGCTCCAAAA
Source organism: Hetaerina americana (assembly GCF_022747635.1). Taxonomy (NCBI): domain Eukaryota; kingdom Metazoa; phylum Arthropoda; class Insecta; order Odonata; family Calopterygidae; genus Hetaerina; species Hetaerina americana. Next base: position 96,575,575 of record NW_027286874.1, on the reverse strand, counting down.
AAGCCTTTAAGGAAATCTTAGTCCCTCATATCTTAAAAATGTTCCAGCAACCGAACCCATATGCTCACAAACTTAAATCTGTGACAATCTATCGCTGAAGATACGTTTTATCATCGGCTATAGAATCAAAATCTTCAACTGGGGTATTTTTTAGATAATTCCTTTGATTCTAAATTAAAGATTCCAATTAATATAATCAAAGAGGGGGAAGTTTTAGATGCTGGGGGAGGCGGAAGACAGCTGTATTCATGTACGGCATTGCGGTCAGAGAAAGGTCTACCTTAGGAAGGGTAGAGTTTTAGGCAGTTGATTAGTGGGAAGTGCTTCCCTCGTAGCACCAAACTAGATTCGTATACGCTATAAAAGCACCATTTTGGTTTAAGTGGATTGTAAAAGAGCCACGTCATCTATCCTATCCAGAAGAACATCATAGCAATTATTATACTCATTTTAACTTTTTCTTTTTAGTTTTATACCATTTTTCTATCATTTATTCCCTTGATTTTCCTTAGGTAAGCACACCGTCTATATGCAGTTCTTTTGAAAATTTACAGAAAAGAAACCTGATTGCAAACTCAATTGCGAAATTAATTCTCAGCCTTTGAGAGGTGAGACTGTTGAGTGTCAAAAATTATACATACATACATTATTCGTGTCAATGCGTCAAACACCAAACGATTATGTAAATTGCACAGTATAGCATTTTATTATTTTTATTTATTCACGCATTCCCAAGGTCCATGGCATTCGGTTAGGTATGACTGCACTTAGGTAAATATGCGTGGGTTACAATCCAGAACATACCTGAAGAATACTCTCCCGATTACAATAAGACTAATTACCCGTTTATGTAATTGGCTAAGATGTTACGCCTGCTTTCCTCACGGACATCTACTGATTATAGGTATGGCTTTTGATCAGAAAGCTGAGTTCGCACGGATATTCGAGAAACGGGTAGCTACATGATGAGAACTAGTCATTATCATTTACCTAAAAGGGGCGCGTATGTGTATCATCTAGACTAATGAAAGAGTGTGCAGGGGAACAATTAAGCTACCTGACGTACGAGTGCAATTAAAGATGTGCTTTCTTAGCGTGAATCCTCAGGAATAGCCGCATGCAGCTCTTATGTTCGAGAAACCTTTAATTCCTATCTATCAGGGTAATAGCAGTCCGTAATGACATAATAGCAAATAAATTGAGATATTTTCTGCCCTTGTGATTAATAAATCTGGAGGATAACTTCTGATCTTTAATCATAAGATACGTCCTATACTTAAGGAAATTCAAGGCCAAGTTTTGAATACATTTGCATGTTATTTGCACACCAATTAAATTAATCATCTGATGAATTAGAGCTCTTGGATCCTCTCTAATAGAGTATAGCAATTATGACCTCACGTCTCGACCGCATCGGAAAATGAAACACGACTCACTTTGAGTAAAATTGTACTTTCCATAGTTGAAGGCTAATAATAAGTGAGTGCATTTTAAAGTGCGATGAGTGATAAAGGGCATAAACACCAACTACTAGTGGAGTCTCAAAAAGTTATTATTGAAATTAGTATTTCATTTATCACGAAATTTCACTTTGTTCTAGTTTTCTTTCACAATACATTCAATATCATTAGTAACTATAAATCTTCCACGCAGACAGCAAAATATGCTAAAACAGCAATATACAAGCCATATTAAATATCGTAAAGTGAAGAAAAAAGAAAAACTTCCAATATTCATTAAATTGATATTTATCACAAAATTGACTAACAAAATTCACACCAATAAACAGACTGGCAAGCTGCCAAACTTTGTTAAAATTGGCTCTGCTGTGATATACTCGTATTTCCAGCATATTGAACTGTTAATAATCACTAAAATAGTCGCAATATTTGTCGAATGCATTCTGAATATGTTTAGATACTCTGCATTCAGAATATTAATTAATAAATTTAAATTATTCCAATCCAATTGAAAGTCTCGATCCAAAAACCACAAAGCTTGGGTGACACTGTGAGTGTCTAAGCTCAATATTTGTAAACTAAGACCTGGTCAGTAGTTGTCTCCTATTCAGTAAGTTACCATTCTCCCCATTAGACAATTATTTCAACTAATTACAGCAGAGTTAACAGTAGTAATTCACAATAGTCGGACAATGATGTTTTTAAGATCAATTCAAAAGAATCCAATTTTTTAAGTCATAGCCGAAAAATACGCTCACGTGTACGTGTCAGAAAATAAAAATGACGTACTTACTCAGGAGAGTTAAAATTTTTCATTTGAGCAAAAATTGCTGAGCAAAAAAATGCTGAAAAATTTCCCCTCAATCTAACATCTGATCGGTAATTAAAAAGTTAGACTCATTAAATAAATAAACCTGAGTCGCTCCCTAAAGCATATCCTATAGAATACTTTCCAGACCACAATGCGACTAATATCCCGTTTATATTATTGGCAAAAATGGTACGTAAGTTGCCATTATATAAATCCACCTCGCTTGTGAAAACCCATGAGTGTTGTTATGCTATTTGAATGTATTAGGGATGGATTCCCCCAGTTAAACAATGGATTCCCCTTATTCAGCGTCCGAACAATACAGTCAATTAAGCCATTTAGGATCATCATGAATCCGATAAAATTGAAGCATTAAGATTTTAAAAATATATTATTCATATTAACCCTATTTTTTATAATAATTTGCTTTTGTGTCTTTCTGTTATTCTCTATTGTCGTTATTAGCGGCAGACAGCTACTGAGGATAAAATTTCATAGAATTCTGATATTAGAGATTAGCATTCTGTGTGTGATGGATTTTATAAAATTCAGCCATAATATTCCCCAAAACATATGTTGACCATTCAGTAAATTATACCACATTTCAACATATAGATGCACCACTAAAGTAATCGATTCTATTTCTTTTCATAACTTAATTCCCACAAATTTCCTCCTTTTGCGACAGATATCGTTTACCTCCTCATATCACATATTTCGCATTAAATTCTGGATAAAATTCCAATCTTGTTAATTACTTGGTTTGCCAATAAATGGTATTTTTAAGAAATAAACGCTTTTATTGGTATAAATAAAAGTGAAGATGATGCATTGGCATGCAGTTTAGCATAAACATAACCACTTGCCAGCAACTTACTTAAGACTTAATTACTGACAATGATGGATAGAAAAGCATTAGTTTCGCTTAACGCCACATAATTTTATTCAATTAATAATTTCCAGGATTATAATTAATATTGAAATGATAACCAAGGACAATGACGATTTATTATCGGCATTGGAGGGATTTTTTTCGATAGGAATAAAAGACCATGCTCCAGACTTTTTTCTTAATGTGTTCACTGAAATCTGGTTGTCCCCACTACAACAGATATTGAGATATATATGTTATATAATTTATGTACATGACATACGACACTTAATTTAAAATTATAACTCATTATAACCAAGCACATTAACGTCATTACAAGGAGCACATTAGAAATAACTCCTGAAACGTAATATGGCCTCAACAGTCTCCCACATAAAGCAAACCGCTTTCCATTATTGACCAATTATAAACGTTAATGCCTGAAAAACAACACGAAGGAATTAAATACTCGTAAAACGCGACTGACGGCTTCAAGTCTTGTGGGGAGAGGAAATGTAATACTTATCTAAATTTAAATTTATCTATATTTCCCCCAAGCCGAATATTAATTTCACAGGTTGTGAATCTTCTTTTAAAAGCCAGCCGTTACAAACACCCTTAAGTTTTTATTCCGCTATTGACCTCAAGCACTTTTATGCCATCCTACTATTATCTCAACATCTTACAGTAACTCGCATCGAATTTATTGACATCTCATCCCACCCTTAGGGTTATTTTTCACCCTACACTCCTTTTATCATGGTGAGGGTGACGTTTGATAGCCAACATCAACGGCGTAATAAGTACCTCATGCAGAAAATGAGGAACGCATTAGCATATGCGCAATGCTCAACCCACGTATACGGATATATTCATATGCACGTACGGAGATGGTAGAAGCGGTAACATGGGATTCGAATAAATGTACTTTTATCCAGGATGGACAAGGAGGGAACATGTAGTAGGAAAGCGGGGAGCAGAGTTTCAGAGTGGATTCCAAGAATTTGCGGCTTGAATTATCCCGACAACCCTTACCAGGGCTCAAGTCCACCAGTGTGCCATCCCAAATTTCTATTCCCCTCATCCATCCTCCCCCATCTCAGTCTTCCACCTTGTCCACGCCTTTTCTCCTTTGATATCGCACCCCCAGCCGCCTCCCTTTTCCCTTCCAGGCATCGTTATATTTCCTCGGCATCCATGTATGTCTCACTAGACCCTCCCGAACCCCCCCCCATATCCTCTTCCTTTCCTGGCCCGGTACAGTCAACGGCCCATGCAAAATCCCCCCTCTCTGCCTCAATTGCCGTATTCTTGGAACAGCATATCCAACTCTTTTGACCAACCGGATGAGTGAAGAAAAAGTCTTCCTACCGTTCGTATTAACACCGCGCACAGTAGTCGCTTAGTGACCCCTGTGTTTAAGAATTATTAACTTTTCATTTTTTTCTTGTACCTTCAGGAAATGATTTCAAGTTTTTCCCATCCCTAATCCAACTCATTCCTCTTTCCAATCCCTTACCCTCACGTAGCCCCGCCCCTATTGATATTTCATGGAGAAACTTTGGCTGAGGAGCAACACGCTGCGGTTTATTGATGGAATATAAAGTTTTTACCCCGGCATCGGAAATTCATAGGACATAATGGAAGGTCATTTAAAAACCCTTCAATTTGTGATACAAAAGTCTGTCAAGCGGAACAAAATGACCAAGTAAATCTAGAAGAAAAAGGATTGGGTGTAAGAAAAACCGTCGTGAATTTCGTCGCACTCATTGCTGCCTAAAACATTTTCTTATTTCCCAGAAATCGATCCAGACCGCCTTGTGTGGAGAATTAAACATAACTTCTCTCATTATTCTGCCTCCCTTCCGCACGTCTCCTTATTGCCGCCGATCTTGATGCCAGGGGAAAATATATACGTATTTGCGAAAAAAAAGGTCAACGGGAATGAGGGAAAAAATGGAAGGAACTGAAGCGTGGAGCGATTTGCAAGTTTAGACGTTGATGAAGAGGTTAGTAAAAATTGCCTCGAAGCCATCGGGAAAGAGAAGAAGTGGGAATTTGGATGTGAAAGGAGAGAACGGGAAGTCTTTTGTGGGTTGGGAGAGGGTCAGGAGGTGATAGGAGGAGAACATGTAGTCGAGGGTTGGAGGGGATGTCACCCATTGAGAGAAAGCGTGGGAATCCGATGGCTGATGAATGCCAATTTTTTAAGCTCAGGTCAAAAATTTCAGTGCATGGGAGTGACAAAGGATGACGGAGGTCGTAAGTATGACGTAAGTATATTGTCAATGACTTTCTGTAGCTTTGACGGATCGATAATAAAAAGCAAATAATTAGCCATAACGACACAGCATACTATAACGCAGAAAATATACCTATCATCTTAACAGAATAATTATTTTGAAACGAAGAATATTGTCGTCGTTGAACTTAAGTGTTATAGACAGACTGATTGCTTGGTAAAATCTTGAATTAGAATAGTTTTGGCGAGCCTTCTAAACATACAAAAGATAACTTTTTACCGGCATCAGACTTTCACGGTTATCGATAGTTCAAGTTCCGATATTTAGTTTTCTTCCATGTATTTATATTAAATTCAAATAATAATATTTATTCTATTTATAGTATATATAGAATACATATATATATGCATACATATGTATATAGTATATATATATATATATATATACACACACACATACTCAAGAATGGATAAATATTTGGGTTAGAAGGAAGCATGATGAGGGATCTCCATTCAAAAAAATTTCAAAGTCAATAACAAGAAATTCAATGTTAGTAGGTTCCGTACTTTGAGGAAGAATAACGCCTCATGCAGACTTAGTGCTCCAATATGACCCAATATTTAATGAAATACATGCATGACCTAATATTTGTAGTTGTATGGCTGGTGCCCTGGCATCCTCCGCCCTACGAGCATGCTGCAGCTTGTAAGGTAATCCATGGACGTAGATTAGAAGCAAAAATAAAATTCTGAGTGAAGATTTATTTTATTACACTTTGCTAAACTTCTTGAAATAATGTAAAAATGTTACGATTTAAACCATTTTACCGTTCATTGAAGAGTTGCTGAATTTTGGGGTGCTGTTCCATAAACGTAGAATAGAAGCAGGTGGAATGGTTTTACACGTAACAGGACGAGTGAAGCGAGGAAAGGAACCGCCAAATGACCCCTTTGCCCTAATCCCTTCTCCCACTTCCCTCTCTCCCTCTATACCGCTCCCAAGTGGTAACGTAGGCCGACACAGCGGGCTGAAAGTGCTTGGCGGGAGGTCTGGGAGCAGATGGGCGAGCAGTGAGGGGGGGAATTGTGAACAAGCGCCTAAATAAGATCACCTTCCCTGTTTATAAAACATTACAATAGCAGCACGAATAAAGTCAAATTAAAGAATTCAGCAGGAATTTATGCATGACCATTCCGAAAAAGTTCGCTGGCTAAAGAATTTATAAATTAGTTACGAAACAATGTCGTAGGCATAATGACGAATACATACCAATTCAATTTATCATATATATATATATATATATATATATATATATATATATATATATATATATATATATATATATATATATATAACTTGGACGGCAACAAACTATATAAGGACACAAAAAGATCACTCACACGTTATTTCTTGATCATTTCGATTATATTCAGCTCCGTCTTCATCGGAAGAAGTAGAAGTAATGATTACTTCAGTACTTCTATTTCTTCCGATGAAGACGGAGCTGAATTCCGTCGATTAAATAAAAAATAACGAGTGATTGATCATTTTATGAGTTCTTATATTGCTTGTTGCTGTCCAAGTTTGTTATTCAACACTTCCATGTTACTTCGACGAAATCATATATATATATATATATATATATATATATATATATATATATATATATATATATATATATGTGGGTCGTGATAGTCCAGGGGGTAGAGCGTTGGACTGCTGAGCAGAGGGTCCAAGGAAGAGAGGGACAGATGAGTACTGTCCCTCTCTTCCTTGATAAAGGTGGTCACGACCACCGAAAATTCGAAAAATAGTGAGTCTCTTTTTTGTGTGTTTCTGTGTCCACTGGTGCTAAGTGTTATACATTATATTTATATATATATATGTATATATGTATATATGTGTGTATATATATATATATATACATACGAGGGTCATCCTGAAAGTAGTACCCGTACGTGAAATATAGACACAAAAGTAAATATTAACAAACATAAAAAATTTTATTTGAAAGAGGATACTTTAAACTACTTCTCAACATAATCTCCAAGCAAATTAAGGCATTTGTCATAACGTGTGACAAGTTTCTGTATTCCTGCTGCATAGTCCTTCGCCGCCAGCTCATTGAGATACGCGAGGGACCCATCTTGCACAAATTTTTGCATAATGCAGATGGTGTTTAACAATTTCATGAACAATTGTTCGAGAAACATTGGGAAAATGCTCACAGATGTCATCAATTGTGACGCGCCGATCGTTCCTCACGAATTCGTCAACTGAGCTCACCAGTTGGTCTGTTATGACAGACGGTCTCCCCGAACGCTCATCGTCGTGTGTGTTCCCCCTCCCCATGTTGAAGTTGCGACACCACCGCCGAACAGACGACTCGTCCATTACATTGTCTCCATACACCTCCTTTAATTGGCGATGAATATCACATGGGCGAACGTTTCTTGCATTGAGGAATTTAATCACTGCCCTCACTTCACAACTGGCGGCGTTCTCAATTTTTTTAAACATTGTAAACAATCACAGAAACAACACAGGCAATGCTAGCGTCACGCAACTTGGCTCAGAGAAGGCAGACAAGCCACTGAAGCTATCTGACCTCGTCCAGCGGCTACTCGCGTCGTCAGCACTTCATGCGGCACGAACGGGTACTACTTTCCGGATGACCCTCGTATATATATGTATGTGTATATATATATATATAATTATGTATATATATGTATATATATAAAAATGTATATATATATATGGTGTGTGAATATGTTTATATGTAATATTTGTAAATATATAAATATATGTAACTTTATATACACACATATACAATAAATATACACATATGCATTATATTTAAAATATTAGGTTTTAAGGGTAGCTGCTTACAAGTATACATCTTTAGGATCTATGCCAAGTGATTTAGCGTAGGTAATATGTTTTAGCACTCTATGTTATCAATTATCGTGGCATATATATGCCAAGATTCAGCGGTCTCTTTTCTGAAACTTTGGCTTCGGTGAGGAATCGGCATTATGTATTTCAAGTGAAATAATAGTGTGGCTATTTTTTTGTGCTTTAAAAACATAAATACGAATAAGAATTTTACTATTTCGGAAGATATTTTCATTAAAGTCTGATCTAAAGCCACAAAATTGTCTTCCTTTGCCTATTGTATCAAAACATTTACCTCCATTTTGCTTAAATAAAAGTATTAAAGTACAGAAGTTGGAATATTAATATAAAAAAAAGGAAAAAACTCTACAAAATATGGTACTGCTCGTATGTTACTCACTCGAAAGTAGAATATTTATTTTAAAAAGTACATTGATAACCCGCATTTTTGTGGGTCGGTATAGAACTCAGTGTTGTTAATATTGCAGCCAAAGCAATATATTAAAGCCTAAAGCGATAAAAGAACATAGAGTTAAAAAGCATAACATAATGATGAAAAAATAGCAAGGTATCAATAAGATTGTGCGGTCAATTAATTATCGATTAATCACTAGAAGGACGGCGGAGGGCCTAAAAACACTCATGGAATCCTTGCGGGCATGAGTAAACCTATACTTAAAGACTCTTCCATAATGATGCCTCATATTTCATCTCGCTTTCAAATCCAACAGCACATAAAACTGCCTAATAAATACAGATTAACTGCAGTGTCCAAAAAGATCACTTAAAGGCGTAAGGGCCAAGAAAATACCCCACCATATAGACATTAATCTAATGCTATTTTGCCGAAAAATCTCCAATTGATTTTGATGTCTCTAATCTTGAGACCTAAGGTGATAAAAACAGAAATCATTCCCAGCGAACTCATCAATGATGTGTCATTAGGTAATAGCAGAATTATAACATGCCTACGTCCATTTATGTAATGTCAACGATCGTATGACGTTACACGACGATGTATTTTTAAAAGTGAATTTTTCAATGAAACTCAGTATATTTGTAAAAATGAAGCAATGTAACAATTGCTCAGTGATAATTATGAAAGGAACATGTAATATTTCTTTCTTCAGAAGAATAGCCTTTGTAGAACAAGTATCCATTAAATTATAATGATTTAATTATCAACGAAACTTTATTATTTGATTAATATTTCGACCAGATATTTCGTTTTTTAGTTTTCTTCATCATTAGAGTCATCTTAAAAAAGCTCTCATTATTTTCTCTACTGAATATAAAAAGGAGATCAATGAGAGGTGACATTTTTATGGGATGTTTGACTAGGAGGAGTGAAAGAAGCTAATGTTTCCAATTGAAACATTCGCTAGGCAATCTGTGATCAAAGAAGCAGTTCCACACAGACACAAGCACAAAGCACTTATTCATAGCCCTTAAAATACCATACTTCATTATGTTTGCCATAAAACATGAGCCATCACCATGAAGTGAAACAGTAAATTCCAGAAAAATTATTTTTGCTTGAAGCGTGAAAAGGGAGCTTATGGGCGCCAGAAGTTTGCCAAGATTCCGGTTGGGGAACGAGAGAAAAAGATACAGAGAAACAGGGAAGCAGCGTGCGGAGGGTGGAAGAGGATCTCCCAAAAATTTATAATATGGGAGGAGGGAAGGACACCGTATGACTGAGACTTCCAGCACGCGTTATAATGGGGACGGAAAACAAAACTACCGTTTTGGAATTGAGTCTCGAGAAAACGGAGACTATTTGTGTGAGTTTGTTTTTTCGGCGAAGGGGGGGGAGGTGCTGAGTGAGGAGGTCTCGGGAAGTGGGAGGGGAAGATTCCGGGAGCAGGGGGCACCCCAGGGCGCTCCGGAGCAGCATCTGCCTCCGGTTTGGGGGAGAGGGGGTGGGGAGATGTCGGGTGGAAGACGGGGGAGGGGGAGTGAGTGGCGGAGACCCGAGGGGCTTAGGGGGGGGGGGCGGAATAGGGTGTAAAAGACGCGAGGTCACGTGAGGGTTTCCCCAAAAACCCTACTTCGACCCACCCCCTTCGTCAGCCTCCTCCTCTCCGCCCTCTTTCCATCCCTCCCACCCCATTGCCAAACCCCCTTTTTACACCCTCTTCTATATCTCTCGACTTGCCCTCCTCCGTTGACCTATGATGGATGAGAATATGACTCTCGATCCCCCTCTCCGAGTTCCTTGGGGGCCCTGCTTGCTTCCTTGCCCCGGGCCCCCCCGATCCTCTATCCCTGCTCGCTCCACCCCAACGAATAAGGGAGGCTGAAGGAAGGGGAAAAAATAGCCCGCTCACCCTCGTCTTATTTCCAATGTCAGTTTCATGGGGTGGAGTCGAGAATGACGCGGCGTCGGCCATGGCTGCCAGTGGTCCGTCGAGAAAGCTTTAGCTTGCGTCCATATTTGTATTGGTCATACATATTTGCGAATTAATAGACGTTGTGAATCCTTAAATGACGGCCCGGCATTCGAAACATAGAAACTTCTTTGCTATGGAAGTGAGTGTCGCTGTAAAGGTCCATGAGGTGCCCAAATTCAGTGGAAATCATCTCCATTTAACTATTTCATATCACGCTCGAATAAAATGAATTAAATTAAAATCAATGAAATCAAAAGTCATCTAAGCTTATTTACCGACTTTGGACATGATTTTGGTTGATTTCTCATAGAGAGGGAGGAATAATATGGAACAGAAAATGTCCATTCGCAGTCCTAGGCTAAGGTTTGAAGACGCGACGAAAACGGATAATATTTCACTTTTTCTGATAATAATAAGGCATTAACCCATTAATACGTTCATATAAAGCTCAACTCTTTAAATAATTCCAACGGAATGGTTCGTCTATGGGAACGAAAGGATGTGGTTGGATTTTTATTCCATTTTTGATTTATTTATTTTTAATCCGAAAATTGCCTCTTTAGTCTTCGCATCAGGTTTTGCAACTTGAAAATAATAACAAATACATATTCAAACACCCAGGCACTAGAGGGAGGAATGCGAACCCAGGTGGTAAACAAACTCGTGATCTTTGCGTTGACAGGTGGAGAAGGGTTATCACTGGGTTCGGAAAAATTGTTTGAAACTGGTCATATTCACTACTTTTTTTAGAAATAGTTCTGATTTGATTTGAAGATAAGAGTATTAAACTTTTAAAATTAGCTGCTAGAATTCAGCAAAAATTTCTAACTTGATACAGCATCGGAAATATGATTTTTTTTCCTTTTATTGCCTTGAATTACCATACGAAAGGTAAGCAATAGGTAGGTCCTTTCGCTAATCATAATGTAAGACTTCCAGATCTGCAAATGCTAAAAATGTACCATATGTTATAAACAGTCAATACCTAATAGGATGAATACAATACCATACCAGTTTAATAAAACAAATCCGCAACGAATTTCCAGGCAAGACGTTTATCAAATGGTCTACGTAACAAAATCCCCAACAACATTTGAATGTCAGGTACTAAATATGAGCTATATAAAAATAAAGAAATATAAAATTATAACCTTTTATTTTGCTTATTATATCAAGTTATTGTTCACTCTTAAGCCTACCTACGCTTGAGATGAAGGTAATTGAAAGTCAGATTCAAAACAAATTATATCGCTTCCCAGGAATATACCAATTTATCCCGATTTATAATTTTCTATGCGGCACACATTGAGTGGAGAAAATTTTCTTCCTTTTTATTGTATTGATTTAATAATTCTTCTGCCGTGCCAATGTTAAACTTAAGCATTTACAATCAATTTGATTAAACGTACGATAGGAAAGAAGGATTTGCAACATTGCATATCCGAAGATTATTTAAATGACAATTTGCAGTATATTCTTTTCTCCTCTCAGCTAGAATTTGCATTTAGCATATTATGTTATTAACGTATTTTACTAATTTTATTCTTCAGTAGTAAATGAATAATGAATTCTTCAAGAACAATATAATGGATAACTAAAGAAAATTTAGATTTTGAAATCAATACTCAGCACAATATTCGATAACTGTTTATGCCCGTTCCTTAAATGTTTAAATGTGACTTTTAATAATTTTGGTATAAAATAAACAACGGCTACAAAAATTGATTTGAACAACAAGATGTACGACATTTTTCATTAACTTTGGGAGTATCCAAAACCGAATATAGCATGTCAACCGAGAGTAAATTTAATCAACAATTAATTAGAGAATTTGTAAACTCAGTAATACCTTAAGTTTCCAGGTATTAATCAAGGAAAGGAAACATTATGACTGCCATTATGACGGCAATGACTTAGGGAGATAATATAAATCAATCTTGAAAAAATACACGGTTGGTGAGGAAAGGGAGAGTAAATTTTGTATTTTCCTGATGTTTGTCTTTGTTAAAATAACATTCAAATATGAATTGGAAATGTATTCTAATTTATAATATAATTTTAGTTCACAAAATAATGATTTCAACGAAGCAGTTAATGAAGCAGTCTACAGACAGAGCACGTTTTGAAACATCTGATATCAACACATTCTATATTAATTATCATTATATTTTTAATACTGATTTCACTAAATTTAAATTAGTCTTGAAATGTATGCTCCAAAATATCAATTAGTTTATTTTATGTGATAGCCTTGTACTAATTTTGAAACCCTGTAACAATTCATGGAGGAAAGATTAAAAAAAAGATTCCTTCTGTTTATTATGCGAAGGGCAAAAACCTGAAAAGCCATTTTCTTTCTTCTTCTAGCTAAAAATATTTAAGATCCTTCCATTAGCACAATACCTAATCAATTACTCGTATAATGGAGTGGACAGGCATGGAACTAGTCACAGTATGACAATTTAATGCATGAGTATATTAGAATATACTTCTATTGTTTTTTTTTTGTTTTTGCAACAATACGCTACATGATATAAAAATGTAAATACAGCTAAGATGATAATTACAGCTAAGATATTTCGAGCCTAGTCAAAAAATTAACCACCGTTTTTTTTCTTCATTTTAATGGTTTAGATATGGTGCAGTACACGCGCGCATAAGAGGACAACTTTACTGGATTTCTGTTCCACGATCTGACACTAAATGAAGAGTTATTAACATTTAATGTCTAAGATAGGTACCTTATTTCTACCCAATGTTTAAGGATACATATTGAGAAGTTGGGATGCCTTAGTAATCGCCTATTTCAAAACCCTGAATATACGACTCACTTGGGAAAAATATTTAATCGAAACTAGATATCACGAAAACATTGGGAATTCCTGAAGAAGGGCAGGGAAAAGTCCGTACCCGTTGACGACCGCCGATCTCGGCCACTTAAAACCCCCTCCACACTCCCGCAGCTAATGAACGCCCGAAACTCACTTTCCCTTCCCCCGTCCTTTCTGGGTTGCATTCCACATTTATCGAATTCTGGCGCACCGCGCTCACACGTTCTCCCTCCCTCTCCCCTTCCTCCATGTCCCCAACCCCCTCATACCCCCCTGTAGCACTAATGAAAAGCTATAGCGTGCCGACGCGATCCCACGGGCTTTCAACCAAAGCGGGCAACACATTTTCCAAATGACTCCCAAACTCCGCATCGCCACCACACTCCCGGATCCTCCGTCTCCGCAACAACAAACCGCGTTCCACGTCATAACCCGCCTGCTCTGCGATTCGCCCCGCACAGACGTCCGTCCCCCGTCCCTCCCCCTCGCAGCCGACGCCACCGCACCGCACACGGACCCTCTCCCTCCTCCCGCCCCCGCAGCCAATAAAGCCGATAAAAGAGGGGCAAGCTGTGGTTTCCGGGTTTGTAAACGCGCGGGGATTCCTTCTACGTTGTGACTGGAATTCGTGCGACAAGATGCGGGCAAAGTGGCACAAAGCACTTACCATTGGGGAATGTGCCTGCGTCATATCTCGGCTGGCTGGCAAGACTTCCCTAGTAATTTCATTACTCCTTCAACGCAACACCCTACGGTCTTTGTGGACTCTAGAACTAGATCCTCGACTTATCTGGATCCTCGTCTCTCTCCACAATTCTGACCATATTTGTTGAACAAAATCAAAATTTTGTTCGTCATCGCCATATCGGCTACTTATTGATTTGATGAAAAATACAGAAGCTGAAATGTATTTTTCAAAGCATATTAATTTTATATAACATTTACGTTTACGTACAAAACACGGCAATCAGTGGTGTACCCTAATAAGGATGTAAGGAACTATAAATAAAAAGGATTACTCATTAAAGTAATTATAAAGTAAATAGAAAAATATGGCCAAACGGATTAATATTTTGTTATTTACAGTTGGGACACATTAGATGATTGGGTGGACGGAAGAGAAATTCTTGAAAATTACTTATTTTTAACTGTTTAATAATGGTCAAAAATCACTTTACAATTGAATGAATACATTTATTCTGAAAAGTTAACACTGAGAAGAGAATTACTTGAAATATAGTATAGATAAAAATAATTATAGAATTAGATTGGAGAAACCATAGAAAGGATTACAATAAGTTTCGTTAGCATTGATTGCAAAGTTATTTGTTATTATTTGCGTTCAACTGGTTGAAGGTATACTGTAGTTCTCGTCGGTGTAAAATTCAATAAGTGGAATGAGTTGATATTTTAAAAACTTGAACACATTTTTTAGGCAATGAGGTAACTCCAATCTTGTAGATCTTAATAGTGCGGTTTCTACAGGAAAGAGATACGTCATTAATTTAGAGAAATCTGTCTGTGGTTTGCCGTAACGTTGATGTGTCGGAACCGTAGAAGTACTTCCGACCCCTTTTCAACCTTCTCGCATTAGAGAGCAGGAGAATTGTTTCCCCCACGGATTATTAGATATTTTCCTAATAGAATACGCTTCGAGTGATTTCCACTGCTATCGTAGACTAATGATTTCCTCAATCAAAACTTCACACAGTGAACTATATATTTTTTGTCATGCAGGTGCTTGTCTTAGAAAGAAGCCTGTTCCAGGCTCAAGTTTTTATAGGATCAATGAGAAAGTATACCAAGGAAATTGTATCAAGGGTAGCATTGTAGTCTCTGCACGTGAATGGATCTGTACGATACCTGCCTAGGGGTTCATATCAGGGTTTTAAAATGCTAAATTGCTATTGATAAGACACTTAAATTACATTAGTTACATATAAGTATCTATCAGATAAGAGGCTGAATATGCCCATGCTTTTTATTGTTTGAATAAAGCACCACGTATTTTGAGAAAGAAACTCTTAAGACCCGAATTGCGGCTCCAAATTCTGCGTCAGGAATGGTTGGTTTCCGTTTTGTTTGAATTTACATTAAAATACTACTGCTCAGATACGGTGGATCTAATCAGTTTTTTTTCTAGGATGACAATTCTAAGAAATAATTCGTCCATATTACTATAAGTTTTTTTTGATATTTCATTATATTTAAATTAAAATATTTTTCGTGGATAAAATTTTAATATTATATTGGTAATTTACTCATAGATATATCTGAATAGAGATAAAATATTATCATTAATTCTCGTGGACTATCACACATGAAAACAGCATATCCTTAGGATAATATAAGGTTAAGGCTTCTTGATAACATAGTTAGATTAGACAGGACTTGGCTCCACAGATTACATTAACACATATTTTAGATACCATATTATGATACAAACGAATCTAATGATCTCAAAACGAGTAAAACATACTACAAACGTTGAGTTCAAAATGTAGCCATAGGCACTGAAAATATTTTGGTGATGCGTTTTCATAAAATTAATGGTTCCATGATTTACGAGAGCCCAAATGGATGGGTTGCGGTTTTATACTTAGCATATTCCTCAAACTAAAGGAAGGAAGATACCAAAAATAAACCAGAGCGTCTTCATTGATCCCCAATAGTTGCTGAAACAACCTCGAAAAAAATTTTTCAACCAAGGACAAAGACGGTCATTATGTAGACGGATGTATATCTCATCAAAGCATGCAGGCAGAGAGAGAGGAAAAGAGAGAGAAAGACAGACTCCCTCCACATTTCCTCCACCCATTCCACCTCAAACACACACACACACACATAAGAACAAACTCTCACAGTGTATCCTTTCCCGGAGCCAGAGGGTTGACGAGCGAGCGAGGGGACCAGGGTGCAGAGGGAAAAGCAGGGAAGTGGGATCCGATGATCGCAGCCTCCTTCCCCGATGAGAGGGAGCGGGGGCGGGTGCGACGGAGCGAAGGGGCGGTGGCGGGGAAGGCAGTGACGAGGAGGGAGATGGCGGAGGGACGTCGAGGGAGGGAGTGAGAGGGCGTGGGAGTCGAAGAAGGAGAGCTCATCTCCTCCCAACCCCCCTCCCCCTTCGTCTTCCTCCTCGCCCCTCGCATGAGCGAGCGGTGGTTGCCTGAGGGGGAGGGGTTAAGGGAAGGCTGGGGCGGGGGAAGGAGGAGGCAATCCCGGCGCACATCGCCTCTCTTCCCTCCCCTCCTCCTAGGAAAATCCTTCCTCCCCTCCCCTTACCCTTTCCACATTACCTCTCTCCTCCGGACCCCTTCCTCTTGCCAACCCACCCACCCCTTCGCACAGCTAGACGCCGAGGAGGCGGCAGGAGCAACCAGGGTCGCCCCTCCCTTCCTCGGCCCCTCCCCTCGTCACCCTCCTCCGCTCCCACCCTCTCGTCTTTTTCCTTCCACCTCTTTGGTCGGCTCAGGCGGGTAATCCATCAGCGAAGTCCTCTCTCTCTCTCTCTCACTCTCTCTCCCTCTTCCTCTCTCCTTTTTCTCTCTTTCTCTATCCTTCTCTCACCGCTCCTCATTCCACCTCCCCTCTCGGGCCGCTCAATCCTCCTCTTTCCCTCCCTCTCCACCCACCCCCGCTCCAAACTAACCCACTCACGGCTAGCCAAAACCTAAACCCCATCCTTTTCCCTTTACCCTTTCATGTGGACTCCAGGGTAGCGTAGTTACCCTCTTATCTGTTCCGTGATCAACAAGTCTGGGATTCGATCCTCGGCGGTGGGTTGGTCCTTATAGACGGTGGCCGACGCAGACCGGGTAGTGGTGATCGTACCCGAGCAGAGGTGGGTTGTGTTCTTTGAGTCTCTCCTAAACCCATCCCCCCACTCCCTTCCTCTCCCTCCCTGAAACACACACACCCTTCTCTTTCGGGGGTCCGAGCCGCGAGTACTTGTATCAATATGCCTCCTCCCTTCCTCCATCCTGACGCAACCTCATCCACTCACACTCTCCGGTCCCCCTCCATCCTTCTCCTCCTCCATTCCTCCACCTCCTCCCCCAGGGTCTCCTGCCACTCTCATTTTTCTCCCGAGCCCGCTCCATCATTCCCCGTCACCTTTTCCTCTTCCCCGCCCTCTCCCTTCCCTCCTCCTCCGGCCCCCTACACAACCTCCTTCCCCCACTCTTCCCACTCCTCTTCGCCTCCGTTCCTAGTTCTCCTTACATCCAACCCCACCCCTCCCCCTCCGAGGCTTCAACTCTTCTCCTCCCCCCCTACTTTCCTCTTCCACAAACTAGCATTTCAACCCCCTTCCCAATGCCTTCTCTCCTATGTCCTCCTAGGAAAAGATGGGGGAGTAGGGACTTGTTGGGTGGGGGGCAAGGGGGAGAAAAAACGTCTGCGTGACGCAAGCCGCGTTGCCACGTCGTTCCCTCGTAAGTGTGTGGTGCCATCGGTAGGTGCTGCCGTGATCGACTAATGAATCCATATGCCCTAGGAATGACTACGGGATGCTGCGTGTAGTCACAGCGTGAGTTTGTGTAGGAATGTATTGCCCGGGCGCTACTGGAAAGGAATAAAAAATGGTTTAGGGGCCGCTCGAAGAGAAGCGAGCAAATTTAGTTATCAAATATGAATTGAAGGGCTCTGGGGAATGAAATTCGAAGTCACATCTTATGAAGTACGGCAGACGTGTGTATAATGGCTCAAAATTCTTTCAAAAGTGCCTCATTCTGAATAATCTTGGTTTCCTAAGTAATGAATGAAAATGTTTTGACGCATGATACTCTTTATTAAGCATTATTGTATTGATCTTAATTGAACTATGTCTAAGCCACGCAAATTATACAAACGGTGTAATATTAATGGAATACCATCAAGTTTGCATGGAGAACATACGAACTGTGACTAAAATTCTAACCGATGAGCGAATAAAGGTGCGTGAATAAAGTATAAGTACTTTATGCATTCGATGTTTTCAGGCTTAACTATGTGGAAATCCATTATCACTGAAGTAAAAATACAAATTTGCCATCAATTTTATTCGGTACTTGCCGAATTGAAAATATTACAACGATATATTTGTACATAATTTGTAATCATATATATTTGTATATAATTTTACAACGATATATATTACAACGGTGCTTTTACTTCAGGTATAAGTACTTTTCCTATCATTTAACTTTTCTTACCAAGAATTCAACGCATTCTAACTTGTTTCAGTCAATATAAGTTAATAGAATCATATTGGTCGCCTTTGAAATTTGATATTGTCAAATATATAATCATTGTTGGTTTACAAATACAAAGAGTGGTTACTTTTTCTTTTATCTTCATAAATCAAATAAATGACAAAATGTTACTCTGATAATATCTCTGGTGGAATATTCTTAAACAGATAGAAAGAGGAAACATATAGTGTGAAGGAATCCATGCAGGCTCGATTGGAATGATTTACATAGCCTATCCACTTTAAGTGGACATTTGGGTCCATACTTGTGAAGACATGAAATATTGTATCAATAGTTAATTATTATTCATAATTCTTTGGAAATTTAATTTGTAAATTGCCTCTGCAAAGCATATTCTCTTTTATAATAAGAAATTTTCAAATAGCTCATTTTGCGGGTTGCAAAATTAATACTTCGTGATTTAAAAGGAAATATTAAGAATCTATTATAAAAAATCCTAAATAAAATTAAAGACTTAGCAACATTGTAAGAAAATATATCAGTGTATGGGCATTATCCATTAAAATGTCTTTTCAAATATCAAGGGAATTTGTTAGAGCTACACATAAAGCAGATATATTTTAAGAGGTTAGGCTCGTGTAGGTTAAAAACGAATCTGCTAATTTCATTTCCGAAAACATGAATTAAGAGCAAAATTTATTTTTCTTTTTCTGTTCTTAGCACCATGTTCATGTATTTGTGTGTGTGCATACATATGTATATTCATGCACACACCCTTATTCTATACATATATATGTGTGCATGAATATACATATGTATACACACACACAAATACATGAACATGGTGGTTATATATATAAATATATATATATATATATATATATATATATATATATATATATATAATATATATATATATATATATATATATATATATATATATATATATATATATATATAACACTTTTTGAAAGACTCACGGACGTGAATAATAATGTATAACACTTAGCACTAGTGGACACAGACAAAAACACAGAAACACACAAAAAAAGAGACTCACTAGTGAGTCTCTTTTTTTGTGTGTTTCTGTGTTTTTGTCTGTGTCCACTAGTGCTAAGTGTTATACATTATATATATATATATATATATATACACACACATATATACCTGTATATATCTGTTTCGTAGATTTCGAAAAAGCGTATGATGGAGTGAATTGGGGAAAACTAATGAATATATTGCAGAAAATAGGAATAGATTGAAGGAATAGGAGGCTAATCCACAACCTCTACATGTCTCAGACTGCGCAGGTACAGGGAGTCCGGTAAGGTAGTGCTAGGAAGAGGTTTAAGGCAGGGTGGCCCATTATCACCGTTGCTGTTCAACCTGTATGTAGGGGAAATGATTAAAGAGGCATGGGAAGAAATGGAGGTAGGAATGAAAGTCGGCGGGGAAATCGCAAAATCAGTTAAGTTCGCTAATGACCAAGCTTTCGATTGTCAGTCAGCCAAGGGGTTGCAAGCATTGCTGAGTGAATTGGAAATTCAGTGCGACCAGTATGGGATGAAAATCAATATAATTTAAACAAAGGTTATGCGATTTTCTAGAAAGAAAAAGGCTAAGCTAAACATTAAAATAGGAGGGAAAAAATGGAGCAGGTAGAACAGTTTACGTATCTCGGAAGTTTTTTGGACCAACTCGGTCAAAGTAGTTAGGACGTAAGGAGAAGAATTGCGCTAGGCGCGGAAACGTGGTAATTGAAGCAGGCGGATGGACGTAGACTGGAGGCTTTTGAAATGAGGGTGTGGAGAAGAATGGAGAAGGTGAAATGGATATATATATATATATTTATATGTGTGTGTGTATATATGTGTATATATATATATATACACACACTCACACATGAAATGAATATATGCTCATAGAAAAAACCAAGTTGCACTAAGGCCCGTCCGCCACACCCCTTTGAAGGGATTTGCGGGGCATCGTGTATCTAGATGAACCAATGACTAATGCCTCAAGTCAAAAGCTCCATGTAAGTGAAGCTGTATAAAAATATTAGTTCTTGAATGCCATGCAACGTTGAATGTTTTCGCAAATTCTTCACTTTGTTCAACTACTTTTTCTAGTGGTAGTTATTAGCAGAAATGTTGTGCGTAGATATTGTCCTGTCCATTACTCGAAAGCTCTCGCCTCGATATTCTACAAATTCCAAGGTGTGGATTTTTTGATAAAATCGACGTAGGGGTTTTAAGTAAGGTAAATTACTCTTTTTGTAGACCAAATAAACCTATATCTCTGATTTTGTTGACTAATAATAGTATTGTTCACCCTGTACTTATAATATACACTCGTCCTATAAGTCATGGTTGTGAAAGCATTCAGGGGCAAATGTAAATTTTTTATTGGGTCCTAACATGTCCTTCTTCTTGATAAAACGCGAAGTGAATTTCTTGGCAGGCAACGATACACCTGTCAGAAGGACGATAAGACCAAGGAGAAGAAATATCGATCACGACTTTTTCGAGGTCAAAATGAGAAATAATGGAATCACGAACATAACAACACAGCATTATGTTTCCTGATTCGGTCACCAAAGCATAAAATGTCATTATTACTCCGATGAATTTGAATAATTTTTGGATTATAAGTAGTTTTATTTGCAAGCGGTCGTTACTGATGATATCTGTATTAGGCACTTGGCTTTATTTCTCGAAATGCAATCTACTTGTAATATTTCAACTTACAAAAGTGCACAATTTTATAGGATTCTCACATTGTTACAATTAATTCTTACATAGCGGGAGAATGTGGCCAAAAAAATATAAGTGTTTTAGGGCCACCGAGAGTGCCTCATATTGCATGACTTAAAATGTATCTTCTTCTTCAATCGAAATCATTGGGCAATCTAACCAACACAGGATTGAACTCAAATATCTAAAGACCACTCCATTATTTTACGGCTTTGAATCTTTTTTAGAAATCTCATAATAATATTGGCCGATTAGCACTTAATTTAGGGTTTGATACATTGAACAACCTGCAAAATTAATTATTATATGGCTCTTGAAGTTTAATTAAACATTGAAGAATTTAATTTAAATATCAACATAAATTAAACAAACCCTTGAAAGTCTAATTGAATGACTCAAAGACCATCACGTTGCAATACACCAAAATTTGATTAGCCCTCGCTTTAATACAGGTGTAATTTAATACCTGTATTTGAGTGACGTCAAATACTAATAGCTGAAAATGCAATTTCTAAATTACTTTCATCTTCTAATATGTTTAACTCTCCGCCAATGATTTCATGCAAACTAAGACTTCTAATATTAGTGAAATTATATTTTCTGCTTTTCCAATTTAACTACTTGATTCCTATTTCAAAGAGTGATAAATGAAATGAAAACCTAAAAAGAAAAGGTAGCATAATTTTAATTTCTTAAACTAAGTCGTTCAATATCTCATTTAACAAGTAGTTTCCAATACTTAACCTAAACATCTATGGTTTTTAGCGCTAAAATTAGGAACAATTCGCTTTTTTGCATGTTGTTAAATGCGACGGTCGAACATCTCCCTCGAAAAAAGTTAGTGGGCCATCGAGTCACTTTATCCCAAATGTTTTTTACTCGTGATATTACAATTAAGAATTTTCAAGTCGTTTATGTGACTAATTCCCGAATTGTTCGTTGTGTATAATAACATTGGCATGTTTTTGCGTCGTGCACAAGATAATAAAGACTGCGTGACCTGTAATAGCTACAAAAACAGCTGTAAACAGATTGAAACAATGATGTGGAAGAAATGACTCCTCCCCCTTTTACTTGGCCACATTTATCATATTCCCACGTCACCTACTCACCAAGCAATGACCTTATCATCTTTTTTCTCATTAGCGGTCGCTCGCTTTAAGCCAGTTACCTACGCAACGGCGAAATTTTAATTAAAACTCTGCGAATGGTCTTTTAGTAGCCTTTCCGGATGCTCTGCGATCTAGGGAGCGGGTAAGCAAGATCGTAAAAATAAGTAGTTCATCCATTTAAACTCTATATATGTTCAAGTATTTTAACGACTAATATTAATACTTTACCATGGATATCAAAATCGCTCCACAGAAAGTGATGACTTCATTTTGACAAATTTTTTTTTTCAATTAGCTTGGGTAAGTCCTTTTTTGAAAAGTATTTATTTAAGCTAAGGCCTCCAAGATAATAGCGAACTTGACACAAAAATAAAAGAAAGCGTTGCCCTTTGTGTAGTTATTCTTCCTAATAAGGTTATATCTCATGCTTGAAAATGTGCTTTTATCGCATTTTTCACTATCTACAACTCAATTTGCATGAAACATTTGGCAAGTTAACACCAACTCATTAACCAAAATTTTGCATAGCCGGATAGGGAAAACCTTCTTTCAGACACCCCATTTGGAAATTAGCCGCTGATACATGACTGCCCCCTGATATTCGTCATTATTGCGGCCCCCTCCATTACAGTACAACGCCTGTGAAGGGAGCTTTCAGACAAGTACGGAAAAGGTCTATAGGTGGGGGAGGAAAATAGGCGGGGAGGGTGGGCCGCAACTAGATTATGGGGTTTGGAGGAAGGGGCACCAGCCGATGGCCCATCCTATCGGCGACTCCCACCACCCCCCTGCCCTTGCATTGCCTCGCGGCATCGCGATTTTTGCGCCCTCGCCCATTTAGTGGATGAATGAGCGAGGAAGGGGACGCAGCTGCTGGCCCGAATGGTCGGACGCGATGACCACCCACCCACCACCCAACACTCCACCCCACCCACGCGTGCATTTAGATTCGGGTCGAAAAACAAAGCCACCCCCTTCTCATCTGCTTACGCCGGCGTGTGTGACGGAGGAGGTTGATGGTTCGAGACAGATATGGATAGGGCTCTCCCGTGATGGTGGAGATATGACAGGCGGAGAGAGAGGGACAGAGACAAGGGCTGGTTTTCGGGGATGCAGAGCAGAGGGGGAGAGAGGGCGTGGCGGGCGAGGTTTTTCGAGGGCCAGCCGAGGGCCGCGTACCGAACGAAAGAGCTTAGTGCGAGCTCGTACAAGAGCGGCGATTTTGCACGGCGAGTCCGTGGACGATCGATCGGTTCGCTCAATTTATAAAAAAGGAATTATTTATTCAAAACGAACTCGCTTGAAACGAGGGAAAATACTTCGCTGAGCGTACTGCGGTCACGGATTTGTTGTTCAGTATTTGTTACGTTCGGCGTGACCATTCCTTCGAATTTCAAGCTCTACTTACATTTGTGATGGCGCAACTGATGGTAACGGGCTCAAGATGAGGTGATGCATATTCGAGCTACACGCTAAAAGTTAGTAAAATAAACTTTCGTCACATTAGTATATCCTTAAGAATATTAAATTCTTTCAATTTTGTGCTAAATGTATTAATTAAAATAACACCATTGCAAACTTAATATCCATTCAAATAATATCCCGATGTGTTCATATGTATGTAATTATAGGTTTGAAACTGACCAGTAACATCTTGAACTCAGGTTTAAAGCATAACATTGAATGCGAACTGGAGAAAATTTTCAAGGCACAAAACCTCGGGGTTCAAAAACCTGAAAGGTGAGATCTAAGGGGACAGAACAGGCTTTCAAACCAGGTTTTGTCGTCTTTCATAGATGACAGTAATGGAGATATCTCTGTTTAATCCAGGAAAAAAGATACATGCCTGTGTAATATTGCATGGTGTAGTAGTATACAGGCTATATATATGAGCTATTAAAATGGCTGACTTTTTTTCTCTATCGTTAGGTCTTTTAATGTAGGTCTGCCTCAATTGAGACAAACATTTATTACTACTATTATAATAATACTTTTAGAATTTCATAGAAATCATGTATTACTTGATTTTTAAACTCTGAAAGCACTTAGCTGAAGGAAAGAGAGATGCTAATTTTAATGCATATTACTTACTTCACAATTTCCTATTTTTTGTACCAATTATCGATATCTTCAAATGAAAGTCAGGAAAAATGTAAGCTTCTAAAAAAAAAGTTGTACCAAAGGTTAATTAAAAGTTTAAAAAAGCAGCCATGTTATATACAGAATAGCGTACCACATTTTCGTTCCATTTATTATCTGCTCACACTTCCATTAGTATATTCCCATATTTTACGCCT
This sequence comes from Hetaerina americana, assembly GCF_022747635.1. Lineage (NCBI taxonomy): Eukaryota > Metazoa > Arthropoda > Insecta > Odonata > Calopterygidae > Hetaerina > Hetaerina americana. Next base: position 96,550,717 of record NW_027286874.1, on the reverse strand, counting down.
TAAAGTCCTTTTATAGATTGATTAAAGCGGGCAAAGCGAGGAAGAAAGAGCTAAGGAGTAACCCGACGCCGGAATTCTCCTTCTCGGCTCAAAAATTGCTGAGGGTCATAGAGTTCAATGGCTCTAACAAGGAATGATTCATGATATTTAGTGTGTTGCTCAGCACTTGAATTTGGAAAGATGCAGTCACTGGCTGAAAATTTTTTAAGTTCAGAAATTTCAATTATGATACTCATAATGGCAAGAGTAAGCGTTAATTGCTCCTTTTTACACTTCGCTATGGATTCAAATCAGATTATGCATGACTTTACTCACAACTCTTCCTGTGTACATTTGCTTCCACTTCACTCTATTTATACGAAAATAATCTTCATTCTTGTCTTTTTAATGGAAATTAAAATCATTAAATAATACCAAGGACGGATTTCTATCAACCATATTTAAAAATTAAATTTTAACGCGAAGAAAAACGATTCAATTGCATTTAAGAAAATAATAACTTTGGACATTTATTCTGGCTATGGTAATTTTTATTGATTGCTATAAATCATTATTTTCATCAAAATGCTAAAGTTTATATGCAAGAAAGATGAGTCAAACTATTTCTTATTCGCATAGTACAAGTTTAAAGAAATATGAAATAATTAACAAAGAATGAATAAAACTTCTGAAATTACTAAGAAAACAAAAGAAAAAGAAAAAATCAGCCGCTGTTATCTCATAGGTACATATTAATCAAGCCCCATAATAAATATTTTATGAACTAACATGTTTTCTTAATTATATTTTTAGGGTGTTATGGTTTATGATGGAATGCATGAAAAGTAAACTTCGAATATCTCATGAGAGCAGCCAAGATGAAAGAAATTATTCATAAAAAACTAAATTGTATTATTACACTTTTCTCCAATCATCAGTTAAGGTTCTAATGATCTTTCAATATAAATCCAATGATTTTTCATTACTTTAAAGCACGTCCAACGTCCCTCTCTATCAGCTTAGGAAAATTCTATTACCAATAGAAAAATCATTTTTACTACGAGGAACACAAAGTTACTTGTTTTCATGGGGCATTGAAATAGGGAGTCACATTAATGAAAACGTAAAAATAAATTATATACATATATATATAATTATCTATCCTTGATAAAACACAGAAAAAAGTCGCTCGTTTAGAACCAACAAAAACGCGAGCGTGGGTACACGGCTTTAAAATGTTAAGAGTGAAAAGCAGTCCGAAAGCGAATTCCTAAAGAAATCGAGTGAAAAAAGTAATTGAATTTTTTTACATACCCCATCTGTAGATAGTAATTAAAGTCGACCGTATTGCTAAGGCGAGGGCTTCAAATGGGCCAAAAGAAAAAGTAGGACAGATTGGGTGTTACTTGGGGGGAGGAAAAGAAGGACGAAAAAAGAGGAGTTACGAGAAAGATGGAGGAAAGGGAGGAGGGAGGTAGAAAAGTCGAGGTGTCCCAAAAGGAGTGTCGAGAATGGAGAAAGATGGAAGCCAGAGGGGGGAGGAGGGAGAGAGGATAGTTGGGGGTGGCATGGAAGGAATGTCGGTGGGACATCAGAAATAAACACCTTGTAGGCGTCGTGGACGGAGGAGAGGAGCCATTCCTCATCGCGGGCGACGCCACGGAGACTGTGGCAAGGAGAAGGAGGGACAGCGAGAGAGAGAGAAAAAAGAGAGAGAGAGGCACAGAGGAAGGCGAAAAGCAAAGAGAGAGGGAAGATAGGAAATGGAGCGAAGAGGAGGGAGTGGGATGAGAGTGAGACAGGGAGAGGAAATGGAACGGGATGATGGATGCGGAGGGTGGGGTGGCTGAGGGAACATGCGGAGGGGGGTGAGGAAATAGAAGGGAGCGGGAAGGGGAGTGGTGGCCGGGGGTTTCAGAGGGAGGGTATGAGGAGGTGGAGTTATAGGGAGTGAGAGGGAGAAGTTGTGTAAAGAGAGGGAAGGAGTGAGATGGTATAAGGGAGACCGAGGAGTAAGAGTTGGGACAGAAGGAAGAGGAATGAGGAAGATTAGGGTGTAGGAGGAAAAATAAAGACAGAAGAGAAAGAGAGAGGGACGATAAAGGGCAGAATGGGGAGGTGGGTGGAGAGGGGAAAATAGGAGGCCAGCGGAGGTGAAGGGGGTGGAGTGGAAAGGAAAACTCACGATCAAAGGAGAAGGGTGAAAAAAGTGCGACGCGGGCATAAAGAAAGAAGGACTGGTGTGGTGGGGGAACCGGGGAGAGGAACAACACGAACGGTATTAACTACACGCCGACCAATGATTGATTACTTAAACGATTTGCATTCCCAGTTCCGTAAATTGCCTTTAAGGTATTTCGATACTTTATAGAGTCCCCGTCCGTGCGTGTGATTGGCACTGAGATAGCGCTCATTAAGCTAAGACCCCTTAATGGCGTTTAGCCTCAGATTAACCTAGAATTAAAATTACTTTACGCCCCATAAAGCGTATTTACTTCCATTAGCTATTAAATGAACTTCTCGGCAACGAAATCTTTAATGCTGTGAAAAAATTACCCCACGGATTTAGGCTCGGCTGCAGGCATTATTAAATGGTATGGAATAGGTAACTAAACCTTGGGGCTACACTAACTCAAGTCAAACCAGAAAGTTCTTCCGGGTTTGATTAAAATTGAGTTACTGCATTTGTTTTCTCTACTTATACTAGCATCACGTAAATTAAGCTGCGAGAAAAACAATTTCAGAACAGAAAAAGGTGAAATCTAAACTTCATACTTTTGTAAATTAAGGGTCATCCAAAATAGTGGTTGTATTTGGCTACAAGTAAATTTAAACGAAAAATACAACCTAACTTTTGTTGTTTGTCTGAATTTCTACAGACATAAAGGCATAATTTAATTATTTATTCATGCATTATGCTTCAATAGATTTTTTCAACGTTCATTCTTATTTTAATGGTATATTTTTACGCTTTTAGAAAGACTGAGTGGCTATGATTAAGAAACTTCAATTTTCCCTATATTATTCTACATTCTGAAGCTCAAAATCCTAAATCTACTGTTGTGCTATTGATTCTCTTATCTATTTTTTTAATTTGTTCAGCAACTTAAAATAGGGTGCAAAAACACCAAGTCCAAAATTGTGTTAAAAATCTGATCAGATATGCCGTAGGGCATCAGACAGAATTATGCTAATAACCATCTGGGAACATCAACATAATTGAGTCATATAACATAAAAATGTTGAAAGATTCCATACTAAATGAAGGCAATTTCCATATGTATATTCGTCTTCTGTAAATTATGAGTTACCCTTCCTATTTTACTGGGGTGCCATCGAATACTAGGGCGACGAGCTCCTTAGTATTTTCTGGCTCTTGATTTTAACATTACCGACTATCTAAACACATTTCTACTACACATGTTCCTACAGTTTCGAATATCCACAGTATATTACACACGTGACCACTGGGAATCGCCCTTCGTTGCTGTTGGTTGACACCCTAGATTTCTAAAATATCAATTTTTCACAATTTTATTTTCTGATAGAACAGAAAAAGTATATAAGGCATACAACTGTAACATGATAACCTTGTATGATCAATTCGTGTGTAAATCAACTCTAACACTTTGAAATGGGGTATAGTAATATTTTAAATATATTATCATAACTAGGGCACCAACATTAATTGGATTTTTTTAAATCAGTACTTCTAACTATAAATAATCATCATATCATGAGTAGCGATATATATTCGGCAAAATCCCAAAACAAGATACTTAAGGAAAATGAAAGTAAGGTGTGTATTTAGAGAGATATGTCTGTGGTAAAAAGTAGATTCCAATTTTCATTTATTTCGTATATTAAGGAAAAACCTAAATCAGTATAAACGTACTTTCATAATGAAGATCATCACAAACGCACTAATTGCATTTGGTCATTTCACCCGCACAGAGGAAATCCATTCACAAAAACTCCATTGACTATTTTAAAGGCAGCATTTTAAGTTTCCTATTTAATATTATTCATAAATTGAAATTAAATAAATTAATATAATGAAGGCTCAAAAAGTGATTTCGTTATACTTTTTGATTTATTAATTATGAAATGTTTGATCTATAAATTGAAAGTCATTAAAATATCAAATAAAATTACTAACAGTCGTATAACCAAGGTGTAATTTTACTGCAGTCAAAAACAGAAAGATATTTAATGAAAAATTTTATATTTACACGCTTTCATTTTATAATAGTAGTTCAAAGCCTATAATCTATATTTAATAAAATTGGTATTGAATAATTTTCATTTCCATCTACCATAAATAGATAACTGTATATGGCTATGATCGCTTCACTTCGTAATATTTCAATAGCAAGAATTCGAATAGATGTAATAGTGTGTTTCCCGAATTGACAGGAGAGCGTAGACGGCGGTAAAAAGACTAGCAAAAGTAAGGCTACTTGTCGCCAAGGTCAATTAAATTCTCATTCAATCGGCTTTATTAGTCAAAGAAGTTAGAAGTAATCTCGGTAGAAATGTTGGCTCATGAAGAGAAAATAGGTCTTCCCTGTAAGCCGAATACAGGACCTTTAGAGGCAAATAACGGAGTAACAGATACATCCAAATTTAATTCAATATTTTTAATAGGTACAAATGGCTTGCTAATAAGGCTACTAGGGTAAAAATATAACTTGGATGTCATCCTTCCAACTCAGCGATTTACAGTAACATATATTGGCTACAAATCGGGAAATATAACCTTCAATATTTGCGTTAGCAGATGAGCAGGCTACGATACAGATAATTTTTTTATAACAGAAAATTCCCGCTTTCATCTAGGAGCTTAGCAAAGAATACTTCATGTAGTCGGTGGTGCTAACGGGACATTAATCTAAGCAGACATGCAATTCAAATAGATTATATTCATTCATAAATTCAGACAAACTTTAAAATTACAACAAATGACCTAATATGTATCATCTATCCGCAACTTTACAAGCCACACACACAGATGACTATTTTATAATAAAATCAAGATAATGAATCAGTAGGAAACACCTCTACCTCCCAACATTAGACACACCATAATTAAATCCAGCTATCGCGTGAACGGACTGGAAAAGAGATGTTTCCCTTAAATGAATTTTTAATGAGAGATTCCATAAAACCGATAATAGGTAGGTTTACGAAGATAATAAAGCTGTTTCTTGGAGAGAAAGTTTTTTCGCGATCTCTTTCAAGATTACTTTAAAGCTCAGGCTAATTTTGAGCAATTTAATTCTGTAGCTCCCAATCTCTTCCATGAAAAACATGATTGTAGCCCCTGAGCACATGAAGTAGACAAACAATTGAGAAAAAATCAAATGCTGGATTAAATATTTCAAACTGTTGATTAAACAATTTTTGGGTTAATGATGAGAGGTATTCGATTATTTAATTAATAGTTGCTTATGGCTTTGAGTAAATTAGGATTCATTTCATACAGAGAAACTCTATTGACTTTGTAATTTAAATATCATTATTTTTATTTTCTAAAACCGGTTTAAGTCATGCATATATGTATATCTATTGCACTTGCGTGGTTATGTACCTATACATTAAAATACGAAAAACCCGACGGATGGCGACCGACAGCTTAGGTCATTTGCACCATTGGGAATGGACAGTAAAGGAAGAAGGGTGGAGAGAAACCCGGCCTCGGCTTTAGCCTATTCTTAGCGAAAGGGTCCGCAGATTAACGTCCCATCCGACGGACGGCGTACTAACTCAAAGTGCTTTTCACGAAGCACTTCAAGTAAGGGTAGCACCTCAAGTAGGGATGGGCAAATCACTGAAAAATATCTGCCTATCACTATCTGGGATTCGAACCCTCTCTTGCGTACGTCTTTTACATGTGTGCACTCTTTTCCTGAAAATATATAAATATAAATATGTATATATATATATATATATATATATATGTATCTAAGATATATTGTCATTTCTATGTGTTCCTATCCCTTTTCCTAGCGTCTATTTCGATGTGAATGAATATGCTCGTCATATGTGTGAATTTCATGTTTGAATATATGTATATATATATATATATATATATATATATATATATATATATATATATATATATATATATACATTTTCTATAAAACCACGGATATTAGGTCGATTTAATTGGTGAAAATTAAGCTCACCTAGTATTAAGCCAGCGGCGTGTGAAATTCACACGTCAGGGCAGGAGGGCCAGTCCCATTCCCTGTGGAGGCTATCACAAAGAAATCGAAAAATCACAAGTCTTACTAATCGAAGAAAGAACTTTTTTATTAAAAGTTACATAAAGTTCACATTTATATACTCCTTCCCCTTAAGTGCAGACCGATAAAATTTTCAATGTAATGTATATTATTGATAAACATAACAAAGAGTAAAATGCCATAGTTTCAATGAAAATTACCACCACACTTTTTTAAAACTTGGATTAAAATACGGGTCTTATAATCTTATTAAAGTGGTATTAACAAGTGCATTACTTTCTACATTAAAATGGGTTTACTTAATTTTCAACGAAGTTTTAAGACAGCCACATTGAAAGGAATCGCTCTCTCTCTCTCTCTCTCTCTCTCTCTCTCTCTCTCTCTCTCTCTCTCTCTCTCTCTCTCTCTCTCTCTCTCTCTCTCTCTCTCTCTCTCTCTCTCTCTCTCTCTCTTCTCACCCTAGCATGAGCTAAAAAACACGAACTGATAAAGGGCTCACTTGTTTTCCTCCCGTGAACTAAAATGTCTTCTTACTTTACCTAGGCAGGATGGAACTTTCTCCGCGGTCCTCGTTTGTATCACGGAGGACACATTTCGCAGCAAATGCAATTTCACGCAAGGCCAGGGCCAAGTGACGAGGGCGAACATCACTTTGGTCGCCGCGGACAAATGTAAAAAGGAGCACAAAGGCGGATACTGTGGCCGACAGACGAGAGTTGGTGGGTGGGTGGGTCGGGAGGGGGAGGGACGTGGGCGAGACGAAGGGGCCCAGAGTCCTCATTCCGCAAGAATTGCCCGGTCGTCGTGCCGTCGCGCGCTTTTTTCCAGGTCTCTATTACGTCATCATCAACTCCCCGGAGAACCGTCAAGAAAGACAGGCACACGAAGAGATCGCCGACTCGAGAAACCTTCGTGGCGCATGAAAGAAAGGATAGGATCTGAGAAACGGAAAACATTCTAGTGGTAACCGGGGAAACAGTCGTCATTCCTCTGGCACGGGGAAGGTGAAAAATAAGTGTCCAGCAGGGAAGAAAGGAATTTTATCGTTTGAAAACCTTAACGGCGCACCACGAATTTTGAATAAACTTTTTGCTAAGGACTGTCCTATCCTTCTTCATCCCTTTCCTCCTACTTTCTTCGTCTCTCATTACCTCTCACTAGCTTCCTTTACTTAGCCTCTCCCTGCTTTCACTCCCCCCTCCTTTCCCCTTGGGGGTCCCACAGGCTCCCTCCCGCCCCACCCTTCACATCACCCTCATTCTCTCTCTCTCAAATACACAAACTCTATCTCTGCATGTGGCTCTCTCTCAATAGGATTTCTTGTCTCCATTTTCCATCTCCTGTTTTATCTCCCTCTCTCATCAGGTTAATCCGCATGTCACCCTGCTCCTACCCCCAATCCTCCCCTTCCCTTTCCTCCCCCCCCTCAGCCTCCCTTTTCCCCACCCACCCTCACCCTCCCCTCTCTTCCCATCTCCTCCTCTCCTGGGGCTCCCTTCCCCTCTACCTCCCCCTCCTTTCTCTCTCTCTCTCTTCCCTCATTGCTCCCTCTCGCCCCGAAACTCCAGCCCTGACTAAGTGGACTTGCTTGTTCCAGCGACGAAGAAAAATGATGATTTTGCGACCGCCTCGTCCCGGACCGAGTATACGGGAGCAGAGCAGAGTCTAAACGAGAAGACAGAGGGAACGAGGTAAAAGGGGAGAAGAGGCTAAGGAGGAGGATTGCAGGAGAAGAGGGAGGTGGAGGGAGAGTGAGGTAAGAGGGGAGAGAAGGGAGTTGTGAGACGGCGTTATCCCGCAGGGAGGAGGGATGGCGCTAGGATGGGATAAGGAGCACACACACAAGCAGATGAGGGAAGGAAAGAAAAGTTGGGGGGAGCGGAGGAGGGGACGGAGATGGAGGGAGGAATTAGAAGGAGTGAGATGAAGTGGGAGGGCAGGAGGATCAATGAGGACTGCTTCGACCGGGTGTCTGTGGTGAGGAAAGTGAACGCAGAAATAAGGAGATAAGTATTCGATTTATGCGCCGGGGTTTTTCTCGAAAGGATCGTCTTCAAAGAAACGACATTCCGACGTTCACGTGGAATTCTCGACTACAAAGCCTCCCCAACCCCTTCAATTAGGTGCCGAGACTCGTAAGGAAAACGAGAGAGCGGCGTCGCGTTAGGGTAGAGCAAGTCTGCTGTAGTTATTTATGCAAAATACTCTGATGACATTTTGGCGGCTACCTGCATCTAGAAAAAAATTCAAATGAGTTCAAATGTGGAAACCTTTAATTTTATTGAAAACAGACCGACAGGTTCAAATATATTTCGTATTATGAAATGGATTCACTCTTCTGAGTGATTTTCTTTTATAGTTGCATACATTTTCAATATCTTCTGAAAATGAGTCACCGCCTCATACTATTAGTAGTAAGCACCAGGCCATAGAATAATTCCGAAGGACGCAACCCATTTGTAGTTGTAGAAGATAACTAGCCACACAAATTTTACGAATCTATTTTTGCAATAAAATAATACATTTTCTGTCATTCTCCAAATGAAAAAACACTTTTTATTTTTGCATTAAAAAGTTATGCAAGTGTGTTTCAACTCCCCATCCACAGCATTAATCAAGTGCAAAAAATTATCTATTTCATACCAGAATTTACACGTTTAAATTCAGACACAAAACTCTACGAACGTATTTTGGACTAATGGCATGACTTCAAGATCAAATGCCCGTACAGATTCGGTTGGCCTGGCTTCTTAGTCTCGCCCGATGTACCACATCCTGCGTAGGCATAATATCAGACGGTATGTGCATGTTTTCTCGAGAGGGTCGATGTGGCCCCGCGAGGGGTGTCCGTGATAGTACGACGAAGGAGGAAGTAAAAGTAGGAGGGACGAGGAGTTAAAGGAAGATATAGGTTGGCGCAAAGGGATGTGCTAGGAGGTGGGCAGGAACAGGGGGAGAGAAGGTTTACCAGGCGGTGGGAGGAAAAGGGGGGGTCGGAGGGGGAAAGCAGGAGAACCTGCCATGATGTTCGTATTTGTCATGGGCCCCTGTGATCAATTTCGTAGCGCGGGCTAGCTAGCTTGTGTGTGTTCTCCGTACCTCCTTCCCACTCCTCCCCCCAGCCTTCGGCCTACTCCTGAGAGCCTCCTCCCACCACCTCGCTCGTTCGTCCCTCTCCTCTCCACCTCAACCCCTCCGTCCGCATCAAACACCCACTTGTCCCCCCTCCCTCCGCCCTCCGTCCCTTCTCCTCCGATCTCTCCCTCACGCCGGCTTCGCCACTGATATATCCCTCGCTTGCATCGCATCTTCTCCTCCTACCCTTTCCCGTCCCTCCATCCCCCAGCCCAGCCGTCCATGGAAGCATTCGGCAGTGCCTCCCGCCGCCCCTCTCTCAAACCTTCCTCAAAGCCCTCTCCAATAACCACTCGCCCCGCTTTCGAACCCTTTCTCCCTTCCTCTCACCTCCTCCCGAACACAACCCCCTTCCGTCATCTATTCTCTTCCCCACGCTCTAGACTTACCGACGATGTGATCCGCCTCTCACCGTGTCCAATGAAGGATTACTTGCTGCGGAGACTCACTCATCCCCCACTCGTTCTCCCTCGCTCTCTCCTGCTTCCAAGCCAGTTCAGTGTTACCCCTTAGCTGGTCAGATAATCCCATTTCCTTGCCGGCTACTGGAACCGGAGTTGATAGAATACAATTGATATTAGGTCTATTATTGCGGAGGGATTTATTTCGATCCGCCGTGATAAGCGAGGACAGTTTGTCTTCTCTGAGCACAAGACGGTGTGGGGTAAGGGATAGAGCTCTTGAATGCGACTGTTTTCTAAAAATATGACTGTATTATTATTAGTAATAAGGTAAAGAGCATCCCCGATATTGATATTCGATTAAAGAGGCGGATAAATGCACAAAATAGTACTTGATACTCGACCCTTAACACAGGATTAAAAATTGTGGATAGAAAACATTTTATCCAGGTGACTAAATTTTATCAAAATTTACTAGTATTCGAAATTTAGTGTTGGAAAGTGGGCAGCGGGTAGGTGTAGAAAATGGGCAATTAATAAAATTATACATGTGCTGAGAGGATAGCAATTTACAGAGAAATATCAAATAAAAATAACAATTCGAATGGATTTATTTTTTTATTTGTATTTTGAGTCTAATCAAAAAATATTAATATTTCGGAGGATAAAAAGAAATTTTTAATGCCCTTGCAAGTGAGCATATTGTCTTTAATTTTAAAAATAACATCAGTAAGGAAAAAATTGGCATAAGGATACGCTTTCTTATGCAGATATGGACTTTCCTTTTTATTTTATAATATTTCCTTTGATAAAGTGCTTTTATTAATCCTATACTACAAGGTATTCTATCAAGTTAAGGCTCTTAAATGTTTCTTTGGGGCTGAAGATAAATCAGGCATGTGATAGGAATTAATGGTAATCACTATATCTGGATTAAATTACCTGAAAGGTAACTCACATTTCTCGCATAACTTCTGTGTCCACATATTGGATTTAAAATCATTTCTTGAACCCCTATAAAAATGAAAACTTTCTGTATTTGTGCTACACGAAATAATAGATGGGTGTCTATTGGTCTGAACAATATTTCTACACCTATTTAAGTTTTTGGAACTTTTGGTTATCCAAATTATAAACTGTTTAGAGCAATGGTTAATATTCCACGGCTAAAATAATTTTAATTTGCTTGTTAATTCTATATCCTTTGATTTCAAATTTACATTTTTTTTAATTTTGAAGACGCTATAGTATAATATAAGTAGGTGTATCACATGAGTGACTGATAGGCTTTTATTATATTGTTATTAATTAAATGACTGTCGGAAAATCTATATAATAATGAGGAGTGGGTCAGAATTGCTGCGCGCACACTACCACATGGCAAATTTTCATATTTTAATCCCACTGAAACTGATCTGACTTGAGGACTTACCATCCATCTCCACAGAAACCAATCCTAAGGTTAGTTTGATAGGTGAGGGTAGAGCTCACTTCATACTATGCTCTATACGACAAGTAAAATTCATGCAAATAGTACGAGAGCAATTCTCTTCCCTTTTCTCTCTGTGGTATCCAGGAGGATCTATGTTATACTCAAAAAACTACAGTTTACAAGAAGTTGATGGTATCCAAAGGTGTCGCGGGAAATGGAACCCGCTTCCGGGTGATGTACATTTTTTTAAATTACCTATATGTATAATTAATCCGCTTCCTTAGACTTATCCCATATGAGCGCTTCAACACTTGGCGCTTTTTGTAATGGATTTCCAATAATATTCATATAGTACAAAGAAAAAATGCCTCAATAGCATACAAAGCATGGGTATAATATGAATGTGTGAAAATTCTTTTTAATATTCTCTTAAGAAAAATGTAAATGTTTAATAATTCCTCAATCCATCTTTCATAATTGATTTGAAAGTTACGATATAAGTTAATACTTTAAACCTTTTTACATGCATAATATATGACATTAAGGACATTTAGAACAAAATGATATTTAAACTACATTTGCTTGAATTCGCAAGAAGAAGAGCTGATACGATACGTAATGACGTCATGAACATATTAGGAGGATCTTTAATATGGTGTGCACGCAATCCTTTGTGAAACTGAAACCTCAATGTGGATGTGTAGAAGAATTGACGAAAGAAGTTGAAAAGGGGCAGAGAGAAGTCTTAGATGTGATAGAACAAAGAAAGTCGCTTGCAATTGGCAGCAGGTAGAAAAAGTGTGTTCGGAATATAGAGATATAGCGATATATTAGGCATGTAACATTTTAAAAAGTTATTGAGAGAGGCTTGATATTAATTTCGGTACAAATATTTTCCGACATTATGTGTGCCTAAAAAACTAAATTAATTTATTAATTAGACTGCTCTAAATTTGATAGGAAAACATTTTAAAAAATAAATTCATAACTGATATATTTCAGAGTCAAAATTAATGGCAAAGAATACCGCACTTTATGTTTTCAATATCCAACCAACTTGCTATTTCTTGTTATAAATAGATGAATGTTTTCCTTTTACACTTGCTCCCAGTGATACTGCTCTAAAATTCTAGGAGATGAAAGCATTTTTATCGAAGTTATAAATATTTAAGTAAATTGGTAGGTAATTGTAAGGTAAAGTTACAAAATAATTGGTGATTTGGTTTAGAATATAATTTACCTTGATAGGGTAAGTAATTGATGTTATAATATGTCCACTAGTATTTGTCTCGTATTACTATACACATAAGCACACGTGACTGCTTTAGTATAACTGTGACATCATTGCCCGTTGTTTTCTTTATACTAAAAAAAAATATTTCAATAGGACGGAGGCGCTTACAACCTGTAGTGAACTGATCACAGATGCAACGCATGAGTGTATGTACTTTAAAATCGCATATACATTAATCAATCATTGTTCCTCGAGTCTTTACATTACACTGTTCTTACGTAAACCTTTATTTGTATAAGAATTAACCAATACCTAAGTAGTCCACATAAAATCCCTTGAACCTCGTTCGATCTTCTGCCAAATTTTGCAAATTCATCTATAACACCTCCAATTTTTCCTTAATGAACATTAGAACAGGGAACAGAGAACTAAACTACAAAAATAATTCAGGAACGACTTAAATGAATCTCGAAGAGAGGCGTTCATGCCTTAAATTCCTGAAGCGTGCTGGTCGGGGTGGGTTTTTTTTCTATAACCTTTAGGGTGATGAAAACAATATGTTATTATTATTATTTTATTTAAGAATTACGTTGCAATTAGGCAATTGTCCTGGTGGCAACGGACAAGTTTGGTCAATATCGGGAGGACAACATGATATCACCAATAGAGTAGTTGTTCCTACACTAATAAATACAATTATGTTGTGTATTATGATTTCCGTATCAATTTAGAAATAGCCAGCATACACGAGTAAGAGTATAGTATACATATAGTAGAGTTCAATCTCCACAGAAAAAAACAAGGGGAAGCCACTTGGTGTGGTGGGATATATGATACACAAGTAATGAGCTCATATTTCGAACTAGTCATTTATGATACACTAATTTTAGAGTATCGGTATGTTCAAACTAATGTGATAACTAAAATATCAAGAAACTTTTAACTACAGGCAAAGTTCAAAATATTAAAATAAAATAATGCAAAAAACATTTTTCAAGGATTATAATAAGAATTTTTAGTAAAAACCCGGAAGGTTATTATCCTACTATATTTAATCAACTGAAATTAAAGTTTAAAAATGTTTACTTTGTGTTGAGTATTAAGTTTTCCTATTACTGTTATTCATTTTTGTAAATGCTGCAAACCAATATTAAGAACCTACATATTTTTTTAATACCCCCAGGTTTATTTCAGTTAACAAACTTCTGTCGTCTTATTCATCAATTGCTTGAGGAGAATTTTAATTGTATGTGTGTCATGGCATAAATGGTTTCTGATGTAAAATATATTTACCTATTTATGTTCTTCATGATGTTAGGAACTACGTACATAACATGGTGTTCTACCTTTAAGGAAGTATTTTTTTCCCCCGACGATTTATACTGATACATTCCTTTGCTAACGCTCTACTGGAATGAATCCTGCGACGTATTTGGTAAAGTATTATGAGTGATCGTCACTTCTTTTATTTTATAATTTCTTGCATTATTTATGTTTGAAAAATTATTCACTTTACGTTTGTAAGCAAAATAAATCCAGTTTTTATATTTGGAATGGAATGAAATTTTATATTTGACTCTTCCTGGACCTACGGTTGCTCCGAACGTCCCCCAGTTCGGGAGGAAAACGAGATCCAACCAAGAAGAGGCATAGTTGAAACCCTAAGGAAAGGATAGTAGAGTTGCTGAAGAAAATGGTCCAAGTGGGAGACTGGGAGGGGCCGGGGAGGATGAAATACTAATCGTGTTAAGCGAGAGAGGGTTGTAAAGCGAATGGGGAAGAAGACGCAGGGTGAGTCCGCTGGATTTGGGAGGAAGGAGTTGTGATGGTGGCGCAAAATCTTCCCCTTCACTCGGCGCTCCTTCTCCCCTTACCTTGAACCCCTCCTCCGTCTCTTGTCGCCCCCCACTTCCCTCCCTCCACCGAGGAACTCTCCACGTCCACCCCCCCCCCCGACGACGCACTCCCTCCCCCCTGCATTGTCCCACTCATTACTCTCAATCGTCGTCCTTGCTCTCTCACACGCCCTCAGCGCTCACACACTCATTCCCTCGGCTCCAACCCACGCCCGACTCCTTCCGCATCCAACCCCGCACACACCACCACGGAGCGTGTGAACTAAAACTAATGGTCGCGGAGTTAACACGGTGGTTTCTGGGGGAGGGTAGATGGGGGGAACCCCGAATGCCCGCTAACACACCCGTGCAAACGAAAGACTCGCTTTCCGTAGCAGATTAATCAGGCTTTATAATGTCAAAACAGAAGAGGAGAAAGGAGTAAGGGTTGCGATGGAGGGCAAAGAAAAGGGTTTCGAACAGAGTCATCTCGAATACATCTCGGTATTTCTCTCTCTCAAATTTTTTCACCTCTTTCGAGTGAAATCTGAGTAGCAGGTGGAAGTACCGGTCGAGACACAGAGATATCATAAGACCTTTGCTTGCCATTACCAGCACTCATTTGAGTGCGTTTCTGTAAAATCTTGGTTAAACATATGCCTACGTATTTCCAAACTCCTTTGGAGTGAATAAAATACAAGATCAATACAATAAATCGATTTCTCATTTACAATTTACAGTAGAGATTATCTTCTATTCGATATTTCTTATTATAATCCTTGTGAAATATTCATAGATGCTATTTCCTTCATATAGATGATGTCATTGCGATTTACCTCAGGTAATTTCAAAATATTAAATTAAAAAAAGATTATCGTCAAGTTATAGTTAAATCAATTAAAATATATTCACTCGGTCTTAGCCTGTTTACATGTTTTATAACAATAATTTCAACCGAAATGCCAACATTTATGTGAAACGATTCATATAAAAGGTTGCTTCTTACCTTGCTGATTTAATTTAAAGTATTATTATTTTCTCCATTGTTGACTGGTGTTTTGGAATCTTGATCGCTAAAAATAACTTCAGAGCTTAAATATTCAATACACGGCTCATGTATGATTGCAAATTCTTATTTTTCTAAATTACTACGGAGAGTAAAGCGTTTGCGCATTACCGCTTGAAACCTCAGGAAATGATTATCCAAATTTGATCCAAAGTTTGAATGGAATCTTGGAGATGAGATATTATACACTGATCACTGCTTTATGGGCGTGGAACAATGACAAAGGAGGTGACCGCAACTCTCCGTGAATTATATGTAAGATAAATAAGACCGATTTCAATTTTAGTTAGCACAATTATTAGGTAAAGATATAGCTTTTCTCAAACTAAATAAATTTATTATTATCATTTCGTGTAAGAGAGTTGTGTTCCTACCTTTTTATTGATTTATTCCCCTGCATCAATCCTTAAACTGCTTATCCTATTTAGTTAGAATATTTATTGTGTTAGCTGTGTCACAAACCATCCAATATAAGAGAAGACTCTAATAGATGAATTGCTTACTCGTTAAAGAGTATCCAGTTGCTTCGCTTCCTAAAAAGCTCTTAGATCCCCTTGCGAGGGGATCTATGACCTTCCTCTTGAAAAGATTTTTTACACAATTGTGTAAACCCAGCTCTTTAGCTATACAACGAAAAATCTATTACAATTAATTATTTTTAAATTGTATAAGAATTATTTATTAACGTGTTGAAATAGAAAATGCGTTATATATTTATGATATTAATTGATCTTAGTACAAATGTTATTATACTTGACTGAGTGGAATTTCTAACCAATTCAATGTAAAATAACTGGTGAAACCTCGGGATGGGAAATCTAAACAATCAGCAATCAATTTTCACCAGCTATGGAATTGAATTCTTATCAATGGACTGAGATTCAAAGAGGCAAGGAACCTTCTGAAACATATCTCTCTTCAGAAGAAAAATCACTTTCGCGCCAGATAGTAATTGGTAATCTCTTAGCGACAGAGCAGCAGAGGGTCTAATAACCTAACTAATGACAGAGTAGCGTTTTGGAAAACCTAGGGTACGGAAACAATTAAATACATCAGCAACAAGATTTATGAGTTCCGTGAAGGTGGACAACTTCAGTTGTTTCCACGATATTTCTCGTTTAGGCGGCGTGAAAGCGACCAGGAGGTCGGAGGAAAGAAAAGAGTTGGATGGGGAGAGGCACTTACGATTTCCTACCTACTGTTAATTTTTTGTGATCCACGCTGAGAAATGAATAATAAGGAAAACACCGCCTTCAGTAGACGGGGTGTTTATTACTTCCTTTCTCAGCTTTTTTTTGCGTCCCCTCTCCTCACAACCCTGGCGACCTCTCCCACACACACTTCCCGAATCCCGTGAGCCTCCCACTCCAACGCTCAGAGCTCTCCTTCGCCCCAGCCTCGAAGGCTCTCTCTCTTGCAAACGCCAAAAATATAGCCTAGAGCCCCTAATCCCCTCGCCGCTCTCCACTCCTCCCTCCCTTTGATCTGCACCTTCCTTCGCCATCGGACTCGGCCCAACGCCATGCTCCGGCCTCTCGAGTCATTCGCCCCATCAAAGAGGACACATACTTAAACACCCCTCATCACACCCCCGGAAATTCACTCCTCAATTTATAATTCCTTCGCAAATCTTTAAATCCTCCACACCGTTTCTTCTATGGAAAGCCAGTCCGTGGAGAAATCTCTAGACTCATTTCAGATGTGTCACAGCTTTACTTCAAATCCAACCCCAAAGTCACTGGTAATGACTAGCTATTTTATAGGTTATATAACATTTGCCATTCAAAGTCGGACTAGGGTGCAGCAAATACTTGTAGGTCATCGACATTAAGGTTATGTATAAAAACACCCAAATGTGTAAAATATACATGTACGTACATCAGGGAATTTAGGAGAGCCAAAACAACGCTATACTACTAGGTATATGCCATTTGTGTTTACCCATTGTAACATATATTTTTAATGTTTCACGAGCAATATTAGTTCAAATCACTTTCACTCTAAATCCTATTATGTGAAAATGGCCAATTTTTTCCATTAAAGGAAATGGTATTTTTTCAAAGTGGGTCCACAAATGTAAAGATCTCGAATTAAAATTTTCATTATTTACCCGTTTATATACGCTATAAAATTTATATTAATTTATATAAAATATACCCTTATAAAACGCAATCATAATTATAAAGTTTCAAATTGCCTCATTTTAACTGCAATTACTACATAATTGTGCATATAAAATATTAAGTACATTGGTTTTCTGAGATAATGGATAGAAAATTACTCCCTAAGTACATATATATGTATATATATATATATATATATATATATATATATATATATATATATATATATACAATCATTATACAATATATATATATACAAAATATATGTGTGTGTATATACATATACTATATATAAACACAATAATCAACCCAGAGGTCGGTTTGGTAGGAGAATTGGAGCTTCAGGTGCCCAGAGTGCCTTTCCCGGGAGTCGAACCCGGGACCCTCCAGTCAGCAGTCCAACGCTCTACCCCCTGGACTACCGTGACCCACACACACACACATATATATATATATATATATATATATATATATATATATATATATATGTATATATTTATATATATATAGTATATGTATATTATTATTATTATAAATACACATGTGCTAATAGACATTGTCAGGTGGCACACAAGTCCCAAATAATTGCAAAAGATAATACATAAAACCAGACAAACACAAATCTCTTTAACAAAACAAGTGAATCCTCATCCCATTTACAACCATTAATCAGCAAGAAAAAAAAGATACATTAAAAAAAAATTAAGCTATAACATATAATACCATACACCACACATAAATCAAATTTTTACATATTTACCTTACATCTATTCTTAAAAGTATACACTCTGTTAGGAAAGGGCTCGAATATTTTTGCAGGTAAGGTGTTCCACTCAACAATTGTTCTATTTAGAAAAGAAAATTTTTTTTTATTTGTCCTCTGTGCCCGGCATTTTACCTTAAATTTGTGATCATTTCTGCCTATAAAATTTGGGTTCCCCGCCTCTTTCCTAAGATCTGCCCTAGCTTTCTCCCCCTTCAAAATTCGGAACATTCCACAAAGTCTGCTTACTTTTCTTCTAGATTCTAGAGGTTCCCAGACCAGCGTTTCTAGCATGTCAGACACACTCTCCATCCTCCTATGCTTCCCCAGTACATATCGGGCAGCCTTTCTTTGCACCTTTTCCAGTTTTTTAATATGACCTTCTTCATGAGGGTCCCATACAAGAGAAGCGTACTCTAAAATGGCTCTTACTAGGGTCTGATAAGCCTTCTCCTTGGTTGCTCTAACGCTCCCTTTGAGGTTTCTCATTACCCAATGAAGAGTTTTGAAAGCTTTCTTATAGATGTACTCCACATTTAGCCCCCACCCTAAGTCCTTAGTTAAATATACACCTAAGTATTTGACAGTATCACTTCTAGGAATGACATTTTCTGAGAATTGATATTCCCTATGGTTTCCATTTACCTTATTGCTAAAAGTGATGGATTTGCATTTGTTAACATTAATATCCATCCCATTTTTTGTCACCCAATCTGCCATTTTATTAATGTCCCTCTGAAGTTTGTCACGGTCTCTGTCATTTTCGACTTTCCTGTAGATAATACAGTCGTCTGCAAATGGTCTTAACTGAGAATTAATATTTATTGGGAGATCATTTATATATACTATATTAAAAACAATAGCGGGCCAAGTACGCTTCCTTGTGGGACTCCCGATGTTACCCTTGCTTTTTCAGAATACACTTCTCCTAATTTTACCCTTTGTGTTCGACCTTCCATGAAGTTTCTGACCCAAGAGATTACTCTTCCATCTATGTGTAGTGGCAATTGGCCCATCTTAAGCATTAAGCGATCGTGGTCAACTTTGTCAAAGGCTTTTGACAGGTCGACTATTATAGCATCCACCTCTATTCCCGCATCCATAGAGTGGAACATTTCTTGGCAGAACCCTAATAGCTGAGTTTATTTATGTATATATATATATACATACGTAAATATATATACATAAATATGTATATCACCTAGTAATTAATGTGTATGTATATATATATATATATATAAAATATATGTATTTATCAGTACTAATTTTCTTTTTACGTGTTCTTATACTGTTTGTTGCTTTCCGTGTTTTTTTGCAACACTACCGTGTTACTTCAGCAAAATCATCTTTATATACATATATATATATATATACACATATATATATATATACATATATATATATATACATATATATATACATATATATCCACCTTTAACATGATTTTTCATTTCCTAGCATTAAAACTATACCCAAAATGATCCTGCTTTATGAAACTGGCTGAAAAAAAAACAAATTAATCATATAAAGAAGAAATTATGACTGACTGGCCATCCACTGTTCATCATGATATAATTCACAATTAGTTGCACCTTAATTTCGTTACTAAGAAAGTCTGTTAGTATTTTGGAAAAGGCACTGTCTGACCTTTCACTAGTGCAAGAACCATTTTGTTCATACCTTTAGATAAAATATCAAAGAACTATGATTACAAACAGAATGTACCGACTTAAATCACAACGGTAACACACTGATTGATATTTATTTCACGCCTAAAAAAATGTCCTCACGAGGCAAGACGGACGGGTCCACTAGTATGAAGTCGAAAGCAACCACTCTGAAAGGTTCCCCATATCCCGCCGCACGCCAACTGCTCCCCATCTTCTCCGCCTAAGCATCTGCGAACACCTTCACGATCTCTCCTCCCTCTTGGCCGACAGGGCAACCGGCACCTGTGCTCCCCTCTTCCGTGATGGGGGAGGAGGGCCCTGGATGAGGAGAAAGAAGATGGCGGAACGAGAGCGGCCATCGCATATCTCCTCGCCTCACACAAAAGGACCACTTGTCGTCCGCTCTCACTCTTTGAGAAAAGTCGGGGAAAACAGCGGAGGTAGGAGGTGGAGGTGGATGCTCTTTAGAAGGAATTCTTAATTTTTTTCCGACGAGAACAAAGTGTTGGCTGCGGGAAATCAGGCGGAACTCCTGGAGGACGAACGTGGGAGCGGGAGAAATATTGAGAGATTCGTGGACGGCAAAACGGGCTTCGGAGACGATGCATTGAGGCTCGTCGTATTAGGCGATGCGTATCTTCTGGGAGGAAGTGGGGGTGGAGCCATTAGAGCAGTCTACGCTTGGTGATGAAGGAGGTAGGGCAGGAAAAGGATCCAAAGGCACATGGTGCGTGGACAGGGGAGTCATGGATTCGGAGTGAGTATGACTTTCCATGCTGAGGTATACGGCCAGAATAATGAATCCTAAGTCGTGATAATAATTTCATGAGGGATGAATTAATCTGGACAACTTGTGTAGAAAATTCAGTTGATTTATAGTTCAAATAATTACATCAAACTGCGATCATGTCTCGAAAGAAAATAGCCCATCAAATTATTAGAGTGGGTTTGCTCATATTATCAAGTTTTGATTGAATATGCTGACATCATGTTTACTGCAATTAATTCTGATATTTTATAGGACGCAAACATATTTGTGCCAGTATTTTTTCATCAAAAAAATTTTTCACGTCTTCAAATGACAATGATGCCACTGGATATGGCCTTTGAAGGAAATGATTCAAAATATGTCAATTTTTGTCAACATATTTTGAGGTGAAGTTTAGTGGTAATTATTTAATCTTCTGAATGATATTTTCAAACTAAGCGTAGTAGCTGAAGGATATATGCTTCAACAATCTAAACAGCCTCCTACAGGGATGTGAATTTATTTTATTGTTAGATCGTTCATATATATCCTACGAGAAAATTTCAGACGAAATAAATGTCGATGGAACAAAAACAATATTCCCAACTTAGGCATTATGGTCAACTTTTAAAAGCAAAGAAATTTTAGCACTGATAGAGGATATTTGCAAACGGTGAAAAGTATTTTCAACCCTAAACAAGGATACAAATAGCGAAATCACGTATCTCAGAATATGAAACTATGGTAAATACTTCCTCTGAAACGCCTACTCTGCATATTACCTTATGTCAAAACTTGAAAGCCAAAGCATTTTTGAGGACTATAGTTTATCTCTAAGAATATAGTGAAAGAAATTTGTAGTGCACTTCACAATTATTTTCAGTCTTCCAAGTCCACATGCCCCGAAAAGACCCATTTGGAATAAACGTCTCATTTTATCACTCGGAGGAAAACGAATTGGAGCCACGCAAAAGTAGGAAGAGAGAAGGTAGAATCTGGAAACTAGGTGAGAATATCGGCGGCGACCCAGGAGACGGCAGGACCGCCGATGAATATCAAAAGGATCCGAAGGGAACGTTTGACATCTTCTGTTTTAACATTATACCATGCGAGCGGATAGTAGGAATTGGGAATGGAGGGGCAGGGGATAATCGGGGGGCAAGTGGGTTACCCGAGCAGTAATCTTTCTTCTTGGAAGTTCCCTCCGGTACCCGCGACTAAGGGCACCCTAGCCGTAGTTAAGGCGTGGGGACGGACACATATCCGAGGTGTCTTGGCAAGTGGACGGCATGCGGTAATGCCTTCTCCCCCGATACCCTTCCCGAACGCGATCCCTCTGCCGCCCCATCCCGAGACTCTCTTTCCCAAGGGTTCCTCTCCGCCTCCCTCCCGTCCTTACTTTTCTCCCCGTTCCCTCAGGTCGTTGCAGGAGGGAGAAAGAGAGAGCAAGTGTCCCGTGGCATTCGCAACCGTGCGAAACTTTCATCCTCTCCCACCCCCAGGCGTCATTAATTAAGCGTATTTGTTGCCCCTGCCAAGGAGGAATAACTTTCAACTCTCCTTCGCTTCGGAGACAAGCTCATGCATTGCGCAGTCTTCCTACGCCGGGAAAAAGTTATAGGAATTTTTAAGCATTTCATAGTTGCTTTTAATGACCTGAACGCTACGGTCTGGGCAGGTTAGTTCTCGTATCTAAGAAAATAGCCACTGGAGGTAAGGGGGAGATACTGATGAGACGCGTTTCTCATTTTTTCACTCGAAAGCATGTCGTATAGTCGTGAAACGTTATGTAAAATTACGCTTATTTGATAACTTTTGTGTAAGGGTAATGATTTTTTAATGGACTATCTATAGGAACCTATCAGTTTTCTCAATTATTCACCCAATATATTGTTCGACTTATAAATAAAATTAAAAATAAAACAATTCCACGACAAATAATCTCTCTTCTATATCTTTTTTAATACCAAATAAGGAAAACCTTTCGTCCATCAGCGAATAGTCACCCGCTGAAAAATGATTGTGAAATCCTTAACCGTTCTCTATATGGCACTCCTAGGCCTCTACATGACTTAGTAATAATAGACATTTATTTAATGTTAGTTTTTGTCAACCGGTTCAGGGTATGTTTTTGATGGATCCTAGGACTACATACCATTCTAATCGCATGCCGCAACTAATATCCTTAAAAACTATTAAAACTAGTCATTCTACTTCCATTATTTTACTTAATGGCTAAACTGAAAAGGATAGTTGTATCTAAATGTTAAAAAATACTTGCTTTTTACAATGAAAAAACTACTTGGATCTCATCACGTTTGATTATAAAATTATAACGCTAAGTAAATGGTATGACTCCGATTAAATGTGTTTTAGAACTAAAGAAAAAAATCCGAATATTTCCTTTTTGACATTGAATTAATTTGTATTTATCGCCATTTTTTAATGATAATTTTCCATTTATTAACCCTACGTACATCAGTTCTCATTTTCTAATTGCAGTTTTTCATCAACTAAACTATGACAGCCCATTGAAAAATTTGGCAATTTAGAAAATATTTTGCCCTCAAGTTAGAATTGTACATATAAATAGAGTGAAAATAGTTTTTCTACGTATTTTAATCATTGGAACCTTCTTCAAAATGAATAAATTACTTCCCTAATCCTGGTATCCTAAGAGACAGACTGCTTTGTGACATTTGTGACATTTATTCCTAACTGAATACGTAAGTCGTAGCTCCATAATATAGAGTGGTATAGTCCTTACCAATTAATATTTTGGAAATATTCTCATACACTGCTGGATGCATTCTTTAATCGTGCCATAGTAATCGTATAAAGATGCTTAAAGGTTATTTCAAATACTTTGAGAGAGATTGATTTTGCAATTTTAATGAATTTTGTTTATTAATCCGTCCAAAACTTCTTAAATTATGAAGTTATAACCGCATAAGAATTAAATAAAAAGAAAATATTTAAGTTATAAAATGCTTCGTTGTTTCCATAATCATCAAGATTCCTTAAGTTAAATGTTCGTATGGTTTTTCTAAAAAGAACAATCTCCGAATTCTCCCAGATAGTGTCGGTCAAACATAATTTTTCCATCACATCTATTTTAATTTACGAGATACGAAAAAGTATTTTTTTTCTGAAGCAGTAAAAAATTTAATATAATTTCCAATTATACCAACGCCTTTTCTGTAACATGAAAGGTATAAGAGAATAAGACGTAGAATAAAAACTTCAACTTCGTCTGGTTTGAAATAGAACACTTTATGTAGTAACAGCTCCCATGAATTCATATTGTTTTCATTTAATTTTGATGCATACTATTTTAAGGCGTTCCGGTTAATTGAACGTAAAAATTAAGTTTTTAATGCCTTTTTTCATAAAAATTTTACATCATGAAATATTTTTTTTTATAATTACATGATAGAACATTATTACGAGCAAATCGTATTATCAGCAAATAATTTCATAACTTAGCCAATTTTCAGGGTGTGCAATTTTATAAGTGTTATTAACATAATCTTTCCTTGAAAGTTATTTTAAATTTGATCCATCATTTTTTAAGTCAATTATTGAGAAGAGAAATGTTAGTCCTTTTATGGCGAAAAACTCTCCGCAATGGACCATTGATGTCATAGATGTATAACGTCTTTTTCTTAACCCTTGTATTTGTGGCGTAAATATGTCAATGCTTTTCATAACATACAGCTTTGAAGAAATGAAAAAATATGTTTTTTACAATTGACTCGAATTTATACTTTGCTAGTCGAAACTAGGCGGAGTGGAAATCTACACCAGTCAGAAACATCTCTTTCTCATGCGCTATTCATGTTACAGAAATAACATTGGTATTATTGGAAAGGAACCCGTGTGGAGTTGCAGGTCTTCGGGCACCTCCCCAGGTGGCGAACATGAGGATGCTCGTCAGATATGGCGGGTACTGGTTGAATAAAAATACCAAGGGTGAATCAAAACCAGCATTCATGCCTTGCAGAGAGAGTAAGGCACCTCAATGGATACCGGAGACAACCCTGAAAGGAAAATCCCGGTCCTTCGAGACGGGTTAGGCGATGGGCCAACAAACCATTCCCGTCAACTGTGCCGACATTCTGAATCCAAACTCCAAGCTTCAAAAGCTGAGCTTATTCGAGCTAAACTGACTGCAGCTTCGGAAATATTAATAAAATTTGGTGAGAGAAATGTCCAAAAACTATCTACCTACGAGTAGTAGTACGAAGGTTTTCAGAAACTCAAAAAATTTGGAGTAGTTCCCTGCGCCTTTACTAAGAATGAAGACAATTGGCAATGGTGAGAAAGTACGTACATATTATAGTGCTGTTCCAAAGGAGAGGACATAACAATTAGGTTTCAATAGCGTTTTTATAAAAACTAAATGAAAAACCATATATATATTGACGAAAGAATCCTTAAGATTGAAAGGAATATTTACGATGGAAATTTGCAAATTTTTGGTATCCAAACCCCCACAGATGACTCAACCTTGACAGTAAAAAATGTATTGTAATTGTCGCTGGTTGATGTGATTTATAATACCATCAGGAAGGAAGGGATTACTTTACTCTTGTTTACTAGTTTCACTAAATAAATTTAATGATGGAATTAATTTGCAAAAGTGCGATAGGACCGTAGGGAAAAATTGTGAGGAGAGGGTCGGTTTTAGACCTGTCAAGCCCTGTTAGGATATTATATTTTGTCGATCAAACGCGATAAAAATGCTTTTTGCGAAGAATTTAATAGGGAGGGTCATGAAGCCATTTTGAGGGATAAAGTTATGGATATATCGGACAAGACAAGAATGAATAAAAACTATATTCAAGCCATTAGAAGATATACTGATACCATGGCTCCTGGGATATTAAGAAGGTGTATATCTACGGAATTGAAAGAACAAATGAATTTGGACAAGGATTTTATTATTCACTAACTTAATATACATATTCTATGCCCTGAGCTTATGATATATAACAGATTATCCTGCTTATATTCTACATACTAAGAAACAGTAAGAGAAATATAAATGATGGATGGTAAAGAAAAATATCGAGTAAATAAAGTGTTTGGCTGTAGAGACTGAAGAAGATGATTTCTATAATTACGGAGAAATCGTTAAAACATCTAAAGAGTTACAATAACTGTGGTTTGTCTTTTATACAGGGTTGAATTGTGAATATTACATAAACCATTAAATGAACTAAGATCTTTGGGCCATAAAACAGTTAAGTGGAATATGTTGGAGCAAAGGAATAAAATCCAAGACAAAGGAAAGAATGTACTTCTTCATCATAAAGGGAATTCCAAACTAAACTTTAGAAATATTGAAGAAAAGTAATAAACTGAAAAGTCAATCGCAAAGCCTAGGGATGGATTTTATGAGAAAATGCCGCAGAGTTTCAAGATAATATCATATTCCAAATGATGTTATTAGACAAAGTGATGAATTGGCAAGAATATACACTATAAGATGTGGTTTCCAGATTTACTTTGCTGGAGCGATCCATAATTCAAAAGAGAACAGTGTATTTTCACATATAATATATATTTGTAGCCGACCTAGGTTTCAATGCGTAGCGTCATTATATTTTTTGTGAATAAATGTAAACCAGGTCTGATGATGCGTAGCGTCATCATCAAACCGGCGTCATTGAAAACTAAGTCGTCTACAAATATATATTTTATGTGGAAATACAAAGTATATTCTTTTGAAAGGGGATACACTAGTTGGACAGCAGAAAGAGGATTTCTTAGTATGGGCATATACAAAGAATACACAGGGAACAGGGGATCTTGAAGATATAAAATTGGGAAAAGGATGAGGGAGACGGCCAGCGTCCGTGAAAAAACGCAGCATTTTCACAATTGTTAATGGAAAGGAATTTTTTCATTTTTTATGTGAGCACTTTATATAATTCTGGCATTAAGAAATGTATGATGGAAAATGATTTTTGATCGAATGAGTCTCAGATTCACCCTCGAAACATTTTGGTCACGCCAAGAAAAGGGCGACATAATATTAAGGATCTGTATTTACTTAACACATTTATTAGGATTCAAATCTTTAGTCTTAATTTTTGTTAAAATAATGAAAATTATGTGACACGCAAATTTTCGTGGAATGGACAAAGGAAATTTTGCTATGATAATAAACTCGATAATTATGAAAAGGTTTTGAACTAGCGGAATAAATAAAATTAACAAAATAATGCTGACAATATGCTGAGAACTTTATCCTTAAACAGCAGATAGCTTTCCTTATCATGAACGTTAAATAGAAAAATTTTTCAATTGTAACGATCTCCCATAGGTAAATGTTTATTATCGACTAAAGTTCATGGCTTTTAATTTATCTGAATTAGACCATGCTTTAGTTTTCAGTCTTTTGGAAAAATGTGGAAATTTAAGTTATGGAATTATAACTCAGAAGAATAAGAAAGATATTGTTCAATATCTAAGAATATTCTACACTCTCTTTATCATTTAATAAGATAATTAATAACATTTTTTCAACATTAAATAGAAATAAAATGTCAATGATACTTAGGATATTACCACTTATTTGTTCCTTTCCCATGTTTGAGTTTTAAAGGAAATATATTCAAAAGTATAAGGTTATAATTAAAATTTTTGTAATAATGTGATGTTTTAAATTTTATCCCTATAGGATTTCATCGCAAATGCAAGAGATGAATGCCCTGGGATGGGCGATGTTAGGGGGATTCAACATAAGTCCCTGAGGCGCCACGCTGACAGCAAAATGGAAAGCTCTATTACTCATGAGGCACATTTCTTTCCAATGAACACAGTAACCGCTAATAATAGCAACTAAAACTTTATTCTTACACATGGATTTATGCTAAATGATAATTCTTCTAGTTATTAATAATTAGAACTGATAAGGTTAAAAAACAATGTATAAATAAAAATGGGCAAATAAAGGCAAAAATATCGTTTCCTAGATTCTTTTAATTTGTTAATAAAATTTCATCAAATATTTGCTCATGACTCAACAATAAAAAGCAAGCATGAAATATTGATTTTGTATAGTCACAAATTTAATTTCATTCTATTGGAATGCCGAATAGTAATGGACGTAGATAGTAATAGCCCTTAAATATTTCAATTTATGCAAAGTACGCATGAAGTGGAGAATGTTATGATAGATTTGACCACCGAAGGTATTTCAAAAAACCTGAAAAAATAATAAACTCAAATATTGATCCTAACTCATCCTCGCCACTGGTCTTCTTTGAGTTATTATTTAGGATGTGTAATTCGGTTAAACCACATAACTAAGCAATGCTCGAAAAAAATTGGTAAAGGAGGAATAATGTAAGAGAAACTATAACATGATCGCTAATTATGCGTACACTACAGGAATATTGAGATTCCCACAACGGCTGCAACAAGACTGCAAACAGAGAGTTTCCAAATAATATGGCTTGGATCATAATATCGATTTCACTTAGGTAAACCTGCCGAAATAATCGATAAATAAAGTAGATCCCTACCAAAAAAGAGCATATGGAGTTAGATAGTTTATTATTTCAGACGTGATCAGTTTATTATTTCAGATTTAATGTGACGTTTGCCAGGAACGGTTTAATTTACGGCACGTAATAACACATAAAATAGGCTCTATGTATGTACATTCCTCGACTCTTCTTTTCCACAAGATCAAGCTATCTGCATAAATTGCTTGCGAAATATTTGGTAATTCATAGTTTAGCAATTTACCATGAAAGAGGCATTTACATATATTCAACAGGTAATGATTAAGTGTATTTGTAAAAAAGTAAATGTCGAAATTCAAATGCATCGTATGATTTAATGATATGCAGTACTTAAATGTACTTTTGTGTGACTTCCTCTCTGACAGAGAGTTATGGTATGACGGTGATATAATTAACGTTTTTATTGATTACTTTCATCACCCCATGCGATGGACATGACGGAAGATATTTGTCTCCGAATATCCTTCCTCAATGACTTCTCTTAATTCTGAAAAAGACAATTATTAGGGCATATTCTCTTTAAATATACCCTAGTAGACCCACAATAACTTTAATAATAGATTCTCCCCTGCATTTACCATGTTTTCTTCCCTTAACTCGCATTAATCAACAAACACCATAATTTGATTTGTTGCCTGAAAATCGGGTTTCCTCATTGATTTCAAAAACACATAGATTATGTTTTCATAACATTTAAGCGAAATCAATATCAGTATCAAATTTCAGTGTCAGAAATAAAATGTTTAATCACATTTTGTGTTCGTTCCAATTAATTGAACCTCAATTTCTTGCTACGCTTACTTTAAAAAAATCACCGTTTTAAAATAAAAATATATAAGACTATTTGTATTTTATTTATGTGAACGATATGAGGTCATATAAAATCATGGTACTTCCCGGTCTCAATTCCGCCCTCTCGAAACATTTTGCCCCCCCCCTTTTTTCCTTCCTTCTCATTACATCCATCTTCATATTTTTTCCTTCCATCTCTCTCTCCAGCACCTCCTACTCTTCCCCTTCACTCCTCCCTTCGCCCCACTCCTCGCCGCCGTCCCACCCCCCCTTACCTTTTATCTCTCTTTCCACCATCTTCTCCCTTCGACCTCCAAAACTCTTCCACTCGCTCACCCAACCCACCGGACAAAACTCGTTAATTTCTTCGGCCGACCCGACGCCTGCACGAAGGCCGACGGGGACGAAAAGGGTACATGCAATCCGTACAAACGGACAAGGAGGAGGGCGACGGAGGGAGAATGAGGAAGGAGTCGGTGGGATGGAAAGGGGTGAGAGCGGCGGGGAAACGCCGGGTGAGGAGTGGGATAGAGCATGGATGTCGTGAGGGTGAGGTGATGAGGGGAAATAAAATGGTGAAGATGAGGCGAATCGAAAATACGCGGAAGGGGAGTGCGGAAGGGACGGAGGGGTGGTGGTAAAGCGGGGTGGAAATTCGGTGCTGGGGATCGTCGGGCAGGGTGGGGGAGGAGTGCGGAGGAGGCGAGGGAAGTGCGAGGTGGTGGGCGGCGGAGGGAGAGGACGCGGTGTTTGGATGGGATTGGGAGGGAGCGAGTGGGAGGGGTGGAGGGAAATGGAGTGAGGAACGCTACTCTGGCTGCGAGAAAACAATTCACACCGATTCATCACCATTTTTGGGCTCAAAAAATGGAGAGGGAGGGAGAGTTGACTGATGACTGGGGGGGTGCGGGGAGGCGGTGGTGGTGGTGGGCTCGGAGGCGTGTGGAGGGGGGTCAGAGGAGAATGGGAGTGTGAGGAAGGGGAATGCGAAGAAAGAAGGGAGTTGGTCGAAACGGGGAGGATGGAAAAAAGATGGAGGCTCCGGGAGAGAAGATATGAGGAAGATTGAAGGAGATTGAGGCAGAACAGAGGAGTTTGAGTTGGGAAGTTGGGAAGCATTTAAATTGCAAAAACTAACAGTATACTACTTGCCAATGTAATTTGTTATGAGAATAAAATACCAAAGGTTAAATGAATTATCTTATTTCTCCTCGAGCGAGACATACGATGAACCGCAGTTGCTTTTCTCGCGCTCATTATTCAGGAACGGATCCCGATTTGAAAACGTCAGCCCATTGAACAGTCATTTATTACGTGCATCTAATAACTCTTAAATGAAGCGTCAATAACATAGTTTTCAACCAAATGTAGTCAACTTCTAAGAATTCCTAGCACGCATCATTTCCTCCGAGTAACTAGCAGCAGTTACGTTACGGAGGTCAAAGGAATTAAGTGCTATTTACTATCGGGGAAAACCAAGTATACGTATGGGTAGTGGACATTGCGTATCCATTGGTCATGGAAACCCGTCGCAAATAAATTATATGGACGAAGGTAAAAAAAATATGATTTGTCCGTCCATCCAGTAGCCCGGATCCGCATTGTAGACTAACAATGGCTGATTTAGTCATGTAAAGTTATTGCTTTTCCGTGACAGCGCTCCAAAAGAGATTAATGCCGGAACTGAGATAAAAATTTTTGTATCATGGGGGTAGAGGAAGGGAGGTTGAGGTATGGGCAAGTTGTAATTAGTGACGGAAGAATGAAGAAGGAGGAGTATGGAATAAGAAAAAAAAGATTCCCTAGACGGGAATATGATTGAAGAGTATTAAAAAAATGGAGGTGCAGGAGGAGCGCGCATGAAGGATGGAAGATGATCGATGAGATCGAGTGAGATGAGACGAGAGAGTAAGAGAGAGAGAGAAAGAGAGAGAAAGAAAGAGAGAGAGAGAAAGAGAGAAAGAAAGAGAGTGAGATGAGGAAAAGAGGAAGAAAGAGAATAGGGCAGGAGACGTGCCGTAATGGAAAAGATAAAGAAGGATACAGAATGTAGTGAAAGAGACAAAATTAGAGGACGAGTCAGAGGGAAGGATGGAGAAAGAGCGAGAATGATACTGAGGAAAAAGGAAATTGAGTGGAGTGAAGAGGAAGAGGATGTTTTTTTTTGAGCCGTGAGGGTTGAGGGGTAGTCGGGTGGAGAGAGAAAGATGACGGAGGGGGTTGATTGAAAGAAAAGGGGCGGTTGGATGAAAAACTTTTTGGGAGGTGGCGGCGGATAGGTTGGGAGGGGGTGGGAAGTATGGAGGGCTGGCGATAGGGTTAATGACATGGAGGAAGGTTGCGGAACTTTTTTTTTCTGGGGAAAAGGGAAAGGAATAAGGGAATAATATTTGGATTCCGGAGGAGGGTGAGGAGAGAAAGGTCGGAGGGGAGGGAGGAAGCAAAGGAGCCAGAGCTGAATATGGAAATAAATGAATACCGCCATTGCCGGTGAAAGGGGAAAAAGGAAGGAGGAAGAGAAATGAATGAAGTGCAAAATGAAA
This sequence comes from Hetaerina americana, assembly GCF_022747635.1. NCBI lineage: Eukaryota > Metazoa > Arthropoda > Insecta > Odonata > Calopterygidae > Hetaerina > Hetaerina americana. Next base: position 96,519,210 of record NW_027286874.1, on the reverse strand, counting down.
ACAAAAGATATTGCAAAGAAATTTCATGGATATACAGTAGAATAAAGAAGCATATTGAAAAGTTGGTAAGTAAATATGCGCATCAGAAATGTTTTATCGTAATAGGTACTAGCAAAAATATTAATGAGTCATATTTCATGGTAATTAGTATCCTCCCTTAAATTGGAAAACTAATAATAGCAGTGATTGAGTACATAAACTCAATACTTCAGAAGCCCTTAACCATGTTATTATCAAATGCAAGAGTACAGGTTCAGTTTTATCAGTTATTTCTTTTCGAAGGAGAAAAGAAATAACTGAAAGCCGAGTTAAGAGTAACCTGCTGGCATACATTGAGTATGATGTTGAATTTATTCATTTTTTGGGAAAGCTTTAAATTTTAAATAGAGGGTCGATTTTTAATTCCTTATACTAATCTTGAAATGATAAATAATTATCAATTTGGTCGCAATTGCGTCATTAACGAAAATCTTACCCATTGACAGAATCCCTATTCAAAATTTAAAATCAATGCTAAATATCCTCTTACCTCCGAATTGGTTATATAGGAATTATCAAACGCTTATATTGTATCGTATTCTGAAGTTTTCTGAGTAGTTTCGTATTGAAAGAGGGAGACAAGAGGAGCAAGGATTAATTTGAGAACTAATCGGAAAGATGAGATTGCAAATAGCTGACAAGAATGAGGACGCGTTGCTCACAGTTGAATCTCGAGGATAACGTTGGTCACGGTTTTTAAATTGAAGGTTTCGTAGTCGTGACCAAGTCGTAGTTAATCCATGGCAGCAGATGAATAAAAAGATGGAATAAAAGTGAAATTAAGTTTTTGGTCTAAATAGTTTTATTTGACTGAAGACCGTGGATATGTTAGAAAGATATGGAATGTACCAACCTATATTTAAAATTCATATTATAGACTACCCAAGAGTATCACATATTTCTTCGTGAGTGATTTAGTTTCAAATCACATTTTAGGAAAATGAAACAAAATACTTTTACTGTCACACAAATGCATAATACCATGGGAAAATAAGAGTAAAAGTATTAAAAATCTTAAGTACATCGGAGTGTAATCATTATTATTAACATCTTGAAGGCCGTTCATTGCATGTGGTTTTGATGGAACTTATCATATGAACATAACTACATATATGAAATTTAGTGTGAACAGGAGACGCAAAGAAAGCACTCATTGTACGATACGGAATACCTATAAGTCGCTCAAGATATATAAACTTCGTAATGAATTCGCAGAGAAATTAATATTTATAACATTAAGTGTTTATCAAATACATCATCGTTCAGTTTAATTTACAATAAACTAAATAACATCCCAGGGGAGATTAAGATTTGCCTTGAAAATAACGCAATTAGTAATTGTACTTATTATAAATTACGTCCATTTTTCAAGTCAGATGTAATGACACATCAAATTTTGCAATGACAAGAGAGACACGATGCATACGTGGACATCGCCTATGACATCGTCTACTTCGCTAAAACACTAAAGCTGACGGCGAGCGCTGCTAGTTTGCTCGCACAATTCATGAAATATTTGTTCCACATCATCGTTACTGTCTAGAGTAATACCAATTAATCCCACGTGACAGCTTTTGACTTGACCGCGGAGTGAAATTGCATTCCCAAGGAAGGTTTAACATGGCAGCAATCCCCTTCATTAGAAAATAGAATAAGAGCCGTAAAGAGTTAAGCTCAGGGCTTATCTCGACTCGCGAGTTTGCGAGTGACTAGAAAACGGATAGAGTGAGCTGAAGAAGAGAAATGGAGGTTGGATGGAATGGAGGGATTCGGGGCCGGGGGGGGAGGGTAGGGAGGTAGGGAGGCTAAGGAAGATAGGGGTGGAGCAGGAGAGGGGAAATGGAAAGGCGGATAAGACGTAGATATAGAGGGGGAGGGTGTGCGAAGGAGAGGCGGGAGGGGGGAAGGAGAGAGCTCGAAGGGGCAGGGGGAAGTTGAGGCTTTGAGAGTGTGCATTCGCCGCTGCCTCTGCCATCAGCGCCCGACACATTTATCCACGTCACGCGCAGAAACGCGCAGGAAAGGTCCAATGAGATGCAAGGAAACGGTGAGGCCGTGAGGAGTCGAGCAACAGACCCCTCCCACCCACCTTCGCTGCCGCCGACGCCCCCTCACCAGCCCACCCCTCCCCTCTCTCACACTCCTCTTCCCCCTCCGGCACCTCTCTCTACCCCGCTTCCGACACGGGCACCTTCGCACCCACACCACCACCTCCTCCTCCCCCGTCCCCACCACTCTTCGCCTCCCGAAACAAAATTCCTCTTTTGCAGATACACAGTCGGACAAAAAGAAAAGTGCCTCCTCCCTGTGGTCCCCCAAAGAACAATCTCCCAATCAACACCGCGGCGGAGAACAAGAGGGCGAGGTGGGAAAGAGCAGGCGGATGGGGGTAGGCGTGCGGGGAGGTTGGTGCTGAAGGCGGGGTGGGGACCGCCCTCATTCATCGTTATTCAAAGCAGTAAATACCTTTCACGGCGGAGTTAAATTAAATTGGCGTGGCCGTCTCGGGAAGTAAATTACAATGGGAATAAAAGGAGGGGGAGCGTTCAGTCTCTCCCCTCCTGACTCCGAAATCGGCTCTCGGTCGACGCATGGCGGGCCAAATAAGGTGGGGTGAGGCCATGTAGGCGACCCAACATTGGAAACTGAAGTAAGAAAGTGCTAATTGTCAACGCGACAGAGTGTGCTATCGGGAATCGACGACACGGTGAACTTTGGAAGTGGGATTTGGGATAAAATGCGACAGCATAAACCGCTCCGCACACTAAAAGATTCCTCCGTTGCGGTTACCCTGTCGCGTCGCGATGACGCACCGAATAAAGTATTTTCCAATCGATCAAGTCCCATAACTCTTTCTCTCGCACCATTCGAGTGAATTCGCAAGAGTTTTCGCAATATTTTGCACTGGGACGTCAACCAACGTCTAAGTAAGCTCTCTCTAACCGTGCGTGATTCTCCCAGCAACGGGGATACAACATATTCCCACCATCCTCTCCAATTTAGGATTAACGATTTTTTTAAAATCACATCACGCGAGGGCCCTATCATTCATAAGACCAGGGTGTTTACTCGGAAAATGAAGAGCTCAACACGGTTTGTCACATCTGAATTTGGGAATCTAATTTGAATATGAAAACACCTCCGTCGTCCTAATCTCGGCGGACAATGGGGGGAGGGGAGAGAGCTCGGAGTGGGGGACTCCCCCAAAGAAGAAGGTGACAGAGTCATCACCGTCATGAGGAATAGGATAAGAGAAGAAAATGACCCGGCTCTTTAAGTCATGGGACCTCAGGATAAAAAAAGGGTCGGAACACCCCTCGCGCCGGCGGGCTCCGCGTCTCCATCGGAATGGGTCCCAAAGGAAAGGGGAAGGGAGTCTTGCCTCTTTGAAAGCGAAGGTCCAAGCCCAGGGAGGAATTCCCGCCTTCCGACGTGGGGGGGCACTTACTTATTCCGGCGCAGAGAGGCGTCATCGTATCGTAACGGTTATGCTAAACTTAAGTCACGCTGTGTCTTTTAAACCTTTGGTGCATTATGCGGACAGTATTTCTTTGTTCGATAAGGGATGATAAAAATGGGCCGAGGATAGGGTCCGTTGGTGTCTTTCTTCGGACATATAAATAAATCCCTTCGTTAACTTTAATAAATTGTCTTGTTCAATGCGGCATTCTCCTATAGAGATGCCTAATCCCGTGGCGAATATTTGAACTGCTAGACAGGTAACGCACATTTGATTTAATATAAGACAGAAATCACGTAAATTATAATTTACTCCTGAATAGTAAATATAGATTTTCTATCTTAATAATGTCGTTTGATTGAAGACTGTTATAAATCAAACAAGAATTCCTAGACCAACAAGATAACAATGGTGAGCTTATCTTTGAAATGCATTATTAAATGTTTGTAAAGAACAAAGTGTCTGGTTTTGTTAAAGCATTTATTTTGATGTAAATAAACAATATTGAAAAATTTTCACCGTCAAAAACGAATAAATTATAATTTAAAAAACATAAATATTTTAGTCATGTGTTTAATATGTCAGCTCTCCTTGCAAAACCTGATTTACTTAGTGAGACCTCTACCATAATATAGATTTAATAATTAATATGATGAATAATTATCATGAATATGTAAAAGGTTAACCTAATATGTATGAATTGTATTAATACAAGTTATTTTAACTAAATGGATAAATGTTAAACATGACAACCAAAAAATGAAAAATATTGTATACATATTTGTAATTTGACAATATCGTACTCTTATTACTATTTTCTTGCAACATATTTGTCTACCTAATTGTACCGATCGTTAACTTCAATTCGAGCATAGCAATTGCCCTTCAAAGTATCCCAAATAGGTATACAATTGATGAGATTTCGCTATTCATCCTTCGTTCACATGCCACCGCAAATGGAAAAACCAAAGCGATCAAAAGTAGGGATGCTTCCCCGACCGTGCGAAAATCCGAGGCGGGTTTCTACGAAGACTACCGGACATGAGGCATTAAAAACCTCCGATGTCTTGAATGAAAATTCGCGGAGGGGCGTATTATTCTGCCGCGAAAATAAAAATGCATATGAATTACAAATGGTTCCACTTAAAGCAAATAGAACGCAAGTGGGGGCAGTCCGAGTTGACTGCATGGAGGAATTAGGGGCGAAGGAAGTGATGGCGGGAAGAGACCCCGCGAGAGAGAAGTACGGGACCGAGTGGGGAAGAGGGTAGCAAAGGGGGCGTGGCGGGGGAAAGAAATCGTCTTTTGGGTACTGAACCGTATTGAATGGGAAATACGGAGCTTAACCTTCCATCCCCTTTTTCTCATCCCCGCCTAAAAACCTTCTTCGCGCTTATTTTTCCCTTTTTTTCTTCGCTCTAAAAGGAAAGTTACTGACACGAATGAAAAAGAAAATACCAACGCTGCGGGGACGTTGATAAAGAGATGAAATTTATACGTGTTCTGAGGAGAGATAGGCGGTAGGGAGTGGAGGCAGGGTGAGGGAGGGAGATGCGGATGGAAAAAAGGAGAGGGGAAGGGGAGACGCGGGGGTTGATGGGAAGGAAGAGAGAGGAGGATGTATATCGGGAGGGTATGCCCTGTGAGGGAAAGGGTGGGAGAAAGAAATGGGTTTCCCATGGTATGTGAAATGAGGCGAGAGGAGTAACCGGGGAGTGGGGGGCCTGGAAAAGAGAGGTGAGGAGAGAGAGGGGGGCGACGTCTCCGAAGCGACCCCCTCCTTCCTTTCCCCCTATCCTCCTCCCGCCTCCCCCACCTCTTATCACCGCTCGGAACCCTGCCCGCCCATTGCCAACCCCTGCATCCTCCTCCTCCCCCTCGGAGGACCTTTGCCCGCCCCACTCTCCCCCAACCCCCGCCATCCACTTCGCTAAACCGAACGCCCGAAACTCACCCTTCCCCCCTCCTTTCCATCAACGAGCACCCCGCCCGGCCCGCCCTTCCAATCCCTCTGCGTCTCCAGCACCGCCTCGAACCCTATCGGTCTTCTTTTGTCAGTAACCTAGTCGAGATTAGGGGGAGCGCCCGGGGTCTCGACCCCCCCCCCTCACTTCCACGTCCCGCACTCCCCTTCCACCACCCCCTGGGAGAGTGAGTTTGGGAGGGGCTAGGGGAGAGCTTTGGAAGTGATGGGAAGAGGACCCGAGTCTATTTTCCCCGGTAATAATGGCGGGACTTCAATATTTTTACAAGTTGGCCTCGAATCATTCATTCCACTCGGACATATTTTCACAAAAGTGGGTGTCGTCGGTCCTGTTTCCTCCAAAAGGATGGGACGGCATAAAGGTGCGTACGTGCGCTCTCCGGATGCGTGGAGCTGTAGAAATGAAGAAGATACGTGAGAGGACGCAATAACCATATGCTGCCCAAATCCCCATGGGTAGGCCATTGGAAAGTGAGGCAACAACAAAAAAAAACTTAAGAGAGGAGAGCTCATTAGCGATTTCATCAGAGCGATCGGTATCGCGATGACGTTTCCCGTAATCACTCTCGCTACAAAGCCCAGCAATCGTATTTACCGCTCGCAGATGGCACGGAATTCAGGGCCTGATTAAGAATAAAAATTCCTGTTTGGAAAGGACTTCGTGTTCGATATATTTATAAAATTCTCCATTAAAACAACTCAGCTTGGCAGTGATGTACGAGCTAGCTGAGGGGAATGGGGTCAGGAAAGCTGAATTTCAGCGCCATCTTCCCAGAAAACACTAGTCCGCTCCCTGCCAGCCACCCACCCTCCTCCTGCTCAAGACCTCGGGCCACACCAGTCCCTCTGCTCCTCCCACGCAACCGATCACTTCTTCTTCCTCCTCCGCACCCATGACCTCTCTTCCCAGCATCTTCTTCTCTCTCTTTTTCTCTCTCTCTCTCTCTCTCCCGTCTTCCATCTCCTCTCACCACTTCATCACCCGGAAACAAATGCGATTTTTCCAGAGGTCGTTTTTCCGGGTGGAGCCCGGGAGTGAATTTGAAAGGGTACGGAAGGAGGAGAATAGGGTAGAGGCGAGAGGGAGGAAAAGGGAGGGGATTTAGGGTGGGATCATAGGCGTGGATCAGGGGGCGAGATCAAGGGGGACTGAGGCGGGATTCAAAAGCTAAGGCGGCCACGCGGGATTTTTCACGGATAAGATGAATGCGCATGTTCGAAATGGCCAGTCATTACTCCCACATCGAAAGGATGCAAGGGATTGGGGGAGCTCTCTCCCTCGCCCTTTAATCTGAAGATAATTAACTTGCACTTCATATTTCCTCGGCCGCCAAATAGGAATCGTTTTGCCACATTTAAGAATAGAAGTTCGGGTCATCACTTTTGGCCCTTGCATTGATAAGATAAATGGTTATTCACTCTTCCTATAAGAAATCGGTCCGTAGAAATTCGGGTGCTTTTGGCTTCCTCGTCTACTCATGATCGAAGTTTTAGTGTAGGGAAGGCTCAGATCCTCCGTCATTGATTTTCAACGCCAAATATCGAGTACCTTCGCTTTTTAAAAATTTTAAATAAACTACGTGAAAAAATTAGTGTTTGGTAGTTATTCTTCGGAAATAAATATCATTATAGCATCTTACATCAAGTATGGTTAATTTATGATTTAATTGGCTTTTATCTAATTATCATGTTTAAAATAAATAAGTAAGATAAAATCAACATCTTTTAATAGCATTTGTTTAAAGCTCGGACCAGTTTTCTCCTGTGATTACATCAGATGACCGAGAAATACTTTCTCGGTATTGCACCAAACAATTTGCTAGGTTAGCACACACCGAATGAGTAAGGGATCTGGAACTTTCATAGGAAAACGGTTCACTAGCATGAATTAGAAAATATTCTTTTGACTTTCCTAACACTCATCTGTCCAAATTTCTTTTTGTCTTTTACTTCATTGCTCAAAATTCAATAGAGTTTATCTCATTTTAAAAATTATCTTTGCTATCTTTATAGAGAGCTTCTGAGGCACTGTTGAAAGGTGCCTTTTTAATTTTCCAATGCAATATTAAGCAACATAATTTCAAAGAAATAGATGGGATTTCTATTCGACCTAACAACATAAACCGCCAATTAATCAACCATTAAAATCTTTCTTAGCTGAATTTAGAAATAATTCCATTTTAAATAATATTCTCGACAAGAAATATTTTCATTAAGCTAATGTGGCTGAATTTCTACAAAATATAATCCATGGAGTAATTTTAAATGGTGGATACCATAAAATTAATCTTATTTAGCAGTGGAAAAGAATAAGTTAAGCTCATGATTTATCAAATGAAAGACGCAAACTATAAAAAGTAAAATGAATTTGTTTATCCAAAATTGTCATTAAAAGTTTTGTTTGCTTACAAAACTTAAAAGTAACTATTTTTTGTATCAATTAGTTTATATTTTTTTAATAGATTCACATCATATAAACCTCAAAAAACGATTTGTTTTTGAAACCTGCCAATTATATCCCATTCATGTCAAGAAAAGCAGCAACAATCTACACGTCAAGTACATCCCGTCAGTACTACATTAAAGAATAATCTAACTCACGGCATATGTTACCGTCATGAAATGTACTGCCTCACCACGAAAGTAAATCATTCTGACGGTATGGCCATGAAGGAATGCCTCCTGTTTTAAAGCGCATATTTCGTGCAAATAAAATTGTCATTCCAGGAATCATCCTTGTAATGTATAGGTACTAGATAAAGCTGAGAATGTGAAAGAAATATCCCTCGCCTCCTAAGCCTCCAACTCCCCTAGAGTCAAGTAAATGTTATAACCGCTCTAAACCCATGCTCTACGAGGATGAAAAATTATTCCGACAAATTAACTCCTCGTAATACAATTCAGTGCTCAAATAACCGTCATTAGAGAACCCCTTCATGATTGTACCGACATTCTTTTCCTGCGTGGTAAAAATTACCTTTTTTGTTTACAACCACTTCTTTCTTTCTCCCGCTACCTTTCAAGTCTCGCCCTCCCATGCCAACCCATCTGCCTCCCCTCCCCCACTCATTTCATTTCCTGCATTCCCACCCTCCCGCTTTTCTCGAAACACCGCCCCACTCCACCCTCCACCAACCGTCCTTCCTTGAGCCATCTCACGCAATCCCTTATCCCTTCAGCGTCGAACCGAATTCATTTGCATTCCGTTCTATCAACTGCCCGACCTCATCCGATGAGGAGACGAACCTCATCTCCACTGCGTCCCACCCCTACTCATCCGCCAGCCTCTACCACCCAAACCCCTTTCCTCCTCCTCTCGTCACCCAGCATCACCACCACCCCTTCACCCCCGTTTTTTCCTTTCATTAGTCGCCTCTTCCCCTCCCCCGACCCCCAGTCAATTTCCCCCAACGAACATACCTCCTTCTCCCCCATACAACTCCCCTCCTTCCGCCCGCGGATAGCTGCTCACCCGAACATCGCCTCCCTTTCTCCCTTCACCCCTTCCCAGACTCCTACACACCACCATGTTACCTCCTCCATTTTTTTTCCTACCCACCCTCTTCCCGGAGTCCCCTTCTACCCCTTCCTCCCCCCTCCATTTGCCATCCGATGGAGTGGTACAGCACACACCGCTCTCCCGGGTTAAATCACCATTGTCTTTCGCTAATGACGACAACGGATCTGCAGAGCTCCTCTTAATGCCTCCGCCAGGGTGTACAACAGTCACGGGCCTCCGCCGAAGCCTTGTGGGATACGGTGGGAAGAGGAGTGAGACGGAGAGGGAGAGAGAGAGTTCGGTGAGTGCGGTGGAATATGCCCGGCTCACCCGCTGCACCCCTGAGCAGCGCGTCCTCCGCCCTCCCACCGGGCAAACCCTCCCGCTCATCCGCCCTAATACTCGACACTCTCCGTCTATTCCAACCCTCCCCAATAATGCGACGTTCCTCCCTCGCCTACTTTGCCATCCATATCCTCCTCTACTCCCATGAGCATATTTCCCCTACGCCTCTGCCTCCTACTCCCACCCCAACCCAAGTTTCACCCTCTCCCCATCTTCTAAGCTTCTCCTCCCCCTCCCCGGCCCCTAGCGCCCGACCGCCACCCTGCCAACAGTGTGGTCCTCATTTCCCCCCACGACATCCCATTCCCCTCCCCGCCCCACCTCGTCACCCACTCTCGGGAAAGGGACCTCTCTCCGGCTCTTCCAGCCGCGGGAGTTGCTGGCTCGCAGCCCGACACTGACGAATAGTGGCGCATAAGTCATAGTCGCCCGTTCGGACTCTCTCTCCCCCCATTTTTCCACTCAGCCTTCTGTCTCTCTCTCCCTCAACGCACCCCCTTTTCTTCCCTCCCTCTCTCGATCACTCCTCCTCCCCAACACCCCATTCCCCACCCATCTGCCGTCTCTCCTCGCCCTCACTCCCTCCCCTTCTCCCCGCTCTCCTCTTTCCTCAACGCTTTTTTTTCTATCTCTCGTCCGCCTCATGAAAGCTTTGCCACTTTTTATGCTCTTACTCCTAGCTCTCTCCATCCCTCTCCGTTTCCCATTCCCCGCCTCCATTGCACTCCTACTCCTCCCACTTATAGCTCTTCCCGGACTATTATTCGTTGCTCTATGCTATCATCTTCTCTTTCCCTAAATTTCTTTATCATTTTTCGATTTCCTCAATTAATGACCTTTCTTTAATTACATATGCTGTCTTTTGCACCCATTATCTGTTCGCTCTACCAAAGTAGAATTAAATATAATTTTACTCTTAAATCTCAAACATGTTGCATAGTAGAGGACGACAATTCATGAGTGTAGCTGCAAATATTTAAATAGTACGAAAATATAAGTACAGGAATGTCAAAATGAGAGTTATCTCTTAAGCGATGCGTACGTAAAAATGAAGTCTAACATCCTTATTTATCTTTTCGATAATCAGCAGCCATCCCAGTCATTAACCTGCAGGACAAGAGAGATTTTCATTAAGAGTAACAATTTTTCTCCTGTTTAAAAACTAAACTCTTTTTCCGATTGAATTTTTTTCTCCGCAAAATTTTATAAAAATTACTATGCTAATTGAATAAGCATTGAGGAGATATTTTGTAACCAAATCACATCTTTCATTGGATTGCGTGAAAAACAACGGCATTTCTGCTTTTATTTTAAGGGAAAGGATAAATTAATAAAAGCAACCACCAAAATGATGAAAATTTATTTGAGAAAAGTATTTTAAAATTTGAAAGGTTTAAATGATATACAGGATTATTGGCTGGATTACCTCTCAAATTATTCAAACGGTATTAACTTCAAAACTTTCCGCCTTTCGTTTGTTTTGAATGCTAAGCGGTAGTAATACGGAGAAATTTCGCCATTCCTTGCGTTTATTTTGTACTCTTTGTAGCCATTGTCTGTAACTTTGTAAGGAAAGGCAAAGCCTTTTTGGGTATAACGTGGGCGTACATCATACAAACTTAGAACGAATAGTATGCGGAGTAATGAAGGCTACAGGAGAATATGAAGGATGCGAGTTCAATTAAAAATTACTATTTAAAATCATGCTCTACATGCAAGCGACTTAAGAGTCTCTATTAAGGTATATTTTATCATCAACATAAGCATTGCTTCGACAACCCCATCGAGATTCATACCTCATTATTGCAAAGCAATGGCCATGTATCAAAAAAGCACTTGTGACAAATGACCTCCTCTAAATTACTGGCAGCATTAAAAATATTTTATGATTATGATGTGATGTCATCGGAATACTGATAAAAAAAGTTCGCAACACATTCTCTTAATTCCATGGGTCAACAACTGGAGGGTTCACTTTACCAATCTTTGAAAAGATGATTAATTCTTTCAAAATATTCGAAAAGCCACACAATATAATGAACAAATTATGCAAAGCTTTGGCCATGGAATTTCAATGACGATGTTTTACTCTTCGTGAATTAAACTGCCATGACCAAGCAGGCATTTAAATATCTTGGAAAATAAGATCTGCTTTCCAAACCATCTCCTGTAGAATATCCTTCCTTAGCACTCTTTTAAAACATGCTGCATGCCTCAACACTGCCCCCCTCCTCTCGTGCCCATCATAACGTAGGAATTCTTCCCCATCCTCCCTCACTCCCGCTCTCTCCTCATATTGCTGTTATCCGTCTCCCACTCTCTTTCTCTCTCGCTCAAACACATACACAACCTCTACCTCTCTCTCTCCTTCCATGGAATTTCCCGCTCCCATAGCGCTACGGCGTTTGTTCCTTGTATTGGCAACTCCTGGCCTCCCTTGCGACAGACACTCTACCCTTTTGGGAGCGCCAAGATAGGCAACACCACGAGACAAAGCAAAGGTCCGGCCGCACCATTCCTCTTGCCTGTCCTCCCTCCTCCGCTTCACAACCCTGCATATCTCTCCCGCGCTCCCTCCTCGCCCCCTAAGCCTCCCACTTAACATCCTTCTCTTACGGCCGGACTCTACTTTCTCCCCCTGAAACACAAAGCGCAACGCATTGTCTCACTACGCATGCGGTATTCCCTCCGCCATTAGAACCTTTACTCAACGCCCACAACGTATTTCTCCCCTCCGATTTGACCACCCCTCTCTCTCTCATTTATATATACACGTAGGCACCGTTTGTATGTGCGCCAACACGCCATCTCTTCTCTCCAGCGTATTTCTTCCTCGTCATTCTCCGCCCGAACCGTAATGACTCGCTTCTCGTAACATAAACGTAAGCCCATTCTCATCCTCATCTGCCCACGAAAAAAAATTATATAATTAAATAAATATTAATGTTGAAAGTACTATATTTTTCACTTGCCATATCATTTCATTTCTTTTTCTATGTTTTTTTCTCATTAGTAATTTATACTCGCGTGCTCTTGAAGGGGCATTTTCTCTTCAAGACAAGGTCTGAGTTAACAGAGTGCTGATAGCGCCGACCCACATAGGTCTGCACTACCTATCCAAGACAAAATGTAACATTTAAGCAGGAATGCTGGCCTGTATAGTTCCTATTTCAATTCTCTATTTTTACCAAAACCTGTCATTTGCCCAAATTGGTATATTCCTTCGGTTGTTTTTGCGTTAATAATGAAATATATCACCGCCGGCTGAAGAAATGATGAGAACTTATATAAAATCCACGAGTTCAAAAATATTCATTAACCCAATTTCAATACTTTCCGCTTTTCCTTTCATGAGCTGATAAACATTATACATTATTATTTTTTCCCCGTTTTGATTTGCAATTGAAATCGCTTAAGTAAAATAAAAAATCTCGCTTAATTGCAATTAGTATGTAGAACTAAATTCGGCATATTTTGAAAACCTTATTAAGGTACACTTTTTTTTTTTATTTATATCCCTCATGACCATGAATTTAAAAAAATTAAGTATTCAACATAATTAGGCATTTTTAAACATAATGAAGTTAAGTGGTAGTAATTAGTACGAGAGGTGACTGACAGTTGAGGTCAAATACTTGGCGAGTATTACAAATTGAGTCTTACTAATGCGAAGTAATTTATTTTTATTACATTTTCCTGAAGGAAAAAAAACGTCTAAAAAACCTGGTTTCTTTGAGGTTGACCTGTATATTCCTTTGACGCTTAACGTCAGTGTATCACCCAAGCATTTTGAGATGCTTAGTATGTGCTATTTCATTGTTTACTTTATCTTTTCTTTAATTCTATTATTCTATCCTATCCCTTCTTCCACCCAATTCCTTACACCTTTCCAATATCTCATTTAATCACTTAAGAGTAGCATTTATTATTCCGGGGTCCTTTTTTCTCCATTAACCACAATTTCAATTGCAAATAAGGTCTAAGGTTTGTGCTAACCTAGTAACTTAATTCGCAGAGTCATGTTTTAATAATAGATTTGCTAAAGGTTAGAGTTTTATCATTATTGTACGTAGATAAATTCTCCCTAATCACTTTCTCACTAACTCAAAATCATAGAAGACTGTTTATCATTTTCATTAAGGGGCCTTACCGAAGGATTCTTTAAAATTTAAAAATACACTCGTGTATACCCTTCCTCTAATTACAGGATATCATTTTTTTAAATATCTCTTTGTATTTGCAAGATTTTCTTTCAATAAACCAGGGCTGACTCTGGCAAAGAGTGATCATCCTGTCGAGAAATGAAAACAATTGCTCGAAATGAATTTTTCCAAGATTTTTTCAAGGTAGTAATACTAAAGAATTGGTCTATAATTACCGAGATTCACTCTAGCTTCGACTTTTTTAAAGGAATTTATGCAAGCTATCTTATAATTTTTAACTGAGGCACTTAATATTCTTCTGTCAACTGTTGAAAAGCGACTTTTCAGTAACAAGCTTTATCTTCAGAAAGTTACATCGGCATTATACCTTCAGTATTTTATTTGCAAATACGGAGAATGTGTTTATTCCTCATATCTTCTTTCGTCCAGAAATACACCCCAATAATTTCTAATAAGAAATATTTCCATATTTAAAGAATTGTTCCAGATCTTTATCATAATATATTCTCCCATCTGAACTTCATACAATGGCGCCATTTTCCACAAATGTTCTCCATCTGCGGAAAATTCATTGATTGTAGTTTCTTTTGTTAGTTTATTGCAATAATATATGTAAATATGTTAATAACTATTCATGATGTCAGACATGCATATAATCCTAAATCGGTTCAATTTCCTCCAGTAAACACATCGTTAGGATAGTTTTGGGAACATACACACCAAAAACCACAATATTGCATCCAAGGATTGATTTTATGAAAGAGGATAGAGCTCAGTTAGTGCTAAACAAACGGCGTTTAAAATTAACATATCAAGGTAGAATAACGAGTTTCTTTCCCTGTGCCACGTGTGGTTTATCAGGAAGATCAAGTAACCAAAAAATAAACAGCTTGTATAATGCTGCGGGTGGCCGAAGGCGTCAACCAGAATCGAGTCCGGGCCTTCGGGTTAGTAGCCCAGCGGTTTATCCACTGGACTACCACGTTCCCTAGGGAATTTATGAGTAACTCAAAATGATCGTTATACCGGTTCGTTATATTCAAAACATTTGCAATATATAACCATCAACGGTATATCTATGTATTTATATGCAGCATATGTTTAAAGATATTCCTGTTTACAAGTACATTTCATGCATTCCCATTCAATGCTATTCCTGATGCTTACATCAGCTTTGTCCTTATTTATATAGCAATGTAAATTGATCATTCATGAATAGATAGTATTTACCCCCATAATGAATGCTCCACGCTTCTTTCAACGTCTTCCTCTGAACCCATTCTCTCTGGTCGGCTCCCCACTCGCCCAACTCTATTGCGATCTCCGTTCCAAGTCCTCCACCCGTGCCCCCACTCTCAAACTCCATCAGTCCCTCCCGCCCGGCGGTCGCTGCACCGCAGTACCGCGGGTCAAACGTATAGAGCACGATCGGGCGGTGCCCGCAATATGGTTGATGCGCGCATGATGGACGAGGTAGAAGGATGATGGGAAGTGTGTGTGTGTGCTTGTGCCTGAGTGGTGTTGGAGTGGGGAGAGGGAAAGAGAGATAGCGAGTGGATTGTGTGCGTTGGTGTGAGTGCGTAAATGTGTGTGTGCGAGAGTTGGTGCGTGTTTCTGTGGTAGGGAGGAAGGAAAAGGGAGTTTTGGGAATGAGAAAAAGAGAGAGGTACAAACACACACACACACATATATGTGTATATATATATATATATATATATATATATATATATATATATATATATATATATATATATATATATATATATATATAAGGAGAGGGAGATGAGCGACGGGAGAGGGTATCGCGGAACAAGAGTGAGGAATGGGAAGTACGTCTCTCAGCACAGTGGGAGATATATGAGAAAATACTTTATCTTATGGCCGTAAAAATACCTCATGATGTTTGTCGTTAAGGTGCACTTCAATATGAGTCAGCTAGAAGTATGAAGTCATTACCATTTTTCAACATTTGGTCCTCTTTTTGACGACATGTAACGCGATCAATTCATATACAGCCCTTTCCCGCGAGTGGGCGGATGGATTTTTGGCGCCCTCTTCTCTGCGTGACGATTTTTTTTCTTTTCATCATTTCGTGAACGTGTGTGTATTTGTATGGATGGAGATATTCAACTCTAATGATTTGTTGGCAAATTTTGTCTCGCTCTCTTTCTCTCGAGAATTTAATTGACGGCTGTGGTGTATAAAATAAAATTCGGCTTGCCATGACTCATTGCTGTAAAAATTAAAAAACTTGAATCCCAGTGAAATAATTTATTCTCATCCTAAAAAATTCAACTTTTTGGGGAAATTTATTCCCATTTTATGACTTGATTTGCGCGAAATGTGTTTTTGTTTGCGATATTATTTAAATGTTGACAAAATACTATTGAATGATCAAAATAAATATTATAATATTACTACATGGTAAATATTTGGAACTTCGGACGCCATGTTTAGCGGACGTAGTCTTCATAATATCGCATGATAAAAATATACTTTTTTCTAGATTTTAATCAAACTCTATATATTTCAAGTGAATATTCATTAGTTATAATGCATATCAAGTATTCATATACATTAATATGGTTATAAATATTTTATCCAAAAAGTGGTAGTATATCAAAGCGTAAAATGGTATTACAAAATATTATTTTTGTTATAATTTGTAAGTTATGCGATTTCTCAGTTCCATCGAAAGTGTTAGCAAATAGCTATTAGATATGAAAGATATTGCATTAGTGATATTATTATTATTTGTTACACATATTAGTTGTTATTAAACATTTTTTTTATTTTTGAATGAGGTAATTCTAGGTATTATATAGACAAGAATAGAATGGTGAAATATTTTTAAATGCATGTAATTACTCCGAATTTTGGACAAATTCAAAACAAAATGCTTTATTTAAACAAAAATTTTGGCAAACGACTTAGTAAAATTGGGAATTTTAAATCAGATAATATACTGACATCCAGCTTCTTACCCCTGTTTACCCAAGATCGGGTGACATTTCGTGCATTTCGTTTTTATTTTATATCGTATCGAACTATTTCAATTCCTAATAGAAGGCGTCAATTCTATATCCAGTAAAGAGTTACATAAAATATGCTTAAGCTGAGTCGATTCACAGGAATTCCAAATGCCTATGTTGAGGCAACAAAGGGTGGCAACGTAAACTTGTAATTGCGTAATAACAATTCTCGTGACTACGTCTAACTTCGCTAGCATTGAGAGCATGTATTTATGTATTTATCTCGCCAATCAAGGAACTGCGACGTTATATTTTCAAATACTTCATAATTGCCTGTGGCTTGAATACCTTTACCCACGCTTGCTTTTTATAACTCATGGTCAATTCTCAGTTGTTTCTAGTGTAAGTTCTCATTAAAGAAATTTACGATAAACGATTGCAAAAAGCACCTTTAAAGAATAGTCAGAAATAAAATGAAAGAGTATTAAAGCTCTAGTTTATCTATGAACACCAATATATCTACTTAGCTAAACTCGTTCAATTTTCACAGTATTCCACTAAAAAGTTGATAAGTGTCATCTTTTGGCACGCTTTTAGAGTTCACCTTCGAAATTTCACACCTGAATCTATGTAATGCAGCTTTGTATTTCTATTTCCTGAGCATCTCCTTGCACTCGTTTTCATATGATTGATTCTTATCCATTCTTTTCACATTGTTTCTGCGATTCGATAAGCAATGTTTGTAACCCTGTGGATGACAAACTAACTCTGGATCATTCGAAAATTTGATTTGAAGAGTTCCCCAGCTACTTTCACCTCAGGTCCTCCGATACCTTTCTCCCCATATCCTCTGCATACCGGCATATTGAAAATAACAAGGGACACTGGGTATTCCCCTCTTCCGTCACAGCTCGACGTGCCCAACTCGAATCTCCATTCGTTTTTATTCTCTTTCCTTTGCCATTTATTAATTAATTCAATAAAACCATGATGAATTTAGACATATATGTGAATGGGTATCTGTGTGAGTGTTTTCATATGTTAATTAATAAACCATAAACGCAGTAATCAACCCGAACGTCGGTTTGGTAGGTGACGATAGAGTTCGCCCAGTGCACCAAGCCCGACGGCATGTGAAATTCACGTATCAGGGTAGGCCGGCCAGTTCCTTTCCCTGTGCCGGTTATGGTTTCCCAGGAATATCTGGTAACCGAAATATCACATAGCTTGGGTGGTGCTGCAAGTGCCCAGAGACTTACCCGGGTATTGAACCTGGGACCTTCCGGTCAGTAGTCCAACGTTCTACCCCCTGGACTTCCGCGACCCGCATGTTAACTAATATATATTCAAATATGTGAATAACTAATAATTGTATATGTATGGCAAATGCCATAAAATTCCTGCCACAAGCTCTTGCCGCGGCTTGCTGATTATTGTTTGGAGGCAGAAATTGGTCAAATTTTAAATTTGAGATCTAGCACATATGGTTGTTTTCCAGAACTAAAAGATGAAAATTCAGAAAAGTTAACGCATAAAACATTGTAATGTTATTTAGTTTATAGAAAATTTAAAACAAAAATAATCCGTCCATCGATTTTAATTATTAAAGAAATATATCATCAATTATGTTGCTATAAATCCTTGTTTGCCGTCCGATAAATTTATCTGCTGTGGCTTAATTAACATCCATTCTTTGTTTAGTTGGAATTATTATATTACAACTATAAATGAAATTACGGAGCCTGAATTTAACTGTGTAAGTAAAAATAGCGACTGAAAAACATAAGGAATCAATTGATTAGGTACATGAAGCAACACTCGTTAAAGGATTGATTGCGTGTTGATTAATTTTTACGACCAATTGAACACTAGTACCTGAAGGTCACCCCAAACTCTAAATCCAGCGGTCTCTTTCAGTCGGCATTAAATACGATACAAAGAACGAATTAGAACGAATTCAAATAGATGCACTCTGGAAAAGGGTGATTCCACGTGCGCTCATCCCCAATAATGGAACTACGCCATTGATTCCGGGTCATGAAGTGGATGACGAACGAAGTCAAAGGAATAGCGCAAGTAGCAAAAAGGAGAGATTGAGATGGGGAGGGGGGTGAAAGAAAAAATAATGAAAGAGTTTGTGGGGCGGAGGAGTTTGGGAATGAGATGGAGGGTTTGGATCGGGGGAGGTGACGGTTTCCCCCGGCGAGGGGGAAATGAGTGGGGGGAGGTGGTGGGTGGGTGAAGAGGGCATACGAGGGAGGGGTCGGGCTCTCGTGATTGGAGTGGCGGGTGTCTGGGGTTGGGTGGGTGGGTCGGGCAGTGGGTGGGTAGTGGTGGGCAGGGGTTGCTGCTTTGAGTGAGAGGTGGGAAATGAGATGGGATGGAGCGGGTGGTTGAGGAGGGGCAAGGATGGGATTTTGAAGGGAGGTTTGCAGGAAGGGGGGGTTGGATGGACGTAGGGGAGGGTGTTTGCTGCGGGAGGAAAGGCAGGCACCGTGACTGATGGCAGGCGTCACTCTCGTGACGGGAGCACGCCGTCCGCCGCCCTCCAATCACCGGGGCCGGCCCTCAGGCCTCTCTCTCTCTCTCCTCTCCCCCTCGGTTTCCCTCTCCCGACTCGGTAGAAGGCAAACCCGCCGCGGCCTTACCATTCCCTCTCCCCCCCCCTGCCCGCGCCCCGATCGCCGCCATCCTCCCTCGGCCATATTCCTCCTCCTCCTCTCTGCCGCCCCCGCGCTTCGCTCCGACCACGCTAGAAACTAATCGAGGACACACACACGCCGCTTACCTTACAACGTCCACTCGCATCGAGTGCATTAACCACGGTTAACTTAGCGGTGCAACATAGATGCGTCCTTATGATGGTGAACTCAAAAGTTGCAAATTGGAGGAAATCATTACTTTTTTCAGAAAAGCGCCTTAATTGACCTCGTGATTGTGGGTCTGTAGGCTTCATTTGAGCTTAATTGAGGGCGGAATATCTGCAAACCCGCTTGCTCTTTTATTAGTGAAATGCTGAACATTGCGAAAAGTCTTAAAAACTTGACGTAATCATTATCTGAAATTGAATCATTTATGCAAAACCTTTAACCTTCCCCATTCAAACAATTTTTTCGCGTGGTCCTAAAATTTATTTCACTTGCCAATTCACCAAATTACTAGGGTAATACTCGTTTATATGGTTTAATCTAGTCTATTGATGTTTTCAAAATTATCTGATTTTATTCGTACCCCAATTAACGAAAAATACTATCCGTCCTAAGATATACACATTTCTGTCGCATTTTTTCGTGGTTGCCAATAGTAATTGCTTCAGATTTTATGCTTTTTGAACAACGACAAGTCGCTCATACTAGTTTCTAGGTTCACCACGTGACTTAATATTGCAAGAATAAAGGAAAAAACGCCCACCAATTTACCAAATTAAACGGATACCAGGATCAAATAAGTAAATCAAAGTCTACAGCCCTTCAAGCTGTGAAATCACAAATTCAGGGGAGGGAGTGAAATTAATTTCAACGCGCCGCTCATGGTTCCCAGATAATGTTTTGCCGACGCATGAAATTATAGATTGCACCAATTTGGCTGAACTCCACAAAGATTTTACTTCACTTTGGCATTCTGAGTTCTGATGTAGAGTTCACATTCCACAGGAGAGCAACAAGCAAAAAATATATACCAATAAACTTTCTCTATTTACCAAAAATTTCTCTATATAACTAATGTCCCGTAAACATAATGCACAGCTTGTTGGTGAAGTTCACTTCATTATATCTGCTTATTTTTCGGACATGGCGTAGCTTAAATCCATGCTTATTGAACCCATTAGTTTTGGTTGTAATTGCCGCGGCCAAAACTATAGAAAGTCTTCCGATTGACTTACAAATGCTGCTTTCTTACGTCAAATTCGGTATTAAATCTCCCAATCTTATTAAAATCTTGAAAAAGCTGAAACTTCGTAAGTATGCCTATTCCTAAATACTGCAAAAATTAGAGTCAACAATCCTCAATGATAGAACAAAAATACACTAAAAATTAATTGCTGCATTGTGAAAATGGTATTTCAGAGAAATCCTACCACGCATTAATAGAGTAGAAAAATTGTGGTGGTTCAGAGAAGGAGAAATCGGGCGAAATTCTCACCGAGGTATCCTTGCAATTTTCGTCCGTGCAGCCATGTGACGCGTCACACCCAGGATGTGAAGTCACATGACCAATCTCCTTCAGCGGCAAATGATTTTCGATGGTCATTCCCACTTGGGCTATCGCGCAACGCTATCCAAAGCCAAGGAACAATACAAATGGGTTCATCGCGGAAACCGTTAAATTTTCGACGGGACGTATTCCTCTTGCCCCCTTGCGAGACCACCGCGAGTCCCTGTCTCCCCGTCACCCCACCATGACCCGCACCCCTCAACAACAACCACCTCGGACGCGATCGTGCATCTTCCTCCGCTCCCCGGGTTCGGCAAAGGGGAGTCGCAGGGGGCCCAGGGAACAGTCGATACCCGTCTCCCTCTACCCTCACGCTGTCACACCCGCGGCCGGCTTCCATCCCCGGAGTGGACGACAACAAGGAGGTGGGGCGACGCTGCTTCTTAAACCCCCCCTCGGGGATTCAATTCCACTCCGAAAGCGTTTTCGACTTGGTTGGTGGCCGAAGTCATCACGCTTATGGGCAGGCGGCTTGTTGTGCGTGGGAGGGAGGGAAGAGTGAGGTTTGGCGGGGGGTGAGTAGCCACAGGGAGAAGATTGGGGTGGTGGTGGGGGGCAGAGAGAGAGAGAAATAAGACCAGCGTGAGGTCTCCTCATATACGCTGGAATGGACTCATAGCGGACCTTAAGGTTTTTGATGTCCGCATCCGTGGGGGTCCTTGGTGCGGTAGATGGGGATTCGTGGGGACTCCGGAGGGGTTAGCGGGATGAGGGAGGCGGGAACTTGTGAGGGTAACAAAGGGGAGGAAAGGGCGCGCCGGGCCGTGGCTTTGCGCTCCCGGGATGACAAAGTGGGCGGGATGAAGATATTCGTTCTCCATCGCTTGCAGACTCGCCCACCGCCATGGACATTGAAATTACTTTGAGCTCCTGGTATTAATGGTGCCGGTGCCCCGCGCGTATTATTGATGCTCGGAAGTTAGAAGACCGTGATAACCTGTGGTAGCAATTTATGTTATACCCCACTCACTCCCCTCCCACCCTGGGCGCTGAGGCTTAAGTGCGCACGAATAAATAATTTTCAAAAACACGAGAATAACAAATGGGCCTAAGCCGCTTATTCTCTGCCTTAAAATTCCAATAGGGGAGAGTCAGCGCGTCTTGTTTCCCACAAAATATATTGCCGCTCGATTCTATTTAAAAGTAATCGATACACAGAAGGGTAATTGAGCTTCGGGTTTTCTTTAATGTTTTGGAATACGATACATTAAAACGCGGAGGAGGTAGCAAGAAACCTATCACCTACGATGGCCGAATATTTTTTCAAACCTCAGAAAATCTTTGATTTTTTTAATCCTCTAATATATGACGAAGTTTTTCCTATTTAAGAGCATATCTCTCGTTTCAATTTGCACTCTCAAATGTATGCAATTGTTTTTGTTCATTCCAAACAAAACGTCTGAGCATTTATTGTCACCATAACAATTGAAGGAGAAGGAAAAGACCATTGAAGGACAGCGGTGAGCAACCCACGGGACCCGGGAAAATTATCCTTTGCACAATACTATATTTAAATATGTTAACTAGAAATAAATGGGTGCACCAGCACTTAAACGGATATTTTACTCTATTCTTAGTATACATTTCTCAAAGTTTGGTTTTTATCGGGAGATTAATTACTCTGTTACCTATATTTCATTTACACCTTTTGAAAAAAAAATAATCTCCGCATAAAGATTTGTATTTTTTGGCTGATACCACATTGAAATCTCACGTGCATACGGTATTTTCCTCTGTCAAGGACGGGATATTATATTTTTGTATGGATATTGAAAAAAACTATTAGTACCTTCTAATAGCGTGAAAAAAATATAACGTCAACATTCGTTTTATGATCATAGATTTTATAATGCCTTGAAGTATATACAATACCGTAAAGAAATAGCTGCTAAGACCGAATGTGAATATGGCGTCAATTAGGTAACCGATAACCCCATAAAATATTTAAACGCGTTGGATCATTACATTTTCTTTAGAATATTACTGTAAATCCTTATCAATTTTTATAAAAAAAATTCCGCGAAGTGAAGGCTAAATGAATACATTCATCTGTGTTCTGTTCGTTGCTATCTGCAAACCGTTGCTATCCTCCATTTGCATCATCGGTGATGCAAGTATTTGCCGCTATCGTGGTCAAAACCTGCCCTCATTTGCATGTACTGGTCGTAACCCTAGTATGTTCTCCGAAAATTATAATTTCCTCCTATATTTAAGGTGAGTATATGTTGATACTATACTTAACTACAAAAAAAACGTTACCATTATTCCTTTAAAACGACTCAGAGTTTATCCTTGGACGTATAAAATCTCGTTCCAACTTAATACGTAGCTACTGATTTACAGATAATACTATAATTATGAATCTTTATCATTTCCTAAAATTGGTTTTAACTATTGGATATTAATTTCAATCTTAGAAAACGTAGTCGGAAAATATGGATCTTAATTTATGGCAGTTTTACTCATGAAACTGAAGAGCATGAATGAATTAATTAATTTAGCATTAAATGAGTGCATTTAACTATTGTATGAAGTGACCTCTACAATGCCTTATATTCATGGGGCTCTTAAGTTCTGCAATCATTACTTACGCTTAGGAAAATTAGTCTTACCCTTGTCATCAACTTGAATCGAGCCACTACCATGTCAGCCATTTTATCTTGCTTTTACCATCTTCAGCATTTCACGCTTAATCCTCCCTTTCATATTATATAAATCACAATTCTTCATTTTTTTCTTAGGATTCGGAATCATGTACTCAGCGCATAATATTATATTTTATCGTGTTTATTTAAAATAATAACCCTCAACCTCATCGTGAAATTTGAATTGGCAATTATTAATGCATTATAAATGGTAAGGAATCGTAAATATGGACTAAAGCGCCAAATACCGGTTAGTATTATTTAAAAAACCGATTAATGTACTTAATACACATGCATGGTAGCATTTTATCGCGCTACATATCCGCAAGAATACTCCACGTCTCCGCTTATATAACTAAGAGCTTGAATCCCAAAAATTTGATACCCTTTGGATTATTTAAACTTTGTTTCAGTGGGAACGATGGCAGAAACTCGGGTAACCAGCAAGGATGGGTGAGGAGGGAGTTTTGAAGCTCGGACAAAAAATAGGTTCTGAATTACTACTGCGGCTCGTGGCAAGTAACTTTGGACTGTAAGTACCTTTTCTTTTTGAATAAAATGTTGTATTCCGAACGAAGTCCATCAAGTAGGAGTTTTTACCTAAATATCTTTTGTTTCGGTATATTTAAGTGTGGTGAAGACCTGGAAAGAGAGCCATAAGATTCGGTATTCCGAGGAATCGGAGGATGCCAGGCAACCAATACTGCGAATGTTACTTCTCTGTGGTGAAGCTAAAAGCAGGAAAAGAATGCATAAGATGTACGCGGAATAGCGAATCGAGATTTTTTCACTTCATCTCAATATGTTACCCAGCCCGGTTATTTGACTGTGCCAAAATCAGTTTTCCACTTCACCAATTAGTTAACGTTCCAGCAGCCAGGGATCGTACTTAAGCTTGCTGGATATTTTTCAGCCAATCGTAGTAGAGAAAACATAATACTTCCTCAATCAACAGAGTTTAAATGACTTTGTAAAATACTTAAATCTACCGAAGTAGAATTTTTTATTTATAGACTAGAAGGGGGTAAATGTGTTGATGAAATGTAAGCCGTCTGCGTATGGGAAGCAGAATCAAGCGTTTGTAAACTTTTGCACCGAAGAGGAAGATTCTTGATTCTTCTACTAAAGTAAAAGTTACTTTAAAGACACGTGATACAAGCCAAACTATGTCGTATTTTCATAGACGTTTTCTCTCGTAGCTCAAAAATTGAACTGCTGCAAAATGGGGATGAACCATCATCTCTCAGATGCGATTGCGTATCCCACTTATTTCTAGGAAAATTTCGAGGGTGTGCAGTCCAACTGGAAAAGGTAATTTATGAAGATCAAAAGATAGTCATGCAGACCTTCAGTGACACAAGTACACAAATGGCCTCAGAGACTGCTTAACTGTAGCAAAAGAAAATGTTGGGCAGCAGGCATAAGTCGATACAACCAAAATTATATTTCCACGACGGCATACCCTCAGTAATCTGAGCCTTTCGATACAATTTGCATTAGGATTGGACTCAGAATACGAGCCATTGCAATTTCTTGGAAAATAATTTGTAAATTTGTTGGAAGCTTAAATAAAAGCAAGCAACTTTAGGTAACCGCAGATTAAAAAGAAAATGAAGTCTGATTACACCGTAGAAAAATTCAAAGAGAAAGAAAGCGAAGCATGGACAAATTGTCTTGCCATGATAGAAGATTTACTCGGCACCGTAAGACGCAAGACTTTCAAGCTCTGTTCACGGATCTAGTGGAATATTTTGGTAAAATGGGTTTCCAGATGTCTCTCAAAAGGCATTTTGAAATGAACTTTCATCTTTAGCTTTATGGAATATATGGGAGACTTCCTAGAGGAAAAATGGGAAAGGTTCCGCTATGATACCATGGAAATGGAGCGCCGATATCAAAGAGTGTGATGCATAATTACATTCGAATATGGCACTCTATTTTATTTGTGTATTTTAATGAAAAATACTTGTCTGCATAGTAAATAATTTAAAACTTCAAATATTCATTTGTTATAATTTATTAATAGTTGTCCATAAAAATTTATTTTACCCATCCATTTGCATTTTAATATAGTCTAACACTCTTTGCTTCCCGGAAAAGTAGAAAAATACAGTATGCCTTCAATTTTCCAGAATAATGCCACGAAAATATCTTTTCCTATTTTCGACGAGTATACCATTCGTTTCATGACGCAAAGAGACTCCATCGGGCCTCCTAAGCTGGAGAGAACTTTAAGTTTTCATCCGGCTCAAACTTTGGGTAAACAATCGAAGAAATTACATAATAAATAAATGCTCTGACGGCAAAAGCAAATAAAAATCATTAAATCATTAACATTCATTCATTCCATAGCAATAAGGATCAGTCATACTAAGGGAGAACCGTGTTGCAATTAGGAAGTATATATTTTTTGCCATGTACTTTAATACTCTCTGTTACTCTTCAATGTGGAACATATTCTAGAAATCCTCGAAGGAAACTTACTCATATATATTCAACACGTTTATATTAATTTCCCTGTTATGGTTATGACGACAAATATTTCCTGAACACGCATTTCCCCTTGTGTGCCTAATTTTTATAATTCTTCGAGTGCTGTAGTAATTTTTCCTTTCCTCCATCGAGATCACTATTCAGCTAAGAAAAATGGAAAATACATAAAAAACTTACTTATTTTAAAAACCTGTAAAACTTAAGAGAAGAAATTTGGTGTATTAACTAAATTACTAATGCTGTAAATAACTTTACGTAGATAAGAAAAGCATAGAGGAAAATTTTAATTTCGGGTACCGGATGAATTTCAGAAATTACTTGCTTGTATTACAAAAAACTTTATCACAGCTATATAATTGCTCCATACTCTCTCTCTCTCTTGTGTGTATTTATGATTGCTATTATTACGATCATATCATGTTTCATGTCAAGTTCCGTTTCCCTCACGGTGCCAATGCAAGTTTTCACAAGTTTGGCAATTTATTAGATTTTATTAATTTATTCCGCTGCAAAAGAATATTTCCGGGTACAAATAGGAATCAAACCTTGGGACATCGGTAGTCACTCATGGCCTTTGTAATTATACGGCTCAGGGAAAAGAGCAACTGGATTTTCTCACAGCGAGGACGGTGTTAACTGAGCAATTCTTTCATTTCCTAAGCCAACTTTCTGATTGATAAAAACACCTGGGTATTAATTAATTGCAGATCTGTCGCAATATTGTAGTTGATAAAAATAAAATTTTTAATAGAACTGATTTTAAGCCATGAATAATTATTTGCCTTGGACTAAATATTTTCATTAATAATGGTTTAAAAGAAAGTCTTTGACAGGGTGGAAAGGCTTGATTTTCCTACCAAAACTTGAAGGCTACATATCAAGTGTACAGGTAGTTAAAAATGAATTCTATATATAATAATATCTTAGTATAATTCATGATTATTTCAATTGAAGTTTTGTGCAAAACAAAAGTTTTGTAATAGGTTTGAGGGAACAGCATCGCACTAAAAAGTATATGAGTTGCGAACTGGAATTTTTACTCATCGTAATGCACATTCAGCCTATTCTAGCCGTTGAATAAACTCTATTCTTAATAGGGTTTCTTCAACGATTTTACTATTATTTGCACATTATTCTAATCCTATCTATTCAAAATGAAAATATAAATTGATTCAGTCTTAATAGATCATTCCGTGTCACACATACGTTAAGATGAAATGAAGATTCACAATTACCAGTCAATTTTTCAAATATGATATAAAGATGCTCTTACAATTAAATTCATGATCTTCATTAAACTTTCTTGATTGGAATAACTTTATTCCAAGGACCTATTGACATTTTTGATAGCTTAAATGCTTATGTCTATTGAGTTATATAAAGTCAGATACGAAGGTGCACACAAGACTCGACTAGCCATTAGCCATTATTAACGTTGTATACATATTTTAACATTTTCAAAACATAATGCACGGGAAATACCTCAGTACTTTATGTGAACTGACACGCCACAAGCACATGCTGATTTGGTTAATATTCCTCATAATATAATTATTTAAGGCAATAAAGAACTTTTCATTTGTACAAATTTAGACATATATACAATATGTGAATGTAATAAATTCTTAATATAAAAGTAGTGGAGCAAACAAAAACCAGTGTTAATTTCAAATAAATTAATTTAATGTAAAACTAAAATGCATCTATGAGGACTAATTTTTATTACATTTAATACAGACTAAAGAATATAATAAACTATAAGAATCCGCATTTCACTAACAGGTATAAATTCAGCTAGATCTACATCTACTTAATGCCCTGCAAGCCGCCGAAAGGGCGTGTGGCGAGGGATGTTAGGACACTACCCGTTAATAAGAAAGAAAAAAACCGCATGCGAAAGCCACAAATTTCTACTATCCAAAAACAAATCATGGTATGCATTCATGCAAGAACACTTTCACCCGACACACATGCAAGCACTAAAACTCCCAGCTAACATACACATGTACCTACAAATATACCTAATATCTTTGCAATATTTAATTTTTTCCGACAGGTAAATTTAATGTTTTAATATTTCTAAAGTGACTTCGGTTTCTTGCTATTATGATTTCTGATTGTTCGGGGAAAGATTGAGTATTTGTAGCTATCTGTAGTGGAATCTATCTCCCTTATTTTAATTTATAGGAGATGGCGAAATATTTAACAATCATGAGTGTATATGAGGTTTTATAATTGGGTTTCAAGCTTTTATAGCATTTTTCCACACTAGTATTGACGAGGTATTCATATTTTGTGTAAAACAATTCATATGTATTAAATATACTGTTCAAGTTAACATTATATCCTTTCAAAATCCAGTTAATTTACTTTGACAATTTTATTTCAATGCTGCATCTTATGCTGAAGTTACGCCAACTAATGGTTTGGTATTTGGTAATTTTTGTAGATTTTCATTTGTTTTGTAATGATTAGGTATAAAATACCATAAAAGTAATGTCTTAATTATTTTCATACACGTTCTACAGGAGTGTGTTATAGGACCTCCACTCATATTGATTTACATTAACGACCTAAGTTGGCACGTGAGTATCAGTCTTAGATTGATTGTATGCATTGAGGTAATTTAGAGACAAATAATAATGCCAGCGGATTAACCGTTATTCTTCACTGATTTAGAACATAAAGTGAATTGATATAACGAGTTGGGGTGAAATTTAATCATATGCAAATAGAAAGTATTGACGTTTTCAAAAGGACGAAAAAGAGAGAGATATATACTCGTAATATCCAAGCTGTACTAGCAAATTAACAACGCATATGACTGTATTCACCTTCAACTTGCCTTAAATCAAATTTCCCTATGGTGTGATACCTGGAAGCTTAACTTAAACCCTGGAAAATGTAACACCATGACTCTTGATCTGAAAAAGCCCCTGATATTCTCAATTTACTCAACTCCCTTAAATAGAGTAACAACCATGAAAGACCGTAGCGATTTAACCGACCATAAACTAAATTACTCCGACCACATACAGACTGTAAAAAATAAAACAATGTCCCTATTAGGCCTTCTTCAGCACTTCACAGAAATTAAAGATCCAACAGCAGTCCATTAGTACTTCTCAACAATTGTCCTCCCCATAGTATCATATTGTTCCCCAATTTGGTCCTCCTCATCCCCAACTAATCTTAAATCCCTCGATTGCATCTCTCACTCCTTGCCAAAATAGTCAAACACCGAGTCGCACATTTCCGCAATATGTCCTCAAATGCTTTTCTGTCTTCTTTATCCATTTCTAATCCCCTAAGCTGCAGACTTAAAGCTGATTTAAAACTCCTCCACAACACCCAAAACTCGACTATTGGTTGCCCTGAACTGCTTTCTCTCTTCAACTTCAGGATACCAACTCGATCCACCCGCACCCACTCCCTACTACACCTGCCTATTCCTAGAATATCTCTCACCAAGTGCTCACCTTTATTTCACCTCTCCTCTCTTCTAAATTCACTCCCTCACACTGTCGATCCTTTCAATTTATCATGCAAAAATTTCGCCACCCAAGCTCTATCCCACCTTCCAACAAATTAAATTTTTCCCCGGTCCATGTTCGGTTCTCGTTGTTTATTGTTATGCTGTTTTTGTCTTTTGTCCTATTTCATGCTTGTTATAATTTTCAGTGTAAATTGACACTACTTCTGTTTGGGAATAATGTTTTAAAATGAAATAAATAAAATAAATATATAATTTCAAAAGGGCTTCGGTTAAGCCACTAAAAACAGGTCGAATACCCGGTTATTACTCTTATCAGGGTTATAAGGAGAACAAAGTTCAAAAGAATACGCGGTAAAACACAAAGAAGCTAGGTGTCATCAGGTAGCTTGAAGGAAAATCTAATAAAAGAAAGGTTTTACTTAATTTTAGCCAGGCAAGTATTTAGGATCAACGGGAGAACAGCCCATAAAGGAATTAGAAAAATTTTGAAGCGAGAACAGCTGCGAGATACGAGTTAGCCAGACAGGTATTCTTAAGAAATTAGAATACTAAGCTAGATCACTAATCACTAGAACGGGCGGACCCCTCTTTTAAGAACTCCATTCGGCAAAATGTATGCCATGCTTTTTATTTTTCTTCCACGGATTCTTCACATTCTGTAGATTTTATGAATGATGTATTTCTAACATTTATTTGAAAAAATAATCAATCAGAAGAGTCATGAAGAGATCGAGCAAGGCTAAGACTCTTTAAGACGCGCGGAACTACGGAGTTTACCAGCAAAATCGAGTGAATTGTCATCACTTCACATAGTATTGGAAAATGGCACAATCAGGATGTGGATACCCAACTCAACTATTCTCTCTTCCCTCGCATGAATCATGAATGAATCCGGCGGGTAACCACTGCCAATTTCTTCATTCAAAAAGAAATATTTACCATTGAACTAATATGACATAGTGTTAAGAGTACGCGTGAAGCTCTACATACATTTATGTATTTGCAAATGTATATTGATATTTATGCAAAAGAAATAACTATGAATAATGCTGGTGCCCCAACTTCCCCCGTCAAATGCCCTTGCCGTGGCTTGAAAATGTTGTAGACTATAATCAGATATTACATAAGGATCTTTAGATGGCTGATTGCATTAATCATCTCAATGCCTTTATTGAAAAGCATAACTAGTTAAAAACGTTTCATCATGTAAATTTTAAGCAAAATAATTTTTAACTGCTACTCTGCTATCGAATATTTGTGGTGAAAAGTCATGATATCCTATTGAGGGATACCAAAAGAAAGTTTTTGAAGTTTCTCGTGCATTGTTTTGACAACATTAAATTGTTACTACCTCGTCATTATTATCATTTCTCTACTTATCCTGATTTCGCTTATTTTGTTTACATGGTGGATCACGTACTGGAATACGTCGATGAAATTTGAAGAGGTCAAAAATGAAGAAATTTTGCATTTTATTCCATAAGTAATGTCAATATAATATTGTACTCAATGAAATATTTTAAGCATGCAACAGAAGATCAAAAATCTGGAAATGATTTTCATTGAAGTTATTACCTGAATCCGTTATCCGACGCATTCTCACATTAGTACGTCATTATTAGCAGCCACGGAAGTTAAAATTGATCATATATTGAAGATATTGAATACCAAATATCATATACTGAATAACTCAAATCAATTCATTCCATCGTCAAATAAATGAATTAGATTATCGCTATCAGAGTATTCAGATAAGATCAGGTGCAACATGAATGTGACGATTGGAGTGCACTTCTTCACCTACATAAATAGCCAATTAATGGATAAAATATATCTGCATTGGAATGAAATGAATATTTATCTTAAGCTAAGATAAACATTTTCCTCTCAAAGTGCCCTGAAAATTAGATTGAAATGATAAGGAAAGTGAGCAGTAGCCGTAGAACGGCTCTTCCAACAAAAGAATAATTGTCAGCAAATATAAATTTCCAAATTCAAAGGATATGGAAATATTAAGATAAGTAAAGGAAATAAAATAAATTCCGCATTCTAATAAAATAGCTATGTGCATGTGTATTTAACAACAATAATGACCTATTATTCAATTTAGATCCTCAGATTACCCTTGTCATTTTTTTGTCACAAGCAAATATCTTGCTGTACCATTTCAGCAATCTTTAATTAATGCAATTTATTCGTAATTCAAATTGAAGAGTTTATAAAACATCCTAGAGGATGTCCATGTGGAGAAATATAGGATACTAAGTTAGGAATTAATATCCTGAATACAGAAACTGAGTTTCGCCTGGCTCCTTTGTGAACTAAAAGTGAAAAATTCACACACAAATTTTGCTTATTCTAAGTTAATACATGATTCAAAAGAATAAACTTAGTATTTCCTCATAATTTTATGTGGAAACACAAATTGTACCCCAATGAGTCATGGGACGCTTCCACAAAGTAAATCTGGATACCACATTGTATACGTTAATTTATATTTTTCGAGAAGCTAAATTCACTTCATAAGATATTAAAAAATTCCTTAACTAAGTATATAATAAAATTTATTTGGTGGATGTGGAAGCCAAATAGATAGAGCGTATCGAAGATTTTGAGTTCAATTCCGTGTGAATTTAGAAACTCAAGTTGTGTGATTTTTAGGTTTTCTGGCCTTCAAGAATGATTGAAGCCAGGTAGTTGGCTGATAGTTCAATATGACGAGGCTTAAGTCATATTTTCATTATGTCGGTAATTCTAATTAAATTATACTAATAACTTCGAGTGTTTAGTTCCTGATTTTTATTATGATATAGTCGATCTTTAATATTAGTCAGGTGTATGTCTATGAACAAAAGAGCAAAAGTGATATCTGTATATGAAATACCATGTATGAAATGCCACTAACACAAATGTCCCTTGAGAAACCGACATTCATGCGAGCTCATATATCGACCCTCAGATAAACTTTTCTAATAAGACAGAACATCATTTAAGCTTCGCTTCATTAATTTATAAAGGGAAAAGAAAAATGAAAATATTTTGCTTTAAATTATAGTGAAATGTTTCCAAACTCCTGAAAATGGCAAATTAAAACTAATCTAAAACCGTACGCATAACAATAAGTTCTGTGCAAACATTTATAGTTTTAACTGATAATTGGTTATTTTGTGGTATTTCTTCTACTTGGTGTAACGTTACCTCACCAACTAGAGACACTTCAACGATTTGAGAACTTTCCGAAGTGATTTATTGTAAGGTATTCTCTATTCTAACTAATTCCAAGATATTTTTATTCTAAGGCGATCGTTTACCGTAAAAAATTAGAATTATTAGTTGTGGAAATGGAGAAGAAGCGACATATTATGAGCCAGTAGTATGGTTGTATGCACGAGAATTTTCGAAAAATCCCATCTTTTATTGGGGTACTCGTACACTTACATGCCTGGGGAAAACGACTCTTTTGACTGTCATTAACTGATTTTTACACGTCAAGGACGGTGAAAAATCAGTGGCATAATCTAAGAAACTGCAGGGAATGAAAAAGTTTTTACTCTAACAGCTATTCCCATTTAAGAACACAAATAAGATGACGTTGATGATAAAAAGTCATTTTAATATATTAATTTAGGGACATTGTTCACCCAATTCAATATGTCCGTGACAACTTTACAAATTGTTTGCTAAATCTCCAAAACTATCCCCAAAACGCCCGTTACCCTTGAAATTTAAATTTCTAACAAAAAAGAAAGGTTCTAAATATAGTAGGCTTGAAGAAAATGTTTATTACCACTGGGCAAGTATTAATTCGGTCTGCCAAAAGGTGTTTCTTGAAATAGGAATCTCTCATTTTCTCGTAGAGCACCTTTCAGCTGACGATAATGTGTGAAAAAGTGATGCAAAACTTAATAATTGGAAATCTGGACTTGCAGATAAACGAAAAAAATTTTTAGAGTCAAATGCCCCTTGCTATATTGACTGATAAGCCGTTGACAGTGGTGTAACTGTTCAAATATTTCCAAACTACGGCAGTTGATTAAAGCAATCTTTACCTGAGCATTATCAAGCATTAAATTTAGCCTAAATTAAGTATAAAAATATAAAATATTTGGAAGTAAAATTTTTACCAATTACCAATTACCAATTACCAATCTTTACCTGAGCATTATCAAGCATTAAATTTAGCCTAAATTAAGTATAAAAATATAAAATATTTGGAAGTAAAATTTTTACCAATTACCAATGCATTATGAAAAAATTAGTAAAAAAGGAAGTGTAAATATTTATTTAGCATATCCATATCCAAATATTAAAAATGATTTGTGAATTTCTCAGCCCCTTATTTGAAGAGCATACTTCCGTCAAAGAGATTTGGTAAATCCAATTTTAGTGCGTCCACTATTCAAAATTCTATCTTTTATCCAAATCACTATCCCTTTTTCGCGAAAAACGTGAAACAAGAACCTGATTCTCAATATATACATATTTTCTGATCTAAGTCATGTCCTAAATGTATAAACTGTCCTCATTTGCTGAATTATGAATATTATAGAAACATAATATTTGACTATCGCATTCCAAACAAATATTGAAAATCTGTGCTGTTGTCGAACCGTTTTCCATTTCAGTTCTCTGTGATGCTAAACAGAGATAGGAACTGGCCTTTCCTTCCCTGATACTTGAATTTACGTGCCTCAATGAGTAACGGAATTTGAGGGCATCAAACCAAGCAAATCTTTGGCCTGGACATTATAGCGGTACTTTTCTTACTAAATTACCATCGCAAACAAATAAAATGACCACCATTTTATAATAACTCAATCGAAGCTTTGCTATCCATTATTTACTAGTCAATATTTTAGCTTGATAAAACTTATATATTATTAAATAATCACTAGTAATATAATCAGCCAAACAACGCACTTTTTCGTTTATAAATAAACGTAGTGTTCTTCATTTTGAAAATGATGGAAATGCGTCCTAGTAAGATCAAACTTTTAAAGTCAGGAAGTTTGAAATTAGAAAGATTAATCACACCTATACCTAAGTTATCTACGCTTAAATATATACAAATTAGGCATTTCATGAACATGCTGGAAATAGAAAATTATGATTAATTTCAAAACTGATTTGAAACTTTTAAACACCTTAAAGCTTTTGTTGACTATGGTAAGCTAAATATTGTTGAACGTGCGAATCTAATGATCAAAATATTCTTCATATACATATGTTTGGTCAATCTTTGAGTATGCACGTATACGTATTATAAGATGACGGTTTAGACACTTAGTTCGGCATGAAATAATTTATTGTTCTTATCTGCTTATAAACGAAAGAAATAATATTATTTGTAATAGACTAGGATGTACATAGGTATACGTCATTTTCTCTAAGTAATTAATAGATTAGTAACGTAAATAATATGTTACTATTTTTATTCATCTCTGGATATATATATTAATTACTTAGAGAAAATGACGTATACCTATGTACATCCTAGGCTATTACAAATTTTATATATACAATTTTATATTTAATATATATTTTATATATAATATTTTATATCTGGAGATATATATATATATGTATATATATATATATATATATATCTCCAGATAATATGTTACATTTTCATTCATCTCTGGATATATATATATACACACACGCACACACACGAGGGTCATCCGGAAAGTAGTACCCGTTCGTGCCTCATGAAGTGCTGACGACGCGAGTAGCCGCTGGACGAGGTCAGATAGCTTCAGTGGCTTGTCTGCCTTCTCTGAGCCAAGTTGCGTGACGCTAGCATTGCCTGTGTTGTTTCTGTGATTGTTTACAATGTTTAAAAAAATTGAGAACGCCGCCAGTTGTGAAGTGAGGGCAGTGATTAAATTCCTCAATGCAAGAAACGTTCGCCCATGTGATATTCATCGCCAATTAAAGGAGGTGTATGGAGACAATGTAATGGACGAGTCGTCTGTTCGGCGGTGGTGTCGCAACTTCAACATGGGGAGGGGGAACACACACGACGATGAGCGTTCGGAGAGACCGTCTGTCATTACAGACCAACTGGTGAGCTCAGTTGACGAATTCGTGAGGAACGATCGGCGCGTCACAATTGATGACATCTGTGAGCATTTTCCCAATGTTTCTCGAACAATTGTTCATGAAATTGTTAAACACCATCTGCATTATGCAAAAATTTGTGCAAGATGGGTCCCTCGCGTATCTCAATGAGCTGGCGGCGAAGCAGGAATACAGAAACTTGTCACACGTTATGACAAATGCCTTAATTTGCTTGGAGATTATGTTGAGAAGTAGTTTAAAGTATCCTCTTTCAAATAAAATTTTTTATGTTTGTTAATATTTACTTTTGTCTTTATTTCACGAACGGGTACTACTTTCCGGATGACCCTCGTATATATATCTAATATATATATATAATATATATATATATATATATTATTAGATTGTAGGAATATTTGTTACATAGTAAAAATTTCAATAACTTAAATAATGGCATCGAAATGGGAAGTGATAAAGTGTTCGAAAATTTCTCTTATATCCACAGGCACCAAACCATCACTTAAAAGTGATGGGAAATTTATTTCCAGGTAAAGAATTTCTCCAGTGACCCACCGCAATCAGTCTTTATCTGGCAATGCCATATGCCTCGTTTCTAATTATAGGAGCCTTCGTTCCGAACTTTTTTTGTCGAAATCCTTCAGCATCCTCCGTATCGGTAGTGTGCATCTGGCCAAATTATTACAGCAAAAATTTCGCCCGTCGCGAAAAAGAGGCGTGGGAGGAAACCGCAAATGAGAGGGAGAGATAAAAAATCCTGGAGCTAGAAGACATCCCACGGATATTAGAAGAATATTTTTCTCTTTCATTGGACCCGCCGGCATAGATCAATCCTTCCCTAGGGCCGAATCGCACATAGAAATGGAGCGTAACCGCCATTGTAATTCCCATGGACTATCCCGTTTCGGGGAGTGAGGTAGGCCCTGTACGCCTACCCTTTCTCCAACTACTCCACCGCATTCATCCCACCCCCAGCTTACTCTAAACAATTAGATATCGGGGAGACTTCATCCTACAAACCCTCAAGTCCACAGACACCGCCAGATCCCTCTCTGGTCCCGTCCCCATCCTCCTTTGCCACCCTGCGA
Source organism: Hetaerina americana (assembly GCF_022747635.1). NCBI lineage: Eukaryota > Metazoa > Arthropoda > Insecta > Odonata > Calopterygidae > Hetaerina > Hetaerina americana. The sequence goes on along the minus strand of NW_027286874.1, from coordinate 96,482,733 downwards.
GATCTGCGCCTTTTTCCGATCCTCTCCATCCCACCACCTCCATCTATCCCCCTCTTCTCTCCGCTCAAACGACTCCTTACCTCTCCAGTCAGACCCCACTCTCCACGCCGATTTTTCTCTGCCTCTCCCCCAATCAGTCATCCCGTCCAGCGCCGGAGTCCGCGTGATTGGCCGCCTTTGAATGATGCGCAGGCCACTCCCACGTCCTCATTAACGGGCGAAGGAGGGAGCGCGAGGGACGGTGGTGCGGGGGAGGTTAGGGAGGTGAGGAGGCAGGGGGTTTGAGCGAGGGGTTTTCTCCCCTTCTCACACACACACAGACGCAAAGAGGGAGATGGAATAGATTGAGGAGTTGATGGGAAGGAGGAGGAGAACTTAGGGGATTGGAGATGAAGAGAGAGAGGGAGTTGGTGGTGGAGGTAGGAAAAGGGGTGGGACTGAGCACCTGCGTTGCTTAGAAACCAATCCGTGGAGGAAGGAGACGAATAGAGAGAGAGAAGTAAAGGGAATCCAAAGGGACTAGTGGGGGTGGGACGATCCGGTACTGAAGAGCCGAAGAGAGAAAAAAAGACCATGGAAAGAGGAAGATAGAGAAAGAAAGAGCCGAGAAAGGGAGCGGAGGTTTGCTGGAGGGGATTTTTTTTAAGTCCAATGCGTGAGAGAGGAGGAGGTTCTTTCTTTTATTCTCCTGTTATTTTTTTCTTCTCCGCCTTCGAAAGTCGTTTCACTTCCCTTCCTCCGACTCCCTCCCCCAGCCTCCTTTTTCTGTTTCTGTGTTACCCCGGGGAAGGAAGGAGGCCCCATGATGATGGTGGTGGAGGCGATGGGGAGAGATCTCCCAGTGGAGTGAGTGGTCGGACGGGTTTAATCACCTTGGAAGCAGAGAGGCGCTCACGCACACATACTCGCACACGGGCGGGCGGGCGCGCGCCCGGGCCCTCTCCTCCGACATTAAGGGCATCCCCACTCGGCCACACTCTCATTTCCACTCTCGGAATCCCTCTTCTCTCTTTCACCCTCCATCCCACCCTCAATCACCTCCATGTCCTCGGATGTTACCTATCTCCTACCCCTTAGCTTCTCTTTTTTGCGTGCCGTTACGACATTGTGGAATTTCTCTTTTTTTCAAAGTGGCGATTCCCACGCGGAGCCATTGTGGAGTGGACTCAGCAATAAAAATTACCCAACGACATTCGCCAAACTAAGGCAGCCGCCGAACCGCTCTCGGAGTGTGTACACTCTTGGTAGCTGTTGGCTCGGGGCCTCGATTTATATCAATCCTCCTCCGTGATACCTTTCGAGAGTCTTGTCGAAAAACATCTCATTAGTGGAGTATTCTTTGGGTCCTTCGTTACAAGACGGGCGGTCGGCTCATTTGAATTCGATAGCAGGAGGGAATTGTCGCCTATTCACTTCTTGCGGGCGTTGAAGTCTCCACACAATTCATCCCTTAAGTGGCTAATATCTTTAAATGGGTACAGATGCGGAATATCTTCATCTCCGGAGTCATTGATATGTTTCAGAAGAATCAAATACCACAATGAATTACAGTTTGTATGAAATTCGGGTGCAGGAGAAAATTTGTTCTTTAGATTGCTAAGGAATATCGACTTAGTCACTATTGAATGCGAACAGAGAAATGATTTGAAATTAGGCGAAGGATTAATTAACTAATTTCAAAGAAGAATTCTGATACAGGGCTTGAGAAATAAATAACTTTTAAAACCTCTTTAAACAATACGTTTTCCATCACATGGAGAAAAACTAACAACTGATTTAATTTAAGAACTTTTGTTATCATTAAGCATTATAAAAATATTAATTGTGAGATTTACGCTCTATATAGGTGCGTTTCTTATTTTCTACATTGTGAATCCTAAAGGATATTACAGTTTCAATATTGAGTACAATGATCCTATAATGGCAGCTGATAGCCTTTGAAATTTAATTGATCACAAAACTTGTGTAACTGAAAAAAAGAAAATTTTGCAGCATATAAATCATTTGAATGGATTTATCAACTTAAAGAGGAAATGGATATTAACCAATTTAAAGACAATAAATTGGCCTCGTGACTAGTTCTAAAATAACATACCATTGCGTTCAAGCACCAAGTTTGCCAAATTTCTTTATTGCCTACGTAACTGCAGCTCATTTTTATTTTGTTTTGTCAAATTAAAAACTTAATACAAATATTTTCCTTGATCTTTTTAAAATAATGAAAATAAATCTTATGTTAAAAATAAGTTTCTTCCACTATAATCAAGCCCCATACTGCTTTATCAATATAACAACCGTCCGTCCATAGTATACAGATTATTTTCTCCCATTTATTCATTTGATCCATTTAATTTCATTTACATTCACACCACTTTGGAAATAATAGTTTCTACATTTTCAATTCGTGACTGGAAAATATGATCCGTAAAATTTTCAAAGCATATATGTGAAATCAACGCGTCTTCTACTTAAATGATATTCTTAATATCTTGAGAGTAAAGTCTGAGAGAATTTCCTCCAGGAGATTACATTTTTGGGATTCCTAAAGCATTAAATGAAAAAACATGGAAAGGCTAAGACAAGAAATAGGGAAAGGAGGAAGGGCTGAAGAATGACGGGGGGCTGGGGGAAAAGTATAGCCGACCGACGGGAGATGGAGCTACTTGTCTCTTTCCATACCATCTCCGCTTCACATAGTTCTTTACCCCTCAGTTCCTTGCCCACCCCCTCCCTCCTCTCTTCCTTCACCCACAGGAGGAGAACCAAACCACCCCCCTTGGGTCCCCCCGATCTCCCGGCATACATACACATGGCCCCCACTCCCATCCACGGCCCACCCCTTCACCCCCGCCCTCACCAACACTCGCTCCCTTTCCTTGCGAGATCCTTTTTCTCGACCCCAGGCATTTTTAATTGACGCCCAACCGACCGAGGAATCCGCCCTGACAAAAGAGCGGTCCTGGCACTGACTGATTCCGAGGCCCCTGCCGTTTTCAGCATGGAAAAGGGAAGGAAGAGTGAGAGAGAAGGGTGCGAGGGATGGTGAGCGTGGATGGGGGGTGAGTGGGTAGGTCGACGAGGGGGTAAGGGTGAGGGGAGGATGTGAAAAGAAGGACCGCAGGAAGAGAGGAGATGAAAGGGAGATTCTGAAGAGGAGGAAGGAGAGACTTCGGGAAATGGGATGCATGGACGCTTGAGTGGAAATTGCTATCGGAGAGCAAGGGCATGAGAAAAAGAGGATGAGTGTCGGGAAACATGGGCTAAAATAAAACGCCACGTGCTTTCAAAGGGACATGAGATGCATAAAACCCTTTTACATTGATAAACATGCAATCATGAAGTATCTCTAATCGTAGAACTGAGGGAGGAAAAATAATTCCTCCCGTCCTCATTTTCGTACAAAGCAAAACTCTGAGTTAATTCTACAAATATGGATAAACTATCATTCAATTAATAATATTGCAGTAATCTAGAACCAAACAAGTATCAGAAATATTTCGATGCCAAATTTTAATACCGTTTGCGCAAAATTATCAGCTTTTAATAAAAAGAGTTAAATGCTCTTTAAACGGCATACTAAATAATTCTAACATATATCGTTCTAATTATTTGAAATCCAAGCCTACAAAAAAAATGTTTGTAAACAGATTCACTTAACTGACGATTGGTACTGAGAAGTGCAGTTATAACTATGCATAATGAAATATAATGGACAACTATCTCACGTGCTCCATCTTTAACTGAGACAAGTTCGACCTTTAACTCAGCTTTACCCTTCCGACGTACGTAGGTGAAAACACCCGCGGTCACGATACCACCAAATATAAATCGAGTCCTAGCAACAGGGCGAAAGAGACAGAAAGAGAGAGATGGATGCGGAGAATGAAGTAGAAGAGTGAGAAACGATTCCGCCCTTCCACAAAGAGGGAGGAGGCTGCGGAGAGACGGATTCCGAAACAAACATGGAGTTGGTTTAGGGGAAGGGGTGAAGGACAGAGGGAGGAGCGGAGAGACTGGGGGTTTCGCGCTCCTGGAGAGGGGGCGGGAGCTCCGGATAAAAGTGGATGAGAGAATTAATGATGAGAAATTGCACGCGTTCTATCCGAGGAGGAAGGAGGGTGCCGTCTGTGGCTGGGTGTGGAGAGGGATGAGGGGGATGGGGAATGCGGGGTCCGCAGTCGGAGGGGGCTTGAGGGGGAGTGATGGCAGGGAGGGTGCGGGGAACGCGGCAAGACAAAAGCGGTGGATGAAAAAGGGAGCAAGAGAGAGAGCGAGCGTCGGAGGTAAAAGGCCTCCCTCCACATCTTCCTCCTCCTCGTCGCCCGAACCGATTAATTTGTTGGGAAATATGGAGACGATGCAAAAGAAGGGAATTCCACCTCGGAGGAACGGCGCGGACGGGGAGTGTGGAAATGGACAGGGGTGCCTTGGAGTGAGTGGGCCGGTGGGAGGGAGGGTGGAGAGACTCGGCTCGTGAGAACGGGATCAAAAGCGAAGATGAAACGACTGGGATGCCGCGGCATGCCCCCACCGTTTGTGCGGTGAGGTTAGTGTAGTCGTTTTGGCGTGGGGGCGGGGTGAAGCGGTTAGAGCGTGCGAGGAAGGGTTTTTTTTTAAAGGGCCGTGAGACGGAGAAGAGGGTGTGGGGGTGCAAGGAGCGGCAGGTGTACGCATTCCCTCGGCGGGGGATGGAGCGCGGAAGGGGGGCTCGGGGATCGGGAGCGGGGTCGGGAGCTCTCCCCGGGGGATGGAGAGAGGATTGCGGGGCGCGGCAGGAGGAGGTGGTGGGAGATGCGCGCGGCGGGTGGTTTGGTTCGATGCGGGAGGGCGGGGGGGGGGAGGGAAATAAGGGGGCCTTGAGTTACATCCGCGGTGCCAATTAATCCCGCTTCTTTGTGAAGATGCGCGACGACTCACGAGGAGCAGAGAGTAGAGAGAAATGAAGAGAGAGAAGGGGGCGAAAGCACTGGCTCTTTCCCTCACCCCCCTTGGACAGCATTGTTTCCCACGGCTTGCTACGCCTCATTCTATTGCGGGCGTTGAATCCAGGGATTAGCGATGAAGGATGTCACTTTGGTGTTTTAGCGAAGAAAAGGTAGGACTGCGCGTGAGGGAGAGAGGAGTCCTTGATGCGGAATGGCATTTTGTCTATTGTAAAAGGAGCCGAGGGCTCCTGAGGTTACTTCCCCCTCCACATCCTCATGCTCAGTTACAATGGCGTTAAGACTCTCGGGGAGGACGCGTAAGGGTTTTCCTACGAATTTTGGCAGCGAGGACACTGTTATATGGGTCGATGTCAAATTCACGATCCTAACATTCTGCTGCAAAACAGAGAGATTCCCGAAGGCTTTTGAAAATGTAGGTACTCGTGCAACAAAACCGAGGATGTGTGTACATATATTAAATATATATTATATACATACATATATATACATATATAAATGCACATATATATGCCCCCCTACCCTGATGTGTGAATTTCACACGTCGTCGGGCTTAGTGCCGGGTGAACTCTGCCATCACCCGCCAAACCGACCTTCGGGTTGATTACTGTGTTTCTGGTTAAATATATGTATATCTATACACACACACACATATATATGTATATATACTCATATATATATATATATATATATATATATATATATATCTACACATATATATCTACACATATATACATATGTATATATTATACAGATACATATACAAATTCGCATCCAAATTAATGGGTCGAATTTTTTTCCAATTCGCCTCTATACCCAAGCCACCCTCGCTTTCGTGCCGCCTCGCAAAACCTGATCGTTAAGGAAAATGACGCCTACCCCGCGTCTTATGGGAGCACATCAGCCGCGAGTTTCTTTCAACGAGTTCAACAGTTTCCATCCCAGAATCCCTCTCCGAACGCTCCCACAATGCCCCGGCATGAGGAAGGAAGCAGCGGCGAGATCTTTTCGGTGGCAGTGGCAAAAAATATCGTTCGGTGAAACAGCGTCAACGTTCTTGCGGTGGCTCGGTAGTGAGATGCCATTACTACAGATGGATCCGTAAGGAGTTTGTTCTTCGAGGTGGAGAGTATCCGTGGCAAAGGGACACACATACGCCGACTTATAAACGGCCGTTTCCACTCACACGCGGAACAATACGAGCGTCGAATTGTGGGGCCACTAGCAAGGAAGGTTTTTTTTGCTCTCCTCCACGGGAATATACCTCAAGGTTCGGTTCGTTTTTGAGATAGAAGGCTGTAAAGGAGGGAGAGGTAGGAGAAGGGAATGAGTAAATGATAAAGGGAGAGAAGGACTTGCTTCCGAAATTGATTGCATGATCAATGGAGTGTGCGAGACCTCGTCTAAACTTGAAAAATGAGCTCGTGCATGAAAAATTGCTCTGATCAAAAAATATAAATCGCGGAAATTGGGAAAGGCTGCGGAAATGAATGGCTATCAGAACGAGTGCCCACGACAGTCGAATTTATATTAAGCAGCGTGGAATTGTGATTGATTAGGGAATCCCAATCCGGTGCCGCTACCGTTCCTTAAAAATCCTCAAAAGTTTTAATGGAATGATAATTCCTCGGGATCTCCACACGAAAAAAGATACCAAATTGAGTTCACTGAACAGGTCAAACTGTACAGGGAAAAATATACATGATGGTATTTCCATTATCTATCTATATTTGTTTCCAATTGGGTTGGATTATGGTAGCTCTGGTCGACTATATTTTCATAGGATTCAAGCAGGATTAGTTAAAGTATCTAAATACAGATAGTTTATTGCTAAAAAATTATAATTATTTTATGGAACGCTCTTTAGAAAAACGCATGGCTACAAAATGTAATCCTTAATTTCATGTTTAAATAATTAATGGCGTTTATACATATCATATTTTTAGTGCTACGCAAAATGATTCAATAACGAAAAATAAAACTGATTTGGTAGAAATACGAGCATATCGTGACGTCAAAACACTTTATAAACAAAAATCTTCCATTGATTACATTTTAAGTCAAAATTACGTACATGACAATGTAACTTTTTTCATGTAAGTATTCTATCGAATAAGGCTTAATATTTTTTGGGTAACAGAATGAAAAATTCTAAAATATTGTTTTTTGTTCGTTTTGTTATCGTATTAACATTAAGAGAGCTCATGAGGAATAACCATAAACCATAAACACAGTAATCAACCCGAAGGTTGGTATAGTAGGTGATGGTAGAGATCACCCAGTACTAAGCCCTATACGGCGTGTGAAAATTCACACATCAGGGTAGGGGGACCAGTTCCTTTCCCTGTGCCGGTTATGGTTTCCCAGGAAGACCTGGTACCCGAAAAATCACTTTAGCTTGGCTGGAGCTGCAGTTGCCCAGAGTGCCTTGCCCGGGAATTGAACCCGGGACCCTATATGGTGATTTTATGTTTAGGACCAGAGACAATATAAATCTAAGAAACCTCGTTGAAATATGGTCCGGGCTGGAAAATAGACGCCAACGATGGTCAAAGCATTCTCTCCGAAGGATTCCGAGGATACTTTTTACTAATGATAATGGGAAATTTTGAATAGTTTACTTTTCCACCAAAAAATAAACTCTCACAATATTTTCCTATCCTTACATGATTTTTAGTTGGTGTGGGTTTGATGAGATATTTTTCAGTGGAAGGCTGAATGTTTTGGATATTTATTTTATAAATATGGGATGCATCAACTACTTGTAAACGGATATGCAGCACATAGACTGTTCGTGTCGAGGTTTTTCTAGCACATATGTGAAAATAGAAATATCACTGACGTTTAAATCATAAATCTTATAAAGGGATAAAAATATTACACATTGACGTATTGCACAATTTATCACACATTTCAAAGACAGTAAAACGCAATTTGCAGTGCACTGCACTCAGGTGCAAGTTCAACTAGCAAAGTGCCGGGATACAAGTTTATTGCGCTTCTTATGGTTTTCATAATATCTTGAAATTTCGTTTGTTGGCATATTTATGAATAAGTGTATTTAATTTTTAAATAATTTTAACATATTTTGAGAAATCGAAATTTCAATCAATGCGTTTTATTCATTGTTAAAGCAGCATTAGTTTACGAGAATGTAACTCCGTACGGAATATAGTATAAAATTCATTTAACAACTAAAAATATTAGGATTTTATCTTGGTTTACATCAACTCTTATACACTACTCCGCAAGCTGCCGCAAGGGAGTGTGACAGGAATTATAGGGCACCAGCCCTAAATGCATCACTATAACTCATACATATGGATGAATAGACGTTTATTTTAGTTCACATACAAAAACACAAACACACATATACACGAGTTATATGAGTTGTTGTACATTCCAATATACAGCAAAGAAGAGATATTTTAAGAGAATTTTTCCGTACTCTAAATAGGTAACTCAAGTCAAACCTCTCTCTCTTCTTATGTTTTTATAAATGTTTTTGGAATCATTTAAAATCAATGCTATTCTGGAAATATTTCAATTTATAAACTTCTACGAGGGTTGCTAATTATATTTTGTGCCAAATAATGAAAAAAGAATAATTGATCGTTGTAAATTTGCTTTATTGTTTTTCAAAGTATTCTCCATGATAATCAATACAGTTGTGCATGCGCTCGAACTAATTTTCGTAACAATTTTTCCACTCCGATTGAGGTACCTCCAAAATATGGTTTTTCAATGCATTAATGGCTTCTTCAGGCGTCGAAAAACGTTGGCAACGCAATTTTTTCTTGACAAACGGGCATAAAAAGAAGTCATTTGGAGTTAAATCAGGGCTGTACGCAGGATAGCCCATCAATTCGACGTTTTGGCCAGTCAAAGTTGTTTCAGCCGATCTGTGAGAGGTTGTATTGTGATGATGAAGAATGGTCCTTCGTTGCCGCTTCTTTTCCCTTATTTCACCATGCACTTCTAGCAAACAAATGCTCGTGTACCATTCAGAATTCACGGTTCTAAGTTTCTCTAACAGTACGGTTGCCACATGTTCCGTTATTCTGAAGAGTCAGGCGATCATTTGCTTCGATGTGCTTCGTGCATGAATCACTTATGTCGGATTTGGCTCGTATTAGAAGGCCCATACAGTGGATTGCTGTTTTCTTTCGGACTTACACGCATAAATGCAAGATTCGTAACCTGTTTAGATGTTATACTCAGCTTTTGATTCGCCGCGATTGTATTTCTTGAGCATTTCTTTGCACCAATTGACACGAGCATCTTTTTGAGCTTTTGTCAAATTATGCGTGATCCTGCGCGAACAAATGTTTTTAACTGGTAAATGTACGTGCAATATCTTATTGATGCTCGTCATAATATTCCCCAAAGATGCCTTAATCTCACGATGAGTCACATGACGATCCTCCATTGCTAATTGTTGCACAGCATCAATTTTTTCTGGCACAAAAACTGATTTTGGACGACCTTCACGACTTTCGTCGCTGAGCGAACGGCGGCCATGATGGAATTCGTTTTACCAGCGTTTCACAGTGGCAAAGAATGGGGATTCATCGCCAAAAGTAGAAGTAAGTTGATTGATGCACTCCTGTCTTGATAATCCACTTTGAAAATCGTAAAAAAACATCGCACGAAAGTGCTCACGAATTAACTCCATTTTTTCGCTGAGAAAAAATTTTCGAGCCACTGTAAACAACACAAGATATGACCAAACGAAAAAATGTCCCATAGAAAGTTAGCGTTAAAAAGAGTGAAACTTTCATATAGAAACGTCAGGTGGTGCCTAAAGCACTTAGTGTTGTCAAGGCTCAAAGTATAAATAGCCACCCTCGTATTTCTCTGAGCTCCCGATGACTGGGAGGAACAGCTATATAAAATAATTCTAAGCATACTCAGCGTTCAGAATGCTTTAACAGTGAACTTGAAAGCCTATTGAAATCATTAAGATAATCCAGTAACCACGTTGGCTCAGAGAGTCATACCAATTTAACGAGTGAAAAATCAGAGGGGGCTTCAGAAAGTCCATTGTTTGGCAGAGAAGTACGAGGCATGTTCATAAAGTAAGGGCTGTTTGGTTACAGGAAAAAATATTCTCATATGAAACACATTTCATTGGCACTTTTAGTTAGCTACATCACTTCTCTACATAATTGCTGTTCACTTCTAAGCATTTTTCGTGCCACTGCACAAGCTTCTTTAACCCCTCTGCATAGAAGCTCGCCACCTGAGAGTTGATCCAATTGACAACGCCGTTCTTGAGTTCATCTTCGGTTTCGAAACGTTGTCCACCGAGCCACTGTTTCAAGTGGAAGAAGAGGAAGTAGTCGCTTGGTGCAAGGTCAGGACTGTACGGCGGGCGTTCCAAGAGTTCCCAACGAAAATCTTGATTTTTCTTATTGGTTTTGGCAGCAGTGTGAGGACGCGCGTAATCGTGGAGGAGAATTACGCCAGATGACAGTTTCCCGCGTCGTTTGTTTTGGATCGCACGTCTTAGTTTGCTGAGCGTTTCGCAGTACACCTCAGCTGTAATTGTTTTCCCGCGTCCCATTAAAACTACTAAAAGAACACCTTTTATATCCCAAAAAACGGTATCCATCAATTTTCGACTTGTGCATGGAGTTTGATTAAATTTTTTCGGTTTTGGTGAATATGAGTGTCGCCACTGAATCGATCGCTGTTTTTTTTCTGGATTTATGTAGGATACCCACGTCTCGTCCCCGGCAATAATGGGAAAAACAAGTCATTTCCATCTTGCTGATAACGGCCCAAAAACTCGGTGGGATGAACGATTGTCGCGGACATTGTTGTTTGCATGTACGGACAAGCAAACAACTTCTGAAACAAAACAAATGCTGCTATAGATTCTCAATGAATCAGTAGATGGCGCTGCAGGAGTAAAACTGTGTTCTGAAGCGCCCATATTTAAATATATGTCCTTTATAAATATGCCTCGTAAATTATTCAGTCTTTTTGATTTACACACGTTCTAGCGGTGGGTTTTGGAGGTAGAAACGAAGATCAATAAGACGATGTCGAATTTTCATTTGAAACTAAGTCACATGACGCTATTCTTTAGCTCAAGAATGGATTATCATAAAGTAGAAAGTGTAAGTAATGTTATCTAAAGACATGGTGCGGCTGGACTATTACGATGGCGGTTCAATAAGTACCTGTGTTAGAAATGAAGAAACCATTTTTTCAAAAATATTTTTTTTACTTTTCAACATAGTCCCCATTTAGAAAGATATACTTCTCCCAACGTTCCAGCTATTTTTTTTACCCCTCCAAAAAATAGGATTTGTCGAACTCTCCAAAATACGCCTCTGTCTCGGCGATAACTTCCTCGTTTGAGCTAAATTTTTTTCCCGCGAGCAATTTCCTCATGCTAGGGAATAAGAAAAGGTCGCAGGGAGCCAGATCGGGTGAATACGGAGGGTGCGGCAGCAATTCAAAACGTAGGTCATGCAGTTTGGCGGCGACAACTCCGGATGAATGTACTGTGCTGGCGCGCAATCGCGGCACCCATCGGGGCGACAATTTTTTCATCGCCAACTTATCATGTAAAATATATATTGCCGTTCCGGTCGATACACCCACGGCCTCTGCTACTTCGCGCACTTTCGTTCATCGATCAGCGAGAATCATGGCGTGGACTTTTTGAATGATTTCCTCGGTAACCACGTCTGGCGGGCGTCCTGGTCGCTCCTCATCAAAAACAGATGTTCGCCCACGTTTAAATTCGTTGAACCAATATCTAACTGTGATCATAAATGGCGAATTGTCCCCATAAATAGCATCCAACTTTGCTTTTATCTCCTCGCATTTCTTCCCATCCAAAAACAAAAAGCGAATTACCGAACGATACTGCTCTATTTCCATCTTAGCGAAAATCACGAAACACGTCTTACTCGAATGGCTGCCAAATCCAAACTAACCTTTAAATCAGTATGAAATTTTTTTCACCTTCGTTTGATAGATGACAGCACACGATGATAACATAAACTTCCCTCAGGAACGCCCTTTGTCGTCAAACACGGGTACTTATAGAACCGCCCTTGTAATGAGAAAGTGAAGATGGGGCCAGTCCAGCTTTTGTGTAAGGCTTATAAAGGAGTACTACCACAACGTCATTGGCGTAGAAATGGAGTAGTTCAGAAGTGACTTAATAAAAGGAGTGATACCTACCTACAAATAAAGGCTAAGCCTAGCATACACATTTTCGACAAAGTCGAGTACAGAGAATTCATCAAATAACTTGAATGAAAATGATGAGATTTTAAGGGAGCCCTTCTATAAATACGAGAACATTTGGTTCTGAGATAAAATAGAAGCATTATTACGAGCTATGCCAGTTTAAATGATATGGACATTTAAAGTAGCTGATTACAAAAATACTAATAGCGTCGAAGAATATTTTCACTGCTTCCATAAGTTGTAAAATATGACAATCTTGGGCGGTTCAAAATCTAACGTACTAGATATGCCTTATTTAATTTCAAGAAACCAAAGGTATTAGGAGTAGTTATTACAGGAGGTGATCAACAACTACAGCCATTTGTGTCATTAAGAATACGTGAGCAGTGTGATAAGTGAAGAATGGTCAGGAAATGAAGGGTGGAGAGTAACCCGGTGCTGCTATTAGCATTACAGTGACAGACACTGAGGTGTTCATTTCCCGGTGTGTCCCGCATGAAGGAGACTACTTCAAGTATTCTTCACATAGAACCCCAAGGACTCAAGTTTCCAATAAAAAATTCTGCCCCTTACGGGATTCAAATCTGGGCCCTCTGGGTGGAAACCCAAAACATTAGCCACCACAATACCCCGATCCTCCGGTACGATATTTGGAATGCAGGAATTCAGAATTCTTAAACTGATTACTGAACCATTCCTTTGTGTATAAAATATTTTTTTCGTAAGTGATTGAATGAAGTGATTCATCGAATTATGCATTGTGATTTTTATATTGTAGATTCAATGGCAGCATGACGAAGTCCTTTAAATGAATAGTCCTTTTACCATTCAGTTAACACGTATCAGGAAAATTAATACCAATTAATTAAAGGAAAGAAGGTGAGACTTGAACCAATAGATATCGTAATCGGGGAAAAGTTAGCACAAAAACCAGCAACCCCAAAATCCACCCGAAACCGAAAAATAAGATTTCCCCGGTGATTTCTTAACACTCTCGCAATGATTATATTGAGAGCATTCATAGTAATCGCCACATTCACCCTCCGTTATCCCCATACTCATCCCTCGCTGGCCCCACCTCCATTCCAGTCCCCATCCCCCTTCGCATGCCGCGCTTGTATCCTTCTGGGGTAGTCCAAAGAAAGGCCGTATTTCATCTCTCATTTTTTCCCATATATCGCCAAGGGAAGAGGACGGGGGCGGAGGGAAGTGAGTGTATCTCCGATGTAGAGCGAAGGAAGGCGGTCTGGGTTGCGGAGAGTGGGGCGAGGAAGAGAGAGGGCGAAGCTAGGGGGCGCGAGGAAGGATGGCGAGGATGGGGAAGATGGGTTGCGATTGGGCGGGGTGGGGGAAAGAGAGAGGAAAAAAAGAGGAATGGAGGGAACAGGGCCACACCAACCGAATGTCGTCGGTTTTCTAAGATTTCGAACCTCCCCGCCCAGAAACTTCCAGCTCCCCACTTCCGCCGCCTCCTGCCCATCCCCCGGCTTTTCCCTCCCACCCCAACCTCCACCTCGAAAAAGAATCCATAACTCATTTCCAGTCCCGCAGAATAAAGGCTGAGGGGGAGGGGAGGAGAGAGAAGTAGTGGGAGAGAGGATGGTGTTTCGATGGTTGTGCATGTGTGCGTGGGGGGGGGGAGGAAAGGGTGGCCGGGTGGATGTGGACGGGAACGAAGGATGGTGGGAGGATATTGGTGTGAGTCGGTGGGCGCGCAGGTCCCAGAGAGAAGGAACCGCGTGAAATGAAATAAAAGAAATCACGAGGGATGAAGAGCGGTCGGTGTCGAAAAGAAATTCGTGAAATTCGGTTTATGCGTTCTCGCTTTGGTCGCGACGTCACGCGGGTTGATTGCGACCTGAACGGTTGGCCGCGGAGCACTCCGTCCTTTCGAACTGACGAGCACGGCTCGACTTCGCCCAGCAATCTCCGCGAGACGTGAAAAACAGCGTCCTTCATAGGGACCATCCCGTCGGTTGGGGAGAGAGAGAAGGTGGGAAGGATGGGGGGGGGGGGGGGTCGGTGAACAGGGTGAGTGGGCGAAATGGGAAAAGGAGGAGAAAGGAGAGTACGGAAAAGGAGCCGAGTAAATAATGTGTTGTTTCGTGGATCCAAGGGTTCCACCCTTTTACCAACCCCATCCCTCGGAGAGTGGGCTCAAACGGCCCACCCTCTTCCGATTCCCCAAAAACTTCCTCTCCATCCCCTTTCCCCTCCCCCCCCCCACCATCGTGTATTTATACACTGTTCCAACTTCCAAAGCGTTATTTTTTATTGTTATTTCTCCACTCCCCTCCGGTTCCTTTCCCTCCTCCCACTTCATCGCTCGCCATCCCTACTCCTCGCCCTTCTTAAACCGAACTCTGTCCCCCTATATCCACCCTTCCCATCATGCACTCCCACGCGGCAAATCCACCCGTCCGTCCCTCTCGCTCCACATTCCCTCCCGCCCATCCCGCTCCCACTCAGATACTCTCCTCGCCCCGCCTTTTCTTCCGAAAACGGAGATTTATAACAGATTCCAAGGAAGACGCGTGAGCCACCGTTTTCATGGTTTATCCGTGGCTGGTGGAGCGTCGCAGATTCCCCTCTACGCACTTGCCTCCATTTTCCTCGAACCCTTTTTCCGACCCTATACTCCCTTCCCCTGTCCCCTATACAAATCCTCTCCTCCCGTATACAACCTGCTTTCTCTCTGGGCCATCTTTGGAATCGACAGCGAAAGGGTGAGTGAGGAGTGTAATCGTGAGACGTCCTTTGAAGCTGATGATCAGGGTTAAATCCAAACGTGCTGTATATTTATAAAAAAACGTTTGCCTATATAGTTTTCATGAGAAATATAAAATGTTCCAGGAAAGCGGTTCAATTCCCAAAAAGGACGCTGTGATGGGGTGCCTTACTAAAATTACAGTCGAGAGCATGATTTCAGTGACGCAAAATTTCCCCACCCGTCCTCTTTCATTCATGTTGCTTTCTTTTTTGAACTTTCATCTGCGATGGAGCGAAACATCTGTTTAATGTTTTCGGCTGAGTCGGACTCAATGAGGGTTGTAAGGGAGCATAGCCATCCTAGGAAATCAGAAGCTTACTGATAGTCCGTACACAAGTGCTAAGATGTTTTAGGCGTGTGTTGACGCATATTCTTCAGTGGATCATAGTTGTAGATTGAAGGAGCATAAACATGTTTTAATGTCATCTCTAGATATCATTAAATTACGTATAAAAATGGCCGATCATGTGATTGACAAATGTTTGAGTGCCACCCTGGAGGTAAGCCTCGTGCGCTTAATTTCCTCCGAGTGAGTTTGTTCTGTTGAGCCCTACGTTAGCCATCAACCCCCTTTAGCCACCCTCCGGCTCCTTAATCCCTTCCGCCTTTCTAGCCGTCCTTCGATTTCCTCCTTTCTCTTCCTCCCCCCCTTTCTCGTCTACCCACCCCTCTCAATAAATGCACACCCGCCGACTCCCTCACAAACATGTAGAACTTCCCTCCCACGTGATATCCCCCAATGGCCCTCGCATCCACCCACAAACTCTTACAGCCTCTCCTATTCCGCGTATTCTCCACTCCCTACAGCCCTCCCACGTGCCTCTCCTCCCCTTTCCAACAATCTCACCACCACCCTCATTCCGCCCCAACCCCTTTTCCGCAAGGTGGCACTCGGGACGGGGGTGGTGTGTGAGTTTTGTGGCCAAAGAGTTCCCCATTCCCGCCATCCCTTCCCCCTCCTCTCCTCTCCGCCCAAGAGCCGGTACATACGTACGTGGCCCGTAGCGATTCATGAGCTATGGCCCATCATCGTCCCATTTTGGCGCATTCACGGTAGAGGGGAAGGGTTTGGAAGAGCGAGAGAGGATGGGGAGGGATGTGTGGTGGATTGTGCTGACTGGAGGGACGGGGGAGGGGTTTGGGGTGCAGCGGAGGGCTGGGAGGGAGAGTAGCGGTGGGGGGGGGAAGGCCACGGGGTGAGGTGGAGTTTTGGGAAGTGGCCGGGCAGGCCGAAATGATTTACTTCGTGGAAGGGAATGCATAAGCGCTCGCATTTGCCTTGAGGTGGTATCGCGTCGCCCTCTCCTTCCACCCTGCCCTTCCCCTTTCCCCTCCCTTCACCCCCCTCCCCAGGGCGCTTCTCTTTCCCCTCAGGAGGGCTGCTGGAGAGATAAAGGTTGTCTTAAAAGCTTCTGAAATCTATAGAGTGTGAAGCACCCTTTAAAAAAGTTTCGGGAGGGAAGGAGGAGCAAGGAAAAGTGTTTTATTGCCGTATTTCTATTCAAAAGTTTCACGAAGTTTTCCTCTGCGTGCCGCCGGACAGACGATTTAGGGTGTCTTTCTTTTTGGGCGCGAAGAAACGCACGAGAACGAGATTCGCGCTCGAAAGGTCACTTCGCGCCGTGGTGATAAATTACATCAATCGTTCATTTACAGTTATTTAATATTCCAATACGCTCTCGTCTCGGCAGAGACTACATTAGTGCGCCCTTTGAAATATAACTTGAATGAAATTTACGAAAAGGGTTCACGTTTTGCTAAATAAGAATGAATAAAGAGGAGGTATGTGAAGACATCATCATCAATTTTTTCGCTGAAACAGAGATTCATTTTACAGTACATTTATGTACCATACAAAGTAGTAATATAAGTCTGCAGTACTTAGCAATCATTTCAGCTTATTGAATTTCATCTTGTAATTTTATCAACGTCGAGTTATAAACAACATCATCATCTGTTGGCGATGAAACTCCCTAAGATGAAATAAATTGAATGGGATTTTTCTTCGAGCCTTTCCGTTAACATATACATTGCAAACGAAGGAATGAATCTCTTAAGTCTCACTTAACAATACAAGAAATTTCATCGCATTAAAGATCAAATTAACTGATTCAATTTCCAATTGAAATTTATTTTTTTCTTTGTTTTCAATTATTATTGACACCAGCCTATCAGCCTTTAACATATTATACACATCACAACAGAGTTAATGAATCAGTCGACTATATTTTCCTAGAAGTGAGCTATAAGTTCAAAAGTGAAAATTTTTTAACCAAAGTTTTAATGATAGTCAAGGTATAAATTTAATAAAATTGGTAATTTGATTAAGTTTAGTGGAAATACGTGTATATATTTTACAGTAGGTACGTGATACGAGGTTACCCAGTCAAAAATGTGATAGTTTGAGACATTTTAGTGAAGATTCATTTTTTTTATCCTATATGGGTCGCTTCCTGATTATTGTTGTGAATTTGGAGCTCTAAACCAGGAGAAATGGTTTTAAAAATTGGTGAAATTTTTCAACATGATCCTAAAAGAACCTGGTAAGGGCACTTCATCAAGTTTATAGAAATGGTTAAATTTATCAGATTGTTAAACGTTAAACATCCAAGGACAAGATTTTTAATGATTCTTCGAATCCTTCAATTTATCCAGATATTACAAAAAGATATTTCAACCAAACCAGGTTAAAAAACTATATGGTATTGATGACAGGGTCAGTATTCAATAAGTTCTGAATGGTAGTAGCCTCATTAGCCTTCTATTCCCTAATCAGCAGGTATAGATTTAGGTGGAAGATAATTGAAATGGTATAATTTACATTAAATGCCAAAAACTCAATGGACTAATTTAAAATCAAATAAAATACTCAATAGTTTTAGCAATTCCGTGAAAATACCTTATTATTGCGTTCACTAGTTCTCACTTTACATGAAAAAATTAACCAAATGCACCGTCGAACTTTACCATCAAAGTTAAAGTACAAATATTTCAAACATATATGAAAAATGTTTCAAGTTCTTATGGTTGTATATTCAAATTTTACTACGCGGCAATTTTTTACGTAACTCCATTTTTCACTGGGGAGAAATGACGGAACGATGGCTCAAGTGGAAAGAATCATAGAAATAAAAAATTATCCGAAAACACATTCTGAGTGACCTGTCGTATTAAAATTCAAAGCACACAGGGATCCTTTGCGCCATATTTCACACACTTTGATGTAATAATTTTTTCCTTCCCCTTCCCCCACACCTACCACTCCCTGCCTCTCTCTCTCTCTCCTCCATATCCCATTAGCGATCACCTCGTGCGCACAAGTCCCAGAGTCATTAAAATTCTATCCCTCGACGATTCTTGTGTAACTTTTAATGACAGCTCCATCAAGAATGAGTCGGAGTTAGAGAGGGAGACCATTTCGCTACTTAGCACAGCCATCTTGGGAGCAACCTTTCTAATGTCCGTCATTACCGACATCCAAACCTCAGCAACTTCCTTCCTTCCTCCCACGCCTTCGACGATGCCCTCGTTGCAAAAGCCTCTTTCGTATTCACTCCTAACTTCTCTCCCATTACAACTCCCCCTTTCGTCAAACTAAGACTTGCTCCCAGTGTCTCATTCTTTCGTCCCCCTGGCCTGTCTTCCATTTAACAGCCCCAAGTGCCCTCCCGCCCAAATCTCTCTCTATTCGCTCATGCCAGGGGCATCAGTCAAAGGAATGCGAATGGCACACCGCCCTTTCCCCTCGAAATGATTCCCCACAAACTTGCCGCAGACTTCTCAACTTTATATGAAAAGGGTTAACTTAAGAAAAAGGAACGTAAATCCTGAGGTTGTATAGTGGAAGACTTTTGAGGTGACTCTTGATCTAGAATGACTTCATACGACCAATGAAAACCGTTATTATTGAAAGTATATCAGTATTGATTATCTAAAAAAATATTGCAATACTTGTACTGACCCTTATTTTAAATTACTTTTCTCATATTTTTCTTTCTGGTTTTCCTAAATTAAGCTCCTACCCCAGTATAAAAGGATTCGTCGCAACGGACGACGGCGTCTAGCGGAAAAGGATAACAACAGAAACGAGGTTGCTATTAAAGTTAAAAAAGTATACAACAATTCAAGAAACAAGTATTAAATAGCGATATAGAGCATAACAAATATTTTAGGACGCAAAGTTTTGTAAAATCCAATGAAACCTGAGAATACCTTTTGATAATTTAGTAAAAGTATACTGCAAGGAAAGATAAGTAAAACGCGATGCCCACCATATAAATGAGCATAATTACAGTGATAAAAACAGGACTATGAAGGGCCGTATGAAAATTAAAGGAAGAAAAATAGAAGAAATAATTGTGAATAGCCTAATATGTAAAGGATAGAAGCTAAAGAGAGGTTTCTTAGTAAGGAAAGTAATGACATCAATTGTAAGTGTACGCCTACATTTGAACAAGAAGAATACATGATTAGCGGAACATAAATATTCAAGCCATGAAATTATTAATGATTAAGTGGTAAGCAATTAATATATAGACAAGGATGGAGATGAATAAGAAGAATGATGTGGACTTTTCCTCATGCAATTCGTTCACATTATAAGGGCAGATTGAAAGATCCCTTGTAGCATAATACTAGATATAAGAACAATGTAATCTAAAACTTATGAACTAATTAGGAAAATGTCTCATGCTGTAAATTTCTTGGTAAAATAATGAAGTTAAAAGTCGAAGGGAAGATTTCAAGAGGACGAACGAAGGACAATTTGTGAATGAAGAAAATGAAGTTGATTGCTAGAAATAAGAATCAGAGAAACAAGTATAAAAAATTGGTAATGAAACGAGAGGAGCAAAAGAAAGTATTTTGCAGATGCATAAAAAACTTTTGAAAAGTAAAGGCATATAACGTAAGGCACTGGTTAGCCCTATCCTAGAATACTCGTCCATATTATGGGATTCATGTGAGATGGGACACATTAAAAAGATGGAAAAAGTTCAAAGAAAGGCAGCAAGACTCGGAAGGTACAAAAAAACAGATAGTGTTACGGAAATTTTGGATATGGTGAAAAGGGAGAGTTTGAAAAATAGAAGAAAAATGAGTAGGTTAGGCGCGTTGTATAGAATTGTTAAAAATGATGAAGCGACGGAAGATTTATGGAAGAGATACATAACCAAATTGAAGGTAACAAGCGGCCATAGTTTTAAAATAAAAATAAGAACACAAAAAACAAATAAGAAATAATACTCTTTTTTAAATTGAATAATGACTTTTTAAACTAAACTGAACTTGAATGAAACCAGCTGCCTGAAGGTTTGTTGACTGTTGAGCCCTTTCCATACAATTTTGGAAGTTTAAAGAATAAATGTAAAGTAGCCATTAGGTGAAAAACTTTACTGGTCAGTGATTATTATACTAATGTACTTATTGAAAACATTGTTTGTACATGATGCGGACTGCGTGACAAATTGTGTTGCCAAAGTGAATGATATGGTGACGGTGCGTGACTTTGACCAGTATATAAGTTGAAGAGTGTGTGATTATGGACGGAATGTGGCAATGGACGGTGCGTTGTATATATGGTGTGAACCTAGCCCATTTGTGATGGTAAAAGGGTGGTTAGTAATCTTTAAGTGTCATCGTAAATAAGAGCATTTTGTCTCATATATACTTTTCTTGTGTATATATGCATGTGCATTGTAAGAGTGACCGTTGACTAGACTTGACGGTTGCCACCTGGACGATTGCCTAATTGCAACTAGATTTATATAATAATAATAATATTGACGCCGCAACTTATTTCCATATGCCAGATAGGTACAGGCTTATGTGATGGAACTGGATTCATATTGATCGTAACTAAAAAGGAATTTATTAGCTGAATCTTACTTTTTTAATTAAATCTATTTTTATTTACGTAGAGAGCTGATCACCACCATTAGATTGCAAATATCCAATTAAAGAATAATGCCTTTTTCCAATCCCACAATTTAAAACTGTATAAATCATTGGCCTTGAACGGCGTTCCGCTGGTTCCGCGTCATCTCCCGCAATTTCTTAAAATAATAATTTTTACCGTTTTAGGGTTTATTGCATGAAAGCCTAGGCTGTTTTAAGTAAAACGCAACTGCTTCACAGTTATTCTAAATAACAAAGAAAATATTACTTTTCATGAAATTCCACCGACGAATATCGAATCTGAAATCATCATTCGTTCGGATGTTTGCAACAAGTCATTCATGTATGCATCTAGGCCTGCAATAAAGGCTCCATTTATTGCAACTTTATCATTCATTATGCAAATTAAGGTAAGGTAAGGGATGAATTCAATTTCTACGGAGCCTCGTGAAGGTAAAGGTGACAAATTTCCTTTCGTTTATCTTGGATTTATCAAACAAATACTCAGTTGCAAGTGAAACGTTGAGTCCTTGCTAGGTTATTATATTCTTAATTTGGCGGTGAATAACTGTAAAGGTTTTACTGCGAGTACTAACGGCATGAGCTTGATCGCAAACTCTAGTTGCAATTGGCTTACGCCTTCTCCTCGAAATAGGATGAAGAATATCAGAAAATAAAGCTAACGCCCGACCTTCGTCCACGGTATAAGAGCACCGAAGGTCGAGTGTAGAGATAACAGAAAACGCCGACCTAAAGAGTTGTCATTTCGCCAGTAACCTCTCACCATTTTTCATTCGGGCCAAAGCCAGTACTCCCCCATACCACTCCCACTCAGCTTCTTCCATCTCAATTCCCAGACCCTATGGTGGCGTATTCTCCCGTAAGACAGAGACCAGGGAACAGGAGAAGCTGGAAATCTTCACCCCGTTAGTCTTACCAGCGTCTTTATCAGATCGTTTCGCGGGCACTCTGTTTTGGCGGGAAGAAGCGCGGGGGAGGAGCTGATGATGCGCCCGCCCTCCCACTCCACCCAGCGGTATTCCACCCCGAGGGCTCCCGCATCCCCCCCTCCTCCCGCCGGCCGACGCTTTTGCCCCCAGGCGCACGCCCGGTCGGGGAGATTCCGGCATGGGGAGCACGTAGTTCCGGGCCTTGACCGATAGGTGGTTCCGGCATCGGTTCACTTCGTTGGAAATGCTAAGGGCAGAGCGGTGTGGATTGACGAGGAAAGGCAACGGCGGATGGAAGGCAAATGTTACTTTTTAAGAATTACGCCACATATTCACGGCGGACGACGAGAAGGTGCCAATGGTCTATTAAAATGATGAATTATCTGAATGGCTGCGGTGAAGACTGTATTCCGGCATGCCGGAACGATTGTTGCTTCAACACGCGCACTTAGGCGGTAGTGCTTCCCTGACTTCGGCAATAAATAAAGGAACAATCTCTTGGGCTGTTTTGTAACAATAATTTTAAAACAATTAAAATTATCATGCACGTAGTTCACCTCAATATGGATACATGCACTCAACACAACCAATTACGTTGAGAACGACTGCCGTATCACCGAATTCAATGAAATATCTTCGTTGTCTATTAGTCATTCAATTGTTGTTTGTGTTTTCAATTCTTTGTCCGTATTCCCCGTGTATCTGCATTCTGTATTTAATAAAGCCCCATGATAGGTCGATTCATAATTTTTCTTAATTAAATAATTTCATTTCAAACTTTTTTTTCCTCGGCCCTTTCTTCTCCCCTGAACTACTATTCTTCATTAAGCCTTTATTTACAGGGTATGAAAGAAGAAGAAAGAGAGAGAAGAGACCATCTGTATATGAGAGATTTTGAGCCATTAGGACTTTTTTACATTGATAGTTACAGAGAGAGTGCGTTTTATATAAAACGATGCCCTTAAATAAATTTCTCAGTCTGAATCTTTTTCACTTCACAATCGTCTTCTATACGTTTTGTCCCCATGAGATATCATTTAAGGTTTTTTTTTCAATTCTCTAATCTGAAGGTTTATAGTTAATGACTTTGTACTGCTCACCAAATTACTGCGGCTGTTGCAAAAATACTCCACAAATAGTAATTCGCATAAATCATACGAATTAGTGCATAGCGTTCTTATACCTGTACTCTAGTACAGGTAGTCTCACTATCCTGTAGTATTGGTTATGAGTAGTATCATATTACTTTTGGTTCGATTACCTTATTTTTAGTAAAGTTCCTGGCATCAATATTCAGCAGCATTCTCAGGACCTTCTATGAGTAAAAAAACGTTAGAAACACCCACATGGCTGCCAAATAGACATCTCACCATTAGACGGGAAAGTTGGATCTACATTCATAAATTATAAATTTTGAAAATATTAAATATGCATTTAATAAAAGAATTTATGTCATGCAACATTTACATAAAGTTACATAAAAAGTGTCTACTCCCGCAATAAATTAAATCTTTTACCTATCAATAGTTATTTTCTCTTCCAAATACATTAACTAAAGAACTGGTAAAGCGTTAACGGAAAAATAGATATCCTAGCACTATAAGTGAAATTTAAAGATATAAAAATGACAGTTTGTTTATTTGATGATTTATAACTAATAATGACGCGATATTCATAGGTAAAATTTTCCTCGTTATTTTTTTAAATTTCTACTCAACGTACACTAATCAGAGTCTGACATTAAAAAGCTCATGAAGTGAATCAAAGAGAAAGCAAAAATTGAGAAAAAATCATAACTTGCCTAGAATGGTCGACACATACCTGTATCACGGTTCTGCAGGAAAAGAATGTCGCAAGAACGATTATTCTTACGAAGGGCGATATTGCCTAATTTCATGATCCTTGAATTGTATAATACGCTTAATATTATTAATTCAATGCATATCTAACTAAAATTTGACACAAAATTTAAATTAAACATCAATGTATTTCAAATTAAGATTCAAAAGTTTATTAAGGGAGTAAATGTTTGCTCAATAATTTATTACTTCGAATTATTGTATATTAAGGTTATTAATTCGTAATATAAGGTTATTTTACATTTTCAAGGCTAAAACCTCTGCTACCATGCTTCAAAAAAACGCACCTTGTAATCATAAACCATTTAAAATTATTAAAAAAACAGAACAATTTTGAAGGAAGGTCTCATGGATGTGAATAGTAATTTAAATGGAGAATCCTGAGACCGCGTGTGACTAAAAACACAGAGAGACATGTACAAATGAAACTCACTAGTATTGCGAATTTTCGGTGGTCAAACTACTTTCCTCTAGGGAGCTGAGAAGGACTGTCAGTCCCTTCTCTCCCTAGCCCTCAGTCCTCTCCCTAGAAAAAAGGGGAAAATTCGAATAACGTGTAAGGTTCATTCATTTATTTGTGTTTTTTTTCACCCATGATAAAGCACCTAGTACTAAACCCGACGGCGTGTGAAATGCATACATCAAAAGATAGGAGGGCCAGTTCTTTCCGGGCCTCCGGTCAGAAGTCCGACGCTCTACGCTCGCGGGCTACTGCGACCCACGTTATATATATATATATATATATATATATATATATATATATATATATATATATATATATATATATAATATATAATATATATATATATATATATAATATATATTATATATATATATATTATATATATATATATACATTTATTTATTTATTTATATTTATTAATTTATGTATATAAACCATAAACATAGTAATCAACCCGAAGGTCGGTTTGGTAGGTGATGGTAGAGTTCACCCAGTACTAAGCCCGACGGCGGGTGAAATTGGACAGTTCCTTTCCCTGTGCCAGTTATGGTTTCCCAGGCAGATCTGGAACCCGATAAATCACATAGCTTGGGTGGAGTTGAAGGTGCCCAGAGTTCCCTGCCCGGGAATCGATCCCGGGCCCCTTCGGTCAGCAGTCCAACACTCTACCCCCTAAGAAAGTGGCTGAAGCACCGAAATTTTAACGACTATCATTTTCCTCCTTTTACATGCTCCAAATTTTTATTTTCTTATTCTTCACGGCTACTCAACCCAACTTTTATATACGTTTAACAAGGCAATGTTTCTACTCATACATATCTTTAGAATAATTTGCATAACCTTACTCCGCCTGCTGAAAGGCCAAACGTTAAAAATATACCTAACATTTTAGACACTGTTGATTAATGCTACCTGTACCACACTAAACATTTGATATGGCATTGCCTGACACGTTTTTTAACCTTATTAGTTCCTTTATTACAGAAAACCACATTCCCTCATTCCAGAAAAACTTAATCAACACAATATGAAGTAGAGGAGCAAGCTATTTATCAATTCATTGATTAGGAACAAAGAGAAGAAGAATTTACTCAGTAAGAGTCAAAATATTTCTTTGGTAAGTTTTTACTCTGTATTCAAAAAACAAAGAAGAAAAAACCTGATCTTTTGGAGATCTTGATGGATGCCTCTCTAAAATGCTTTTCCAATACACTTAATATCAAAAATAATTTTCTCTAACTTGTGATGAATCTATGCTATTTTCCAAATTCTTAGAATGATAAATCTCTGACTTTTATCGCATATTAATTTAGGCCACTGGTTAAAAAATTAGAAATCGTTTTTCAAATTCTTATAGAAAATTGAAAATATATTCTCCTCCAATTAATTCCGAATCTTAATAGCAAATGAGATGCTTGTTATTATTTCATGTTAGAAAGAAAAATTTACCGTTGTTATTTCTTTTACGTCCTACCAATGTGAGTTTACTTACATTTAGATCCACCACGCTTTATAAAAAACATTGTAAGCAGTCCCAAAAATACCGTCAACTTTTCATCACAATGGCACCACAGTTTGTTGAATGATAGAATTTGGCTTAATTGAGAATATCCAACCTCATTCATGATTGAATTTTCAAGCTAATTACAGTGAATATTATATATATTCCACACTTTTATAATGGGAATCAATCGGGTCTTATCCAAATGATACCTCGATATACCTCAGAAAAATTCTCGCTGTTTGATTTTATGTATTTTTAGTGACCTTTCACAAATACAACAAAATTATTTGGATACTTAATGCCTGATAGCCAAAGACTAAGGAAACGATTTACACTATCACTTATCAAGCAGAACTTAAGAGTAATTACGGGGTTAGCTATTAAAATATCATTTATCAGCCAAAATGCTTCAAGTCAAAATTAAGGTTCTGCTACAAATTAATTATGTTTTTATTTAGACTAGTTTCAAAGACTTTCTTCAAAATAAAGCAGTCATAACTTATCAAAAAGGCCAATTTAAAAACTAATTTGTAAGAATACAAATACACTTTGTCAACAGGAAGCGGACCCATTACATCCGATTTGTTACTATATCCCCCACCAATACGGGTAAATTACCCCTAATTGATCCATAGCAATCTTTGTGAAGTTTTTAACTCCTACCAACTAAAAAGTTTGTAGGTAATTTCTACTGAGCTATCAGTGTACAACACACGTTCAATGTCTGGTTATCATTATCAAGTAGGTATATCAGGTGACGACGCCATAGTGTTGAAACGCACTTAGCTTCCTAAGAGACGCCTTTAAGCTGTCTTCTGTATTGTAAGGTGGGATATGATGTTCCCTCGCATCGCGCCAAATGAGGTCGAATCAACTTTTCATCCCTCTCCAACCTGGTTCTTGGACTTGAGTATTTGAGTATTTGTATTATTTGATCACCCTCATCGGCAAAATACGAAGAACTTCCTGAGAACTGACGCAAACATTGCCACCAATTGGATTTTCTCACTCGTGCCCGGCCACTTGGATTCGTCTGAAGCGTATAACTCCCCCTCACTTCCCCCATGGTCCTTTCACCACCTCCCTCTCTCCTATCTTCCTAACCACCACCTTCGGAGACGACGCGGGATGATGCATTGGGGCCACAATCCCGCACCAAAGCGAAGCGGAGTGCGTGCGCCCGCGTCAGCAACTCACCCCACTGCACTTGCCTCGACCGCCTACCCACCCACGCACGCCCACCCCCGCCAACCTAAAAAATAATCCGGCCGCGATGAAGGAGTGCGGCAGCCGGTGACATCGTTACCCGTGTTATTCGCCCTCTACAAATGAGGGGTCGGCGCTCCTCTCCCCACCCTGCTGACATTCGCGAAGTAGGATCCGCCTGTCGCGCGGTGCGCTTCGCGACGTACCCCCCCCCCCCGCGGAGAGAGGAGGCCGGAAGGGATTAACGAGAAAGCTGCGGGGCAGGCGGGTGTGGCAAGGACCGTTGGCAGGAGGGTTTGAGTGGGATTTGC
The DNA here is from genome assembly GCF_022747635.1 of Hetaerina americana. NCBI lineage: Eukaryota > Metazoa > Arthropoda > Insecta > Odonata > Calopterygidae > Hetaerina > Hetaerina americana. The sequence continues at coordinate 96,455,620 of NW_027286874.1, read as the reverse complement.
TTTTATTTCGGATCGGAGGAGGGCGGACGACGGAAAGGGGGAAGGAGTCTCTCTCACTCACCGCCACACTCTTCGTTTTATTCAAAGGGATGATGTGGGAGGACCGGGCGGGTGGCAACGGGGGTGAGAAATGGGGTAAACTATTTGAGGAGAGACGTGTGTTGCGGCATGCAAGGAGGCAACTTGAAACCGGAGATGGCGGGGGAAGGAGGGGAGGCTCCAGCACGGATCGGGTCGGGAGAGAATTGGTGGTGTCCCTTTGCCCGGACCCGTTTGCCGCCGTCTCTCCCTCCCCCTCCCGGATGAAATACGCGATCTAGCCGGAGTCTTACTCTACCTCCCACCGAAAAGTGAAGGGAAGGGTGGAAGAAAAAGCGCAGAGAGAGGGTGTGATTTCTCAATCTACTCTTGGCATGGTCGGGCTGAACATGGCACGCGCACTCACCCTGCTGAGATGAGACTTTGCATTCGCCTCGGAGCAAAGGGTGGCGTGGGAGGGCGGCGCGAGTGATTAAAGGCGAGCAAAGAGTCGGCTGTAAACTTTGGAAACAAAGGTATGCATCAACTCCACGAATGATACAAGTGTTTCAGTGACTAGAGTGAGAGTTCTCATGGGAAAAATCCGCTATTTTTCTCCCGACACTAATATTTTGTATATTTTTGTTTCACAATGACTGCTTTTCCAGGATTGCTTAATCAAAAATACCTAACAGGCAAAAAACTTCCCTAGAAGGATTAACGGTACCTGTTACTGCATGACATTAGGTAGTTGAAAGGATGAATCATGGGGTGGACGCTCATTGATTTTTTTATTCTGTAAAACTAATATTTTCATAGAATAATGGTGTCATAAATTTCATACTAGATGTTTAGCTTATGCATAATTATATTAATATGTATTTTAGGGACGAATTTGAAAAATGGATGTGAAAATATTTGATTTCGGACATACTATATGTATTTCAATATATAATGTCTTTCATATTGCATTTATTCTGCTTCCATGGTGTTTACTCACTGAAAAATAAACAATATGATCGTTGAGGGCAATGATATAATAGAACCGTATAATGCTAAATAGCCAGGCAATTACTCTTCGTGGTGTACATTTTCACAAGTGCCAATAATGCACCACCTAAGAATAACTAAATATAACCTCATACTCCCTTTTCAAAGATAATCGTTGTACTCATACAGTCATAAGTATATAGTAAGAAGAAGTTGTCAAAGATAAATGGTCATCAACATATTTATTATATATAAACCGTGTGGTACTCGGTAGTTAGACTATTATTACTGTTAGTTATTACCTGCTGTTCTAGTCACGGAGTAAAAGCAATTAAAACTATCTTACAAAAGCATAGGGGCTCCATTACTTATTTAATACTGCCATAAAACTATTTTATTTCCCAGAAAATCAAATGTGCATGCAACGATGGAGCTCTTTCTATACAAGTTCAACAGCGTGCAATCTCTCACTCAGACTAGGAGGATGGTTTCCTACTTTTTTGCCCTGCTATCTAGAAGAATCAAGCGGTTAGTTTTCTATGGAGAAAATCAGCAACTGATCCATCAAGGTTCTATTTCTCCAGCACTAATTCTTAGGCCTCAATTTATTCAAGTAACCCGATTGCACTCCAAAAATAATCTCATACACCCATTGGTTGGTATGTTAGTTCCACATAAACTTCTATTACGACTTTAGTTTTGTTGGGTGACTTTTTTGAGGTCCAAAATTGTAATGGCAAGGGAACTAAAATAAGGGAAAAAGTAAGAGGTATATTTCAATTAATTTCCATTGAATTACAGAAAACGGGAATTAGCATTATAGCCATTTGATTATAAAAGGGTTGCTTAAGAATATGAATTTACTAAAATATGAAATTAATTTTATATGTCAATACATCAGTTGATAAGAAATTTACGTGTTCAAACATATCATTTTTACATTTTTGAAGATTTTGTAAAGAAGATGTCTAATTTTAATGATTACTTAAGGAAGATAAAACATTTCTGCTCTACTTTACAGACAACTAGTCACGCGGAATCTATGGTAATATACTCGAATTATATTTTAAATTATTACAGCTCTATTAATGCTTGAAAATGCCGGTAACGTTTAATTTTTATGTGTAATACATCCAATTAAAATCTTGAAGAAAAATACTCAATGTGCCTCGTAAGTTAGAGAGAAAATAATTTCTATGGTTTCATTCTAATTTCAACGGCTCCATACTATTCCTTAATACATACTCTTATTTTGTCCGTGCTATAAGATGAAGCAATTTATTTCATTCCGAAGACGAGAAAAAATGATACCTTGTTTTCCTTTGAGTGCTCTACTTCTTGTCTTTCATTAATCTCATGACAGCGTAGTGGCTTTGAAACGTTTCCTTGGATTAATGCTGCATGCAATTAACAATTCGTATCTTCCACTGTTGTGGAGCTCAGCCAAAAAATATTTCACTCCTAGAAGCTAGAGCTTCTTTCATGGTAGAGGATGGAATCATTTCCGTGTATTCAATATTATAATCACTAATAAATTAATTAATATTTCATTTCACTAATTAAATTTCTTCGCATTTAAAGCTAATATATAACGACACTTAATATTATTATACTTTTTAGTGTAAATAGACATATTTTTCATTTTTGTAAAGATTATGAACTTAGATAACTTGGCCTTATGTAATAAATTCTTAGCAATAAGATTGATTATTGTATTATATATTCTTTCATGGGCATATGGAAAATTGGTGGGCTCCTCCCAAAATGCACTTTAGCTAAAGTTTGAGAGCCGGGTAATAACAAACCACCATAAAGGATTGAATTCCATCCACTAATCACAACCATTTCTTTCAGGACAAATAATATTACCATCCATAACGTCATGGTTTTCATATACATTAATGTATACACTCAAAGTTCTGGACTGACAAGTAGTAACAGGTATAGTTGTATCATTTGATGGAAAGAATGGTGCCTAACCAGACCCGGGGCTTACGCACCAATCTTTAAAAGCCCACGACCACGACAAACTTTTATGAAGACATTTTAAGCAACGTTTTAAAATCATGCTCACATAACTCTTCCAAAATACCTTATTTCCTCCCACTCCCCAAGATCCACATCCTTGATACACAAATAACCCGAGTGCCAAGTCTTACACCTGTCCTTCTTTTATCCGAGTCATCCTCTTCGCCCCCTTACCACGACTCCCATTCCTCCTCCTCGCCTTCAAACTCCTTCAGAACTCCTCTCATCCCCCCCACACCAAGTTTATTTCCACCCCGACGCACTCCCCTCAACGCCCCCACGTTCCCTCACACTCCCCCCTCACACCTTTACCTCCTTGGCGACCCATCCGCCTAAACCTCAACCGAAGCCCAGGTTATGAAATCCTCCGGGATGCCATGTCAGAAGTGGATAAAGACGATTGCCCAGTTGCACTGAGATATTGATTAAAAAACTTCTCACTGTTTTGATTACTTTTTTCCTTCCCATAAAATATATTTTGATCATTTAGCACATATGACTGGCACACGAAAACCTTGCAAATTCTTTCGCTGGACACCGATGATATTGGCCAATGGAAGCGAGACTACTTAGAAGTACGAATTCACCGATCGTAAATATTATTACGTAGCTCCTTCATTCAATAAATTGGGGCTAAATGTAGTTCACAGAATTCTGTCACCATTTACTTCTATAATAAAATAATGACTTCATCAACCAATAAAATATAGAGAGGATGCTGGTGAAACATGCTCTCACACTTCGCCACAAGAACGGAAAGAAATATTTGACATTTTTTGTAATAGCATTAATTCTTTTCTCTCAAAAGAACCCAAGTTTAATTTAAAAGAAATAATTATCGAATATTACTGTTGAAAGTCGTTCCTCTTCTTGAGATTTGTGAGGGAGTTTTATTTTCCAATTTCATATTTATTTTTAATCACCAGTTTTTTCTACACGCCTTCACTTTTTGGGCCGCTCAAATATGGCTAGACATTTTCAGGACGTAATGACTTTTTGGCCACTCTTAATACATCTATTTTTAACAAATGAAAGGCTTTACTAATATCAGAGGAAAATCATTATCAACTCATTTCCCCGCCGTGCCATTGCGATGACCCTTTCTACCATCGTCCGCTTTAATTTCTCTGCCTTTACAGATTAAATGCTCATCCAAATCTTACTAATCTCTATCCAGCCAAGTACTAAACCACCACCATTTTTTTTCTCTACATCATTCTGGTCCCTCTCCCTAAATATCATTAACAGGCCAACTCTTTCCTTCGAAATATCATAGCACAAGCACCACCAGCGCCCGTTTTCTACCTCCGCCATGATTCTTTCTCTCTCTTTCCATGCCGCGTCTTTTGCCCCGAGTCCAATCTTTTACTTTCCTTTCCAACCCTCCTCCTAAATCCCCTCCTTCCTGGCCTCTTACTCCCTTTTTATCAGTGCGTCGCCAGACGCCTTAAGAAAGATTCTCGTGGGCCCATTAGCGACGGACTCGAACCGTGATGTCGAGGCGCCTGCGTCCGCTGTCGTAATGTTTGCCCTAATTAATGTCTCCGGAGAGGAAGAGGACTGTGGGCTAAAAGACGAAAGGTCTTCTCGTCCCCGGGTGGTGTTATTGCCGCCGTCGGTGAGGCGTCGGTTACCTCGGTGGAGAATAAGTAGTACCACGATGAATAGTGTGGGCTGTAAAAGCCTTCTCAGTCCGGTGTACGGTACGTTAAGGTGAGAAAATCTTTTTCTCACTTGATAGTTAATGAAAGAGTATGTCAGAGCCAAGCATCCTGGTTACAATTTTGGAAATGAAGCGAATAAAAAGGATAACATTTCCGTCGGTCGCGAAGGAAGAGAAACATCTTTCCAGTTGGTCTCTTTCGGAGAAATTAATTTTTCGATGAAATAAATTTAAAAAAAATAGAAAATAAATATTAACTCACAGTAAATAGAGTAAATTGTAGATTAAACTGTTCCAAGACTGACCTGAAAGTGTAGAGATTGAAAGAAGTTAAAAGGTCGTTAGATGAAAGAATGAAACGGAGAGATTTACTGAAAAAGTTTAAGTCGGGAACTTATACATAGTTAAAAAGGTACGAAGGTATATGGGATGATTGTACCATTTACAATCAATTTGACGGTTTTAAATGAATATAAGTCTATATTTTCCAATACTTAACTGTCCATGATAAAGATCACGCAGAATAAAAACCTTTTCATGCTGAATACCAAGTAAACTTATAAAATATATTGTCTATTACTTTAAATTCTGTACATATCCGAGGGATGCAGCAATATTATTATAGCAATAGGTAACATAGACATAAACTTTATTTTGTACAGTGGAATCGGCCTTCAAAATGGCCGTTATATTGAAATTCAGTAAATATGTATGGTTAATATTCAAATTACAGGTTATTTTATTTAATAAGTACTATGCGTCATGTTGCCGGCCGTTGGCTGGATCTGTAAATATGAACAGTGATGCTAAATGACTCATATTCGTTTGATAGGCATCCGTCAGTGATTCTTTTAAGGCTTCAAACGATAGTCAGGTAGAAGCATCAATATCTAATGGAAATATGGTGGTCCCAGGGCATATTAAATAAAGATCGAAGTAAACAATTTTCAGTGTATTATTTTATGTGCAAAATACGGACTGCTTTTCAATGAAAAAGACTGAAATGTTTTACAGCCATAATGTTTGACAAGATATTTTTACTTTTTTCTAAAATTCCAAATATCGTTATCCATAATCTCGAACCATAAGCACAAATCATTTTTAACGACACGTAACATCACTACACATAACTCGTCTCTTTTGTAATTGGATATATATAACCTGTATTACTATAAACACGTAATTATTTATATTTTGTAATTATAAGAAGTCTAAAGCAATACTGTAGGTGTTGATTTCCCTTTGTATAAAAATTTTTTTATTGATAAACGTATATTTGACAAATATTTTAACTTCTATGCATGAAATTTGACTTTTGGGCATGGTATTCACTTTGTCTTGGGTTACCGACATTTCTACGTTTAATAAACAAACCTGAGGCTCAATAATATTCCAAAATTTAGTTTTAACTGATAATATATTCTTTGCAATATTTTTGAAATATTATCGAAAACAAATTCAATATTGTTTAATTAGCATTACTTCAATAACTGTATTCTAACTATTCAAGGTAGTTTTTGTACGTTGCTAGCCCCATTTATTACATTAATTCTAATGATAAGTACGTGTACGAAAAATACAAAAATACAATTTGAGTGGAGCATTACTTTTATAATTTTAGAGATGGATTTTCTTGTTTTTCAAAGACCAGCATTAAACAGAAGCTTCAAATTGTTTCAATCAGTAAGTGAATATAACGTCCTCTATTTCATATTTTTAATCACAAAAATTCCATCCAGGTATTGACACATAATATTCAGTTTATATGCACGCTTGTTCTCGTATTTATTCTTTGAGTAAAATATAATAATAATTTATAATGTAGCAAAAATTAGGGGGACAACCATAGAGAACAGATGGTAACAGTGTTCTGTATCTGTTCTTTATTATGTTCGAATTCCACCACATCACGTCTGAGACTAATCAATATTCAAACTTGTCGTGAATTCATAAGCACAGGAATTTATTTTCGTGTTAAAAAGCATTAAACCATTTACATTGTTATTCCACACTTTTAACGACATTTCTTAAGCCAAGGCGTAAAATTTCATCTTCAAGTAAACCTAAGTGTGACGTTTAACATCAAAACATGAGTCATTGTTTGATAAGTGTCGATAAATGGGTGGAATGACAAATGTACGGTTTTAATTCTTTTTAATGAATCAATTCTACTTTGTCAAGTATAAAACTTAAAATGTTAGGCTAATGATTGCAATGTTATACTAAAACTACCGATATCAAAATATTTGAAATCTTCTGCAAATTCTACAATTTAGATTACTCTATTTTTGTGCAAAGCCTCAATCTTTGCTGTCCGTAGGGGTATCTGAGTGTTTGCTGATCCAACAGTCGAAGTGAACTCTTAAATGATTACATTAGCACTTAAATTTTCCTATTAAATGGGTAAATTATGCAAGGTCATCTTTCCAATGATGACAAGATGATAAAGTGTGCATGTTCCTGCCTGGAGCATACAAACTTCGTTAAGTGATACCTGTAAACATAGTCTCCATTTCAGCATTCTTCAAGTAATATTTATGCCAGTATGTTAATCCTTCTTAATGTCTGGTAAATACTTAAGAATGATTCAAAACAATGGCCTCACTCAGCAGTATTCGCATAGGTACTAAGGAGATTACTTTGCAACCGTAGATATGTATTTTACACGTAGTCGTAGTAAACCATAGAGAATGTACATAAAACCGATCATTGGAATTATTTTACAAATTAATCGGTAACTAACAATCAGGAAAGCTTCATCTTTGATGTTGCATATCTGCCGTTGTATTAAATCGTGGCACACACCCGAGCGTTTGCTTGCAGGTTATTATTTAGATGGAGAAATTTAACAAATTAAATAATATATGCAATCATTAAGATCATAATAGAAAATGTGAATATTTGATTAAAATTACAAAGACTCTTTTAATTCAAAATTTTAAAATTCATAAAATAACTAACATATAATATTACTTTTACTGTTTGGCACATACCATTCAGCACGGGTTAATTTGTGTCATCGTAGAAAAAATTGTTAATTACCAAGCTTTCAGGTAAACATTAAATACACTTATTGACGCTTCAAAATATCCACTAAGTTTCTCTAAATTTATATTTCCACCTTTTTAGACATTGAAAATATTTTCGTCATGAAGAGTATTCACGCATTAATTAGTTCGTGCAAACAATAATCGTAGAGAGATGCTCCTAATTTGAGCTACTAAGCATATTATTTAAGCATTGTTCTATCAAAATTTGTTCATGGGTGCCACATATTTGAAATGAACGTAATATTTTTAATGGTTATTATATGTATATGTCATTTTTCCTTCATCGTTTCAGAGAAAAGATAATATCAAATATTTTCGAAACAATAGTGCTCCCTGATTTTCGCTCATTCCTGACGTATGGGGGACGATAGCTTAAGTTTAAAAATCTATAACTGCTCTCCATTCATTGATCCTGTCGTTTTATATCAAACATTGAAATGCACCACCAATCAGTAACATCTATTAGACCAGAGTGTCGGCGGAAATAAATATATTTTATTAGCAGCAATAAAGAAGCAACGAGTGCCAAGTGTAGTTACCATCTGTTGACCAATGACAGGATGAGACTTTTAATGACAATATTCCTAAGAATTAAATAAAAACGAATAAGCACACTTGTAATATGCCAAGAAACGGCGCCTTAAGCATAATATTTAGATTCCGAGAGTCTTTCTATCAGTATTGCAATAATCAAGATAAGTGTCACCATGTAACATTACCATGGGCAAGTGGATAGCGTCAATCAACACCTTAAATACATATACCTTAATCTCCCCTTAAAAACTGAACAAGAAGGATACCCTCGGAAAGCTTTAACTCAGGTTCAGATCAGAAAGAAGCTAATAATAATGGTTTACGAGCAAATAACTTTTGCCGATATACAAGTAGATAAAGAAGCCTTCTGTCATGCTCAAGCGTAAACCATTTAAAAATGGGTCACTTTTCTAAACCGTGAAAAGAATGAGGATAAAAAAAATCTTTTCTAAAAGTCAGATCCATCCATTTTAAATCCTTGAATCAATAATTTGATTTTTGTCGGGCAATCATAAATTTTAACTAAATAAAGTACGGGCAGCATTATAAAGGAAATAAGGTGTATAAGACTTTCAATTCTCGCAGGTTTTCAAAATATTTCAGAAGTTCTTCAAACATTTCAGAGTTAATGCATTCCAGAGTAGTCACCGAACACTTATATACTTATTTCTTGGTGCATAAATATAATTTCTTAGATGATTACTCAATGTACGAGTATAATGACGTAACACAGCAAATGCAGTTCACGATATGCAGATGCCAATGACCATTTAAAACAATCAAATTAAAAATCCTCGATAATTAATTGTTTCACGAAATTAAATAATCTTATCTTTCATTCTGGTTGCCATATCAGCCATTAATTTGAAAAGGCCAAAAATATGCTAAGCCCGTTAAATTCAAATTTACCCAAAAAATTAACTTCATAGCATAAATCTTAAGCTGAAATTATTATGCTAAGGCTTATGCTTGCACAATCCGAATATCTGAAGAGACGACTTCTTTTTGTTTTTATTCTTTCCGCAGTCTTTTCGTGAGGTCCTAGCTCGGAAAAAAATGATCCCTTTTCCCGCCTAACTAAAAGAAGCATTTGGGGCAAACGCATCGAGTTCCCAGTTTGCCCGCCAGATGACGGCGCTTGCGAGTAGTGGGCATTAAGCTCCGTTTCACGGCTGGAAATGTGTTCTCGTCCTCTCGAAGCAGGAAAGATATAATTCCCATCATTCATACCAAACGTTACGCTTCATTTGTTCTCACCATGAAAATGATTCAGCATGAAAGGTAGGTCTAGTATTTTATACAATATTTACAATGAGAAGTTTTATAACGTGCATATAAAAATCAATTATATTGTCCAAATCTAATGAAGTCAAATACCAAATGCGTTACTCTATGTTTTTGGCAACGCTCTGGCTATCGAGAAATTGTTGTTAATTATTATTGATGATTTTTAAAGAAGTTTTAAAGGTTATTTCACTGCCACAAATAATCTGATTGGAGTTCATAATTGAGAAATAATCACTGAGGACTAGAAATTTAGAATTTTTCAAAAAATATGCTTTATCTGTTAAAAAATTGTTACAATTTAAGCTTGACCAACCTAAACTGTTTGGATCCATCAAAAAGTAATTCAGAACATAAAAATACAATATTTACACATTCGATACTCTCTATCGTATCACTCGATCTAACTTGTGAGGAACTTCTTTAAGTTTTACCGTAGAAATGTGGCCTCTGGTTGCAGAAATGACAAATATATGTCTTAGAATTAAAATTATAATTCATGTATTAATATTTATGTACCATAGGAAGTATTAAGATATTGTTCAATGCCTACATTGATATTCAAAACATTTGTTTATATTCTAGTGATGTAAATGGATCGGCTTATATCAACTGAATATTTTTAATTGGCAGTCACAAAAGCTTTGATTTTAGGAAGTGTATCTCGTTCAAATACCTAAAATTTACGACCACCTTACAAACATTTTGTCAGTTTATCTTGCATACTAGAAGATCATTATATATATAATAGTACAATACCATTAAGAAGGTGCGAAACTTAAAATGACGCATTTGGGTATTGAAGACGATGCTTTTTCGAGTTGTAGTCTCTGAATTTCTTGCTAATTACGCCCTCTCTGGTTCCTCAATAAAATAATTTCGCTAACAATACAGCTGCACCAACGAAAGTTGCAGTTCCTTATCCTATGGTGCTGATTGTTCCCCATAAAGATCCCGTACCTGAATGATCACACCGCTTGGTTGAAACTAAAGGCGCATAGAAGCGTCGAGTAAATTGGAAACTGGGTGCCCTGGTCAGTATGTAAATACCCAACCACCTCTATGGACTAGCAAAATAAATTGTTGTTAATTCTGAGACCGTCAACATTCTCAATTTTGGTTTTGGAGCTTCACTCTCGCTGAACCAGTAGTGCACTTTGTAGGAAAAAAATATTTAAAAAAAGAAGTTTACGGAATCTCATCAAAATCATGTTTGAAGATAATTGTTGCCTCAAAGTACATTTTTACTTACCCACTGGATTTTAAATAGCCGAAAGAATGCAATCAAAACTTTTTAAACGACGAATACAAAACTTGATAAGAATCTCACTAAACATTCAGGGATGGATGCTAAACCCTCAACGTATATGTCAAATCAATTATGAGACTAAGCAATGGTTTCATTAGGCTAGATGATTTGCCGTCAAGTTCCCTGAAATATCAGCAAGGTTTTTATGAATATGGGAAATAAAAATTAAAAATCCAATAAGTAAGCTAATCATAACTTCACTCATATAATTAAACTAATTCACAAGTTACCCCTCACACCATGCATTCATACACACACGATTATTCATAGTGCTTGGAGTAATTGTTTTTCATGTCCTCGTGTATTGCCATTGGATTGAATACGAGATGAGATCCTATTTTAGGGAATAAAATAACATATACGCCACCTTAGGGCTTTCTGATCTGCTCTTCAGATAGAATGTCCTTAAGTTGAAGAATATAGAACGTGAGACAGGGATTGAGAATAAGGGATAAAGTGTTAACACTTTGCAATAGCCGCCCTAAAATATGTATGCCCGTCTCTTATGAGCAAAAAAAGGCAGTATTCGCGTGCAATATGGCTCATGATTTTCCTAAAGGATAGCACACGAGACACTCCTTTTATACACATACTCTGAAGGTAACTAAGTAGCAGCTACGACAATTCTCAAGTTAGATAAGTAATTATCGATTAAGTTAAATACGTATTTTCTGATGAGGCACTAAGAAGTCATTTTGCCACCACGACTTGGTTTTGCTTATTGCTTTCCTTAGTCACTAAAATATGCTTGAGTTCTGGGATATGCAACTTTCCAGTAATAATATAATTATAAAGCAAGGACATTTTATGAAATATTGGGACAAAGGTAAATACATTTTTGAATGAAAGCATGGAAATACAAGCAATTAAGTGATATGAAAATATGCATGTAACCACCTTGGATATCAACCCGAAGGTCGGCTTGATAGGTAAGTGTAAAGCTCACGAAACCCAAAACAGGAAAACGAACTTCCCCCCCTGCAGGGGCGGAAATTCGTTTTCCTGTGCGGCTTATGGTTTCCCTGAAATTTCTGGTACTCGAAAAATTATGCATCTTGGGTGAAGCCTCACCGGGAATGTGCAAAATACAATAAATAAATGGTGCTTTGTGCTGGCCTCCTGATTCTCCTGTTGAAAGGAACTATGAGTACATTGAGGCATTTTATTACATATTTTGAAACAGTGAGTTTCTAGAACACATTGTTGAAAATAATTTGCTTGGTGTTGATGGTTTAAGGGTAATAGCGCACATCACCATCATCAAAATGATAGTAGTTCATGGTTTAAAATTTTCTTGACTTAAAACAGGTCAACTGTATTTGAAACCATCAATATACATTGCTGGATTTCTCCTTCACAGATTTTGACACCTTTAATTTGAACTCATGATGTCATCCTATTATACCACGTGATGCCTACCTCCATTCATTCAATTTTGTTACTAAACTTAGCCAATAAATGTAATTCTTTGGCTATTTTAATTTAAAGAATGACTTTAAAGCTGTGATTTACATATTATTAGTAATTAACCTCACTGAATCAACCGGACTTAATATTTTCCTATTGCACTTTTAGAAAAAGTTTGATATATTTCATAGTTTCATATCATACGATGTAATACGATTGAAATATTAACTATACGCAAAAAGCTCTTCATACGCCAATGGTTCTAAATGTCTGGAAAATATTTTTGAAGCAAAATCGTACCAAAAACCAGACACACAACGCTTCAGCATTTTTTTTAAATCATTGATAGCAGATGTAAATGCAATAAGTTTACTCGACCCTATGTCATTCAACTAAATCAAGTTTGCTGTATTTTCCTATATTTAACTTATTTTTTAAAATCAAATGAAAGGGAGAGCGTAATTTTAACCGATTTCAAAAAGAACAGAACAGAACTTCTACAACATCCTGTGGAGAAGTACGTTATCCTTGTATTTGATCGACATACAAAACTTTCACGAAACGAGTACTGATTCTGTAAGGTTTATTTATTGAAAACAGGTTTCTTAGGAAAATCATTTCAATGTATGTTAATTCTCCTGGACAAAGAATCCGGGTAATTGGTTGCATAAACCCTTCGCAGATTTCAGTGTAATTTACGTTTCCTCGATAGCTCGGCTCGGCTTAAGCCATTAGTCCGGCAAATCGAAAGGTTCTTGATTCAAGTTCCAATTAATGAAACTTTGCCTGCAAATGCCAGGTAAATTAATTAAATGCAACCATTTCTCAAAGAAGTTTGGGTTGAAATTATATGTCAGGCCTGAAAAAGAGTCTAAAGTAAAATATCAGGTGATAAAGGGGGCAGTTTCAATGCAGATAACAAAGTACCTGGTAAGTTAAGAAGTTTATCCAGCTATAATTAAATATTTCAAAAATAAACCTATACTTATTGCATTGTAGAACTAGTATGATAACTATGGAATAAGACTTAATCGCAAAAAGAAAGGCATAGAGTTTGTCATCCTTGAGAATCGCTAAATTACATATTAGGTCGTACAAGTATATTAAAGAGCAAATATAGCATTTCATTTATTTTTGAAATGATTAGGGTGAAATTGGGCTTAAAGGACTTAGATGCTGAAATGGACTTGAAAATAAACTAAAAAACAGGATGGTGCCGGTGGATGTCACATAGTAAATATGTAACGAAGAAATTAAGAAATGATTCAATTAGAACCGTAAATTTGTATGAACAAGAAATCCTGTAGTTTGAAAAATTTACCTAATATTGGAGGCTGATAAAAGTATTGTCGCGTAGAAAACTGTAAAAATAAAATAAACGCAAAAGGAAACGAACTAATTAATGGAAGAGAGTATGGATAGAGAAGCGAAAATGTTCTTGGAAGACAAGATGGAGAAGAAAAAATTCGGAGTCAAAAGGAAATAGAAATTCTTTGGAAAGTATTACATTTTTTATCATTGTTGAATGAAATAATTAAACTTAATGAGGAAACTCAATTGTAAAAATTGTTTTGAAATTCTAACACAATGAAACCACCTCACAAGTAAATCATTGTTAAAAAAGGCATATCGGATGAGTATCATTCATTTTTTGATTTAGAAAAAGATAGGAAACACACTGATTCAAATAAAAAGGAGTGTTCTCATAAATGTTAACTCGTTGACACTAATTTCTAGGGAACCTATTTATTGAAGGGCGACAAAAGATCAGATAACGACATAGGGGAAATATATTTAGAGCAATTGTTTGCCGTTAAGTAGTTTCTAAAATTGCCTGATCGTCATCAACTTATATATACTACCTTGATCAAAAATTTCCCGGAATTTATTCAGAAAATTAAAAATACAAGTTTATTCATCTAAATCTATATTGTCCCCTTCAAAGTAATCCCCATCGACTGCAACACACTTATGCCAGCGCTTGATCCAATCCTCGAAACATTTTTTATATTCGGTTTTCGGTATGTCCATCAGTGCTTCCTGCGATTTTTCCATTACTTCCTCTCGGCTGCTAAAACGCGTTCCCCGTAATGGTTTTTTAACTCGATTGAACAGAAAGAAGTCACAGGGAGCCAAATCAGGTGAATTCGGTGGCTGTTGGATGGTATTTGTTGCATTTTTCGTCAAAAAATTACGAATAATGATAGCACTGTGCGACGGTGCGTTATCATGGTGCAAAATCCACGAGTTTTCTGCCCACATTTCTGGTCTCTTTCGGCGAATGGCTTCACGCAAACGTCTCATAACGCCCAAATAATACTCTTTGTTTACTGTCTGGCCTTCTGGCAAAAATTCATGATGCACTACACCGTTGTAATCCATGAAAACCGTCAGCACTGCCTTCTTTTTTGACTGAAAACGACGTGGTTTTTTTGGTCTCGGCTCATTTGGTGAACGCCATTCACTTGCCTGATGTCTGGATTGCGTGTCGTACTCATAAACCCACGTCTCGTCTCCAGTAATGATCCTTTTGATGAATGTGGGATCGGATTCAGCCTCGCAAATCATGTCTTTTGCGACGTCAACACGGTCTCTTTTTTGCATGAAATTGAGGTCTTTTGGCACCAACTTTGCTGCTACACGACGGAAACCCAAATCATTAACCACAATGTCTTGGGCGGATCCATAGGCAATGTTCAAGTCCTCCGCTATTTCTCTGATGGTTAATTTGCGGTTATTGACCAACATTTCTTTTACTTTATCAATTTTTTCACCGACTTTCGATGTCGATGGTCTGCCACTGCGTTCATCATCTTCGATTGACTCACGACCACTTCTGAACCGCTCGTGCCACTGGTAAACGACCGTTTTTTTAGAGAATCGTTGCCGAAACACTTTTCCAACATTTCCAACGTCCGTGCGCCACTAAATCCGTTTTTTACGCAAAATTTAATACTCTTATAGAGTCTTTCCTTTTTTATATGTTTCAGTGTTTATATTTTTGTTCGCGAGTGCTATCCCTATATACATTTTTATTCACATCCGTAAGACTTTTAAATAAGTTTTCAAAATACTATATATGTATATAAAACTCGAAAATACAATAATATACGATCGTATATTGGTTTTCATCACGGCATTCAGTTTACCCAGCCCATTTCCGTAAAATCTAATCACCCAAGGGTAACATTAGTATTCTCTCCAGTTCTATGTGCTAAGAGCGTCGACTCATCTATTCGACATTCGCTCCCACACCACACCAAAGAGAACATGCAAAGTGCTCGCAAGAAATCCCGTTTCTTCCGGTATTTTAAAGCCACCCTCCAGGTGCGAGAAGCAGGCGCATTCAACGTCGACACCGAAGGGGAGCGTGTGTGTGTGTGTGTGTGTATGTGAGTGTGTGGGGCTAAGGGTGTGGGGGAGCGATAGAGGTGTAAGGAGGAAGTGCGAGTGAGCCAGAACGCGGGAAGGCGCCGCGATGCGACTGCGAGTGGCCCAAACAAGGAGGACGGCCGTAAAACGCCTTCCACCTCCACCCTTTCCCTTCCTTCTTTCCTCCGTGCAAACCATAGAGGGAAATAAATAGAGAGAGAGGGAGAGAGAAAGGAAGTGTTTGTATGCGAAGCGGACCGCGTCCGATTATGCGCGGTGGCGGCGCTGGACGTCGTAAATTACGCCGCCGGGGCGACCTCTCGGTGCGGTAAACGCCTCAACCGATCGCCGACTTTTCTCCTCCTCCTCGCCCTCCCATTGCTTACCCTATCCCGCCCGGTTCGTCCTCCCCCACCTCTCTTTTTCCCCAACCTCTTATTCCCTCTCTTTCTCTTCTGTCCCCACCCCTGCCGTCTCGCCTTCCCGCCGCGCTGTCAGCCCTTGGAAGAAACGGTACTCGGACACCTTTCCCACTTCGTGAAATAAGCACCCGCTGCACACAAACACACACCACAGGCGCATCCACTCGAATGACGTTCTCCCCTAAACATGCGACTATCCTGCGCGGGTTTACTTCGACTCGTGGGGAAGACTGAACCGATATTTCTTTCTAAAATCATATTGGTCTTCCAGAGAACACGTGCACACCATTTGAATTACGTTTGGAGATGAAATGTCAAAGACACTCATTCTGCTCACGTCGTATTCCGGCAGCATGTGGGAAAATGTGGATTCTTGCGCAATAAAAATCCACTGGGAGGTACGTATTTCTAGCAAAAATATTTTTATCCTCGAAAGCTGTTGAATAGCTCGCCAATGTCTACAAAAAAATTCATGAAAAAAGACGTTTTCAGGATTATATCCCGGAGCATGCAATGGCGTGAGCGTCTTTTGAATTATCACAACCGGAACGTAAAAGTATTTTCGTTGAAAATGAGGAAGAAACAACTTCATTTAGGATTTCCGTTTTTATATGAATACGCATGACTGCTCGCAAATAGTTACCGTTATATTCGTTGCTTATATCCATCACCTGGCAGAGATTTTTTATTGGCTATGTTCACAAAAACTTGAAAGCATTATATGATAAATAATATCTTCAAAACGAGCCCGTTAAAAAGGAATGAACTACAATTTTATATTTAAATTTATGGTTAAATATTAACTATCCCTATTTATCTACAGGTTTAAAACTAATTCGTCAATTGAAAAAAAATATTCAGGTAAAAATGGAAGCTGGCTGGCAAGCAGTTGATAAAGTTAGTGTGTTTTACTGATCGTTAACGTTTAAATAGAAAGTTTATGAAGGAATATATGTCACCGCCGCTTTCAGTAAAAAATATCGTTGAGAGAAGTGTGTTAATCAAATTCATACGTAAATAACATTCTCGCCATTCCCTTCCAAGTTGGACATTGCCAAGAAAATCCTGCGAAAAGATAACAAAAAAGAAACTTACAGCCTCTTAATAACTTCTTCTATACTGCTTGATTTTATTTCTTTGTTTTCTTCTAAATTCGTACCCTGTACTTCATACTCTCTCTTCCACTGCTAAAACTTCCAGTATTCCTTACCTTAAAAGTCTTTGGCCCACACGCATGGCTTTCTCAATCCATTCTTTTTTCTCACACCGTTTTCTTTTCTCGTCTATATTTATTTGGTTAATACCCTGTTATCCATTCTTTCAATATAGCATAACAAGCAAACTACACTATTTTATACATCATGCGAATGAAATACATTGCCATACCAATCTCAGGCTACACGCAGTGCAATCCGTGCCGTGATGTCTATTATTCATTCCGTCTCTTGATGAACGAAGAAGAATTCAAAATGCTAGGCAAGAAGCTGAGATCCTAGAACTTTGAGGCTTTTAGAGTCAAGACCTGGAATGAACGTGGTGAATACGTGAATATCAGCAAATATAATGGGAGAACGTGATAATATCAGCTGTCGTGTGTCCATTAGTGACATATTAAGGCACTTGAGTAAAAGGCGGAAGGAGTTAACCATCCGTGTTAACGACATTCGCAATTACATATCTACAATTTGTAAATTCATTTCAAGATAAAATCGGAGAAATAAGATTGGGATTATTCAAATTAGTTTTACCGGTTTCTTTCTGGTAAAATTAAACAAAATTGGTGAAAAAGTCTCTGGAGAATTCATTAGAAGAAATTTTTCTCTGAAAAAAAACTAATTGATTGTTGTGGAAATTCGACTAAATCACCTCGCACAAGATCTACTGCAAAACAATATGGGATTCATGGTTTTATTATTACGATGCTGAGATTTTTGAGGCACTGGTGTTTTAAATAGACATTTCAATATTGATGATATCGGTTATGCTTTTCGTCTGAGACCAAGTTGTCCATCTTGTTTTCATCCAGTTCTCTGTTCGTTACCAATTATTGTTCGCTTTTTGAGATTCAGAGCAGTGGCAAAAATTGTAAACTCTAACCGAACGAAAAGGAACCTATCAATTAGGGAACATATTTCCGAGAACGGTTTAAATAATGTTCCCGTGTATATTAACAAATTATAAACTCGTTGAAACCGCAAACTCCACACATTGGTAAGTGAACTCATGAAGGAATGGAAAGTGGGGTTAGGAACGGCAGTGAGTACGATTCTTTGGTGACGGTTTCAAGCATAGCTAGCTTTCCCTCCATAAAATATGCTCTTAATCAGAACTTATATAACCAGGGAGCGCGTTCATAAGCAAAAATTAAATTTATCAAATAGGAATCTAAGTATTTTTGTACACTGCAAGATTGATATCATTACTCTGCCGCATCGTCGACTTCCGTTTCCACTTATCTTGTCTTGCCGACAACATCTGCTTGACTGAAACTTGGCAAAATCTCTGTACCTCGACGGTGAAATTCATGAATTACTATTAAATTTGATAATCGGATTTGAGTAATCTATGGCGGGGTTAGAACTTTCGTTCATGGTCGCCTTCACTCAGCGGTGCTCCAATATTAAATTCGGGGCAATTAAAGTGGATGGGCAAAATTATTCTAAGCCGCTATTGTTTATCGTCCTCCTTAGGTGAGGTATTCTACACCGAATTTATTTTCATAAAATTTATCTCATCTTTAAAAAAAATGTTTAAAGCTGGTCAAATTTATACGAATATGTTTTGTTATAATCACTATTTTACATATTTATGAATGATTTTGCAGCATGAATTTTCATCCTATCGCTCAAAATACTCCCCATCTCAAAGAAAATACATTCCCATGACACGGCCTATGAATTCATAATGGTTGAGACAAAATGCCTTTTTTTCCATTCTCCTGTGTCACTCCTTTCTGTCAAAGACAAGATTAAAATTACCAACAAATACTATACAATTAAATTACCATCCAAAAGAAGTCAAATTTCTCAATGTTTTTAGATGTCAAGAGGAGTTACCAAATGTTTTGATTCAACACATCTATTTAGTTACTCCTAACTAGCTCAATATTCCATTTTTTAACTCAAACATTTCTTGGATATCCAATTACATATGTACTTAAGCATTCCTGTAAACTTCGACAGCTTTTAATTCCCAGGTTTAAAAGAAACAAAATGAAAAAGTAAGAACACCGAGAGTTTTCTTCACATCTAAAAGTTCAATCATGTACGCATTGTTCTTGAAATTACGTAATCGGGTCAAGTAACTCGTGATCGAATCCAATAAAAGCCACTTCATGAGAACACCCTTTCCCACTTGAGCGAACTTAATTAGGAATGGAGAGAGCTGCAAAACCTTGACCTTGTTAGACAATGAGGTCATTCATTCTTCTGTCTATAGGTTTTCAATTGATAAATGAAATCACCTCTTCTTCTTAAAAACTACCTCTTTAATCAGTACCAATATCAAAGTATTAAATTCTCCAGAAATCAAACCGGAATCACTTTACAACGGAAACAGGTTTCATTTTCAACACAGCACATTTGGCATACTATAAAATGTGTAATTTCAGTTAAATCTAACTCCGTTAGCGTATACTCGTATAATATATCGCTTAATGTTTATAAGATGACATCAAAAGTAATATTACATTTACATCTCCAATTCTCACGCCTATTTTATACTTATATCCGTCTCACACGCACCCATTATATTATAGATTCAAGTGTCATTATCTGACAGACAAAAATTGCTTGTTGTCAAAAAGGGATGCAGGTTTGAAAATAACCCAAAAATGTTTTTAAAAAAAGCCATTCTTTGCCAAGTAGATTAGCAGACGAAAACTATGGAGAACTGGAAACATTAGGAGTACGAAAAAATTCCAAAGATTCCGGTGATTTTGGATAAATTAAATGAAACTTTCCAATATTTAAATTTTTTGACTCAACTTCCTGCACCCAGGGATCACCATTCTTAATGCATAAATCCTTTTTTAACTTCCCTCCCTTAATCTTCCTGTTTCCATTCTTCCTAACCTCCCTCAAAGTGATTAGCGAGGACACCAAACGCCAGTCTTACCCTATCCATCTACCCTCTCGTTCTCCACCCTACTTACCCATTCTTATCCCACTTTTAAGTCTCTCTCTCTCCCTCTATATATATATATATATATATATATATATATATATATATATATATATATATATATATATATATATATATGCACGCAATGATATTCCTTTTTTACCTCATGATGATAATGATGATATTATTGAACAAAATCTAGATCGGATTAGGGTGGGGATATTTAAATTTTGGAAAATCGAAATTGAAATATCCATATAGTAGATTGGAGAGACGCTTTGGGAAAAGTGTGATAGAGTTGTGAGGCGTATTGCTGGATTTTTAGGAATTGTACAAGGTGAGATTATCTATCAATAACGTGAGGGCTGGATTAAGCATTCGTCAGTAAATTTTCCAACGAGCAAGATATTTGCCAATCATGCGGAAAAATATTATTTGAAATTTTTATTTTTATTGGATTACAAAAATAGCTACTTTCATCAAGTTACAAAAATTGCTTTGTCGAGCAGAAATGTGGTCTAAAAATCCAATAAATGTACAAAAATTGTTACTATTCCATTTCTTTCTTCCTATTGTTTGGTATTATCCAAAAAATCGTTCAAATAAGAATTTCAACAATTTTCTCTTTTTTCAGAAGAAAGGTATCCATGGAGATCCATTTTCGCTTTAGTTAGATTCGGCCGCGTTGCACTGATCAATTCGACCTCTCGATTGATCTCGGTTATCATTGAAAACTTTCGTCATATGGCATTGGAAAAATTTTTAAATACAATGATAGTTTTATTACGCTTAGAGTATTTAACATTATTTGAATCTCAATATCAATGGGCAATTATTACGCTTTATTTTAAAATTTAAAATGGTTTCTTTACATTTTTTTATGAATTATTTTATTGCACAAGAAATGTTTTACCGCATTAAGCTCTGTTCGAAATTAAATCTAGTAATAGGTTTCAAACATATGACACCATATTTACAGATGTCATTTCATCTGAAAAGATATCTTGATTAAGCAATAATAGATGAAGTGTTGTACGACCAAAAATTACGATTTAATCAATCCTATTGCCAATTTTTTACCCGTTTTTTCCTTCTCCCTCCCTATATTATCTAATTTTGTTAGACCTCGCAGTGTAATCTTCGAAAACGAGTCGCCCGCGTCCGGCCAGCGATCAAAAACATCTGGCGGCTGCATCACGACAATGCGCCGTCTCACACCGCGCTTGTCGTGTCGGACTTCTTGGCCAAGCACGGCGTGGCAACGCTGCCGCACCCGCCCTACAGCCCGGACTTGGCACCACCGGACTTCTTTCTGTTCCCGAAGATAAAGAGGAGTTTGAAAGGAACGCGATACGGGACTTTGGACGCCGTCAAAGAGGCCGTGACGACGTGTCTTCAAGAGGTTCCCCATGATGCCTTCGCGGGAGCGTTCCAGGAATGGGAACGCCGCTGGAACAAGTGTATCGACTCACAAGGGTCCTATTTTGAGGAATATTAGCTTAAGATATGTAAAAGTGTAATAAATTTTTTTTCCTGAGCTCAGTACACTTATTTTCCGGACGAACCCTGTATACAACGTCTGGTGGCTCGCGCACTTTCAGTTGAAGATCATCCAGGATCACCCTGTGGATTTTCTTCGGATGGTGAATCGTTCTTTGTGGAAACAGAATTCCACAGACCAAATGTGATTACTTGAACCAACGTCTTACTTACTGGTACGTTTGATTGTGAGCAGTCCTTATTTTGCTAGCCTACTAATTTCATGTGATGGTATATCAGCCATAAAGAAACTCCTATGTACTAGGCTGGTTTTTGTGAACCAAATGACGAGAAATATCAGCTATAGATAACCGAGGTAAGTGTATTATAGCAGCAATATTTCAACACAAAGTCCAAGGTTCTCTTAATAAATAAGTTGTAATCACCACTATGTTCATATTTTATAAATAATCATTGAAAATGAATCCGGATCGATAATACGAAAAATAACTTCTTTAACCACAGTCCTCCCATTTCCCTTATGCTTTTTTCTTTCATTCAAGATTATTTTAATAATTTAACATCATAACAAATTCATAGTGTATGGTTACTTCACATAACAACAGTTACTCTCATGGGACGAATAATTAGTAAAAAGTAGGATACAAAATTATTTATTTCCAATAAAATATTTTAGATTCCCCCGAAAGATAAATGTGAGTTTCCTTAACCCATAACTACCCTTTTATTTTATCATTAATACCATTAAAATGTGCGCAATTTGATGACACTTCGAGAATTAAAATTTATTTTATCTTAAAATATTTAATACTTTTAAATAAAGGGCTTGACGGGAAATAAGTGGTAAGTTATATGAATTTTAATAATGAATATTATCCTTTGCTCCTTCGATATCGAAAAAGAAATGTTATTTTCAACGATCAGCTTGGTAACAAGTCGTATCTTAGAATCATTCATATCTTTAAATTTAATTTGCTTAATTCTGGAGGTAGTCTTTGTTTAGGAATTTTTAATATATCAACTGGTTGTGATTCAAAATGTTTGGGAAAAATTTATTCGTAGTTATTTACCCTGTTTTCGAAGGAAGATATGACATAAACCTCCAAGTGCATCGTGACGAAGTCATACTTAGTCATAGCAGGGAGAGCTACCTCGCGGTTAGAACGTAGTCACCGTTTTTCATAAAACTGATGAAATCATGACTGGGATCTGTCACGCAAAAATGTCCCATCACATGGCAGTGAAGTGCAGCTCACCTAGAGTAAAAACATCGGACTAAGGTTAACCGACGGAGGTCGATTTCATCCCAAAAACTTAGAGAACGGAAATAAATTCAAAATAAGCAAAGATGAGAAGTAAGACAGCGATGTTTACTTTCCGAAGAATGCAGTCCCGAGGATTCGATGATGGTGGGGCGAGGATTGGTAGTGGGGGTGGGGCGTCATTCGGCGGAGGAAGACGGCAGTCCATTTGGAGCGTGGGAGTGAGTACAAAGAAAGGGAACGAAGGCGAAAAGGAAATGGAAAGAGGTGTGGGGAGGGAGGGATATTTGGGAGCGGAGGCTCGGTGGGGGCACGGGGTGGAGGGGTACGACGGCTAAGTATTCGGAGGATTGAGGGGACAACGAGGGGGGAAAGGGGTTTCCCTTCGGCTGAATGGGGAGGAGGGGTAGTATTAATAGATGCAATGCGAGCGAACGACAGGATATGACGAATGAGCAAGGATGAGGCGAGGGACCGGGAGGGGATGAGGAGGCGGGGAGAGGGCAACCCTGGAATAGGGCGATAGGGAGAGAGAGAGTGGAGGAAGTTGGATTGGATCAATGGTGGCCTTGGGAGACGGAGGAGGAGATAGGGAGAGAGAGCCACATACGCACACATCCGAGATCGAGATGAGGAGAGCATGGAATACGAGTACAGCGTCGGGCTAATGATCCCACGCGCCCGCCGCCGCTGCTTTTCCACGGGGTGGTGGCCCGAAGGCCCTCGGCGACTCGCGCATCAGCCTAATGGAAGACAGCACCGTCTGCCTCGGCGAAAGGTGAATGCTGGTCCGTCGCGTACTACGACTATGCCACATTCGACGCGTGGAAGGGGTTGGAGGAGTGTGCAGACAAATTAGGCAAAAGGGTGCTAATAAAAGGTTAGCTGTAGGTAAAATCACCTCCTCGTGAAGTTCATCCTACGCTGAAGGCCATGGAAATCATTGCCAAATGGAATGAAACCTGACCGTGAAAAACGCTCCCACTACTCGGGAATACTTATGAGATGACTTCAAGTGCGAGTGTAGGTATAGATATGCATATGCACCCGTCAGCATATGAGTAATCGTTATGCCAAGATGATCTTTATATCCTGTGAATAACATCTCATATCTTAGAGCCAACGACACATATTACCAGCTACTCAAATCCTTATTAGTAATCTTAGTTACAAGTAATGGGGTATTTAAAGCGTTTAAAAAGGCAGTAATCATTCTTACCTGGAGACTACTAATAAAAATTCTTTAAAAGAAAACATCGAAGATAGTGAGTAAATCCTAACGGGAGACTTCAGGGTTAAACGAGAGAGGACGCTCACCAGGATCATTGCATCATTGCTTATTTCGATATATTAATAAAATGATATTTTAAATGTACCTAAAATATCAACTGGTAACATTAAAGTTACCTCCATTATGAATATTTTATTTTAAAATAAATTTTCAATTGTCATTTTCTAAGCCATTTGAAATATTTTACATTTACTATTAACTCGGTTTGAAAAACTGCTGGTGTAACTTTTATCTTAGTTTCTTATGTTGCATTAGTTCAATATAAGTACAATACAAACTGGCATGACTCACATTGTAACTTATTTTATTATATTCGGAACGAATATCCAACACCTATGCAAGGGGTGGTTCAGTTATCAACCAAATCTTCTGTGTTAGTTTATAGATAAAATAAATTACAACTTCGATTTTTCGTTAGTTTAGTCTTCCAATGATACCCCACCGCAATTAGCATTACTCATCGCCCGTGATGATGTCAACAGTGCCTTCCAAAGTGAATAAAAAAATTGCTACATTAATAAGTATTTTTAAATCATTTTTCTTAAATTTATTAAAGGGAATTGCAAACATTTAGTCAATATTTATCATTCGCTAAAAACGTTTATTTCTAAAATAGCCCCGATTCTGTAAGTAAATTCTAGTGCATGTCTTTAGAGCACCTATTTATATTTCTGATATATAGTTATCATTTTATTTGAATCTCGGCACCAACCGAAATTGAGTAGTATAATATTAATGGAAATGGAGGCATCAATTTATATATACTTGGTACGTTAAACCATACAAATATAAATTAATAATATAATTATTTGAGTAAGAACCTATGAAAAGAAGGGTGGTTGTTAAATTAAACAAAATACACGTAAAATAGAAAATATTATAAAAATTTCGGGATTCAGAATCTAGTGATATATAACTTCGTCAGGTGTTACCTAAGGTTGTCATGCTACAGAAATCTATTTTCATAAAAAATATACTCGTATACCTTCTGAACAAACAGGATTTCTCACAACAAGCAGTAAAAACTACAAACCAGGCAAAATATTTGACTTTGAAATATTTTAAATTGACGGCACCTCGTATTGCAAGTTGTTTGCAGAATTGTTGAAATTCCATAAAAAACGAGTACAATGTCATTTTGAACGGTGAAATAAAATATTATCTCTTATAAAGTAAAATATGCTCAACATTGTGTCATATCTAATATGAATAATGGTAATTAAGGAATACAACATACCTCAATTCTAATTTTTATGGCTTTAGAAGATGTATTAGTCTATTCAAACTGACATCGATTGAAACATTTGGCATAAAATATTTTGCTCATAAAAAACCAAAAGTTATTCAACTTTGTAATCCATCAAAGTGTATTTAAAAAAATATATTTATCAAATATTGCTTATTCCTATTCAGGTGCTTTATCTGAAGGATTCACGGATTACACCTGCCTACGGGCAGAACATATACGCTTCAAATCTGAACTTTGGCAATGTGAAACCACGAGATGTGCAATACTTAGTTGGATGTCTTCAGCCTGATGACAAAAAATGATGGATCCACACAGGCATTCATCCGAGAGGGCATGAGATGCACGAACACGGACCGACATCTCGTGAACATTCCACCAACCATACCTCCTGAGCAAACTCCTCGCTTGTCTCGCGATGGATGACTGAAAACCGGCCCCAACTCGGCATTTCTACAAAATACATCCGGCAGGACAAGACAATCCGTTAAATCAACGCCGGCAAAAACGATTCTTACTGAAGGTGAGACGCGTAAGGAGATAGGCAAAGGAAAATAGCGAGTCTCGATACCTACTCGGAGAAAAAAAATACTTTGAGCGCAATGCACGTGATCGTCCCTCCTCCCACATCTCCCATCCCCGGCTATTCATTTCGGGACTAGAGAGAAAGGGTATAGAGAGGAGGGGAGAGATAGCGAGCCCCGCCAAAGGCATCCAGAGAGACCTCGCCTGTCACGCTGTCATCGAGCGAGAAAAGCGGTGGCAGTGTGGCGGGACGTCGTTGGGATATCAGCCGAGGAGATTCTTGTGACTTGTGGGTGAGGGACGGATGAGAGCGTGGGGCAACTGTGAGTAATGAACGTGATCACCGCTCCATGCCTTGTAACCATTAAGGAATCGACGTAATGCCCTGTTTCCATCTTAGATTATCCCTTTGTCGGTGTCGTAGGACGTTATAAAAAATAATTATCCAAAGTCCTAAGTATTTTACGACCACGAAAAATTTGAGTGCCAGGGGTAGTAGCTAAAACTAAACAAAATTAAAAAACGCACTGCTTTAAGTGATTTATGAGACTCTTAATTTAATTCAAAATGTATTTTCAAATATTAACCAATTTGTACTGAACAATTCGTGCTCTTAATAAATCATCATATTAAAGGAAATTAGCGATGTTTTAATAATTCAGAGCATACCACTGTAACAATGAACATGAAATATTCCAACCAAATAAGTTTTGCAAACCAAATCAGATTTGTTCCTTTTGGGCAGAACAAATTCTAGAATATCCTATTATCACAAAATTAAAAAAATATATATATTCACGAGAATTTCTTTTTCAAATTTATTTAGCCTGCGTAACCTCAATTGTTCAAAAGTATTGCTAAATGCAACCTTAATTTAGGTATACATAAATGTCTTTAATAAAATGCATACATAAATAATGCAAGACTTTTCTTGGAATACTGCATAGATACCCAATAATTTAATAATACCATCTGAATTTTTTCTTCATTATTTAACTATTGAGTTCATAAAAACCCATATGCACAGTGTTTACAATAACTTAGCTCTTTCGGTTGTGATAGTGCTTATCATGGTTATTTTGAGTTGTTTTTTAAACGCATGGAATCATAGATTTTCCGAATAAAAACGTGGAAGAATACGAAAACTAACCTAAGATTTTAATATCACAATTAATTCAAAGATTAATACTATAAAACTCTCACTCCAGCTGTGCTATTTATTTTTAAATAAAATTTTATTTATATCGTTAACTCATCATATTAACATCTTTCTAGACAACACAAGGGGGAAGTTACCTCAGTGCACGGTAAAAAAAGGATGCTCTCCATCAACAAAACCCTTTCTTCTGGGTATCGCTTCTTGGACACCTATTCTCAACTCGCTGGCAAACTTCCATTTTGCGTTCGCACGGATTCCACGACAATCTCAAAATAGTCTATTCATTTTCTTCATGTGACCAAGTTACGTCACCACGCGGCTGTCACTCCCATTCTTTTTTGAATTATTTCTTTTCCACCTGTTCTTTGTGTTTGCTAATGGAAAGGGTTTTATTATCTGTGAAAATACACGTTATGAAACAATGTAAAAACTAGGAGTTTAAATATTATCATTGAAGGTCTAATCGTAATATCCCATCCGCAGTGAACGTAAATAGTCAGCATGAATAGCAATACAGAGAAGAGCATGCATTTGCTAACATTTCTGCACATTCATGATTTTTTTGGATTCTCTCCTCCCAAATATGTGAATCATATCTAATGATTGCATAATTATTTTCATAGGAAACATTGAATCAATAGAATGATTTCAGGACATACCACGATCAACAATAATTCATAATCCCACTATAATGATCGTCGGTTTTAGTAACCAAGTAATACGTGCAGATTAAAGTACCTCGTTTTTTAAGATCAATGGAACTAACAATTATTGTTACTTTTAGATAATCCTAAGACTGAAAATGATTCCGGTAAAAAATACTACCCATATTATTGGTTAGAAGTATTTAGCACCAATAACTAGTTTTGATAAAATTTGCTATATTAACATTTATATAACATCGGGTCACAACCTGGTGGTCATGAAAAGCCGACTGTGATACCAGAAGGAGAAGAAAGTGGCACAGGAACCCAGACGGAACACAAAGATAAAGGGTCCGACCCAATAATAAGTTGAATGATTTGGGGTGAATGAGTGGGGTGATTTGCTGTGGGAAAGGTAATTGGAGTTATTGGGAAAGCAATGAGACCCACATTAGTTAACTGTGGGTATTTAAATTGTGCGAATTGTTGCTAGACCGGACCCCCGTTCGACTGTCATGTCACTTTCCATGGAGCAATGATATGCGATAAAATTTTTGCATTAAACTTGGAAAATTGGTTTCGAAGACTATGGCCGTGGTTATGGATGCTTATGGAGATGGAGTAATGTTCCAAGGGATGGTTTTCTGCTTGCACAGGATGTTCTGGGAGGATAAAGAGAAGTTTGACGGTAAGGAATACCTTGAACATCCATCAAATACATTGTGTTATGAAAATGCGCAAAAAATAGACCCATGCTCAATTCTGATTGACCTCCAAATTTCACGATGTTAGCAGAAGAGTGAAATATTCAGAAAACCAAAGTGTATTGCATTCTTACAGAAGATTTAGCCAAGAGAAAGGTGTGCTAAGATGATCCTCAAGGTGCTGTCAGAAGACTGTTTGTGTGACAATCTTGCCTTGGACCTCTTGGACCACTTGAAAGAGTGACCCGAAATATTTAGAATAGGTGGACACTATTGACGAGACATGGGTCTTTGAGCAAGACCCTAGTATAAACCCTTTGAGAACTATTTTGGACCACTGGATTACGTCAAAGAGGTCATATTGAGGTGTCAGAACGAGGGTCCTGTTGATGCCTTGCAGGAAGCATACGACAGATAGCGGAGGCACTGGAATTGGTGTATCGATGCATAAGGGTGCTCTATTGAAGAATTATAGCAATTTGTCCTTTGATCTGCAATAAATTATTTCCCCCGAGTTATTTTACTTATTTTTGGGACATACCTTGAACTATAGGAATGTGAAGCAAGAGAAAAGTTCAGCGCGACTATTGACTGAAAAATAGAAGGAATATACGAAACTAGCATAATTGGAAGATGGAAGGAAATAGCAACTGTTGTAAGCAAAGTAGCAGATGAGCAACTCACAAATAAGGTGGCGAAATCCAAGTGGCTAAGGATAACAGCTCGAAGAAGAGACATCTTAGAGACAAGAGAAAGATACAACAATCCAAGAAATGAAACTGAAGACACGCTTTATAAAAAGTTGCGAAATAAAATCCATGAGAATGCAAGGAGGAGTGGATAGAAACCTTCTGCTATGAAATGAACGAGAACACACAGTAGGGAAACAGAAAAGTGAATTATATACTGATGAAGAGAATTTAAAGAAAGAAAAACAAAATCTTGCCAAGTTCGACATGAAAATGGTAATATAGTAATAAATGATATAGAGATTGGAAAGAGATGGAACGAATTTACACTGAGGTAGTTTGCCAAGATTCTAAATCACTCATAAGTGGCTTAAATAAAGAAGAACTCTTGATAGAATAAGACCAATGTAGCCCGGAAATACTAAGAAGCGTATTCTAACAAGCCGAGAATGACCTGAAGAACTACCAGACACCAGGAGTAGAAAGAGTAAAAGAAGAAATAATTATGGCACACGTTATCAAGGTAAAGAATGACATCTTTGGAATAATCAAATGTACCCACGAGAGTGAAAAATCACCACAGGGCTTCGAGAAGAGTTTGATGATTAATATTCGAAGAAGCCAAGAAATAATTACTCGGATGATTAGCTGATAAATAGAGGAAAGTATAGAACGAAGCCTCATGGAAAACCAATTTAGATTCAGGAAAAACCTAGAAGTAAAAGAAGCAATATTCAGCTTGAGGGCACCGGCCAAAAAGATTATGCATGTAAACAAGCCATTATATGTGGCATTCGTGGACTCGGAGAAGGCTTACGTTATGACTATTTGGAACAAGATTTTACAGGTAGAAACATAACTTGAAATGGACTACAATGACAGAAGACTAATCAATCACCTCTACAAGAATCGGGGAAAACAAACATGCAAATGAAAAATCGAATGAAATTAGACGGCAAAATAAACAAAGGAGTTAGAAATGAATGCAACCTCTCGTCAGTACTATTTAACGTATATTTAGAGCAATCAATAAAATAATCACCATATTTGGGCACTAAAGGAGTCACGATGATGGGCGAAGAAATTAACATCCTTCGGTTTAAAAATGGAATCGTAGTAGTAGCAGAAGAGCGAAAGGTCCGACAAGCAACTCTAAATGCCTTGAACCAATTATTTTGGAAATGAGAGCATAAAAAAAAATAAATGTAAAATCCTTGAATGTGGAAGAGACAATTTGAAGGCATCTATCACAATTCGACGAATAAAATTAGAGTAATTGGTTACCTACAACTTTGTGGGCAGTAGTTTAACTTATGGTGGAAGAAGTTCGAACAAAATAAAGCGATAAATATCTCAAGCTAAGAAGGCGTTCGTGAAGAAGTGGAAACCACTGTGTTCAAAGAACTTAAGCTTGCAAACAAGGGAGTAGTCCTTCATGATGATTAGATGGAACGCGAAAGTCTACGAATGTGGAACATAGTAAAAGTGGACCAGCGAAGAATAGAGGCATTTGAAACATGACGCTGGAGGAGAATTCTGAAGGTTAAATGGACGGGTGAAGTGAGAAATGAGTAAGCATAGAAGAGCAGAAGAAGAAAGGACCACATGAAGATCTCTATGGCTATTTCCAAGAACTGGATGGATTGAACACACCTTGAGGCACAATGGATTAGTTAGAAATGAAAAAGAAGGGAAAATTGAAGGGAATATCCCTAGAGGAAGACCAAGAAACCAGTAGATGCGACAAACTAAGAAGGACGTAAATCAGAGAAATTGCCAGGGATTTAGAGAAATAAACGTGAGCAGAGAAGAATGGTGCTGCGGTAAACCAATCATAGGATTGAAATCCGGATTTCATGATGATAAATGACTTTTTGTGCGTCACGCAATAAAAATTACGTTCAAAATATAAAGATTAATTTATCCAACAAAGAGTTTATAATAATAGCCCATATTTCCTAATTATTTGTCCAAGGTTTAATTTTAGTTAATAAATGAATACCATTAATAAATACGTATTTTAAAGCTGTCGTGGGTAATAATGTTAATGTCATGATAAGTAATTTGAGATTCTAGTCCCCCTTATAGCCTACATGTGGTCCCGTATCCAGTTAGCGCCAACTATTCCCATGTGCAATACCCCGCCTGATTAATTTCTAAATATTTTGCAGCTAAGAAAAGCTATCCACTGAGTTTAACAGCAAGTTCCGAGTTCCCTTATTCACTCAGTTAGAGCGAAGGACAAGTATTTCCACTTAAATCTCTTTATTGGTAGTTAATACGATTTGTACGAGCCCAGAAACTTAATATTACCAAAATATATATATTTACTATTACTATACCTTACTCAAGCATATTTTTTTTCATATCACCCTTCATGAGACTTATAATGCTTACTCTCCTCCTTCCTCATTCGTGCTTATTTAATAATTTCTTCGACGTATTCTTTAATACTTTTTGTATATCTTCTAATGTCATTTCGTATATGCTCCATTTAAGTGTTCCCAAAAAATGAACATCGCGTTTATTAAACTAAGTTACCACCTTATCTCAGTCGCATGTCCTAATTCCTTCACCTCCATTCAACCCTTTAAGTTCAGTGCAGCACACCGTCCGCAAGTTTTCCTTTCCCCCCTCCACTCCTCCCTCCCCTCCCGCATCCTACTCCCAACCCATCCCTTATCTTATTGTTCAAGAAAACGAAAGGCTTCCAGGAATTCACACGAGAGAGGCGATGGACCTCAACAGAGAGTCCACCCACACAAAAAAAGAGATTTTTTTCTCATCGTGAAGTCCCTGTTTTAGCGTCATCTTTCCTTGAATTTTAATCAAATTCTTCTTCCACGCACCATTGCACGCCGCCGTGCGACAAAAATCGTTTTAACCTGTCAACTCCGTCACACCTCGTGCCCTTCACGGAATCTACAGAAGTTTAACCAATTCGATTCGGTATATCGAAAGGCGTCTTACCCTAAGTACTCTGCACGGACATCGTTAGAAAATCATTGTGAATATAGGGTACAACTCTTCGATACCTGGGGGACATTTTTTTATGTTAATGAAATTATGCGATTTAGGGAGTATGATTTATTAATGCATTCCATATGGGTTCCAATGGGTTCTTCGTTGAATTTTGGATTATGTATCCTATATACACCCATTTTCATATTTGGTCCTTCATCTGAAAACAAGTGCCGGAGCTCAGCTCACCTAATATTAAACCCTGTACGGGAGGTGGTATTCACACATCAGGTTAGGGGGGCAAATTCCTTTCCCCATGACACCTGTAGTTCCCGCGACAATATTGAGAACATTATAATTTCTCTTAATTCATTTTTCATATAATAATACTGTGTATATATAGTACACAAATTCAATCAGAGATATGAAATTCACCATATCGTAAATATCATCGGGTTTAAAACAATTTTAAAGACCGTGTACGCTGATGCTTAAAA
The DNA here is from genome assembly GCF_022747635.1 of Hetaerina americana. Taxonomy (NCBI): domain Eukaryota; kingdom Metazoa; phylum Arthropoda; class Insecta; order Odonata; family Calopterygidae; genus Hetaerina; species Hetaerina americana. Next base: position 96,422,943 of record NW_027286874.1, on the reverse strand, counting down.
TTATAAAAACATCTAAATATGTCAATCGCATTGAAATCTATCCATATTTGGTAATTGGAGTAATTTTATTAAAGCAACGAGTATATTTTAGAAGGGCAGTTTAGAAGAAAAATTGTCGCTTTTTTCAAACAGCTTTACATGTAGCTTTAATTAAAAGAGAGTCATATTATGAGTACACCAATTCAGTCATTCAATAAATTAGGTAGTAATGTAGAAACTGAAAAGTAAAAACCATAAAATTATTTTTAAAACTTCATAACTGTAAAGGTGCATAATTTTACACCTACATAAACAAGATACACAATACCCTTCGGTCTGCGCGCTCAGATGAGTGTTAAGGTATCTTAGAACATCAGCCATAACATTTTATGAAAGTTAATGGTAGGTGATTTCATAAACTGGTAAGTGTTTCCATCTAAAATTGAATAGTTCGAATTCTTGAAATCTACCGGTTGGTCGACCTATCTGATTTTTCTGTTGTTATACCATCTGCCGATATTATAGTGTACTGTATTATTATGAGTGGTTTCATATCCTATGGATAAAAGATGTTTTCATTAACTTCAATTTATTGCTAAATTTCCGGGTCTCTAATAACTCCAGTCCTAGAGAGCACAGCAATTGTGCGACCCTCAGTATATTTCTAAAGGAGTATATTACCCACCCGGTTACATTTAAACCTAATTAGTTCCGTTTTTCCAGTTAACGCTTTATTGAGTGGACTCCGGAATATTCACTGTACCTCGTTGCATGGTTTCACGATAAGCAAGATGTAATCATCACTTTTTCATTGTTATGCTTTCCAATATTTATAATTATATAGAAAAGTAATACAATAATAGTAATTAATTTTCAGCATTTGTAAAAGTGGTTTCCGTCTATCAACGGGCTGGAATTTCCTTAACCTAGGTTGAATATACGTATTGATCTGACTTTTCTTTGCGACCGTAAATTCCATCTGATATTCAATATATACACCGGATAACATAATCTCAATATTATTGGATTAACATTTATTAACTAGATTAAACTCATTTCAATGATAGCTCATAATCTTTTAAATATCCAATTTCATACATACTGCTGTTTTAAAAAACTATATTCCCGCCATTATGAGCGAAATAAATCCATTAAGTATGGAAATGGCAGAATGAATCTAGAATTGGCTCAACAAATAAACAAATATTTAGATCCAAAGAAGTATCGCTGACTCAACAGCACTGAATGGAAAGAAACTTGCGTAATCAGCTACAAGGAAAAGGCATTGAGGTGAATGCGTTTTAAGAAAAAAATAGAAAGACTCGCTTCAGGAGAAGGGGAATGCTTAGAAAGAGAGCAGAGCTCGAGGGCATTAATTAACTATTGATCTGTTCGCAAAGTTCCATTAAAGCTTTAGGTTAGTTCGGTCGACTGGAAAGGAATTCACTTCCTCGGCGTCTCAAACAACCCCGTTCTTCCTCGCCCCTGCGGGAGGGGGTGGATGAAGCGAGAGGAGTCGGGGTTGTGCCCTTCCCCCCACACCCTTTCGTACCCCTTTACCTATACACCGCAAGCACCCCCACGCAAGGACCCCCGATCTCTTCCCGCTTTTCCCTCCGCGACCTGCGTCGCTTCGCCGCCCTCTCCGTCTCCCTCGCCCTCCACCGTCGTCTCCGCCCCACGCTACCCTTTCCCCTGAAACACGTCCCCGTCCTCCATTCAACCATCAAAGAACAAACTCCCTTCCGTTTCACCGGCAAACCCCACTCTATAACCCAATCAACGACCCCTGTCTTTAGACGCACACCCCTTAGTGTCCCCAACTTCTTTTCCACCCCTCAACCTCAAATCCGCTCCAACTCTTCCTCCCCGTCGTCCCAGTGGCTATAACTACGACGCCATTCTGTTCGCTCGGTAATTACACAACAACAGTCGCTCTCAAAAATCGCATCTCTAGGCTGAGATGACGAAGGCATAGGTAGCTTATACTGCACTTGATACGTCGCCCAAATTAAATCAAAGGGAGGTATCATGACATTAAGCACTTTTCATTTTAAAAGTTGGCATCAGCACCTATGATATTAAATTCTATTCAATGTATATATTTAATGCTAATTGCTCAAAAGGTGTACTAGTAACTGTACTAGTTTTGGATTATTGAACTCTAATCCATAGTAGAAGTATCATTATTTTACGATTTAATTATTTTACCATTGCCGAATACATACGAGGGTGATTCGAAAAGAAAGGTCTCCTATTTTTTTCCATGAAAAATCAAATTTCTTCTCAACTTTATGCACATCATAGCAAAGGCTGAGCATTTTGCTATTTTTCTATCAAGTTGCCTTGACGATCAATCACTTTTTTCATCCTTGTAACCAGCATTGTAATACCGGCGTCGTACCTTTCTCCCGCCGCGTCACGATGCCAACTGACGACTGCTTCTTGCACTTCCTTGTCTGACTTGAATTTCTGTCCTCCAAGGTGTTTTTTGAGAGCGTGAAACAAGTGGTAGTCGCTGGGGGCAACGCCTGGGCTGTAAGGAGATTGGTCGATGATATCCCAGCCCAATTCTTTTAGTAGGGTGGTCGTTCGATGTGACACATGTGAACGTGCAGTGTCATGATGCAAAGACACTCCTTTGGTGAGACACCTTGTTGTAGCCGAGGACCTCCAACACAATATTCTGCACGGAGAAGTAGCCACTCTTATTATTATTAAGGCCTTTCTTTATCTAATGAAGGGTATTTCTCCAGTTACTGCGCACCATCAGGTCAATTGGAGCCACCGTTGACTCCGGCAAACTCGGCTCCCCGACCGCTGCTCATCATGGACGTGTTCCCGGCCATCAAAAAACTCTCTGCACCACTTCCGCACGATTTGATGTCCATACACTTCTCACCGTACACCATGCTGCAAGAAAGAGATCAATAAAAAATTCTAATTATCTGCACATAAGGTTTAAATGGAAGGTGTAATGAAATTACAATAATTACCTCGGAACGCTATACATTTTTGCTAGAAACATGACATGTACCAATATTTTCATCTATTGGTACCAAAAACTCTGTGGGTAGGCAAAAATGCATGCTTTCCAAAGTAAACTGCTGAAATTCGGCGAATAGAAAACAAAGGGTGATAATATCATAATATATTTAAAAAGACTATATCCGCAATTAAATTGGACGTAATGAGCGATGGAGTAAATCATTAATTTATAAAATATTTTATTTAAGGCCAAAGTCTGCCAATTTCTTATGTTTATTTCTGCCTTCTAAATTTCCCTGTTTCCTCTGGTATTTACCCAATAAAATCCCTGGATTTCAGACAGATGCGCTAATTTTTTGTCTTTCCACATTTTATTTTAAAGTTGGAGAGTATTTAAAATAAATAGGTAAAACATGCAAAAAATATCAAATATCAATTCAAGTTTAATCTTTAAAATATTCATGTACACGTGAGTGAGTGACTACACGTTTTACGAAAAATTATAAATTCTTGTAGATACGTTCATTACAGGTCAATAAATGTAATAGCTTATAAATAAGGTTACTTACAGACTGCGTTCCCGCAAATACGAGCAAATTTCAGCTGTAAGTAGTGATGATCACGCCAAAGTAAAGAATTTCTAAAAGGTGAAAACTTCAATAAATAATGCATAGCGTTTGATTCAAAACGTGAGAAGAGGAAATTTGGTGGTTTTTATCGCCTCAATAGACAAAAGAGACTTGCCGCGTTATTGTCCACCGAAAATATTCACGCAAAGCAAGTATTTACTCGAGGTGTAATTCGTTCGATGACACTAATAGTCGTGACCACGAGGTCCTTTCATTGTCATAACGGTTGCTTCCGATTGCCACTCAGCTCTCGTTTTGAATCCTCACGCCGCGATGAGAGAGATGAGATAATAGGACAATAGAAGGTCCTGTCACGCCCATCTTCCCTTGTCTCCCAAAATACAAGCCCATTCTGGGAATTTCAATTCGAAAGGGTAGTGCAATGGGGGAGTAGGAGATAACTCTTGGATTAGATAGCACTTTTCGATAATGGAAAATAATATGGAGATGCCCATGGGATAAGAAAAATTTTGGAATGCTGAGAATGACAATAGTCCGCATATTCGATAAGGGGATGTACGTGTTGCTTAACTCAGAGCTATGAGGACTGCCACACATAATAAAGAAAAAGATGTATTGAACGCAAGCAACGGTGAATCACAAAAAGACAATGAATTAAATATACAGAAACATTTGAAGCCAGTGGTGCGAAAAATGCGTGAAGTTTAAATTTTTCTCGGTTCTGTGGATTTTATTTTTCATTAACGAGAAAATAATCCTATATCCGTTTACCTAATGCTATAATTACAAAAATTAAGTCTAAGTGTTGTTCCAATACTTAAAGTTTATAGCGTCACTCTTTAGCGTTTATAGCGTTTATAGCGTCAAATGAGGTCACTAATTGAAAAGAATGAAGAGTACACCAAGATTTATATACTTTCTTCGTGCATTTCGAGAAGGCATTTGATGGACTAAATTGGGTATTAATCCTCAATGAGACATTGAAAAATGTAAGGGTAGACGGTACATCTTGGTAACTTCAGTTGATGGCAAGAGAATATAGGCGTACATTGGAAAGTTGTCATACAGTATACTGGTGTAGATAGGGAAAGAACAAGTTTAACGGACTAAAATAAAAACAAAAGATAATTTCAATAAATGTCCGCGGAGAACAGAGGGTTGTTGGGAGCAAGTTAAAGAAGACAGTAAAATGATGCAATACATACTGAGTTATAATGGAATGCTGGAGACTTCGACAGAGGGGAGGATACTGGATGATAGAGATGCAGCAAAAAATGGTGCTACAGAATGAAGCAAGGCAAGAAGGATTTAGAATTAAATATTTATTTATTGTTGTGCAGGGCGTTAGGATACTCAAGATAAAGTGAGGGAATTAGAAATAAGGTAGTGTTTAGTCACTGGGTCTTGCAAGAACCTACATTCATCGGTAGAATACTCTTACTAGTTTGAATAAATTGAAAAAATATGCAATATACTATGCATTGCATGGGTAAAATTTATATAAGGAAGTAGAATCAAATCTGTTCAGTTACATCAGAGTTACTTTGGAATCCAACGCTTTGTGATATGTTTCAAAATGGAACCTGCCATTAGTCTGCAAATTCTCTAGCATTAATTACATAAGTGTCGCAGTTTACACATAGCATGAAATAAATACGTAAATTAAAACACAAACAATTGTTACATAAATAGTCGTAAGTCGTTCAATAAGTCCTTGGGAAAAAATAGAAAATCAAATTATTTTGGGTACTTTTTTTGATTTTTCATCATATCCTTCTTTTAACTCGATACATTCGTCCCAGAATTTCTCCGTTTTTTTAAGTTGTTCAAAAAGTAGGATTTCAAAACGTTCTCAACATTAACATCTGCGTTACCGATGACCTCGTCTTTCCACCTGAATCGTTTAAATGCCGAGACATTTTTTTTAAGTTTGGGTATAAAATAAAATCAATGGGGGATATAATGTAAATCCATACCTTTCCCCATCGAAACTGTACAAGTGTGCCCGTATATTGCCTTGATATGAGAGAATTTTTCCTTTGTCAAATAATGACATTTTTTCTTGATTTCTCCTTTCAACTGGTGCTAAAGACATAATACTCTCCATTCATCGTTGAAAGAAGTTCATATCCATTTCCATTGATTCCACAGAACCTGCCAAACGATGTTTCTTATTTGTGGATAAACGGTGACGTTTAAGCTCCTTACCCAGTTTTAAACAGTAGCAAGCACAGGAGCTGATGTCCATGAACTCTATTTAACTCGGCTTTGATCTCTCCTGGTGTTAAGCTTTTTAAATAATACTGTTTAATTACCGGTCAAAATTCGGTTTCCTAAATACACAAAGGTTTGTTGCTTCAATTGACCATGAAAATGAAGCCACGCTATGGATATAACTGAAGCCTAAACAGCAATCTAGTGAGAGATGTGGCTTACTATAATATGACATTTTCCAATACTACGAGTACTATCTCTTGGATTTCCTTCAGAGTTATTGAACGACCCATGTGTAGTATAATGTGTACACATATAATCACAAAGCAATAATTTAGATGAAAATATTTATGTAATATTTTTGCAGATAAATTTAGCTGGGAAGGTAATGCACAAAAAAACAGCATTCCTTGTCATGAAATAAACTGAAATGCGAATTGTAAAAAATAGTTCTGACTAAACTAAAAGGCTCTTACAGTTTTGAAACATACTTCGTCGGCAGAATGAAGAAGGGAATAACTCCGATTGCATCCAGAATTAAAATCAATAGAGATAACGTGAACTGAATGAACGCTTTGATGTCGGAATTGTGCTGTGGCAAAGAAAATAGAGAGATTGTTCAGTATGCGTCAAGTGCGGACTGCGTGCAAACATTCGCGTTAGAATACAAGCCTGGAAAGCCTCGTTCTAAGGAGGAAATATCCTTTGAGAACGTTATCTCTTGCCAGCTCGCGCATTCAAAAATCTTTGAATTTTTATATTGTACTATGGAATAAAAAGCTGGTTTCAATTAGCCTCTGCTTTAAATTAAATTTTAAAAGATAATTAATTGCACATGAAAGTTAAAATCGATCAATTCCTTTAGAATATTTAATAAAATGAAGATTAGCTACAGAATTTTAAGGCTTAATCTAGGTATTGACTCCGGAACAACTCTATAATTGTACACTTTTAATGAATATAGCAGATGTAATGATTATTATTTCTTAAATTTAAAATATTTAAAGCTAAGCATCTGTAAAAAAAATGTATTATCCAAAGTTGATTCAGTGTAAGCCGTCTTTTCAAATTAACTGGGAAAAATCCTGTTTTCTTCAATGAAGTCAAATATATTTTTCACTGGATGTTATAATCCCAGTGATGGTTACTACCACCTACACGGTCTATAATTTGGTGTAAACTTAGCAACATCGCGATGTATCGTTCACTGTCAGCTCTATAGTAAGTTGTCACACAAACTAGGATGAATCCAGTAAAATGTTATAAGGGTTAGGTGTTAGAGCAAGTGTCACGTGATATGGAAAATTCTCGAATTTTACAAAATAGTCACTGCTGGTACAAACAGATGATTCTCTAGTACGCCTGATATTGTTCCAGAAAACGTTATATGCATATCAACAATAGACCGCAAATGTCTTTTATATCGTCGTAGTTTCTATTAAATTAGTCTTTAACTTCTTTTGTCAGTAGCGCATTTCATTCAAGGCATGACTTTAAAACATGGCTAAAATAAATCTATCATAACATTTTCCCACCCAATATTGTAACTATTTGAAACTATTGTAAATATGATTATGGTCAACCAGGTTTCTTTTTGTAATTTTCGATGTTTGTGCATGACTATTTATTTTTTACACATCATCTATTGAGTCTCTCTTTTGAAATCATGTAAATCTACGATAGCTCAGCTCAATTTTTGAAACAATGGATGTGAGAATATTAGAAATGCGACTTGAAAGGTGGGGAAAAAACAGATCAGGAGACAAAAAGGCCTGGTCCCTTACGCGCTCATACCTGTAGTTACTTCGTAGCATGTGAACCGATAAAGACTAATGCATCGCTTGTCATCTACATACGATTTCTACGACGTCACCGCCACGCCATCTACGACGGCACCGCCATCAGCTATGCAAGAACGTGTTCGATTCACTCTGTATAAACCAATATTTCGAGCACTATGCGGTTCCGTGAATTCAGTTTCGAAATAGTTTATATCTATGACAGCTTCTTCTGCTGCCCGCCAATTTGGGATTAAGGTTTTATCCTCTGATCGTAAAGCGACAATTTTCCATGACAAACTGCTAATAAAGCAGCCCTTCGAATCACAGCTACAGATATTAAGCAAAAACCTTCAAAAAAATTATGCAACCAGTGATCTTGGCACCATGAGATGATTATGAGAATTATTTGCAAAAATGTTGAATTCAAAGCAATCAAAATACAAAAAAATATATGAACTTGTTATCTTGAAATTATTCGCCTGTCCCCTCGATTTTGAAGTGCTTCTATCTAAAGATATGCCTATTGTGTTTCCACTCGCTTGGCGATTAAAAAAAATCATTTTCATTTTTGTCATGGTCCAGTTTAGAATTCAGTAACAAATGATACGTTTCCGTAAGTTTGCACGTGGTTCTCGATTATCAGGGTTCAAGGTTTTCTTCTTTAATTCATAACAATATGTAAATGAGAATCAATTTCATTAGCTATTTCCTTATTAAATTAATACATAATAAGTTTTATTGCATCAGCTTTTTCAGGCTCTTTCCATGTGCTTCTAAGGTAACCGTATTTTTACTTCAGAAAAACACCCATTTCCAGCTATATTACTGAAAAAGGTGAAATAATAAATTATTTAGTTCTTTATTTTTCAAGCGTTGAACTTATTGTAGTAGGAAACAAAGCGATATGAATTCCAACGTCTATATATTTACGTTTAATTAGAAATTAAACATGAAGGCTAAACGTGGACAGTGATTTAATCAACACTGCTGTTTTCCACTTCACTGTATAAGTGATTTAATTACAATGCCACTATTCGGCAGTAGAATTATGCATTCCATCCATATACTGTTCATCTATTACTCCTACCTCTGATTCCATTATTATTTCGATTAAGGATTCTTCTAAAAAACTAATGTCACTATCTTCCTTGCATCAATATTTGCATTTTTTACGTCTCTCTTGAATAAATTGCCTCAAACATAACTAATTATTCCAAAGGTTTATGCACAGCATTCAAAAAAATACATTAACCAAAGTAAAATAATATTTAAATATTTTATTACAATTTATTAAGACAGTTAATTTAATGGAATGATACTGATTTCCAACACTGGTCATTGAACGTTGTCTAAATGGTATTAAATAAAGTAGTTAAGAACCATCTTTCAACGGCCAAGTTTACGAGCCGTACAAAAACAAGCTCACTGTTAAAGTTTAGACGAGTATTTTCTACACCCTTACTCAACGTCCCAGTCCAAACATTCCCTTCTACTTTTCAAACCTGCTCCACTTTATGAAAAGCTATAGCAACCTCTGTACACTGGAGTGACCTCTTTTTCTCCCCTTTTTAAGTCTCAGAAAATAATAGAATAATATTATTTATTATTTTAGTCACCAAGGTGTACATTTTCATTTATCGATAAAAAAAATCTCTGCGTTGGACAGTATGCTGTCTTTTCGTGTGAGATCCTTGATTAAAATCCTGGCAGTTGCGAGTTTATCAATGCTATTCAGATCTCTACTCGAACGCCGTGTCGAGCGCCCCTCTAGTGCAGCTCCGTTTGCCGGGGATGATGTCACTCAACGCAATGAGGATGGAAGTGCCAAGCCATCGAAACGCCGGCAGAAGAATAACTGACTTGGTGGAACACCCATAAAGACTACACAAGAGATTCAAATATGGACTCCTCTGGCTCACATTTTAAAGAGTAGTGTACAGAATATCGACTATGGGTGTTTTAACTAACGCACCCAAGTATTCGCAAACACTCAACCCACCCACTACTTACGCCCTCATCTCTAGTGGAACACACATCAGCCCTCCATTGCAGTCACAAAAAATGTTACTGCCATCAGAAAGATATACGCAATTTGAAAAAATTGTTGAGAAAGTCAGAAAACTTTTCATTCAGTGCGAAATTATACTTAGTGGTATACTTTCCTAGGATTCCAGATCCTAAATTTTTAAATAAACATTAAGTCTTCTAAAAAACGCGGTTTGTACGTCCAATACATTTCTGCTCTTAAAAACAGCAAAACTGTAGTTCCAAGTCAATTTTTACCGGAGTACGTCTCCGTGAACTGATTTTGAATAACTGCCTCGACTACTTGCCACGTAGTATCAGAATGGTTTAGCGATAAAATTAAAATTCTAAAATCAGAATATTAAATAAAAGAACATTGCTTTCATTTATTACTGCATTTTTACATATGTTAACAGTTACTTTTACTTACAGAGGGATTCATATACGGAATTATGAAATAAGTACAATCCATTGACTACCTTTTTGCATAGTAATCAAGAAAATTATAATGGCAATTAGACTTTGATGACAATGCTTAATTTTAAATGTTCAATATATACCATCGAAATCTCGATTTTTTGAAGACTACCGACTATAAAATGTTTCATAAATAGTGTTTAACTGCCCTCTCCTCATGCGCGCTACAGCAAAATATTTCCATATTTGTGGCTGATGATACCATAAAATAATGAGACATGCCATCACATTAGATTCTCATAGGAATAGTACGATTCTTCCTTTGCAATTTGATAAACATATTATTCACCAAAGGATGACTGTAGTATTAGCGTTCATCAATTTTTTTTCTTCATCTTTATAATTAAGGCATTTCATCAGGTATTCATGAAAGGAAATTCTAAACATCTAGTTTACCTATTATAGGGCAGTGGAAAGATAAATTGTATTCTTCATTTAATAATTTAGTTTACCGTTCAAAAATGAATAGTTATACATTAAGCGCACAATGGCTTCGTAAGTCCGGCAATAGCGAAACCGAATGACATTATGAAATGATAGAAATGTAATGAAGACTAAATTACATTGAAAGAAAATATTGTTGATAGGCCCCACCTTAAAAACTAAGTACTATATTTATTGTAAAATCCTTTTTTGGATAAATATATTTTCATACAAAAATTACTTCCAAAATTGGTTCAAAAATCACAATGCTAAAAATACCCATTTGAAATTAGCAACTTTAGCAACAAATGAGTGTAACAAATTATATGCGCACGTAATGTACTTTCAAAGCACACTTTTTGCTCCTTTTTTCAGATCGCTCTCATTTGGATGCCCTTTATCCGAGTGGTGAACCCCACAATCATGATCCCCGAGCCCTTTCTATACCCGTCATCCAACGCGCACACAAACCACTCGCCCACACAATCACACAACTTCGATTTCTCCCTCCACTTGCTCTCAGCGAAGGGACGGATCCCTGAGCGGCTAATTCCGCTGGGCATAGGCCACTCCCCCGTCCTTTGTGTCTCCACGCACATGGGCGTTCGATTGGGAATCGAAAGGGAAAGGAAGAGGCGGGCCTTTGGGGGAAGGGGGAGCAGGGGAGGGGTGCGGGGAGGAAGACGGGGGCGGATGGGGCCGACGCCGCTTTACTGGACTACACAATGGTGTGTATAAGGAGGGATCGACGCAGATTAATCGGGTGGCGAGTCCGAGGGCGATTGGGGGAGTGGGCAGGGGGCCCCTGTGAGTCAGAGGCCTTTCTCCCCAAGAGAGAGAGCGAGGGGGTGGGAGTTTCGGGTGCAGCGGAGGTTTGGGGGTGGGACGTAAGGGTGTGTTCTGGGAGAAACGGGGCGAAGGAACCCTTACCGACACAATTAGGGAGTTTTTCTGGAAATGACCACAGTGGAAATTCTGAAGTCGTGGTAAAACGTTGCTGCAGCAGTTCCAAGAGCTGAATATGCCCCTAATGGAGTCAATTTCTGTGTACCTCAAAGCATATGGGTCTCTTTTTTGGGGGTTATTCAACGTGCATACTTCCGAATAATAAGGAACTTTCTGGAATTGAACACTCAACGATGTCAAAAACCCCTAAATTTAACTGCCGCACAACATCCTCATTTCTGATAGGAGGTCATCCTATGAGCGAATTTCCCAACTTACCTTTGATTTTTCAAATAAGCAATTGAAAGAAACGACGTAGTACTTTGGTTAATGATCTAATTTAGAATCCATGGCAAAAGTCTATACAGAAACATCTCACCGTCACCTTTTATGACGCATGAACTGTTCGTATTTAAGAATCACTCTGCAACATTATCCTAACCAAAGTTGAAAATTTTCAAATAGCTTGTTAGAGAAGAATGTTCTATTGTCGCAAACGTATCAGAAAACTATGGAGTACAATCACTATCTCTTTATCATATCAGGTCTCAGCTTGGTTGATGATTTGAATGAATTCCCTAAGAAGCGTTTCATGGAGCCACTTGGCTACTCATCTACCTATATTGATTCCGGAGTTCTACTGAATGAGTTTCCTGGTACAGTTCTAATTTAGCGCTTCTGCGTCTGATTTGGATTTGAGGGACCCGTTTCCAAACCTACGAGTTAGTTCACAAGTCCGTGCGGTTTGCATATACGGACTCTGTCAATAGTGATAAATGATATTGCACTCTTTAGTAACTTGCATTAAATTTTGATTTTGATTTTTTTGCATTAATATTTTATACTAAATGAATAACTTGTAAATTTGCTAGCAGCTTGGAGAAAGTGGCCCGATACGTCAACATTATTTCTTCCTTCTTTTAATTTTTTTATTGAAACGCCGCCGCAAAATCCACCCTTGGATATGAACTTGGTATTGAGTTTTCTAGTTACTAAACAAAACAGGTCGTTCGGGCTCAAGGAGGATTTGGTAGAAATAATACCCTCATTAGCATTATTATTAATGAAAGATAGCTAAAGAATCAAATAAAAATCAATTGCAAGAACTAACGTTTAATCACGATATGTATGTTAAATTAAGTAAATTTTCACTAAGAAATATTGCACTTTATCTTATAGCTAATACAGTATTGTATTCATTGTCCTTTTACTTGACAAAGCTCCCATTTTATTATATTTGAATTTTCTATGTAATTTCATCAAAGTACGTCACAAGGTATCTTTTAAATATTTCAAATTTAAGTAAATAAGGTAGAATAGTTCTAAACAGCTAGCGAGGTATCATATTTCTCCGTTTGATACAAGTGAACTTTAATTATCTATACATCTAAGTTGCATATGATTCAAACTCGAATTAACATTGCAATAGTGTCATCTGTAACCTCCATAAATGCATGTTTAAATAAATAAATAAATATATATATATATATACTATATATATATATATATGTATATACATATATATATATATATTTATATTTATACACATATATTTTATACATACACCTGTGTGTGTGTGTATGTATAAGCCATATACACAGTAATCAACCAACCTAAGGTCGGTTTGATAGGTGTTGATAGAATTCACCCAGTACTCTAAGCCCGACGACGTGTGACATTCACACATCATATATATATATATATATATATATATATATATATATATATATATATATATATATATATATATATATATATATATATATATATATATATCATCATACATACAAAACATGAACGTCACACTAGAAAAAATTTTATCTGTAATGAAATAGCACGCCTTAGATATATTTTACAAGATTACTTACCTTTATCCCCTAACCTTTCTCGGAATTACAAGTGGCAGATGGACAATGACACTTCTTCAAACATACACATACGTCAGTTCGAATGCAGTACTCAATGTCACACTTATTATTAGTCAGCACGCATGCGAGCGGCCGCCGTGGATCGAGATCCCGGACACCCTTCCGCACTCAGCGTCTCCCTCATCCCCTCCCCCCGCCGTCAATACCGACTCCTCCCGCCCTCCTCGTCAAGTCTGCCCCTCCGTTTCACCCCTCTCCCGGACCCCGACCCTCACGCTCGTGACCGGGGGCGGTGCGCTTCGAGGCATCCCAGCTATGCCACTTACACCCCGACGGTGATCCACGTCCCACCCGCCGCCGAAAAACGCCCCCGCTCTCGACTTCCCTTCCCCAAGCCACACTCTCCGCCCTCCTCGCCGTATCTCAAAACCACCATCCACCCGCCGCCGCCGCCCTCTTCGTGACTTGTCTCCAACCGCCGCGTGGTTAAGTTACGCTTCAGCCCGGGAGAGGGACAAGGAGGCTCGGCCCGGCCGCAGAAGGAAGTGAGCGAGGAATGGGGGGGTGGGGTGGTGATGCGGGGGAAGGGTAGTGGTCTCTCTTAAGAGGGCTAGCGCAATGACAGCGGAGGAATTCAAAGGGAAGAAGGATGAGAATGCCGCGTTGATTGGTTAAGAGCCTTCAAGGGTAAGATCTTTCGCGATTCCGAAACGGGTCGGCAAGATAAGGGGCTCTTGAAGATGGGAGGCACATGAATCATTATCGTTAAGTAACCGATTCCAATCGACGGCAGAACTTCCAAACTTTGAGCCCATGGCGCTTATATAATAAGAGGAGTTTAATTTCTGTTCAAAATTATATTAGGATATCGCAAAGAATGCGCTCAGGATCACAAATTGAATATAGAGGAATTTAATTATTGTGCTCATTAGCTCGCCTTAACTGATTGTTTTTAATTTAAAACAAGGGAGTATTTTTTTACGCATGATCGAAATATTCTTAAAGATCTTAATGAAATTTCTCTCTCTTCCGAGGAGAGAGAGAGCTCATTAAGAAACTGTCTCAACCATGCCATTTATACAATGAACTATTAAACTACTTTACGGATAAACAGGTATACTAATTGAATGAATGCAAAACTCCAATAGCCGTAATGAGTTTGTTTACAGCTATTGAAGTTTTTCATTTATTCAATACTACTAGCCGCATGAGCTCAATTCTATCAATATAGCTATACTCACAATTAATTATCATCGTTTGGGCGTGTAAGTTCATTAGGTTTAGCGTTGGGCTGCTGACTGGAGGACCCAGGTTCGGATTCGGGTACGACCACCGTTCACCTTCAGCCAAATCCAAGAAGTGTTTACCTTTCGGGTATACTATATGATCTTATTGGGAAATCACAAGCAGTGCAGGGAACATCCCCCCTGATATGAGAATTAAACACGCCATTGGGCCTATTATTAGGTGACCCTAACCGATCCAGCGAATCTTCAGGTTAAATATGCAATGAAAATTACATAGAAATATACCATAAATTTAATTTTCCGTCAAATATCACAACTAAAGTAAACATTGTCCGTGAATTAAAAAGAGAAAAAGTACTCAACTGTGAATAAATTTTGCAAGAAAAGTATTCGATCTCCGTCTCTCATAAACATTTATTAATGATACATAAGTAATCTCCAAAAACCTATTCATCACAACTTGTCACAGGAATTGAAATATAAAGCGATGATGGATGAACTATTTTTTATTATTAAACCATCCAAACATTTCGTCAATACTAAGACGATTGATGCTGCTTTCATTATATTCCGAAAGCTTTCATTCTATCGATTGTTTTTTGTCATTGCTCGAATCTTATCACGGCATCTCCCAACCGCCTATCTCTTAGCTTTTTATCTCAAAGAGGATACCGCCTTTTCCCGTCCGTTCCGTCACCGTTCGTCCAAAACCAGTGGAATAAGCAAACGACGAGAGCAAATGGAGTCGGGAGACGACAGTTTAATGTGCTTCTTCTTCCTAAGTACATGTCTTCCAACGTATCACCCGGTTGGTATTTTGATTCTTACGAACAAACAATGAGAGAGGGAAGAGGAGTAAGAGGAGTAGAGCGATCTTGTTGGTTTCATCCAAATAGGGGATTACTCCTTATCCGTTGAACACGACGCGAATCATTCTGCAGTTGAATTCAACGGTTAACCACAAGTATGACACCGTATACCAAATCATCGTATTGGGATCAATAGTGTGTCACACTGTGACGTCTTAAGAATTTCACAATTGCGTGCATATTTGAGTGTAAAATTATGAAGTCACCCGTAATTCTTAAACACTATAGTAATATGTTTCTCCAAATTATTTGACGCCTAATAGTATTCCCCCGACTGTTTTTATATTATGTTCCCCAAAATGTTCAGCTGGATTAAACAATTGTTACAATAATTTTTCTATATAAATATATCGTACATCTTTAATTTTGCATATTTATCTTTCGTTTTAAAATTTTTACGTGCTAACACTACAGCCTTCAAACCAATCCGTTGAAATTTATTGAACAATCCACTCATAATAGCAAATTTTAATTTTTTTTATGCTCAACTGACTTTTTTCAGTATCTAGCGTCATATAAACTAAACTTTAAGTCTGTTTCGATGTTATTTTCAATTAATACATTTTCTGTACTTATCATTACTTCCTTAATCTACTGAGTTTTTATGTTTTAAGCAAAGAGACGCGCACTTGTTGCCAACATTTTTCTTAGAAATTTGCACGCGCTTATGCACCACTATGTTCTCATTCCAATTATGAACTGTCTAAGCATATTTCAAGCCATGAGTTAACGATTCCAAAATTCTGAGAAATAATCACTTACAGCAGTGCAATAAACTAATTAAATTGGATGAATTAATTCATCACCTAAGATGCTTTCCTGAGGTAGACCCAG